>NC_045638.1:45042499-45662291 GCF_009829145.1 Chiroxiphia lanceolata
TCCACATCTCTGTAATTGGATCTTTAAACATAACTTTTGCTTTTTGCTGTGATGGAGTAAAATCTGATTTGAAATGTCTGTCTATTGGACTTCTGTTTATGTGAGTGTCTTGTTCCTCCATCATATTTAAAAAATTTAAAACATACATAACTTTTTCTAATCTTTCTTGGGGGGTCAGGCCAATACTCCCCCTCTTTTGTTTTTTGAGCAAATTTTTAATGTTTTGGTGAGCACGCTCTACTATGCCTTGTCCCGTGGGGTTGTGAGGGATTCCGGTGGTATGGTGTACCCCCCATTCTTCAAAAAACTTTTTTGTGTCTGCAGATACATAAGACGGTCCGTTATCTGTTTTCACCTGTTTGGGGACCCCCATCCTTGCAAATGCGGACAGAAAATGCTTTTTAACATCTCTGCTCTTCTCACTAGAATGTGCAGTGGCCACAATCATTTTTGAAAAGGTGTCAATAGACACATGTACATACTTTAGTTTGCCAAATTCTGCTACGTGCGTGACATCTGACTGCCAGATTTCTAGGGCTGTCAAACCCCTGGGATTGGTCCCCTCTGGAACCATCGGTGCAAGCATTTGACAGTCAGGACACGCTTTCAAAATTTCTTTGGCTTGGGATAATTTTAGTCCGAATTGTTTTTGTAACGATCGTGCATTCTGATGGAAAAACTCGTGTGAAATTTTTGCCTGTTGATAAAGGTTAGGGGTGACCACCATACCTGCCAAATGGTCGGCGATTTGGTTTCCCTCTGCTACAGGACCAGGCAAAGCAGTGTGTGATCTGGTGTGGACAATGTAGAAGCTGAATTTTCTGTTTTCTATTAAAAACAACAATTTGGTTAACAGTTTAAAGAGATTTTCATTAGACACGTTTTTTAGATAGGAATTTTCAATCCTTTTCACCACACCTACAACATAGGCTGAATCTGAAACGATATTAATCGGTTCTTCACTAAAAATTTGAAAGGCACGAACAACTGCTGAGAGTTCTACGATTTGGGGGGAACCTTGAACTTTATGTATATCCTGGTGCCAATTGCCATTCTGCTGCCAAACAATAACTGCATTTCCGGTTCTCCCTGAGCCATCAGTGAAAAGGGTTTTTGCATTTTTAATTGGTAAGTCTGATTGCACGATTTTTAATTTCAGAGGAATTGGAATCAATCTTTGCAAAAACGGGCACGCCGGGAGATGGAATTTGATTTCTCCCGGGTAGCCTCCGATGGCAATTTGAAAATCAATAGAACTCTGCATCAGTTTTTCCAGGTGCTCAGAGGTCAGTGGAAGGTAGATGAAATCTGGCTCTTCCCCACTGAGCTCTAAACACCTGGTGCGGCCTTTAAATATCAGCTTGCCAATCATTTCTGCTAAGGTTGTAATTGTTTTGCCGAATTGATGAGGGAGGAATACCCACTCCCATAAGCAGAAGTCTCTATTATCAGTAGTAAACTGACCCAACAGGGCCAGTGGTTGTCTCTGTTCATTAATTATTACAAGGGAGGATGGCAGTCCCTCCATCCTCCTAAAAGACTGCCTCTCTGATATTTTTCTCTCAACAATGGCAAGGGATTTCTCAGCTTCTGTTGTTAATGATCTAGGAGAGGACAGGCCAGCATCTCCCTTCAGCAGCTCAAATAATGGGTGCAGATCACTGGTTGTGATCCCCAGCACAGGTCTAATCCAATTAATGGCTCCTAGCAGCTTCTGGAGGTCATTCAAAGTTTGGACTCGCTTGTCTATTAACACTGACTGAGGCTTGATAGCCTTCTCTGTAATTTGGAGCCCAAGATACTTCCAGGGTGCTTCCTTCTGCACTTTTTCAGGGGAGATCTCTAATCCTTTAGAATTTAGAGCTTCAATGGTTGAATTTAGGGTTTTTTCTACAGCAAATTGTGTTTTGGCACAGATCAACACATCATCCATGTAATGGAAGATGATTGACTGCGGAAATTTTTTCCTGATTGGTTCTAACGCTTTAGCCACAAACATCTGGCAAAGAGTTGGAGAATTTTTCATCCCCTGGGGAAGCACTCGCCACTGGAACCTGCGGTGAGGTTCACAAGCATTGATGGCAGGGACAGAGAACGCAAATTTGACCGAATCAGCCGGATTTAGGAATATGTGAAAAAAGCAGTCCTTAATATCAATAATTACCAGAGGCCATTCAGCAGGGAGCATAGATGGAGATGGCATCCCCTGCTGGAGGGCTCCCATGGGTTCCAGGACCTCGTTTACTTTCCGCAGGTCCTGGAGAAATCTCCAGAAGCCTGAGGATTTTTGAATTACAAACACTGGGGTATTCCAGGGACTGCTGGAAGACTCCAAGTGCCCTTTTTCTAACTCCTGATCAACTAATTTATTCAAAATTTGCAGCTTTTGTTTGGGCAGGGGCCACTGATCCACCCAAACTGGCGTTTCTGTCTTCCAGCTCAGTTTGGGGAGCTGCAAATGCTCAGTGACCCCTCCTAAAAATTTTCATCTGGAGACAGGGTTCCCAAAGTGAGCTCCCACTGCTCCATTGCGTCCCTTCCCCACAGTGTGATTGGGATGTTAAGTACATACGGTTGGAGCGATGCTGGTCTCCCCTCTGGTCCATAGACTGTTAGTACCTCTTTGCTCCTGACAGGATACTGTGATCCTCCTATCCCACTGACTCTGACGTTAGTAGACTGAGCTGGCCAGCCATTTGGCCAGTCTTTGGAGGCAAAGATCGATATATCAGCACCTGTATCCAGTAAGCCCTCTACTTTGACTTTCTGGGGGTGCTTAGGCTGTGAAAAATAAACCAGACATGTTAGAAGTGGGCGGGAGGTTTTCACTGAGGTAGTCCAGTGGACTTCCCTCAGTGCTTCCTCCCTCTGCTCCTCGTCTGAGGATTTCACGCAGAGCAGGTCATCTGTGGAGATCATCTTTGCCACGGGGAAGCGTTCATCTAGCTGCACAGGAGGGAGATGCACAGTTAGGCATATAGCAATGTTGGTATTTGTAAGTCCTGTCAGGAGGGTGGGTACAACAATGATTCCCTTAGCCACTGCTGAGAGATGTGATATCATTAGATATGTTTTGTCAGGGTTTACTGGGGCAGATGGCCTGACTTTGGCCAATTGCTCATAGGAGCTTAGGTGTGTTGAGGGTTGAGTAACAGAGAGAATGGTCCAGTTAAGGGGAACACATTGATTTTGAACTGGAACAGGGTTTGCAAAATTAGGGGAAACACATGGAACAGGAATAGGGTCTGTTGGATTCAGGGGAATAGGATCTGCTGGAGGCTTTGGGCTTACAGGGTAACAGGGTGAGGTGTGGGACGCAGGATTGAGCGGAGAGCAGGGGTGATTTGTGTCATCGCGCCCCCCCGGGCGCTCTGCTCCCCGTTTCCCTGAGGTTCACAGGAGCAGGGACGAAGATCAGGCAAGGATTGAAATGTGACTTTTTTCCTTGGCCCTGGGGATCTCCTGGGGGGCAAAGGTTCACCATTGAGGTTGGTTATGGACCTGCAACTAGAGGACCAGTGACGCCCTTTCCCACACCTCCGGCATAAGGTTTTAGGCAAATTTGGTTCAGGGATTAATTTAGGACAGTGCTTTTTAAAATGTCCTTTCTCCCCACACTCAAAACAATGCTGAGGCCCTGTAAAAGCAGCAGCCAATAGACGTGCCTTATGGGAATTAGAGCCTATGTTCTTACAGGCTTCTATCATTTCTAGTAAGGAGGGATTTTTTAACATTTTTAATGCTTTCTGGCAGTCTTCATTAGCTTTTTCAATAACCAATTTATTAAACAAAATTTCTTGGCTCTCCTTTTGATGGACTTGCCGGCTGATTGCTTCTTTTAACCTGGTTATAAATTCCACAAAAGGGTCTTTTGTACCTTGGTTAATAAGAGTGAAGGAGGGTGTCTGAACATAGGCATTAGCTACCCTCTTCACAGCTTCTAATGCCAATTCTTTGATTACTTCTAAAAATTTGGGGTCAATTCTAGCTTGATCCTTCCTACTAGAATAGTTCCCTTCCCCATAAAGCATATCTATTGCCTGCTGGATAGGAATTCCTCTTCTTTCCATTTTTTCATTCACATATACAGTAATCAGTTTTTTCCATTCAGCCTCAAATACCGAGGACTGTACTGTGGTGAACAATCCTCCTATTACTGCACGAATATCATAAGGAATTAATGTATAAGCGAGAAAAAAGGATTCTAGCAGCCCGATGGTAAAGGGTGCTCCCAGCCCATATTCAACGATTGCTTTTTTAATGTCTTTGAGCATGGGGTACGATATGGGTCTCCACTCCGGGGTCTTTCCTTCTTCTACATAAATAGGAAACGCTTTCAGGAATTCGGCATCCTTAGCTGAAGCAGCCTCTTCCCTGAAAGCCTTCCAGATGTCCGGGAGTTTTGGCTGCCATTCAGGGGAGTCTGTGTCTGGCTGCAGGTACTGACAGGCAGGGTAAGCCTCTGTGTCTGAACCGGGTTCAGGGTAGCTGCAGACTCTGGTGCTGTGAGGCTTATGGGCGCGGCCACCTTTCCGAGAAGAGGCTCTGACTTTCGCCCTGCCCCTGCTTCTCGCTACCCTGCTGCCCCGGTCAGGTGACGGGTCCGGGGAAGAGGCGGGACTGGAGGAGGTAGGCGTATCTGTGGGCAGGCCGGGGGAGGGATCCCTGACGCGATCGGGCAGAGGCGGGGGCGGTCTAAGGGCAGAGCTTCTCCCGTTCCGCGCGGGTTTTTTCTGCGCCGCCCCTTTCTGCCTTTGCTCCGTGCAGTCCCTGTGTCCCTCCTCCTTGATATCCTTTTGAGATCGCCGCGATGGTTTCTTCCCTTCCCTGTCACATGGTGTATCTGTCTGCCCAGTGTCCATCTCCGCCCTTTTAGTTTCAGTTTCTGGGAGGCTGATATCTTTGTTCATCACCTGGTGCTGTAGCACCATGAGAATGAGACGCCACCCGATAAGAGCTTCTTTGGCTAAACTGTCTCCCTTATCACTGTCCTGCCAGAGGTCGTATCCCACAGCTTGCCACTTCTCGATATCAGTGTCCTCGGCAAGCTTATAGCTTTTGTGGTCAAGCCATCTGGCAAGCGCTTTAGCTGATCGTTTGTCTAGTGGATGGCCATGCTCTATAAGAAAATCTTTCAAGCGCCGATATACAAATTTTTGAGAGGTCGAGAGAGTGAGTCCCATGGTGCAGGTCCCCACTCCAGTCTCGGATGGAAAATCCTCTCTTTCAGTGTCCAATCGGGGTATGGGTGATGGGGTAGGGCGCAGGGAATGTCCCCAGCAGCTCACCTTGTGCGGTGCGTTGACCCGCGCAGCTTCTACAAGCCCGCAGCCATCCGTTCTGCTGGAGAGGACCGGCGGGGACGAGCGCCTTCCCCGGCGTCGCCTGAACCAGAGTGCAGGCACAGGAGTTCTCTCAGTATGAGAGGCCTCAACTGTGCCCCACGTTGGGCGCCACTCGCCTCGGTCCGCAGGGATAGGGGAAATTGGGACCAGGCACTGCGGTTAGGGTTCGGACACAGTTGAGGTCTCGTGATGCAATGCCCGTTTATTCAAGGGAAACAAGGGTTTAAAAAACCGCGGTTTGAGGGGTGGATGCTAAGCAAGAGATTGACAGCTTAGGGAAAGATGTGGTAGGGGGACAGGGGAGAGATGGGTGGAACTCTCGAATATCAGAGAGGGTTGACTAATTGTAGCTCTCTCTGCACTGTGATAGTTACAGCTTATCAGTAACAGAGGCATGGGAAGACAGGGGAGAAGAAGAGATAAGCAGCTTTCAAAGGGGAAGCCTGAGGGAGAAATAGGGACAATATGGGGATACAGCAGGATCTATAAATTTTTACAATAAACTGGGGTGTACAAGGGTTCATAAGCACACAACAGCAAACTGGGGAAAAACTGCCAGTCTGCTGGGTGGATTATTCAGTAAGTAAAAAGTCCATTCAGACTCCATGAATGCTTTTCCAGGCCACATATCTCTCCCATTCTGTCTTTTCATCCATCGCACTGAATGAGACTGGTTTCTTCTCTGACCAAGTAAGAGAGATTTTGGGTTTTCTTCCAGTGTTTCTAGTAGCTTGTTCTAGGCTGTGTCCTGCTTAACATAAGAACTTTAACGAGATTGAGACACCTAGGCAACACTTTCTTCACTTTTGGGTTTTGTTTGACAGTCAGACACCCACAAGAATTGTTACACCAAAGCTGTATTTACCTAAAACTTCAAAAGACCATCACAAAAATTGATATCACAAACCAATTGTGAATAAAGCACATTGTTGGTTTGTTTTTTGGTTTCATTTTTATTCATTTAAATTAAAAAGCAAATCATTTAAATTTTCCACCAAAAGAAGGGGACATTATAAAGTAAGCATGAAATATTTATAAAGTAAGCATGGGAAATATTTATAAATATATTGGTGCTAACATTGAGTGAAAATCTTTTCCATGGCTTTCGATAACTACCTCAAGAGAGTGTTTGCTATAACTGCGTGTCTAGAGTGTGAATTTAACTATTGCTATTCAGCTTTCAAGTGCTCAGCTGCATATTCTTTATTCATTTCATATACAGAGCTCTTAGTAGTGATACCAGTGGGCTTTTTACACACAGCATAAAGCTGTATATGATGTAGAGATTCATGTTGTGCATAAAATGTCTGTCACACATGGTAGAAAAAAAAAGCAGGTGTCAAGGGTTTGCACACACAAAAAGCATAATGTGCTTATTTGTATGCCAATATCCAAACGGACTCTTTTCCAAAGTGACAGTTATTTCCATACAGTCCTTACGGGGATCCAGACTCAGGAGGTAACTAAACAGACGCAACTATGATGAAGATGCTTAAGTGTTAAAAATTTTCAGTAGGAACATCTCTTAAGTAAAGGTATACTTCTCTCATGTGCCTCAGGTGACAATTTAGCATTTTTATTTTCCTTTCCCCTACCTTTTCAGTTATTTTCCTTTTTGTCTCTCCCTTCTCTTCTCTCACCCTTTGTGTCTCCTGAGAAAAATGTTTCCTTGGCTTGGAGGTGTTTGTTGGGTTTTTTTTTTCAAATATCAGTAAGAATCCCTTACAGAATAAAAAAGAACTTGTATGGGTAATTCTACTTCTTTTTTTTTTTTTTTTCCAGAACAACATTAAAATACTTTTTAAAGGAAACAGTCAAATACGTACTGTCATAGGAAAAAATGTTTTCATTTTTCAGAAGTACCTATCTCATCAGTCTCACATTCTACAAGTCTGTCTGTGTGAATATTATGATGTTATCTTGCTAAGTGTATTTAAAAAATTGAGAAAAGAACTTTATTTTAATAGTATGAGGATACAAATATGAAGTGAATCTAAATATCAACTCTGAACACTCTGAACGCTCTTATCATTCAAAACAGATACATGTGAAATCTGCATATGATTTCCATGCTTTAATTTCCTGATTTATTTCTCTTCAAAGGTAGAAGGATACTTTTATCTTATCTCAATTTATTAGAAAACTGAAATGGAGTGTACAATGGGAAAAATGTTTTTCTATACCTCTATTCTTTTGAAGATAGTCTGAAAAATATATGTGACTTTTGCAACTTTTTCCCTTTACTCATTTGCAACAACTTATTCCAGATAACTGCTTTTCTATGATACATGCATACATACTTTGTACAATACACACATTCTTTCTACAATATACTACATACTTCATTATAATGCATTTTATAAATGTGCATGCCTTAGGTATTCTCGTCTACTTTTTTTTCCTGTTATTTGAAGAATGACATATCTTCACACATCTAATAACACCTAAAAAGTAAATCAGCAATTGCAAGTTTAATAGCTGCTAAGTGCAAACTTTTACAAAATACAATTACTAGAGTTCAAAGTCTGCTCTTCTTGCTTCCAATGAAACATAAGTTATTCATGATCTCTCTTTGTGACATGTTCATGCTAGTCATGTTGAGAAGATAATGTGTTTTTATTCACAGAATTTTCGACTGGCTTTTTGCTCTCACTTTGAGCCAGTCTTTTCAAGTCAAAGGAATACTTCTATTAAACTTAATTGTCTTTGGATCAGGGCTACTATGAGGAAAAATCAGGTAGTATAGTACAAAGACAAATACACTAGTATTGAGTGGTTTTTATTACATACAACAGAAAAGATTAGCTAGATGCACATGATCACTTCTGCCATTGAAAGAATTCTCTAGTATTACAGCAAATAATCATCTTAATTACATTTTTATCACTGGATGTATTCTGTCTTCATTTCTTTCAGATTCAAAGGTTATTTGTATAAAGCAAAATAAGAATTAATCTTTAATACCCTAATTTCAATTGTGTTAATTTACTAAATCAAGTAGCTGGATAAAAAGTACAAAGCACCTTGATCTTCCCATGCAAATCAAAACATTAATCTCTGGTTTTTGAGATAAAAATGATGCCACATTTTCCTCACTGCAGAAGCATCAGAACAACAGAAGCTGATTCTCATTTCATGTAGGCTAAACATGCATTTTTCCTTTTCATTTCAGAGAGATCTGAAGACACCTAAACTTCTGACTTATGCTTCCCAGATATCCTTCATCATTAATTGTCTTGGCCTAAATGAAGCTTTGGGGGTTAGTTTAAGAACTGGGACTGAAATGAGCAAAGGATTCAAAGCCATGATGCATTACTGAAACTAGTCTAGGCTGAAACATTTGTTAAAGTGGTTAAAACACTGGTACCTGGAGTGGTGGGATAGATATGAGAAAGGGTGCATGGAAATTATCAAGAAATATCAATATGATAGGGTATCCAGAGATGAAGATATATGAAGCATTTTAGAGGGAGTAAATAAATAAGTAAGAACAGCAAAAAAGTCATGGAAAAAAATTGCAGAAATTTAAATAGGGAGATGATATAAATTAGTATGTTAAGTCTCCCACCAATACCCTTATGTCAAGGTTAACTATTAGGAGTCAATGGCAAGTAAGTGTGCAGTATCTGCGACATGACTCTTCTAATATGTCTTCCAAAAGTTTTGGAAGAAAAAACAGTTGCATAGGACAGTAGCTGACTACTAGCCTTTATAATCTAAAACGTGATGGTGATCTGCATATATTTAACAACTACTATTTTATATTAGAATATGAATGTTAGCTGTTTCTTAAAAAAAAATGAACCAACACATAGAAAACCTTCTGAATTCAGTAAGATAAGTAGATAAAAATGCAGTTAATTGGAACCTTAATATCACCAGATCCTTCTGTGAAGGAATATTCTCCAATTAAGATGGCTAACTAAAGTAAATTTTGTTATTTATTGCTTTAAGTAGAAAGCACAGAAAACTCAGAAATCCATTAAGGTCCTTGCATACTTTTAAAAATACCTGGTTTGACCCCATCTGCTAAGTCTGTCTCACCAAACTGGCCAACCTGCTGTCAAAGATTCTCTTGGCCTATTTAGACAGGTGGATGACAACCCTCCCTAACAGACTACAATCATTTTTACAACTTTAATGAAACTTTCATATTGTTTTGGAATTCATAGAATCATGTAGGTTGGAAATGACCCTTAATATCAAGTCCACCCATTAACCTAACACTTCCAAGTCCACTACTAAACCATGTCCTTAAACACCACATCTACATGTTTTTTAAATACCTCTGGGGATGGTGGCTTAACAACTTCCCTGGGCAGCTTGTCCTGTGCTTGATGGCTTTTTCAGTGAAGAAATTTTTCCTCATATCCAATTTCAACCTCCCCTGGCACAACTTGATGCTGTTTTCTCTTGTCCTGAGATTAGCTCAGTTGGTTAGATCATGGTGCTAATAACTCCAAGGTTGTAGGTTTGATCCCTGTATGGGCCGTTCACTTAAGAGTTGAATTTGATGATCCTTATGGGTCCCTTCCAACTCAGAATACTCTCTGATTCTGTCCTATTGTTTGTTACTTGGGAGAGGAAACTGACACCCACTTCGCAACAACCTCTTTAAGGTATAGAGAGCAATAAGGTCCTCCCAACCTCCCCTTCTCTAGACTAAACAACCCCATCTCTCTCATCTGCTCTTCATAAGAAGGAACTTTTTCTTTCTGAGGTAAATTGTCCCACACCAAGCACTTATGGAAATGTAAGTATGCATAACTTCAATAATGCTTCTTGCTTTTCATTTTCTCTACCCCTCCACTCTCTCACCTTTCCCTGTCTTTCTCATCTATGGTAAAATATATGAATAATCTAAACAAATTTAAATTATTACCTTTTGTTGCATCTTCAGACTCGTTAAACATGAGAATTAAATGTTAAAAAAATTATTTGGTCTAGAGAGTCTTGGCCTCACTCTTGTACTTGCCTGGATGTATTCTTACTTTTATAATTCAAAGGAGAGGGAGAAGGGAAAAAGGAGAAGTGGGGGGAGTGATGTGAGGGAGGCAGGAAAGAGACCATTGAGAGGGAGAGAGAGAAGTAGAAGGAAAGGGAGAAGGAGAGCAAAGGAACCAATAGCACTTCATCATCTTAGCCGATGTACTTCTACAAGCACTGTGCTGTTACTTTTTTTTCTTTCCTTCGAGTTTTCCTTCTTCATTTTCCTTACACACATACGTACGTATGGTCTAAACATGCTAGAAAATCATAATCTTCAGGGCACTTTTGAAGATCCTAGAGGAAAGGAGATGTGTGATGAGCATTCTTGTGGTCAGTTTAAGAAATCATGATCTCTTCATGGCATATCAAAACCCATAATTTTAGCCCTCCTGAAATATGGCGGTGCCTGAAATGTTGGGAACTTGGTTTAGACCAGCTGACTATGCTGACTGAATGGAGTTGTCCTCTTGGGTTCTTTTGAATTTGGTTTACTGTTTCCAGCAGCACATGAGCCTCTGTAAGAGACTAAAATGCTAATGGTTAATGACTCAAACAATTGACTCCTTGCAAAAGCAGCAGGGTGCTTTGCTGAGGCCAGGTTTTCATGCCCCCCCAGCCAGAGGGCAGGAGAGAGTTTTTTGTGTCAAACCTCTGATCCATGTAAGACAGAAGAAGTGTGCACCCACCACCGGAGGCTGCAAGCTGGGTTGTGAGCCAGGTAAGGTAAAAAGCCAATAAGAAGCAGACTCTGTGGAGGTGGGATAGTGCTTTTTATCATGCCAAGGTAGTCCCTAACACAATTGGCTCAGTTATAAACTCCCCCTTTCCCCGTGGGGGAGGTATTGGGACATTCGACTGTAGGCCTGTAGGTATTCATCCCTTCTGATGGGGTATGACTGACTCAACTACGCTGAAATGAGAGGCATCTGTTACATCTTAGAAGGTGTCATAAACCATCAAAGACCCTCAAAGAGCTCCCAGACTCATTTATGGGGCTTTCCACCAGAGGATTGGGCATGATCCACAGTGTTGCAACATATTCACAGTGTTGCAACAGACAGAATAAAACTCACCCCCACCAACCCGGGGAGGTACCCAGGCCTTCCCCTGTAAATTTGAAAGTATATTAACCCATTGAACTCTATATTTCACTGGCTTCCTGCAGTAGATTACAACTGCAACCATCTCTTTGACCAATGGATGTTGAAACTGCAAGAAACAAGTCTCATCACTCTCACGGTTGGTGATCTCTTTCTGCTCTTATCCTTTCCTCCTCCTTTTTTTCTTTTACTTATATATTTTCTTAAGTGTTATTTTTATGCTTTTATATTGCTATATTTCCATAGGTATATTTCCATGGCTACAGATCTCCTTTACACTGCAACCAAATTGCTCTAAAATAAACCATATATATATATATATATATGTAAACACTGATCATTCAGTATCAGTTCACTCTAATCCATCCCAACGGATCTATTAACAAGAACCTCAGTTACCCTCACTTTCAGGGGCGGGTTGAAACAGCCTCTGAGTCACTTTATGGAATAGCTACTCTGTCTTCACTTGTAACTCATCTGGACAGATGAAAGCTGACTTATGCTTATGTTACTTATGCTTATGACATCTGCTTAGTTTGCTCCAGACATACCTCCACATTGTGGCAAGCAAATCCGTGGCGTAAGGTTCTGCTTCTAAAAGCATATATCAACCCCCTAATTTCTCATTTGGGTGCTGCATTAAGTATTTGAAGTGTCATGTGTTCCATAAATGCTACATACCAATGCTAGTAGTACACAGGATTTTAGAAGATGAAAACAAAAACACTATGCACAGAAGAGAGTGATGAAGAATGATAATGTACATTAGTGATTGCATTTCTTTGCTAAAGTAAGCCTCTCCTGGGCTAACTTGTTATGCAGATATTTCCCCTTTGGCTGACAGAGTACATCTGTTTTAGTTAGTCTCCTTGTTGTGCACAGCATATTTTACAAACCAAGCAATTAGAAAGGAGAATTTTGTCTTGATATGCTGATGCTTTGATGTCTTGCTATTGGAATAAGATATTTTGCAGTCAATAGTTTATTCTAAAATTATACCCAAGAAAAACAAACACGTATTCCCTCTCTGTATGTAATTAGTATAAGTCTTGTATCTTTCAACGGGGAAAAGAAAGAGGCCTTCCATAACACATATTCTAATTACAAATTAATCCAATAGCTGAGAAAAATTTAAGTATGCAATATGAGGTCACTCTTGATGATAAGGTAATTTTTCTTGAAGCTCTTATTTGTAAGTCTTTTTTTTTGTTTAGGGATATTGTAGTGAGTGTGTTAAAGAATGATAGTTTTAACTTCTGCTTGTTAAAGAGAGTATAAACTTTTAATTCAGAAACACACCTGACTTCATGTATTCCTGCCTTTTTCATTACAGTTATGTTCCTATAATTTAGTCTGTTTGGGGCTACTCTATATCACCACTTGAAAGACAGTCTAAAAATCAGAATCCTTTTTATACAGAAAGATAAGTAGCACTCCATTTTATGAAGTGTAACCCTCCATTTTACTGATAGCTCTCCTACTAGTGGAGCTGGTAGGATTTTGATTTGAGGAAAAATTCTTACTCTTGACTTTTCAAACACTTCAGGTTTCACTCATTTAACTCTTCATTTTACATTTGGGTTAACGGTTTTGTAGCCTAAGGGGAAAAAAAAAAAAGATTTTAGTATCACTTCTTTTTTTTCTTCTAAGTAATCAGACAACAAAATGGCTATTTTGGACTTGATCCCACTACACTGCAAGATATGAAATGTGATTGATAACTGCCTTTAAGTTTTTTGGTCATGGAAAGAACTGGTATGAGTTTTTAGACATAGTTTTCAATTGTGTATATTAAAATAATTTGCATTAATAAAAACTCTCCTTTTGGTCATTAGAAAAACAGTCTTCATAACATGCTTTTTTTTCATTGTGAGACAGGTATTTCTACAAGTGAGGCAAGTCTGTCTGCCTACTTCTGTTGGTTGAATGTACCAGAAACCTTGCTGGTATACCCAAGTTCTTAATAGTTAGATGACATGTAATTCTAGATGGCTACCAACATGTAATATTTCACTTATATCACCATAGCTGATATACAGAGTAAGAAATATTCAAGGTAATGCTTACTCATTAAATGTATACAATTGCCAAAATAGTAATTGTTCCTGCATATTGCATGAGAAATATTTCATTTACCAACCTAAATATGTTGCTAAAAAATTCATAAAGTATATAAAACTGGTGTAAAAGTGTACAAAACTTGTATAAACTGTATAAAATGTATAAAATTGAATAAAGTGTATAAAACTGGTTAAGATACAGGAAATATAAGAAATAATATAAGAAATAAGTAATATAAGAAATAATAGAAAAAAAACTAATACTCTTTAAGATACTTCAGATTTACTATTACTGTATACTGTGCTAATTTGCCACATCTGCTACTTAATTTTGTTATCAAAGTGAAGTAGCTGGAGGCAGACAGAAAATCTGCAAACTCATCCAGTAATGATGTGTATTTTGAAAATACAAAGGATGGTAGTGTTTCTCCAACATATTACAAATACTTCATAAATAATTGTCAAAGGTATAAACATGCTTAAGCAAAATGTCTATTTTTCTGACATAAAAGATTTCTTTTTTTCAATTTTATTCTAAGTGGATATACAAATATGCATTTGGATTAGACTATAAGATGTTGCTGCTTACTTCCTTAGGCAGACACAGATGCATACACAGAAGAATCATTATTCAAAGTAGACAGGGTTTTGTTTTTGTAAATGTTATTTTTACATTGTAAAATTTCTTTAGAGCAAACATGCATTCTAAAGTTGAATAATATTTTAAAAGACAAGATGGAAAAATGAAAAAAATATATTTGAGAAGTTTATTCAGATGATAGATTACTGGAATCTGCACACTGGGTGAAATGTTACTGCAATGGATTTCATTGTGAAATATTAGACATACTGAAGACAGCTGTATATGGAATACACTCCACAATTTTTGTTCCATGTATTTGCACTCTTTGACTAAAACAGCTACACAGCATCTTAGAGTCACTATTGTTATGTAAATATCTGCATTAAACTCATATGTATGAGTTTTTGTGTTTTTCTCATAAGAATTTGAATTATTTGGCTAATATGCACCAAATTAGACAGAGGGTATGAGGGCTCAAACATTCATAATTATGATTATAACAAAGATATAACATTATTACTATTGATATTGCCATCCATGTATGGACTTGACAAACTCAAAAATTGGGCCCATATGAACCTCATGAGGTTCAACAAGGCCAAATGCAAGGTTCTGCAACTAGATCAGGGCAATTCCCAGTGTCAATACAGGATGGATAATGAAGGAATAGAGTGCATCCCTGCTAAGAAGGCTATGGGGGTACCGGTAGATAAAAAACTGGACATGAGCCAGCAATGTGTGCTTACAGCCCAGAAAGCAAATTGTAACCTGGGCTGCATCAAAAGACACATGGCCAGCAAGTCAAGGGAGGTGATTTTGCCCCACTGTTCCTCTCTGGTGAGACCCAACCTGAAGTACCATGTCCAGCTCTGGGCTACAGCTCAGCATAAGAAAGATATGGACCTGCTGGAGCAGTTCTAGAGGAGGCCCACAAAAATTACCAGAGTATCTGCTATGAAGAAAGTCTGATAGAGTTGGGGTTGCTTAGCCTGGAGAAGAGAAGGCTCTGGAGAGACCTCATTGTGGCCTTTAAATATCTAAAGGGGTCTTATAAGGAAAATGGAGACAGACTTTTTAGTAAGGTACATTGCAATAGGACGAGGGGTAATCATAGAATAATAGAACGGTTTTGGTTGGAAGGGACCTTGGGATCTTCTAGTTCCAACCTGCCTGCCATGAGCGGGAACACCTTTCACTAGACCAGGTTTCTCAAAGCCCCATCCAACCTGTTCTGTTGTCTCACCTCTCTCCCAGTAAAGAATTTCTTCCTAATATCTAACAGAAACCTACTGGACAGACTGATCCTGACTCCTGGATGGACCTCAGGTGTGAGCAGTAACTTTGTCTGCAGTCTCTGACCCCATCTCCATCCCTGTTTCTGGCCCTGACTCTGGATACTCCTGTTAGGATTCCTCTGATGCAGTTCCAGACCTGTCTTGCCCCATACCAGAAGTTTCAGGGGCTCAGTGGCACCCCACACCTTGGCCCCCTCACTGGGCAGCCCCTGCTGGCAGGATACTCTGTGTAACCACAGCATGGAGAGAGGAGGGAGTACCACTGAGAGGGAAATATTGAATCTAAAATACTGGAAAAATAGATGATTTTCAGAAAGCAATTTGCTCCATGGGAAACTTGAACAGAATTTTTTAGTGGGTGAGATGGCATTGCAACCACTTTGGGGAAAAAAAGTCTGAAAATAAGCTTCTATAGTGTGTTCATCACCTGACTGACTGACTGAAAGATAAATCAGAGCCTTGTCAAGGCGTAACATGAGAGTTCCTCTGGATTAAGAATCTACTTTCTTTCTGGATTTTAAAAAAATCTGTAGACACTAAGAGATACATGGAGAAAGAGATACTGTTGCTCTTAACTAGAGGAAACGTAAGAAAATCTCTTTAATAGTATTAATAGAGAAGACCATGATAATCACCACATAAAAGGGTGGTAGCATGAAAATATCCTGCTGAAAAGTTAGGCAGAGCTAAAGACAAAATAGAAAAATATCGGAATCCAGGATCCGTTTTTACTGAGCTATTACAGCAAGAATATCATTATACTATCCCATCATGCAGTCTACAAATACTCATCTCCTAACGATTCACACAAGGAAAGTGAATGTTTTAACTCGTGCTACTCAGCATGAATTATAGTAATTTGAGATCACATTCTTTCTTTGGAAATACTAACAGTTTTCTTAAGCATATGTTTCTAGCAAACACAAAAATTAAGCAAACCTTGTTCAATTAGAAATGTCTTATAGTATGTTTATATTTGAAGTGTTGCAGAAAAATTATGCTGATAATACAATGACTTTGTATTTCCTTGAGAGAAAAAGATTATACCAACAAAGATTTTGTAATAAGTATGAGACAGCAAGTTGTTCCTACACTATAGAATCACTATTATGGAGATTACTGATCTCTGTGATTAAGAGTGTCTCCAAGTTTCCTGATAAAGCTTTACCTTAGTGTTAAGACTTCACCTTTGAAAATTGCTTTGTCTTGGTAATAGCCAGCTATAATCTAATTGCAAAGGAGAATATTTTTTTTTAGGTTTGAAGAAAACATGGAAAATTCATATGTTTTACCTTTTCATTGTAAAATGAATATTTGAAATGCTGTTTCAAAACTATGTCTAAGGTTCTAATAAGTAAAGTAGCTTCTTCCAAGTCCTTTGTTATTTTTTTAACACAAATCCCTCTTTGTATACTTATGTGAGATCTGCTTGTTCCACAGTTATGCAATGATTCTTTTTTTTGTCAATAAAAGTAAAATTAAATACAAAGTAAAAAAGACATAAAAATAATCAATTTTGGTAGTATTTACCATTCAACTTAGAAATCAAGAAATATGAAGTTTCACATCGAAATGCTCTGGCACTGTGAGTCTGGTCTTATTTTGCTGAAAACATACAGGAAAGCTTTAAAAATATACCTTTAATTAAAAAGAATAAGGTAATAAAATTCTATTTAACAAAGAATATTATTCTTACATTGAACAGCTTTGGATCTTATCCTAGTCGTATAGTTTCTTCACGGAAACATAACTGATTAAAGGGTTTTTTTCCTATACTAAGAAAAGTAAAATCTTATAAAACATACATGATCTCATATTTCACATGCACATACAAACACACAACCCCCCTTATGACTTATATGTGAACTGCTCTGGAGTACAGCCATCTTACACAAACCAAAGTATTGTGAACAATTTTTCTGTCTGTAATATTTTAAACCAAGGACCCTGCTGAATAAGATTCATTAAGCATAGATACTCTTGGTATGTAATCAATAAAGTGAAAGTAAAACCCTGACATTACACCTCTCCAAGGAAATCCAAAGGTGAAACAGATCAAAGAAAGTAGAGTATCCTGTAAACATAAAGTGAAAAGAAGGAAAACTAAATAAAAAACAATAGTACTGCTGTTCTATTCTGTATGAGAGAAAATTCTTCTAAGATAGTCATGTTATAAACTGAAAAATTTCTATTTTAACATGGTTTTTGGATCATCAAACTATAAGTAACTCCATGGGGTAAGCATTCATTCATTTAATACTTTTTTACCAAGCAGGAGACAGGAAGAGCTGTTTGAGAAGCCCTATCCACTGTGGAATGGGGTCAATTGTCAGTACTAAAAATAACCTTTCTTGTAGGTGACATACTGGACCTTAGCAGTGCTCTTATAGCTAACCATAAGAGAGAGCAGTGTGAGCAGCTTTGGTGGTGCAACTGGAGATTAGAGTGTGGAGCAATCACCAGGAACAGCAAACCAGGCAGAATAAAATGTTGGAAGGAACGTAGCAAAGCTCAAAACTGTGGCCAGTAAAAGAAAGAAACAACTCATGGCAACTGTTCAGTGGAACCAGTTTATTCCACAAAGTCATTTGTTTGCTTACATTGAGCTTTGGTATGCCGGAGGGATTTTATAATAACAATAAAAATAATAATAATTATCATTATCATTATTATTGGTTTATTGCAACAAGACAAAGTCCCCACTAAACCTAGAAGCTGCCCCCTTTTGGGGAAAAAAAGCTAACTGTAGTTGTGCTTTAGATATCATACGCTGACTTGTTCCATCACCTTATTCATGTTTTCTTTCTTTAAAACACTTTTTGGAGTTCCCACCCAAACCTTGTGAAAATTAGACCAAAATTCTTGATATTCAGGTCATGATTAAGAGTGATGAAAATTTTATTATTTTTCTCACTGTTTTGGATGGAAAATCTAGCCAGTATTTTAAAATTGAACCTGGATGATGGTGTTAGCTGTCAATTTTTGGCAGTGTGGTTCCATAATCAAAGCCTACAGTCACAAATGTGAACTGCAAAGTCATGAAAATAGTCCAGTGAGATGATTATCTCATACTAAGTGCCCAGTACATTGACAGATGATAAGTGATCAGTGAAAAATTAATCTGGTGAGGATTCAATTGCACAAGTTGAGTGGGTTCATAGATGCATCATGTTAACAGGGGAACTTGCTATCTTAGATCTTACCCATGGCAGGCCTACGGTACACTCCATAACCTACCGCCTCACTCAAAAGTAAACCTGATCCTGATTTAACTCATATATCCAACGCAAACCTGATCTTGATTTACATCTCCTCATAGAAGAAAAAGTAATTCTCAGCTAACGTAATGACTTATTTGTGACATGAACCCTTTTTCAGTCATTTTATGGTGCTGCACAACACTTCCTGTTTCAAAGAAAATTCTCATAGTATATTTTAATGTGGGGGAGTTTTTGTCCAAAATTCAGTGCAATCTTTGAAAAATTATGCTTTCTTGGAAATCAAATTATCTTTAAATAAAACATGTCAAATTATTTTATTTTATTTTTATTTTTAAAAATTATTCTCATTGCATTGCTCCAGCACAAATAATATCTAATGAGAATAATGCCACTTAGAGGGCATAAGACAGACAGATTTCAAGGAAAATACAATTCAGATCTTGTCTTAGTCAAATGATTACTATAGTCACATATTTAGGAAAGGTGCCATAGAACACCAAGAACAGACTGGCACCTCATTTTGCATCGCTGAACTACACTTCAAAGAAATGTTTCTTTAGTGAATGCTTTTTCTCCATTTTAGAGAGGTAGAGATTTTTTTACTTTCTTTTTTATTGTTTTTTACTCAGCCCTCTCATGTCTCCAGCTCTCCCTTACACATCTTTTAATCTGGAATTATATTTTACAGCTACCACAACAACACACTCTTTAGCATCCAAATTCTTTGTTAAACCTGACCTTTTAATTGAATTGAAAAATGGGATTGCTTTCCAAAAATAAAGCATCTAAGCTCAAAAGATACTGTACTTGAACATAAGTAGCATTATGTAGAGGAAATTTTTTTTAAAAATATGTCTTAGATTACCTTATATCAGTTACTGCAAAATAATGATAGACACAGTATGCTTCAATTCTGTGTCAAGGTGAGATTATGATCTTTCGCTACAACCTCACCTTCCCTTCCAAACTCCTGACTGGATAGTTGTGAAGATAAATTGTTTGTGAAGTGCTGATATATATTTAGTGGGGATCTCTATAAGAAAGTCCGTAACAAAATCAATAACTCTACCTTCAGAGTAAGCACTTAAATACTGTGCAATAATTTGGCTTGAGGCCATACCTTGAGCAATGAGAATCAAATAAAAATATTGAGTAGTTGCACATTAAGCAAGAACAACCTATTTTGTGCCCTGAGAAAGGGCAAGAAATGGAACATCTCAAACTTGTGTTTTGAAATGACATTGTCTTTTATTTTAAAAAGTGTGTTTCCATACTATATAAGGTAAGGATAATAGACAAGAAAAAAAGAAAGTAAAATTATGCAAATATATACCGTGTACTTTTAAAATATGTGTATCAGTCATTTTTCTTCTCACTTTTTCGTTGCTTTTTATTCATTTCTGTTTTCTATTACCTGACTGTATCAGGGCTTAATTAGACATTGATACTTTTGGTCTGTGTTTGGCCCAGCCACCTGTGAGAGTTTCTCTTTTTCCTGCCAAGTTATGAGGAAACAAGCACTGATAAACGGAAACTTCATCCTTGAAGAGAGCTTCTTGTATAAACTATATTTAATTGCTGTCTTATGATTGGCTCATCACCTTTCAAGGGCCTTTGAAGGAGAAAATTGAAGAGGAAGAAGATGAAGTAAAACCCCTAGACTCAATTAGAAAAGACCTCTGAGGTATAATGTGCAAGCACAAGGGAAATTCCAAGGTACCCACCCATGCACAGAAGAGATGCCACTTGCATAACGAGGTGGGACTGAAGGCCTCTAGCTGGGCGGTGTTGGCCACACCTGCCCAGGTAGATGTCACCAATTAATTGTATAAAAAGCAGATAGCTCATTTTGCAGGGGTTACAAGCTTCATATCAAAGGACAACGTTGCCTTTTGCGGGGACACCCGCCATCTCATGAGCCTGCATACACTCCGAGGATGCAGCTTCTGCTATGGGTAGTTCTAGGCATTCTGTTGTTGGTAAGATAAATTCGTAAGCAACACCTGTTGAGAGGGGGAGTCATACTGAGGGCTTACTTTCCAACTCTTTCTTCTCTTTTGGATTTTCGCTTTGTTGGCCACCTCTTGGTAATAAATATCGGGTTTTGTTAAGCTTTCAATGATGTATGGTTTCAATCTCGGCATCCTTTCAAACTCTCCCTATTACACCTGACTCATTTGTACTCTTTTCAAGATGCCCTGAAGTAATGATTCCCTTTTTGTTTACATTGCACTTAAATCTAACAGTGTAGAATGTGATTGTCAACAGATTCCCTAAATTGGATGTCCAGGGAATCAGAACTGGAGGACTTGCCACGACAAGCACTTGCACTGCTTTTGAGACTATGCTATAGAATGACAAGACACAATAAACTGACCATTCACCATCTACATGCAGACTTTAACCTGTCTGCTGGACCATATTCCACTCAGCAGTACAGATCTGTCTTAATGATGATGGATTTGGTATCTGAGGTCAAATCCGTCCCTAAGTCTTCCTCTAAGGAAAATTATGTATACAGTTATTTAGTACTGTATCCTATTTATTTACAGGTTCCCATTCACAGTGTATTTCAAAGAAAGCAGGTAAGAATCTTTGCAGGAGAATTGATGAGCTTTGTGATAATTCTTTATTGGATTACCAGTTTGGTCTATAGTCTTATCTAAACCAGTGTTGACCTTGTTTTAGACACTCAGCTCTGAAATAGTTAACTAGTTGATTCCTTTTATAGTCACTAGAGGACATAAAGTAGCTCTAGAAGATAATTAGTCGCATCCTGAAGTTGGCCAGATAAATCACTGTATGCTTACTTTTGTATCTTTCCAGTTACTTTGAAAGAGGAGTGTGGTGACTAAGTCCAAGCTAGATGCCTATCTGTAGAATGTATTAAATTTCTTGAGATGATTCCCACCTTTGTCTCTACAAATTGACTCCACATCTTTTTTGACAAAGAAAATACATATTAAGCTACCTGGTTCAGATTTTACAATGGCACGCATTTGTATTTAAAAGAATATGTTTTTAATGAAAACACCAATTCTTTTCTTTTGAGTATTAAAATCTCCATTTTCTATAGGTGTAATTCTTTGGTTTCCACTCTAAAGTATGTCCTGTATCATGATTAGTTAAGGGACTAAGCAAGTGGTTTCAGTTTTAGTCCAACAGTTTTGTATTATGCACCTTTTAATTCATAAAGTATGTCTATCTACCTTTCCCAAATCTTTGTTTGCGAAACCTAGCCATGATGTCTACCTTAAGTGTTCAGGAGATAAAAGATATCAGGTGTGTTCTAAAATGTATGGCAATCAAACGCTTCAATTCCTTAAGTCAAACATCTGTAAAAGAAATAAGAAGTTAATATTATGATATTTCTAGCAAAGTGCAGAATGATATTTCAAAATAAGACCGGGAGCTTTTCTCAGGAAGGTGAGGGTAAATGAGGACTTTTAGTACAGGTTAACCTTATTCCACTAATTTTTACCATTTTACAGTAGACAGCAAATGCCAGTAAAAAACCCCAAACCCACAACACTTTGCATAGATAATGCTTCACTTGTCTGTAAGCCTTCCACTGAAAATGAAAAACTAACAAGTTGCTGCACTTTATATTTTTAAATAATATAAAAGGTAATCCTTTAGGAATGTAGATAATCACAACTATAATAAATTAATACCTCTAGAGAGAATGAAGATTTCAAATGGAATGAGATTTTTTCATATCACTTTAGGAACTGAAGGACTTGCAACTAAGACTTATAGGACTCATATATGAAAGACAAAAAGAGCAAAATATGCAGATCTCAATAGAAAAAATGGTTACGAAGTGTCATGACAATTGTCAAAAAGTATAGCCAACTGAATTATTAACTATAAATACTATTAATTACAAATACTATTAATTACAATTTTATCCTTTTTTTCTATCTGTGAATTGCTTGCAAACTATTGCTGAGTCTGCGAATGTATTCATTTTCATATGTATTTGCTTATGACCTATTCACAGCTGCTCACATTGATTAGTCACTATTTGTTATTCTTAGTGTAAGATTGCTCATCTTATATATGTATTGTTTTTGCTCCCAGATTGGTTCACACTGCACTATACTAAATAAGATAACAAAGAGCAAGAGATAATGGTGACTTATGACTGCCATCCTATGATTGAAGTTCAGGCAAATAATTACTCATACTAACTTCAAAAAGATAACCAGAATTTACAGACTTTTTTGGATGGCTAGTTGCAATCTGTGTAATCAGGAACAATGGACAATAATGGCTCACACAGTACAATTTACTCACTGCTGTTTATTAGTGAGGACATTTGTATACTATGATCTACATTATTTGACCAGCTGTTCCTACTCTGTTCATATGTGATCACAATGGCTCCCATAATCACCTATGCAGTATTAGTTACTTGGTTTGTAAAAGCTGTATTTTGCAGACAAAGAAGCTTGGTATAATAATAGGAAATGCTCATTGTAACAAGCTGACAGCTGGAGCTGGATGATAAATAAAGGAAAGATATTTTGAGTTAAGAAAATATTCTGAACATTAGCAATTCTTCCAGAAATGATTACCATAAAACCATCATGAACTCATACTCTAGTCACATGAGAAGAACAAGGAAAAAGATTGAATGAGTGAGGAAAAACAGTCATTCTTTCAGCTCAAGGGATCGGATATAGCTGTCACAACAATCTGCAGAGCCTTTTGTCATTACCAACCATATTGCACTTAACTTCTGAATGAGTTAAGAAATGTGTCATGTCTGTAGAACTGCAGGGTTAAATTGCAGCTATCCTACTTCTATCCATCTTAAAAGTAGATAGTGAATGTATGTTAGTCATTCTATAATGAAAGGCAAGGCAAATAAGCATCTCATTCAGAAAATTTACGCTAAACCAAGATAAATGTTTTAGACTGTCCTCTGAAGATGTCTATCTTTCTTCAATAGCTGCTGCAATATATGTGAAGTGGTTGTATCATTTTTACATAGTTAAGATTAGTTTGTATTAATTACAGCATAGCCATGAACACTTTAGGGAACAACAAGATTCTTCTTCCTCCCAGGTTGTATTCTAAGGAGATGATCCTTTATTTGGTTCTCTGGGGTGAAGAAGGAATGGAAGCAAATTTTCTCAGGTTCAGAAATGCTTAAGAACCAGATTTTTTCTTCTATTTTGTACATAAACTATTATGCAACAAGCCTTTGATATTAGGAACAGTTCAATTCTGAAATCTCAGAAATGTTAGAAAGTAGTTTCTTGGATTGTTGTCCTTAATGTACGTTTCAAAATTACACCTAAACACACTTAAGGATTCTAAATATTTTGCTTAATATGAATGTGTATGGGTTTGTTTAGTGATGGTGATAACATCCTTGTTGGTTCCTTAAATAATTTTCATTTTCTAGCCATTGTTTGTATTTACCTTGCAACAGATGTTCTTTCCCTTGGAACTGATTTTCTGTGATTTTTTTAGAAATTAGGCTAGCTCAGAGGCTAGAATGAGAATTACAGTTGAATATTGATGGGATGCAGGTAAAAAATTAGGTAGAAAAGCTCATAGGTCAAGATAAAAGACAGGAACATCAGTAGGCAGTTACCATTCTAGACGAAACAGTCAACTAGGAGAAGTGTAATTTATTTTATTGCCAATTAAAGTGGAAATTAAATTAGAACAACTTTTTCCTTCTCTAACTCCTCAGTCTGAACATAATTTCTTCATTTCCCACTTCTTTACCTCCTCCCCTAACCTCTCAAGTGGCACCAGGAAATTGGGAAGGGAGGATTACAGTCAGTTCAGAACACTTCCTCTCTACCACTTCTTCCTCATGTCTTTCCTCTGCTTTAGCACAACTCCTCTCCTTGAGCTGCTGTTCCTGTCAGAACCCTCCTCCAGCTTGGCTTTTTCATGGACTGTAGCTTCCTTCAGACCATATCTATCTGGTGTGGGAAATACATCTCCAGAGGCTCCAGTGGGGTCTCATTCACAGGCTGCAGGGGAATCTCTTCTGCCTCCTTAACTAACCTTGGTGTCTGTAGAGCTGTCTCTCACAGTTTTTTTCCCTGTTATTCCTCTCTTAAGGAGGAATATATTTCTCTTGTTGGGTAATGGAACTTTTTTCTGAATAGTGTTTGTTGATTCATAAGTATGGGGGGTTTCTGTAATTAAATACAACAATTAAAAGTTTGGCACTATTTTTAACTGACATCAAGTAAATAACAAATAGTGTCTTGGCTAATCAATGAAGTGTTCGAGACCAGGTTGATTGGGGCCCTGATCAATCTGATCTAGTGAATGACAACCCTGTTCATGGTAGTGGCGTTGAAACTAAATGTTCTTTAAGGTCCCTACCAACCCAAACCATTCTGTGATTCTATGGTTCTATACTAAACTGCATAATAAAAAGTACATAAAATTCTCTATTTTTGTTATTTGAAGAAACCAGATGAATTATGTAAAAGCCAATAAAATAGCCCACCCCTCTATTTGAAAAAATAGAATTAGAGCAATGTGTATCAAAGAAAAAAAAAAGATTTTTTTTGTTACCACTCACTGTACAGAGCCAGCCTCTGATTTATGACAAATAATCAATAAGACTCCTTTGTAATTCCCTGCTGCTAAATTGGGGCCTCAATCTGCTGTCTGATTAGTAAAATATATTATGAAATACTTTCCCTGAAAAAAGCAATACCTATTCAATTTAGAAAGGGAAAATTCCTTTAAGCATTTTTCATAGTTTTCTAAGGAATAAATGGTATTTCTAGGTGACAATGAATTTCTTCTTAAAATGATGAGGTGAGAGATAAGAAGTGATATCCTGTAGAGACGCCTATTTCTCTCCACTCATTACACAGAAAACCTACAATAGCTGACTTGCACTGCACCATTTGATTTCTAAAATTAAAAAACATGATTCTGATATTATGTAACATTAAAGAGTACGCAAGTTGCATGATTTTAAAAGTAAAGAATTAATGGCAATCTTAAAGGAGTACTGCTCGAAAAAGAAATAAGACCAGTTCAGGTAAGATTTTCTCAGTAAGAGTGATAAAGTTGTTTAACATGTTACCTTTAGAAACTGTGAATAATGCATTCCTGAGGTGGTCTGGTAGGACAAAAGTCTGAGCAACCTGAGCAAATTTCAAAGTTGTCCTGCTTTGGGTGGGGTTTTGGACTAGGTAACTTCCAAAGGTTCTTTCCAGTGTAAGCACTTATACATTCATAAGCAGTTACATTTACTTTACCTTACCGTTCATCTCTCCTATAATATAGAGCAACTTCATTTCTTTGTAATAATTATTTCTGGTTTATATATCACTTTATATATATAATTTTAGCAAATCACGATGTTAAGTAAATATTTTATCCCATTCTAGATGAATGAGAAACACTATGCATGCATAAAGGCAGTCATATCCATAGTTACTGCCAAATGCCAAAAGCGTCATTTCATAGACTTAATACACCTCTTAACACAGTGAGATCATGTTTAGAATACTCTCACATAACCCATTGTCAGTCTCCTTTTTTAATGACTGAGGATCCTGGTAACCTTTTAGATGTGCAATGTGTTTTCTATCTCTCCTCAACTTTCTGAAAAGACTGGAAACTTCTCCATTAAGTGAATGATGTAGTTTAACTGCCTTTCCGTCCAAATGTAATAAAATTTTTAATAAGAACATGATAATGAAGCAGGGACGAAATTGTATCTTAGCTGAAAGAAACGTGAAGTAATTCTGTCAAGATTATATAGTGAGTAAGCATCAAAAATTCGTTTAACCAAATGAAAACCTCTGTCTTTAAGTTATTCGCTCTACATGCCCATTGTAGTCAATAGAGAGAGACACTTCCAATAAGCAGCAAATCTCATTTTATATTAGATGTATAAAATAGATCAAATGAATAGCACTCTTGCGATTGACTACAAAGGAGCCTAGGAGTACTACTCAAGTGTAAATGAATCACACGGCACTTCTTGACTCTCACTTAACAGCCATTAGACTAGACCTGAACAGATTTTGGAATGATAGTTTCAAAGAGAATTTCAATTGTAATTAAGCTTTTATTTCAAACTTGAAAATATACATTTTTTTCTTCCAAGAAAATAAACTTAATTTTATTAATTTAGATTCAGAATAATATTTTCAAAACTATTTCATATTTAAATAAGCTTGAATAAATTTGAGACCTGTTCTTGGCTTATTTTAAATTTGATATTTTCATATTATTTCATGAATCTCAGTAAGACCAGTGAAAAACATTAAACAATAGAGTTTTGGAAATAACTTTAAAAGACTTACTTGGAGATGTCAGGCAATTTAACAAAATTCAGACAAAAGAAGAAATATGTATTTGGCTTAGAAGAAAATGCATTTTGCAATAGAAAGTATTTTGAGGAACATTTTTTAACCAATTCCACAGAAAACTACATTGTAGTGTCTTCTTGAATTTTAACCATATACTGATACCTGTAGTAAATCATGAAAACAGACACATATATTCTGAAAAGGAAATTCAGCTGCTACATATGAAGCTTATTATGTAGGTCACTGAATGATTCACAGTAAATTGCTTATCAAGGGAATACAGTCTCTCTCATAGTGAGTTATCTTAGACCAAATAACCTATTTAATTTTGAAAAAAGAACCTGTATAAATAATCTTGTTCTCTGGATTGCTCATGATGACATTTTTGTATGACATTGAACTTTTAGCTGGAGAAGAAGTATCAGGATTTTGAATCTCCACCAGGAATGACACCCTTAAGAACCATGAAGGCCAGCAGACAACCTACAAAGACTGGGGTGTAAACAATAGTCTGGACACAGACGTGTTCCTGGATCAAATTATGTACAGCATTCACAAAGGGAAAGTAATATGTGTAAGATCTCAGATGTAGTTAAGAAAACAAGGTAAATATTAATGATTCATATTTACCTGTTTTATTAATTGATTAATATTTACCTGTTTTATTAATTGATCTTTTAAAGTTAGGAGTTCATGGAAGATATAGAATACTAAGAACAGTGATTCCTAATTCTATGTTCTTCACTTTAACATTTGTATGACATCCATCTTTATATTTGCTTACGAATGTATATCATTTTAAAGAGCACTTCTGTTTTCAGTATTTCCATGCTACTCTTTTTGTTTCCTCAGATTACATAAATGCAACTTAAAGCAAATGATGCTTGTTTCTTGTTAATGAGCACCAACTCCATAAAGGGCCCAAACTCTTTTAAGTCTTCTTACAAATACATCCCACAACAGAAAACTATAGCATAGGGACAAACCATTCAGCAGCTTAGTGTAGCATACAGATGTTTCTGGAAAAGACAAATCAATCTCTGATGAGACAGTTTTTCCTTTCCTTGCATCACTGTTTGACTACTGATCCCTGTTCTCCAGGCTCTGAGAAAAAGGTATCGCAGAATTTCAGAGGATGCTGAGACTGGCCACACAGTACTTTCTGTAAAAAAATTATTTGCTTTCATAGCTGCAAGACTGAAATGGAAGTTCAATCTAATTCTTTAAATCCTTATCTCCCAGCCAATTCTGATGTGACTGTACACGCTCTCCAAGATTGTTAAAAAAAACTCAACCAAACAGTAAAAGGGGTGCTACAGCATTTCATCCTATATTTTTCTCACACCTACTTGTATTATTCTCTTGTGAGTTAATGGCACAACGTGTTCAAGGCTTTCTAGTTCCAGACTGATACAAGTCTGTAAATGCTTACAGTTAAATTCTGCTTTCACAGAATCATGGGAGCATAAATAATTCGGTCTAAAAGGAATTTAGAATGTTTGTAATCTGAATTTCTGCTCAAATTAGGATCAGCTCTTCATCAGACCAGGTTGCTCAGAGGTTGATCAAGTCCTTGAAAACCTGGAAGAATGCAGCCTGAACAGCTTCTTGTCAAAAGTTGTCTTGACAAAAGTTTTTCTGTATATCCAGTAAGAACCTCTAGTGTCTCAGTTTATGCCCGTTGTTTCTCACCCTTCCACTTGCACTACTGTCATGGTTTAATCCCAACCAGCAACCAAAAACCACCCATGCACACGGTCACTCCCCCCACAGTGAGGCTGGGGAAGAAATCAGAAGGGTAAAAGAAAACTCATGGGTTGAGATAAAGCCAGTCCAACAGAGAAAGCAAAAGCCACATGCCACAGTCCGAGGGGGGATGGGGCCTTGACACAGCACGAATGGGTCCAGAGACAAGGTAGAAGTGCAAGTGGAATACTTTATTGAGAGGAGTAGGGGTTTTATGAGTTTCAGGTGGGGAAAGGGCTAGAATATGGGGTGGAGCATGAGACAGACAAACGGGGGAACAAATCAGGGTAGGGACACAGGCAAAGGGGGAGGAACATGGGAGGAACCGGGTAAGGAAAAGGTGAGTGGTAGCTCTGCAGCTTCTTCAGCCTATCAGAGAGGGAAACAGGGAAGCAGGCATGCCTGGGCATGTCTGGGAAATACAAATCCTGGGGAAACATACAATGTGTATATTTATAAACACATAAGAACTGTAAAGTCCGTATCATAAAGTCCTGTCAATTGCTGTATGTTTTTCTCCACGCCTGGAACCTCTCCCATCCTGAATCTTGTTCCTTCACAGCCACACACAAAAGCAAAGCAAAGCAAAGATATAATACACTGCTTCCCATGGGAAGGTGTTCAGCCATTTCCAGAAAAGCAATGCCTTATTGCACATATCAGAGACTTGGGAAGAGAAACTCCATCACTCCAAACGTCTCTGCTTCTTCCTTCTTCTCCCCAGCTTTATATTCTGTGAGTGATGTCATATGGTATGGAATATCCCTTTGCTCAGTTTGAGTCACTTTTTCTGTCTGTGTGTCCTCCAGATTTCCCATGCAACCCCAGCCTTTTCGCCAGCTGGGCAGTATGAAAAGCAGAAAAGGTCTTGGCTCTGTGTAAGCACTGCTAATCAATAATAAAAAGTCATCTCTTAGCATCACTGTGTTCACTACACATCCAACACACATTCCTATACTAGCTACTGTGAAGAAAATTACCTCCACCCCATCCAAATCCAGCACAACTACTCTTCAGGCTTTTCACCCTGTAAGTACCAAGGGCTTTTTTTAGGGGCTTCTGCAACTGTCTCTTCCGCAGGGTGAACCAGTCCCAGTTCCTTGGCCGCTATTCAAAGGCCAAGTGCTTCAGTCTGGGCTGTCCTGGCAGTCCTACCGAAGACTTGCCCCAGCTTATCAATATCTTTCTTGTTTCAGATGGAGCAGGGAGGACAAAACTAGATGCAAGACAGAGAAATATAAAAGGACCATACCCTTGACTTGCAAACAATGGTATTCCTGAGTCAGTCCAGGATGCTGTCAGCCTTCTCTGCCCCAAGGCTCATGGTCAACTTGCTGTCTATCAGGACGTCCAGTTCCTTTTCTGCAAAGCTGCTTTCAACCCAGTTGGCCTTCAGCATGTGTTGATGAATGGGGTTATTCCTGCCCAGGGGGAGGACTCTGCATTTCCCTTTGTGAATTTCATGAGGTTCCCATTGGTCCATTTCTGTAGGCTGTCAAAGTTCTTTTGAATTGCAGTGCACCAATTTGCTGTTCTGATCAATCCTTCCAGTGTATTATCACTGCAAAGGTGGAGGATGCACTCTGTCTCATAGTCCATCTTATAAACAAAGATGTTGAAGATTTCTTGGCCTTGGAAGATTCTATTCTTAAAGACCTGACACTTCCCTTGAGCTCCTTTGCACTTCAGAGTAAGCCTCTGGGAACCCACCTATGAGTTTTCCTGAATAAACTGAATTTTGTTCATCTGAAGTCCAGATGAACAAGCTCTCAACCTGCAGACCATACATCTCACAGAGGAGCTACCTAGATCTCAGCTGCTCCTTCACAGAGAGGGTAACCTCCTCATCATTTTGCTTGATATCTTTCTTGAAGAGCCTTGATCCTTCTGTCACAGAACTTGATTCATGTAAGCTATTCCACCTCAATTACTCTATTCTTGTGACCATATATAACGTCAGAGATTCTGCTGTGGTTTTTGTAGGCAGTGAGCATTTCTGCATGTTGTGGTCACTTGATCCTGGCTGGACACCAGGTTCACACTAAAGCTGCACTATCACTCACTTCCTCAGCTGGACAGGGGAGAAAAAATATAACAAGAGGCTTGTGGGTCAAGATAAGGACAGGGAGAGATCACTTACCAATTATTGTCATGGACAAAACAAAGTCAGCTTGGGGAAATTAATTTAATTTATTAGAAATCAAATCAGAATACGGTAATGAGAAAAAAAAAGTCCAAACATTAGAAAACCTTCCTCCTACCCCTCCCTCCTTTGTGGTTTACCCTTTTGTCCTGATTTCTCTACCTCCTCCCTTCAAGAAGTGCAAGGGAAAAGGGAATGGGGGTTACAGTCAGTTCATCACACATTGTCTCTGCTGCTCCTTCTTCCTCACACTCTTCCCCTGCTCCAGCATGCAGTTTCTGACAGGTGACAGTTCTCAATGAAATTCTCCAAAATGGGTCCTTTCCATGGGCTGCAATCCTTCAGGAATGGATTTCACAGAGCCATGGGTACTCCAGCATGGGCTTCTCTCTCCATGGGTCCTGCCTGGGGCCTGCTCCAGCACATCCTCTCCATTGGAGAGCCTCCTTCAGGTACATCTACCTGCTCTGTTGTGAGGTCTTCTGTGGGCTGCATGGGAATATCTGCTCCATCCACGGGCTGCAGGGAGACCTCCATGGGCTGCAGGGGGACAGCGTGCCTCACCACAGTCTTCACCACAGGTGGGGGAATCTCTGTTCTGGCAACTGAAATATCTCCTCCCCACCTTTTTCTTTGACCTTGGTGTTTGCAGAGTTTCTCTCACAGATTATCATTCCTCTCTCCTGACTGTTATTCTGCAACAGTTGTTCCTTGGTTATCACAAAGGCACTGCATTGCTGATGGGCTCAACTTTGGTCTGCAGCAGGTCAGCCTTGGTCACCCCTTTAGCCTCCTTGCTATAAAAACCTTGCCACACAAACCCAGCTTGTGTGTACAGTTGAAGAGGTCCTCCTTTTGCCCTGTTTTTTTATTTTTGAAGTCACTCTTTTTCCTGTAATCTTGCAGTCTTTGTTCTCCACCCGTCTTCCACTTCTTATGCTGTAGAGAGTTTGCATATATTTAGAAATAATAAATTACAAAGGGCATTATTTTAATGCAGGAAATAGTTCCTCTTCCAAGAAAAAATATAAGTGCAGTAAATATATGGGGGTTTTATTCCTTAATATTTTACAGGAAGATTTTTTTTTTCTATAGCACACATAGCGTGTTCCAATGAACAGCTAGATAGTCACATTGTGCTGATTTGGCTGAAGTTTTTGTTCATTTTCAACTGCTAAACTTACATTAAATGATAACTTCAATACTTTAAGCACTTAATCCTTTGTGCGAAAAATTACTGTTTCAGTCCAGTTATGTTATACTTCAGTGAATCACGATTCATGCTTTTAAAAACTGAGATGTCGTACCACAGTACTATAGTTGCATAAGAAAAAATATCTATAAATGAGGACATATTAGGGCCATCATATATAAAATCATAAATAATGACTGAAAGCCTGTAGCCAGAATTAAATTATTCCTCAGAATTTAGCTGCGTGTTTCCACTTCGCATTTACATGTTGTTCTTTTTTTTCCTCCAGAAATTGAAACTTAATTTACTTCAATTACAGAAAGTTTTAAAAACAAACTTATTTTGATTACTACATCTCAAATTGTCAATTAGGAGCTGAAAAAGAGTGGGAGTTTTCCATTACTAGCAAACTCAGTTTCTAGTTTCCTGCAGGCAAGCAAAAGAACTAAATGGAAAGAAACACCCCTCCCCCCAAAAACAAACAAAAAACAACAACAAAAGAAAAACAAACCCAAACCCAAATGTTACAGAATACCAGATATCTTTGATTTCCAAAGTCCGAATTCATCAAGGCAGAGAAATAACAGCATCATGTGTCAGGTCAGGACACAAACTGTGAATAAAGAAGAGATTTATTGTCAAGATTTATTGTCAGAGCATGTTTGTATTTCTGTTCTCTTCTTCCAGTTTTAATATTTTAAATTTTTCCAGTTATATTGAATCACCATATTCCACCCTGGGGTTAGGCTGTAAGGGAAGACTTTTCTTGCAAAATTCATCCTTTATTGTAATATTTCTATTAAAATTATAAAATTATAAAATTACAGCAGTTAGGGCAAATGGGTCTCAAACACATTATCAGAAGTACTGTAGTCCATACTTCTGCTACAAGTTAAAATACATACATAAACCCTTCCTGACAGCTGTTTGTCTAAAATGTTATTAAAAGCTAAATAAATTATGGAGATTCCACAGTATTTCTTACAAATTATGGCGTTTCCCCTGGGCTCAATTTTAGTGTCTGTTCTCTTCAAAGTTTTTGTCAATGACCTGGACACAGGAGTCTGGTTCAGACACAGAAGTTGATAATGATACTAATTTAGGAAGAGCTTATCATTGCCTCAGGGGTAGAGAGGCCTTACAGAAAGATCTTGATAGATGAGAGTACTTGGCAAATGCCAGCCTCTGAAGTTTAACAAGGACAAATGCTGGATTCTAAACTCAGATGGTGTAATCCTGGATGTATGTATAGACTGGGGAACCAGAGAATGGAGTAAGGCCCTGCAGAAAGGAATCTGGGGATTTTATTCGATGGTAAGTAAAATGAGTCAAATGTGCCCTGGCATCCAGCAGGTAAACCATTTCTTGGGGTGCATTAAGCTAACTGGTCAAAAGAAGTCATTATCTCACTGTATTCAGCATTGGTGTGGCCTCACCTTAGTACTGTGTGCAACTGGGGCTCCAGATTGTAAAATAGATACAAAAATATAAAATAGGTCCAAAGACAGTGAAAGGACTAGAGGGCAAGATTTGGGAGCAGCTGAAAAGACTAGGTTTGTTTAGCTTTGAGGAGTCTAAGGGGCCACCCCACTACTCTCTAAAATTGCTTTATGACAGGAACCAGAGAGGGAGATGCCGATGTCTTCTGTCACGTATCTTGAGATAGGATATGAGGGAAAGGTTTACAGCTTCATCAGCAGCAGTTCAGATTGGAAATTGAATTCATTCCAATCACCTGGTTCAATTTTGGTGCTCTAAACTGGACACAGTTCTCTGAGTGAGACTTTGTAAAGGTGGAAGGATTTCTTCACATTTTATTTACGATAACAATTATCATACATGCCCATTTTCTATTAGCTCTTGTTGTAAACATTCATGGAAGTTACACTACAATTATTCCACTCTTTAGAAGACCCTGTGAATGAAGACAAAACATCAGTGAAAAACTAGTTGTCATCCATTGTCAAGTAGGTAGAAGATGCATAAAGTACATATATATACATACATACACACACACAAGTAACACAGAGCATGATGTGTAATAATATATGTGTATGTATAATGAAATATGTACTACTTTGCAGTATCTCATAGATTCATTCCAGCTGAATTTTTGTTTTTCTTTGTTTCGATTTGGATTTTTTTTTTATTCTGTTTTGTTGTTGGGTTTTTTTTGGAAGGGGGGAGGGTATTGGTTTGTTTGGGTTATTCTGTACTTCTTCTGATGATATTCTGGTGTTATGTCATTATTTCCATTTCACTAAATCTATGGGACTTTTGAATTTCCAATTATGTATGGTGTTTCTGAATGTTTTGTGAGGATACAGATAATATCAACCTTGCATCCTTCTGCATTTCTGAAAGCTGAACAATTTTTCTTCCTCAGCTGACAGATTAGTGGTTCAACTTGACTGAATGCTTACTTCACAGGATTGATTTTTTTTTAAGCTGGATAGGCTAGAAGATATGAGAGCGGTGTTTTTTCTGCATGGGTTCACAAGAGCAAGAAGAGAAATATTTTCCTCTGTGACACAGTTGTGCAAGAGTTCTTCAAAGCCTCCTACTTTATAGCCAGAGTCAAGAATATACATGTTATACATGCAGTAGTAAAACATCTGTGTGAGTTGCTGAAATGGTAATTTACTGTTATTTGAACAAATGGCAACTACATTTACTTGAGCAATTTTTAAAAATGCAAAATATTCCCAACTGCTCTTCTGACTATCTAGCTGTCTGCAACATACTCATTCCTTAATATCTGTGGTTTATGTAAATATATTGCCTCTTATTCCCACCTCACATAAAAAGCTCCAGCTAGCAATAATTTATTTAACTCAGATAATTTGCAAACTGATCTAGCTCTGAATTTGGATTATTTCTTTGACTGAATATGCAGTGTTATACACCTGTCTCCAGATAGTCTGAGAAGATACTGGATATGTTAGAGATAACCTTTTACTGCAGATGAGGGATAAGTAACTGATTACAAGTGATTTAAAATCCCCATAATAGGGGATAGAAGACCGAAATCAGAAGATAGAGTGCATGAAAGTGATCAGACAGAATGGGACACAGGTGTTATAGTAATTAGGTTTCTTATCTTAGCTAGTTGTCTAAACTCTCTCCAGTCTTCCTTTTATAAGTATTTGTCTCTTACAGACTCTTGTCTCTCATTGTTGAAAAAGAAAGATTTAATTGGTTTAGGCTAGACACGTAACTGTAAGAAACGCAAAATTACCTGACAGTACTACTCTTCTTTTTTTTACTTGGGAAATCACATTAGGATGTGGGTTTTTGGGAAAGTCTGATGCCCAAATAATTAATTAAGGTAACAAAATCTGTTAACTTATGGACAATATAAAATATTAGGTATGTTAAGCAATTTAAAACATATTTGAAAAAATCACACCACGGATTTTGCAGTTACTCTATAATTAATGTAAATTATTTGAGAGGATAAATTGGATATATATGTACACATATTTGAGGAGCCATACAGCAACACAATATATGGAATCACAACATGCCTACAGTGCAGTGGGTGGAAAGAGACAACCCAAAGTTCCTTTCCTCGTGGAAAGTCCCATTTGGATTTCACCTCCTTCTTTTAGGAATCCAATTCTGTACAGATAACCCTATAAAAGCTGCTTGCATTTTCTAATATAGCTCTAATATATCTGTAATATCAATAAACTTAGAGAAAGTTAGTTCTTGGTACAAAATATCCTCATCTGAGGATAAGGAGATACAGTACTTTCAGTCTCTGAAGTGGGGGAACATCAGAGGAAGCTGGAAGAGCCACTGGGAGCTCTCAGCTTGCATGACAATGACAAATGAGATCTGAGCAGAGCCAGGAGCAATGGTGGCTAAGCCCCATCACCACCTATAGGAGAAACACCAGGGAAGTGCTAGAAACCAGGAGTGCCACAAACAAGACTTTCAGGGCATGTCAACAAGGGTGTGGTGTGTCAGTTTGTATTGCAGTTTACACAGAAGGGTGTTCAGAAAGGGCACCATAGCTCTACCAGCTTGACAGAAAACAATGGTATCTCTACCTGGCAGAAGAACATGTCCTCTCAAAACTCTGCACCCACTGTCACTGGTGCAGCTTCCCAGACAAAGATCTGATGGGAACACACTACCACACAGGTGTCAGGTTGTAGGGTGTGCCCTGCTCATACACCAGTACCAGACAGAAGTAATGAGCACACTTGTGGGAGGGGTGATGATGTAGAGGACTTCTTCTGCTTAGTGACAGAGCTCTGAGAAAGGGTGACCAGTTTGAGGAGTACCAGGGAGTTTGAAAGAGAGAGAGACTAGAGAAATTACACCCTACCTTCCCTGTGACAGCCCTGACAGGCAGATAGAATTAAGGATATGGAGAATCCCTTATTCTCACTCCACTTACCAGAATGTAGTGACCCAAAGGATAAAGAGGAATGGTAACAAGTTGCTGTCTGACACAGCAGGCATGTCTTCTCTGTGACTAACTCACCTTCCAAGGTATCCTTCAATAACCATAGAATCATAGATTTGTTTGGGTTATGTGAGATGTAGGATTCATATCTCACGGGGTTTAGTGAAGTGCTTCTTCTTGGTTATATGTTACACCTGTGAACCTTTTGCCAAAATACCTATTTTCTCACTAAAGTAAAAGAAGTTTCTTGGGGAAAAGTGCATGGCTTTTTCTCTTTACAAAAATTCAAGGTACTAAAGAACTAAAAGGCTATGCAAAAAGTTCATTAGGCGAACTCTCGGAGTCTTAAATAGAAGTAAAATACCTGGGCAGCTTGTGGCTTTGACCTCAGGTTTTACAGGTTAAAAGGGACCTTAAAGGCCATCTAGTACCACCCACCCTGCTCTGGGCAGGGATACCTCCAACAAGACTAGGTTTCTCAAAGCCCCATCCAATCTGGCCTTGAACACTTCCAGGGATGGGGCATCTACAACCTCGGGCAACCTGCACCAGTGTCTCACTACCTTCACAATAAATTTCTTCCTAATATCTAACCCTACTGTCTTTCAATTTGAAGTCATTCCCCCTTGTCCTATCATCACATGCCTTTGTAAAAAGTCCCTCTCCAGCTCTCTTTTTAGGTATTGGAAGGCTGCTACAAGGTCTCCCTGGAGGCTTCTCCTCTTTAGGCTGCACAACACCAATCCTCTCAGCCTGTTTTCACAGTAGGGTCGCTTCAGCCCCAGACGAAGCATCATTTTGCGGCCCTCCTCAGGATTCCCTCCAACAGGTCTACATTCTTATGCTGGCAAGCGCACATTGATGGGTCATGTTGAGATTCTCTAAACCAACACCAAAATCTTTCCTCAGGGCTGCTTTCAATCCATTCTCTACTCAGCCTATATTTGTGCTTGGGAATGACCTGATCCACATGTAGGATCTTGAACTTCATGAAGTTTGCACAGGCCCACTTGTCACACCTGCTAAAATCCCTCTGGATAACATCTTTTTCTTGTAGTGTGTGGATTGTACCAAACAGCTTAGTGTCATTGGCAAACTTGTAGAGGGTGCACTTGATTCCACAGTCCATGTAACAACAAAGATGGTAAACAGTGTTGGGTCCAATACTACTGATCCCCAGGGAATACTACCCATCACTGGTCTCCACCTGGAAATAGAGCCATTGACTTCAGCTTCTTGAGTGCAACCTTCCAACTGATGCCTTATCCACTGAATGCTCCATTTATCACATCCACATCTCTCTAATTTAGAGACAAGGATGTCATGTAGGACAGTGGAGGTATGAAGTTCTGCAGTGGAACCAAATTTAGATATGTTATCAAGGCTAAGTTAGCTTATGCCCCAAGATCCAAAACCACTTCTATAAAGAAAAAAAAACATATTATTATTCTCACAGGAGATTCTCTTCTGAGAGGAACACAAAGTCCAATATGCAGAAAAAGATCCAATAAACAGATTAACTAATGCCAGGTCAAATAATCTCATGCAGCATTACAGATTTGGTGAAGAGTGTCTGGTAAGCTGCCCAGTGGAAAAGGACCCGGGCATGCTGGTTGACAGCTGCTGGACATGAGCTGATAGTGTGCTCATGTGGCCAAAAAGGCCAATGGCATCCTGGCCTTTTTCAAAAGTAGGACTGGTGAGGGGATCATCCCTCTGTACTCAGCACTGGTGAGGCCACACCTTGAATCCTATGTTCAGTTTTGGGTCCCTCACATTGAGTTGTTGGAGCACGTCCAGAGGAGGGTAACAGAGCTAGTGAGGGGTCTGAAGCACAAGTCTTGTGAGGAGAGGATGGGGAAGCTGAGGTTGTTTAGCCTGCAGGAAGGGAGGCTCAGGAGTGACCTTATTGCTCTTTAAAATTACCTGAAAGTAGGTTATAGTAATGTGTGGATCGGACACCCTTCACGAGTAGTAAGCAAGCAGGATGAGAGGAAATGGCCTCAAGTTGTTCCAAGGCAGGTTTAGCTTGGATATTAGAAAAAAAATTTTTCACAGAAAGGGCTGTCAAGCATTGGAACATGGAAGTAGTCGTGTTCACATCCCTAGAGTTATTTAAATGTTGTGTATATGTGGCACCTGGGGATATGATTTAGTGGTGGGCTTGGCAGTGTTAGATTAATGGTTGGACTCATTGACCTAAAGTGTCACTTGAAGTGTCTTTTTTAACCAGAATGATTTTATCATTCTATGGTTCTATGATTCTATGATTTTAGTGTAGTCATAGGGGTAAACCACAAAGACCAAATATTTAGCTTACATATATGGTGTAGAACAATAATGTTAATAAAATAAATTTATTTAGATTAAAATGAAATTGCTAGATTAAATGATGCAAGAGATGAAACAATAACAAATATGATATTAATTACTTCAGAATAATATGACTCCATTTAGATTTTCTTTGTTGTGTAAGATTATTCTAAATTGTTTGACAGTAAAATATCCTCTTGACAGAACATAATTATAATACATGAATGGATTCTAAAATCACAATAATTTGATATACATTATTTCAGATAAACAATTGTAGTCTCTAAATGAGTTTCTCATTACAACTCTCAGGAATTTTTGATTGTCCTATAATATATTATTTATTTATTTTTTATTTCTTTCATTTAAAGTATGGAATCTCTAATGACCAGAAATGAAGACAGCAATGGGCATATAAAATTCACTGTGTTGATTAAAATTAAATGAACTGAAAATAAATTATGAATATGAAAAAATATCTAAGAGACTGTTTTCAAAATTTACATGATAGTTTCTTAAAGATGATGTTTTGTTTGACAGTAGAGACAAACATGGTTAGTTGTAACTGTAGTCTTTCAAAATAGGAAAAAGCTTCTGAAAATCAGGGGACAGTGGGGGGAAGGTGTCAGAAAAATAAAAGGAGTCAGATATAAATCACACAAGCAATGATATCATTGCAAAGTTTATCTGTCCAAGCCTTCAGAATGTTCAATATTACTTTTTTAGTTTCATTAAGAGTGTTCTTCTGAAGCAAATTTCCCAGCTGGTACCGACTATGCATCTTTCTTGCGCTGTGGGTTACATAATGTTCTTTTACTATGTACTTCAGATTCCTTCAAAATTTAACTATTCTGAGATATGCAGCTGTGTAGTGCATCTATGAACTTCATCATGAATACATTACAAGCAGTCTCAAGAATATGGTTCTGAATGTATACAATGTATTTGTTGGGCTTTCAGTGTTCTTCTCAGTAGTTCTCCTCATATTGAACCACATTATTTGCTAATGTAGTGACTACTGGAATTGTTGTAAAACAATTTTGACAATGAACTAGTGATACTACCTCAAACAAGCATTTACTAAAGAATTTCATCAGCCTCTATAGATGCATGCATCTATTAGAAGAAAGTGTATACTGGATAAGTGGAGGTGGACTGAGAACTGGCTGAATGGCAGATCCCAGAGGGTTGTAATAAGTGGCACAGGGTTCAGTTTGAGGCCTGTCACTAGTGGTGTCCCCAGGTTAAATACTGGGACCAGTATTCTTCAACTTATGCATCAATGACTTCAATGAAAGAGTAGATACCTCCTCAGCAAGTTTACTGATGACACAAATCTGGGAGGAGTGGTTGATATGCCGGTGTTGTGCAGCCCTTCAGAAGGACTTGGACAAGTTGGAGAGATGGGCAGAGAACAGTCTGAAAGGCAAATACAGGGTCCTGCACCTGGAGAAGAATAACCCCAGGCACCAGTACAAGCTGGTGGCCAACCTGCTGGAAAGCACTCTGTGGAGAAGGAATTGGGTGTCCTGGTAGAAAACAAGCTGTCCATGAGCCAGCAGTGTGCCCTTGTGACAAAGAAGACCAATGGTATACCTGGATACATTGGGAACAGCATTGCCAACAGGTTTTGGGAGATGATTCTGCCTCTACTCTGTCTCAATGAGTCTGCATTTGGAGTACTGTGCCCAGTTCTTGGCTCCGTAGCACAAGAGAAAAATGGAGCTCCTGGAGTATGTCCAGCAGAGGGTAACAAAGACGGTTAAGGGACTGGAGCATTTCTCTTATGAAGAAAGGCTGAAGGAGCTGGGCCTGTCCAGTCTTCAGAAGAGATGACTTGAGGGGACACCATCAATAAGTACCTGAAGGGAGGGTGTCATTAGGATGGAGCCAGGCTCTTCTCAGAGGTGCCAAGCAACAGGACAAGACGCAACAGGGCAGAAACTGATGCAGAGCAAGTTCCACCTTCATATGAGGAAGAACTCTTTTACTGTGGGGGTGACTGAGCACTGGAACAGATTGTGCAGAGAGGTTGTGGAGTGTCCCTCACTGGAGATCTTCAAGACCCATCTGGACTCAATCTTGTGCAATATTCTGTAGGATAACCCTGCGTGATCAGGGAGACTGGATCAGATGTTCCACTATGGTCCCTTCCAACCTTGCTCATTCTGTGATTCTGTGGACAGCAACTTAACCATGTCTGTGTGGCACAAATAAAACACTAATTTTGTTTTTAGGAAACCACAACCTAAAGGCCACTGAAGACAAATGAGATTTTAACAAGGGGACTCAAAAGAACAAGCACAGGATGACAGAGGCCTTGAAAATACATGCATGAGGTGATATTGGAGATTTGAGACCTATAAACAAAAGCTCCAAAGAATCAGTCTCTGTTCATTAATAAGTACAGCTTTTGGAGCCTGTTTCAAGAACAGTAAGTTATTTGTGTTAAAAAACTTAGAAAATAATTCTAAATGGACCCAAGAGTAAAAAAGAACAACTGCTGCTCAGATTTTTTTAACAAAGACCTCAAGATGGTGGTGACCTCTACCAGTCCCCATCTCACTCTTATCAAAGAAGTCTAGCATCACTGACATAAACATATATAAAAGTCTGTAAGAAGTGAGTGAAACTTAGAAGAAAGAAACAGATTATAGAAAATGTGTGCATATCAATTCTGAGGGTATTATTTTGGAGCAAGCTCTAATAGTTGCATAATTTGGACTTAATTTAAGCTATTTTGATTGAAATGTAGCAACTCAATAAAATCATCAATTAGTTCTTGGCTATATATATAAAGCATGTTTCTTTAGCACACGTAAAATGAAATGATGTTTTATGTTGTACCTTGCCTTTGAGGCCTTGTTGAAATTTGAATGCACTGAAACGTCCATCCCGAATTAGTCCTAATTTTAAGGCTGGATTTTAAGCTAATGATTCTGTTTGTCCTGGCAGAATTAAAATGTCCTGTCCTAAAAAAGCTCTTCATGTTCTTCCACAGTAATATATATGACAAGTTCTGATTAAATTCTTATGGTTTAAACAGGTAAAATTAGATGAGAAGAATCTCATTTGCAGTATCAAAATCACCTCCCCTTCAATTATAAATCTGAATATCCACCTGTCTCAGTATAAAGAGACTGGAGTGTTTTGCTAAGGAGGATGAGTTATTTTGTGTGTTTATTTTTTGTCCTGATACTCTTATTACTTGATATATCTTTAGAATACTAAAGCACTGATTCTACGGTAAGGTGAGACAATGCCAAGGAACGGCAGTCTGAATGTTGGTATAGTTTAACAGCTGCATTGGATCACAAATCTTATGATGGTCCTCTTCTGTACTGTGCCCAGAAAGATGCCTGCTTTGAGGAAATGTTGTGTAGTAAGGGATGAGTTATGCTTTTGTAAATATTGGAGGTGACAAATTAAGAAAAGTGTTGCAATGTAAAAATTAATGCAATCACTTGTTTAATTTGAATAGAGTTATTTAATTACATATTTATTTATTTAAATGAATTTTAAAAATAATGTTTTGATTGGTGATTCTAAAGAATTTTGATCCAGGAGGCATTTATCAATTATGAATGCAAATATCTAGATGTTGCTGAAAGTTTATATTTTAGTACAAACCGAATGCAACTGAAGACAGGAAAACTGATACTTTGCCTCATTGTTGAATCATCCTGGCATACATACCTTTGGTAGTGATGATATTTTTAATTGAAACTTCAGTTGAGAGGAGATGTCTCAAAGATCTGAGGCTGTGTTCTCTGTTCACTCATACTGTCCTCAGTATCTTTACCTTGTTCTTTCTCTCTCTCAGTTGTCTTCTCTTTAACTGAATTGCATAGTACCAGGACACTGTTTTGATAGTTACGATGTCTGGCCAAGGAAAAGGACCTTGCTGAATCTTTAAAATGGCATTCTGTCCTGGATTATTTGGAGCAAAAAACCAGCAATCATAACTCATCTAATACATTCTCAACAAGCATACGAGCATGATGGATGAGCCAGCCCAAGAACTTGGATATTACCTGTATTTTCTGATCCTTTTCTAATTTTACCGGTTATTCTTTTTACATATTACTTTTTTGTTTTCTGCTCTCTGATGAGAAACAAAAATGGACAGCACAATTCAGAAAATATTTCACCTTGCGTTCATGTTGTCATTCTGAAGAGACTTGGAAACAATTTATAAAACTTAAAATTGCCCAGCACATTATAAAGGTAAATAATTACTTTAGGGCTTCATGGTATTAAAAGCTATAGAAGCTGAAGGTTTACAATACTGTTCTTGCAAATAAAACAATCCATAATCTCAGAATGGTAATAGTGTTTTACACACAGGACTAGGCAAGAATTTGTTATATTTTCCATTAGTTTTCAGACAGCTATCAACTCTTTAAAAACTAGAAATCTGCTTAAGATAATTAATCCTGCCAGCTCTTTCTGTAGTCACCATTTACTACTTTTGCTTTCTAGTTTCTAGAATGAGCAAATTTGAGTTATTAAAATACCCTCAAGGTATAATTACAGAAACTGATGAGAAGCCTTGACAGTTTTTTTCACCTCAATGCCTGGAACACAAACTTTAGTTGCAGTAGTACAAATTTATTTTATGAGCCCAAATGTTGGGATATTCCCTAAGTGTAAGGACTCAATTCTGCATCATGAAGTTCTTTAAAATTCTGGATTTGTGTCAGGCCCATTTTGGCTTATAAAAGGAAGCACTGAATAACATAGGCTACATCCTGTCATCTTAGCTGTTCAAAACTTCCCTTGACTTCCTCAGTGAGGACAAAGCTTAATACAAATTTCATCGTGAATAATTAAACCCTGACTCATCAATACTACTTAACTGCAACACACATTTTGTTTCTTTTAGAATTGAAAAGATTAATATTTCTTCCTGAGAAGTGAGGAAGTTACTTTCCTGAGTTTTTGGCTTGTGAGTTGTTCTTTCTATTCACCAAGGCTTTTGATACTGTGAGCAGAAAAGGTCTCTGGCAGATTTTGGAACGTTTAGGTTGTCCCCCCAAGTTCCTTAAAATGATCATCTCACTCCATGAGGATCAGCACGGCCAAGTCAGATATGGCAACACACTTTCTGAGCCCTTTTTAATTAAGAATGGTGTGAAACAAGGCTGCGTTCTCGCTCCTACCCTATTCACCGTCTTCTTTAGCATGATGCTCCAAAGGGCCACAGCAGACCTCGATGATCAGGACGGTATCTACATTCGATACCGTACTGATGGAAGCCTGTTCAGTCTAAGGCGACTGAAGGCCCACACCAAGACCTTAAACTACCTTGTCCAGGAGCTGCTTTATGCTGATGACGCCGCCCTTGTTGCCCACACAGAAGCAGCTCTGCAACGTTTAACATCCTGCTTTGCAGATGCTGCTGAGCTCTTTGGGCTGGAAGTCAGCTTAAAGAAGAGAGAGGTCCTCCATCAACCTGCACCTCAAGAAGTCCCCCATCATCCCCACATCACCATTGGCCAATCAGAGCTCAAATCAGTCCAACAGTTTAATTACCTTGGTAGCCTCACCTCCTCAGATGGTAAGATCGACGGAGAGATAGACAACAGGTTAGCTAAGGCATATAGTGCTTTTGGAAAACTCCACAAAAGAGTATGGCGTAATAAGCACTTGAAGAAAAGCACCAAGATCAGTGTTTACAAAGCCATAGTGTTGTCTACTCTCTTATATGGTTCCGAATTATGGATCATCTACCGCCACCACCTGCGTCTCCTAGAACGCTTCCATCAACGCTGCCTCCGTACAATCCTCAACATCCGCTGGTCAGATTATGTGACCAATACATCTGTACTAGAGCAAGCAGCTGTCACTAGTATTGAGGCCATGTTACTGAGAACGCAGCTGCGATGGGCAGGGCACGTCTCAAGGATGAAGGACCACCGCCTCCCTAAGATCCTGCTCTATGGTGAACTTGCCACTGGCTGCCGCATGAGAGGAGCCCCGAAGAAAAGATACAAGGACTCCCTGAAACAACATCTCAGCCTTGGCCATATTGATCAACATAACTGGTCTACTCTGGCCTCAAATCGGGAGGCCTGGAGACACAGCATCTATAACGCAGCTGTCTCCTTTGAGAACTCACGCAGGATCACTCTCGAGGAAAAAAGGCAACGCAGAAAGAACCGTGTCTTGCAGATTACACCATCTAAGGAGTCTTTCTGTTGTGCCTTTTGCAATCGGATATGTCTGTCATGTATTGGCCTCATAAGCCACCAGCGTGCCTGTAGCAAATGTGGATAGTGCCTTCCCAAATCTTCGTTCGCAAAGCCTAGCCATGATGATGATGATGATGATGATGATGTTCTTTCTATTATAACCTTTTGTTACAACAATTGCTGCAGGAAAGTTGTTGCAGAAAGAAAAGTTTTGTTTGCCCTTTTTTCTTCTTTTTGAACAAATATAAATGAAAAAAACCCAAGGAAAAATCACAGCATTCATTGGCTTTTTTTTGTGTCAATTTCTTCATATACCACTGATAGTAGATCCTCTCTGATGACCTTACATTAAGCAATTCAACTTTTCCTCTCACTATACTTTGGTATATTTTTGGAGTAACAACTGTTTCTTCCGACAAACCATCCTGAAGATGGAAAAATAAATTATTTTCTCCCCCTGCTGACATTGTATCTCACAAACTTCAGTGGATTTCTGATTATGTACTCAAGCTCAAGCAATTTTTTTCCATTTAAAATTTTTTAGGACCTGTTTCTGTATTGCACATGCATCTTCCCATCTAAGAATTCAAATCACTCAAGTCCAATAGTGTTTGATGCCTGGGCCCCACTATGCCTCCTGTGGTTCAGCACGAAATTACTTTTTTGTCTTCAAAATAGAATGAGAGCATGAGCTATTTCTTTTTGGTAGTCTAAACACTGAAAGATATGATTACAGAGCTAGAGAAGATTTTATCCTGAGCTGTTATGTGTCAAAATGAACTTTCATGGTATATTGATTCAAGAAAATCAAAATGTCATTGAAGGAAAGTGATATCTCAGGGTATGCAACACATCCCTTTATTTTAATGTATCTACCTCTGCATTTCACTCTCTATAGACTGAACAAGAACATGTTTGGCCATATAAAGAAATAAAGGAAATGTAGTTACTTGAAAAACACTGGAAAATTACAAAAGTTAAAAAAATTAATTTCATGAGAAAACAAACGTAATTCTAATGGAAGTCATTTTACAAACATTTATACAAAGAATGTTAAATATTGCTAAATTGCACCATTTAAGGTTGTTAAGACAACCTACTACTGCTAAGAGATTTTCCCTGACAATTGATGAGTTCGTTCAAATAGTCTCAAAATCCCAAACATTTAAGATGTGGAGTGTAGCACCCAACTTTCTATAACATCTTTGTGAAGATAATGTTAATTATCCTGTTGGATTTTACATTCTCTCATCTAATAAAAGAACATCTTCTTTACTATGTTATTAGTATTTCAATTCCTAAAAATTTTACTTTCATTTACATACTGAACCTTTCGGGAAAATAAAATTAAATTATATTGGTGGGGTGGCTGACTGTGTTATTATAAGTATTTCTGTAAAGTATGTAAGCAAATAAACAAGTATGCAGAATATGAATAGATGAAAACAACAAAGGGAAAGGGAAATACACAGAGAAAGCAAAATATTAATTTATTCTGAATGTCTTATTAATGATCGAAAGTAAAAAAAAAAAACCAAACCCAACCAACAAATCACCACCAACAAAGAAACAAATAAACCATATTTCAGTAGTAAAATAGCTTGACTTTTAGAGTAATTAAGGCACTGCTTTAGAATTCAGTGAAAGTTATGGCTGATTAATGTTTTGGAAGACCTAAACTCCTTTGGATTCAGCTGAATACTTTTATAGGTTTCTTTTTTTGTTTGTTTGTTTCTAGAACCTTAGTCAAGTAAATAATCAAGATACGGAGATCTAAATGTAAGTATGCAAGTTTGAAAATACTGATGTTTTATTCATTTATTTTCTGGTTTTTGACTCAAATTATTTATGTACTTAAGTTCTTTGAATATTTGACAAATTTATGGAGCTTTAGAATTCCACCCCATGGCGACAGCACTACCTGTTCTATGGGAGAGATTTCACTAGGTGTCTGCTTGGGTAGAAAAAGAAAAACAAAATTTACTTTTATAAGCTGAGCAGAATTGTAATGGTACAGATAATATTAATCAGCCCTTAAATATAGTTATTGCATTGAAATTACACCCAAAATGAACTTACTCCATCAATTTTTTCCATGCAAAATACACTGATTTGAAGTACTTGTCATTTGGCAAGTATTTTGGCATCTTCTAGTAACAAAGGATGTAATTCTGTAGTATACTGTGTTTTCTGTAACTTTCTGTAAATTCTGTCGTAGGCACATCAGGAAATTGTAACTGAACTAAAGTTTCTCTTTCTCACTTTTCTCTCTCAGTTGATCACTAGTCTATCTATAGATAGTCTTTTTTTGAGTGTACAGCACTAGGTGAAATTTGGGTGATTTACAGGGGAAAAAAGAAGCAAAATTTTATCTCTTGTCAATTATTTCAGGAATTTTAAAAATCCACAGCTTCTTATATTGTTTGGAGCATGTCTCTAAACAACTATAAATGCACAGAGACATAGCCTTCTGCTTGACAGACTATGATCTTTACGATAATGTAATAGACCACATCATCTGAAAATACATTTGTCTATCAGTCTATCAACATACTGAACTGAATATAGAAAGGTGCTCAGCTGTAGATTTTAAAATACATTTTACCTTTTCTTCTTACATGAAAGGCTTCCCTTTATGAAAAACATGTTCATATCCTAGATTAAGTAATTACATGTGAAAAGTAAAAGAATTAAATCTGATGTTTTTAGTGATTAAAAATATTATGTCGATTTCTTCCAAAAATTTCATAGTCCTATTTCTTTCAAAATAATACAGAGACGAGGTATTTGAAAGTTCAAAATTATCTTACCCAATGTCTAGAAGTAATTTATATTCTCTTTGAAGGGTAACCATTTCTGATGGTATAATGATCATTTAGCTTTAATGTAAAAAAGCTAAAAAAGCTAAAATTATCTATTTTTATTTTAATTATGATATTTATATGAAGATATTTAATTTTCAGCAGAATTAGATTTCTCTCCCTTTATTTCTATTGATAGGTATATTCATAGACAAATAAAAATATTTAAGCACATTAAGGTAAAATTAAAACATTGTTTGGGCTGAAGTTATCAAGACTTCTTGGCCCAAATCCAATTATATTTCAAGGGGAAGCTAAGAAAACATAGGTAACTAATTATTTGCTATATCTGGGCGATTGTAACTAAAGATTCTATAAACATTAAAAAAACAAGCTAAGAAAGAGTGACAAAAAACACCATTACTTCTTTAGAACATTTTAATGTAATATGTGTAGTAGTAGATTGGACATGGATCAGGAGTCGTTAATTAATTAATCCCTTTGAGAATATTTCCATTTAGGCTGCCTGATTGGAGAGAATTTTTTTGTAATATTTCACATTTGTAAGTGTCTGAGTAGCGCAGAAGCGATTAGATTAATTTGTACCTGCTTAGCAAAATGTACTTGTAGGATATTAATTTGTTCAATGGAAATGAAATTATTTTCCCTGTGTTGCATAACAGTTCTTTTTAGTTGTGCAGAAAGCATCCTAAACAATGGCACTCTGGACAATTTTTTTCCTGTATTCAATCATTGCCTGTGGAATAGCTGAAAACTTATCTTCCAATGAGGAAGTGTGTTTGGCACCAGTGCACATCTTCTGCAGAGCTATCACTTTCCAGATTACCTTGGAAAGAGAAACCAGGAATGTGGGAATTTAGTTTGCACTAAAGCAACGTCAACAATTTTGGTGGTGGCTTAAGTGTAAGGGTCCTGTTAGAGAAGTCAGATAAATAAAAGGTCAGAAATTGATCCTTGTTTCTTAACCAAGCCGTTTTATATTGCTGAGGCCAGACCAGTTTTAAGAAGACTTTTTGGAAGTAAGCCACTTCATATGTTCCAAAACAGGGTCGAGGAGAAAACTAATAAATAAGTAGGATGAACAATTAGGGGTTTGGTTCTCAACCTTTTTCATTGTTTTATTTTTTATCTACTGTTTTAGTCATAGTCATGAGTTTTAAAGGTGTCTATTTGTACTGGAACTGTACAGATGATGCCTGTATTTATACCAAACCCAAAATCACCCCCCCCAAACACACAAACAAACAAAACAGAACAGAAACTGCACACAGGAATAAGACTCTTTATTATCATGGTAGGCCTCAGTGGGGAATGATTTTCCCAAGCTCTAAGAGACAGGTACATGACACTTAGAGATGAGTGTGGAACACATTGTGTATGAGAAAGCAGCAAGGTCCTCTGTGGGATAAAGCTCTTTTTTTTTCATTGTATAATTAAGTAGCCCTCTCCTCTTAGTATTATCTTGATAGCTAATAGCATGCTCTGTTTATTTTTTCCTTGTTGTTTTAAACTTGTATTATATGCTTGTGAGCATATGCACACACAAGTAGAGGCCCACCTAGTAACAACATAAAAATATATGCTTACCTTCATGGTTATTAAGGGATATTAACAGTTAATGAAGAAAACTGAGCAAGAAAAGGCTCACTGAAAATCAGATGGCATAAATGAGGGCAGATATTCTTTAAAGTTTTAACATCACTTGACAAATTACACATATTATGAGAAAGTCAGTGGGAAACATCAGATAACATTGACTGTTTTCACCACTCCTGAAATAAACCAAAAAACAAATATCTATCCAGATAAATTGATAAAGAATGGAACAATGAATGGGTGACCCTATATCAGAGAATATGTTATTTATATTAGTGTAATTTACTGATAACAGACTGAGACAGTTCTGACACCTGATTAAATTGGAAAGAATGTGAAGTGGAAGTCTACCGCTCGTGTGAAATGCGATGCTGCATACAACATGCAAGTTCTTACATTTACAGAGAAGTTAGAAAACCTAACAGTTTAAGAATTACTAATGAGGTAAAAAGTGGATAGAAGAAGACAATAGAAGAGAAGGTTCCTAGCCTGATGTTATCAAGTAACAAGAACAGGAACTCCCACAACAACACTGAGCTGCAGGGGCAAGGAAGAATTTATCAACACTTGCCTAATTTTAATTTAGTTTATTTTCACTAGATGCACTGTAATTTAAGTGAACATATTCTCTGTCAATACAGAAGTCACAATATAAGTGGTAGAGTGTGCTATTCTAATTGTTCTCTAAAATGGTATTGGTAAATTAGGATATCTAGTCAACTTCACTATTGACTTTTAGGTACAGCTATGGAGTGAATGAAAATATTTCCTTAATCAGTTGGTCTATTTGACACATGGGAGGATTTTTTGGTTTGCAACAGTTATATAACCTTTTTTGAATGGAAGTCTTCTGTTCAAGTAATGATTTATTAATTTTTGTCTAATGCATTTATATTTTATATGAGTCGTTATTAAGAGTTTAGGAGGTTGTAATTTTACATTAAATATTGTCATCTAATGACATTATTTTTGGGGGAATTAATATTGATCTTAAATTCTCCCTAATCCTGTATGTATCTATATCATTAAAGTCAGCCTTAACTTAGTGTTTAAAAAGTGTTTTGCGGTCTCCAACTTTAAACATTTTGTTCTAGTCCCGTGTAAATAAATTTTTTGCCATTGATGACTTTAAGTACTTTAATTCTAAGTCATCTGCATAATTGTATCACAAACAATAACAGTAGTTAATGACTGGTGAACAGAACTATTTCACCCACTTCTTAAAAATCTAGGCTTTTTATTGATCCTTTGAAATCTCTTTGGGGTTTGTGTTGGGTGCTGGATTTCATACAGACTTTTTCTTCCCTGTGTCACTAACGTGACATCTACATTATATTAATATTTGTAAAGAGAAATTTGCATAAAAAGTAATTTGGTTCTTCAGATTAAATTGAGAATTACAGATAGTATTAACAAAGAGATAATTTCCCAACATTTTAGGATGACTTATTGCCTCCCAGGCTGCTTCCTCTTTACTCCATTTTATTTCCAGCAGACATCTGTTATGTTGAAGTACCCTATGAGAACAAGGGCTAGTGATCATAAGACTGCTTATAGAATATGTCTTGTCCCTAAATTATGTAGAAAACTACCAACAAAATCATATAAAAAAGGAGGAAACAAAAGCACAAATTTTCTTCTTACTTTAAAGGTTTTTGTAGTATCTGCATCAAGAAGGTACTTATTCTTGACAATTGTTTACTGTGTTAGTAGATGGAAATTCAAAGTGCTTCTGTAAAAGAGAGAAAATTAGAAAAAAACCAAAACCCAAAACCAAACACACCAGTAAAAATATCTACATCACTGGATCTCTGATATGGAATCCACTTTAAAGGATGTGTACTTGGTTAGCATGGTGAAGTTTTGGTGGTTTGAAGGGGTGGAATCTCTGAGAAGTTCTTTGTTAACTGTAGAGTGTGGAAATGACTCACACTGGAAAAGTTCATGCAGGACTGTCTCCTGTGGGAGTGAACCCGCATTGGAGCCGGGAAAGTAGCCGTACCACCGTGGAGGAAGCAACAGCAGAGCAGTAGAGACAATGTATGATGAACTGACCACAGTTCGATTCCCAATCCCCCTGCTATTCTGAGGAGATAGAGAATTGGGAATAAACTTAAGGCCAGGAAGAAGGGAGCTGTGGTGGTAAAGTGTTTTTAAGGTTTGATTTTATTTCTCTTTGTAATACTCTGATTTGATTGCTAATAAATTCAATTAGCTTCCCCAAGTCAAGTCTGTTTTTCCCATGATAGTAATTGATGAATGACCTCTCCCTGTCCTTATTTTGACTCATCCGGCCTTTGTTATGTTCTCTCCTCTGTCTAATTGAGGAGGGGGAATGCTAGAGCAGATTTGCTGGGTACCTGGCATCAGCCAGGGTTAAACCACTACAGGATGTACACATTCTAACCATCTACAGGACACTCAGTATATGCGTGTAACAGGAGTTAACCAAAGAGTTAATTTTTAATGAGCATTTGCGTATTCACAGCAAAAGAATTAAAATTCCCTGAAATAATTTGTTTTGTTATATGAATTATAGAACTTATATTAAGAAATGAAGAAACAGGTATTGGTAATTGGAAGGTGTGATAGGTACTTTTTCAAGATTAAATTCAAATCAGAATCAGTGAATGAGCTAGGTTTTCTTTCTGCTTCCATAATATTTCAAATACCAATATAATTTTGCAAACATTTAAATGAGAAGTGCAATATTCGTAATAGCAGGGCTTCAGTTTTATAGTCTCTTCTTTCATTATCATGTAGTAAGTGTGTCAATACTGAAAGGTATACCCTTGCAAAAGAATTTATATCAGATGTTTAGAGAAGAATTAGAGTTCCGCCTTCCATTTGGTTGATAGATCAACAGTAGCAAACCACTGCCTCCGAGGAACTGATTTTAGATTCCAATTATCTCTGTTAACTTTGGCTTCTTTATTGAGATGCACCTGAAAAAGCTGAATTTCCATCATAAATGTTTCACAAGGACAGCATTTTCAAACTGTTTAGAAGATTCTTATATATTTGTGTAATATTTTCTATACTTGAACTAGTTTGATTTTCAGTAATCATTCATCAATAATTAATATATTTTTCCTGGTCCATAGTTTATTAATACATTATATAATATTAAGAATCAATTATGCTAACCTTTCTTAAATGGACATTATCCGACTAGTCAAAGCTAATCAGAGAAGCCTCACTTGAGGCAATGTACTGTTAATAGATAGCTTTCATTCCTTCAAGTGCACACATTTATTATTGTACCATGATAGTAAATACAAATAACCAAAAATCCCACAATGGCATGATAAACCACAGATGAAAAGCTACAGTTATAGTGGGATAAAATATTTTTTCCTATTGTGCTATTGTTTCTTGAAAATTAATTAATTTTAAATAATAATTATCAAAGAATAGATTTTTTTGGTGGTGGTATTTTGTTTGGTTTAAGGGTTTTTGTCAGTGTTATTGGAGTTTTTTTATTATTTGAAACTTCTCTCTATTTATGCGTTTTAGCAAACAGAGAAGTTGGCTAAGCTGTTCTCTTATTCTATTGGTTAAATGATTCTCTCTTCCAATCTTAATTAGTCCCATGCTCTTTCTCTTCTTTTAAAATGGTGGATTTCTTGTCTTGAGTCGGTGGGTTGTGGTTTCCCCCTCCTGGACCCAGTCAGAGCTGATTTTCAGTACAGTTGCTGAGTTGGCTTTCCTTGTGGATACATTCTTCTCCTTCAGCCTTGTTTACCTTCTTTTAGGCCCTGAAATAACACCTGGACAATAGCTGGCTTACTGAGCTTCATCATCCCAAAGCCAAGAAATTCATTACTACATTTTGGTAGCCAGAGAACTATGATTTGAGAGTTTAGCACCTCCTAACGAATATAATGAACTGTTACGTTTACGTGGCAAGGTTTTGGCGGTGAGGGTGGGTTGCAAGGGTGGCTTCTGTGAGAAGACAACAGGAGCTGTCTTCATGTCAGAGACAGTTCCAGCTGGCTTCAAGAGGGACCTGCTGGTGGCCAGAGCAGAGACAATCAAAAATGTCAGAACTTTCTCTGTGATAACACAATAAAGAAATGCTAAAAACCACTCTGCAGCAGCTGTGAGGGAGGAGAGAGAAGATGTGAGAAAAACAACTATGCAGACAGCAAGATCAGTGATGAAGGAGGCGGAGAAAGTGGTCCATGCAGTGAAGCAGAGATTCCCTGCAGTCTGTGGAGAAGACAATGCCAAAGCAGACTGTGCCCTTGCAGCACCATGGTGGAGCACCCTGCAGCTCATGTAGGACCCCACACCACAGCAGGCTCCTGGAGGGACCTGCAGCCTATGGAGAGGGCAACAACGCAGGAGACAGTTTTCTGGCCAGAACTGCACCCCCCACTCTGCGAGGGACCCACACTGGAGCAGACTGCTCTTGGAGCTCCTGAAGGACTGCATTCCATGTCAAGTTCCGCACTGGAGCAGGAGAAGAATATGAGAAGGAAGGAGTAGCAGAGAAAAAGTTTGCCAAATTACCACAACTACATCCTACCCTATTTTTAACTAACAATTAATTAAATTCATCTTCCCCAAGTTGAGTCTGCTTTGCTCATGAGGATGAGCAATCAATTGGTGAACATCTCCCTGTCTTTATCGTGACCCTTGAGCTTTTCCATCTTATTTTCTCTCAGTCTTGTTAAAGGCAGGTAGGAAGACAATAACTGGGGGCTGAGGGAGTGTCTGAATGCCAGCCAAGGTTAGCTCACCACAATGTTATTCATTTCATGGGGTAAGATGTGTGTACTTTGAGCCATGTAATTATTTTCTCCAACATTATTTATTAAGTTGATTTTAGTTGTGAGCTCCCTGACACAGTCATATTGTTAACATACACTCTGCCTACACTGTTCAGATGTGTTACCAGACTAATGACATGAATTACTTTGAGGATTATTACTTTGACTGATTATTTATTTAGGCTTATGGATTTATAGACAAATAAAACATCTAATGCTTTAAATTTTCCACTAGTGTTCTAAAAATATTAATACTGTCTATTGCTTTACATACATTTGCTTTACATGCAGTTGTCTTTTGTGGTGACTCAGAAGTAAAGTTATTGACTGTACAGCTTGAATTATTACTGTGTCACAAAACCCATAACACAGCCATCATTCTCATTAAAGAAAACAAACTTGAAATTTAGTTTTCTTGAAAAAAGATACTATGTTTTCAGGCTGTAGTTTCAGACTTAAAAAAAAAGTATTAACTAAATATGCATTTACAGCTTGCTGGATTTTGTGTAAAACATGATGAGTAATAAGCAGTTAAAATTTTTCATATGAACATAGTTTTTGTTATTGAATGCATGATGAACAAGTTTTTAGACAGTGAAGTATGTGGTAATCATGAGTTCATTATATTTACTAAAATGAATAAAATGATTAGCATTTCAAATAAGATTATGGAGTTAAATAGTTTGTGTAAGGAAAAATTAACTATCCCAATTAATCTTTAATAAACTGAGTAAAAAATTCAAAACATGAAGTTGAACATAATATTTTATTTGGTTCTGTCATTATGGGTTGGGCTTTTTTGACACTTTGATAAGTGACATGAGAAGTATTTCATAAGAAGCTTCTAAATGTGCACAACTTCAATATGCTTGCATTTCACCTACTATAATTACTTAATATGCATCACTTATTTTACAGTACTTTTCCCCTTTGGCTGATAACATGAACTTCTGGGTGATTTAGTCAATCTGATTTTGGATAGTCTTCCCAAGGTTAATCCTGAGAAAGACTGGGTGATTCTTTTGCCTGCCATTACAGAAGCACTGGTGCACATGTGTTTCTTTGTCCAGTCTCAAGAATTCTGCAATGGATCTTTCCTCTTTGTTACACTTCCTTTTTCAAGCATGCGGTGAGTTACAGCTTGTTGCAAAGATCAGTTTTGCTTTGCTGAATACAAAAGGGTACACAAACACAATGCAGGCCTGTCTCATTATGCATTTCAAACTGGAAGCAATTTCTTTGATCAAGAAATCCCCAAAGCTCTGTCTGATTTTGGCCTTCACTTAATGTGTCACAACGGCATACAGAAAATTATATAAGGTGTTTATAAGTTAATTCTGAAATCTGTCTGAGAAGTCTGCATTTTACCCCACCATTTTGTAATGTTTAATCTTAATTATGTACTTCAAATCTGTAGCAGCTTGCTTCAAAGACTCCTTGGGCATGTGTCTGAACAGAAGTTTGACAAATTTTGCTGAAAAAACACCTGATAAAACTGTGATATAATAATAAAAATAATGCTCTGAATTTACATTCTGTTTTGCATTTCAGTAGCAGTGCATGGACATTACCAAATTAACTTTCCTAACATAGCTTTCTGATAAATATTAGCATTCTTTTTTTACATAACTTATCCAAAATTACAGAGCAGTTTATCACAGATGCATATACAGAAAGCTTTATCATATAGTTTTGGCTTTTCTTTTCAGAAAAAAAAGATAGTATTCTACCCTCACTTGAATTCATAGTTCAGACGTTTTCCTGAATAGGAATTTCTTTGAAATTACATTTAAGCTCTGAACATATATTTTGAATTTGTGGGCATTTAATGAGGATACAAAAGACTGAGTTCACAATATGTGCAAATGTACTTTTATAAAAGAAGGTAAACTGAAAGAAGGTAGGTTCAGATTGGACATAAGGAAGAAATTCTCTTGCTGTGGGAGTGATGAGACACTGGAATAGGTTGCTCAGGGAGTTTGTGGATGCCCCATATCTGGAAGTATTCAATGTCAGGTTGGATGGGGCTGTGAGCAACTTGGTCAAGTGGAAGGTGTCCCTGCCCATTGTAAGCATGTTGCACTAGGTGATGTTTAAACATCCCTTTCAACCCAATCCATTTTGTGATTCTGTGAATCTGCTTCTATCTAAGAAATACTTTACTTCTACAATATCATATTGGTTTACTTTATTGTCAGAGTTTAACCCCAGCTGACAGCTAAGTACTACAAACCTGCTCACTTCTGGTGGGGAGGAGAACTGGAAAGAAAAGGTAAATCTCATGTGTTGAGATAAGAATCGTTTCATACTTGAACCAAAATAAAGTAATACTTATAGTAATTATAACATTATTGATAAAATACTACTAATGCTAAATATTCTATAAATATTAGTAGTCATGATAAAGAGAGAGGAAGAGAGTAACAGAACCCAACAGAAATGAGTGATGCACAATATAATTGCTCACCACCCACTGACCAATACCCAGACCATTCCCAAACAGCAATGGGCCCCTCCTGGATAACTACCACAGTTTCCATACTAGGCATGATGTTCTTGGGTATGGAATACCCCTTTGGCAAGTTTGTGTCATCTGTCCAGGCCATGCTTCCTCTCAACTTTTTGTGAAGCTCCTCACTAGAAGAGAGAATGAAAAATTCTTGACTTAGAGGAAACACTACTTAGCAAACCAACATCTTTATTATGAGAATAATAAAGCCAAAAAACGTAGCACTGTACTAAGCTACTAAGAAGAAAATAAACTCTGTCCCAGATGAAACCAGGACATTAATAAAGTGAAATGTGTCCCTCCTTGTATGAGCTACTACATAAAACATAACAGAGCCAGTATATGACTATATAAATATTTATAGAAATGCGGGTACGTAAATAAGCTTTTTGCCTTAGGTGGTCCCTGTGGCAGACAGCACTAGCATCCAATTTGAGTGAACATGATATTAATATACACTGTCTATCTATGGTAGCTTCAGGCATTGACAATAACACTCATCAAGATTTAGTAGCATCTGTTTCCTGTTATTACAAGACACTAATTTGGTTAGTCAGTTCTTAATTAGAACTACTTGAATTTCTTTCTGAAACTTATAGAATTACAACATAAATGTTGAAGGGACATTTTGTTATTTTTTTTATGCAATGAAACCTGAAAGTTACATACATTTTTTTTTTAAGTTTATCTCCTAGTTACTGCAAGCAATTGCCTTATATTATCCATGTAAGTCCTGAGAGGATGCTCTCCATCCATAGATGGAATACCATAAATCAAGTGAATAAGTCACATGTTGGTGCTCACATACTTTTTTTGACTTTGCATATCTGATGCTTGAAAAGATGTGAAAGCCATGCTTTTCTCCTTTGATAATGATTTAACCTGCCTTTTAAGCTTATCCTTGTGTCTTATTGTTCCTTTCCCCATGTGTATTGATTATTTAAAAAGAAATTTGAGATAGAGACTCATAAACTGAGATTGCAAAAAATAGAATGCCTGCCTTCCCTAAAGCTATTGAAAGGTTATTGGTGAATTTCACTTTCCTGAGGATTAGAAAATAAATTACAAATGTGATTTTACTTCATGACCAGCTTTCAACTGTTTGTTCTTTAGTTAGAATGGGGTTTGTTTGCTTGTTTATTAAAGAAGTTCTTTTCCCCCTACTTTTTACTCCCCTAGTTTGTTTACAGATACAGATCATATTCTTCCCTTGGGCTAAGCCTGCCCACTCCAGTACTGAGGTTCACAGACCCACACACATGCAGAGCTGGCCAGGACTCCACTGGCCCCTCTGATAGCCAGCTCCTCCCCATGCTCTTGCACTTCAAAAGACACAACCCTATATCCTAGACCGTTTCACATACCTGCCAGCCAGTCCACCTTGGTCTTAGCTAGCAATCATACACCCACTTGTACAGCTGCACATGCACTAATTGCTGGCAGTGAGGACTCTTAAGGCCCTATGGTCCTGGTCCCATCTCAGTGTCTGGCACTTAGTTTAACTTTGGTTTCTTCAGTCACTGACACATGGGACATGGTATCTAGACACTGGCAGCTGACACCCAAACACTCACTCTAGATGGAGCACCTTGAACACCTCATGGCCCAAGATCCCAAACCAGTTGCTGCACTCAGACCCCCTTACACACACACATACACAGAGAATGGAGTTTCCCCTTCCCCAGGATAAGATTTAGAAATACAGAACTGTAGAGATGCTGTTGAACAAGAACAGGGAAAACAAGTGTATTGGATTTTTTTGTTTGTGACAAGCCCCTTTTATCACTTTATTCCTCCATTTTCCCACCTCTGTTCCTCCCCAAATCACCTAACTTATTGCCTTTTTCCACTTCTGTTTCCTTCCCTAAGAATCTCACAAGAAGGCCTGAGCATTTCAGTCATGAAATGGTCCTCCTTTCAATGTCACATCCCCAGACAGCAACCTTCCCCTAAAGTTCTACAGGTGCTTTAGTTTGACTTACCTTGATGGGTTTCACACCTGGACTGAATCTTCTGAGGTCCCTTGCTCTGAAATTTTAATTTGAGGTCCTCCCTGCAATTGCATCTGTCCTCCTCTGGGCTTGTGAGGCTGATGGTCCTTCTATGCTGGGCCTAGAAATAGCCAAGGCAGGGTATTTTGGGGGCTTTTCCATCTGCCATTTTCTCTTTGGGTTCATGTGTTGGTGTGCAGATGAGCTTTTATCATATAATTCAATAATGTTAAGTATAAACATATACAAATGAGTTCTGATATGTAATGAAAATCAGTGCAGATAGCAGAGCTATTTAGCTTGCCATACTGAAATGTCAGCTAATTAGACTTCCTTAATCATATTTACTGTTTAAAGAAAGGTTTGGCCCATTTCGTTAAAATCTGAATCAGTTGCATTTGAGAAACAATAGGACATTTGTCATTCACAAAAGATTGGCAAAAGCGACATGGGACTTCTGGGGCACTTGTGCTCTTCAAAAGCAGTAGCTGGCAGGCAGGCAGGATACCTTTTAAATTTTCAAGTTAAATTTTAACTAGTTCACTTAATGAAAGTAGTACTATGATTTTCATTTCTATTACATGAAGAACATTTCTAATAGACTACAGAAAAAGAAATTGTGATTTTTTATATATATATTTTTGTTGGTGGCTGCTAAAAATAGGTTTCTCTGAAGAATTACATGTGTAGACAAGTGTAGTGAATCAGCAGTGCATTAAACTAGGGCAATGAAACACAAGGATTGCTTTCTTCAAATAAGCTTCCAAATGTAATTTAGGTTTTGTTAGCTAGTAAATAGATTCCAGCAGAACTGATACAGCTGAACCAATATCTAACATCAGTTCACTGAAGTGTGGCTGTCCTCCGGGCTTCCAAATGTCAACATAGCAAAGTATTTTATGAGCAGAATGAAGTGAACAGAATTCGTCTGTATTCTGGACAGTTTTATCAGGCACCGTAGTTTTGTCTACCTGAATCCTTAATGGATGTGTTTCCTTCACATCTGCAAATCATGGTACTTTTGCAAGATAAGAAACCTGGGACCTATTACAATTTGCACACATTAATCTTGTAATTGTTAATTAAAAGTACAGTTTCCAAGTAATTTGACTTCTCCTTTTCTTAGCTTACTTTCTGTTTCCTAGTGGTTGTACTGTTATATATTTTGCAGAACACAAGAATTCAAACAGATGTTGAACAAGAAAGCTAAAATGTAAAAATGCTTCTAATGAAAATACTAGGAAAAATGACCTAAATTTTTTACTCATACAGATTGGTCTTTTTGATCAACAGAAGTTTAATATTTCACCTTCCAAAAAGGATAGACTCCATCAGTCTTTCTTAAGAGAAGGCATAAAATCTTTTAAATATAATTAAGGAAAACATTAGTTTTAAAATTCGAAACCCAAACATGTTGCCATTAACAAAGGACTCATTCTTTAATATAGATTAAGTTAAAACTGCCCATATTAGATCCTATTTAAATACTAAATAAATTAAAAAAAATCAGGTACTGGATCCTGACCATAGTAAAGCTAGTGGTCATTTCTAGCATACTGAATTAGAGATCTTGCATGGGATAAAAAAAAAAGAACTGAAACGAAATCTTTTATCAAAGACATGTGAGTAAATGGAGCATTTGCAAAGAGGGGAAGGTTTTGGGGTTTTTGTTTTTTTTCCCTGCAGGATAGTAACTAAGTTAAGTAATACAGGCTCTGAATTCCTATAATAAGCATTATTTATAAAGAAAAGGATCAAATAACTTAATATGTTTTTATTTAAATGAATTAACAGATTGGAAAAAAAACCAAAAAAACCCACCCGAAAACAAGACCAAAAAACAAACAGTCTGCTCCCACAGCTTTAACTTTTTTGAGATTTCCCTCAATGCAGAGCAAGGATCGGAGAATGGATGTGGGAGAAGAGAAGGGAGGAGGGCAAAAAGAGTCAAATAAAGGTTTAATAATGCCTATTTTTTTTAAGATACTTACTTCTGATTCACATTGTTGCAAAAAAAAAAAAAAAGGAATAAAAAATGTTTACCCAGTGTTATCAAAATAGAGAACGGTATTTAAATTGGTGAGTGGTTGCATACTCTTCTTTCCCCCCTACAGCATCATTGTCTCATTTCCATGATCTCTACCTCTTACAAGATTTTCCTTTACTCATAATCTCATTTCCTATAATCTCGTACTCTAAACAGAACCCAAACCTCAGTGGTTCCTTTTCCTTTCACTATACTTCTTATATGAAGGTTGGAGTCCTCTTGGATAAGGAATCTAATCCCACTTCTTTACTTTCTCCCACTTATACAAGGATACACACCTGTTCAAACCCTTGATACTTTATTTTCAATCTTTTGCCATCACATTCATATTCGCAAACATTATCTTTTCTGTGTTCTTCATCAGTTACCAGAATTCCAGCTCCTGAACTTAAATTCACTAGACTGCTGTCTTGGGTAACCTATTGTGCACAGTCATAGATAAAACATTGTATCTGCTTTTAAAGAAAATTTTGATGTCAATTTAATCTCAGTAGCATGCAGATCGGATTCATTTATAACTCATTTCGCAGAAGCCTCTAGACTCTCCCTGCTGTAAGTCCCTCTGTTAGTCTTTTCAAACAATGAAAGAAAACTGATTGTAAGATCTATATATATCCCCCATCTCAGATTGTATTGTGTAAGGTCTAATAAGCTATCACAATACCAGCTATGGGGCAAAAACTGGAGTCATGTATTGAATACACGAGTGCTATTTAAGGGTCTTGGGGGCTTAACATGCCTAATGATGAGGAAGGGTTATTCCAAACAAGGGTTTCCACAATCTATTAGCTTTTCCAGTAACAGGAGTGACATAAGGGGAAAAATGGATTTACATTTTTTGGATCCAGTATTACATTTGGGAGAAAAAGATTTGATATTTTCCAGTAAGCAAGATTATACCAGGGAAGGGGGTCAGCTTTTTCCCAAAATAAGGATTTACACAGGGAGGGAGAAAACAATGAGATAGTGTCATGCAAGTCTCCTCTACTTCCTGCTGGGGAGATCAGGACAATCCCCACAAAATGAATGTCAAAGGATCTTGTCTGGTCTTTTAGATGATGTTTTTTTCCCCAGCCTCTGTGGTCCAAGGTTTGCAGCTTAAGCCCACCAAGACCCTTCCTGATGATAGCTGAGGTTCAACTCTTACAGTATTGGGAGATAAAATGATTTATTCTATCAAAGCATGTTATGTGTAACTAAACAGGAAGAATTTCTAGATTTGTAGCTGTTGCAAGAGGTAAAGGCTCTCGTATCAGGAAAAACCTAATTAGAAGGTTTCCTATAGTCCCTGAGGCAGTTAATTGTATGAATTTAAACTCTGCAAGTTCAGAGAAATAAAGTATCAAGTAAGTAGAAATAAAAATATAATTAAAAAAGTGCACCAAAACAGATGCTATCAGTTTTATACCCAACCGAGTTTGTTCCATTCCATATTGATTTAATCTTTCTGAAAGTTTAGTCAGTTGGATTTGTGAGAATTATCACTTAATGCTCACAGAATTTAAGTTCCTGAGGAAAATAAATTATTGTTGGGATATGGACAGGAATTATTTGCTTCATTTACATTTAAATTTTCAGAAATGCATAGACTAAATATGCAACACAGCCTCTATTGTGTTCATATGTCAAGGGTTTAGTAGTTGAGTGTGGGCTGCAGGAGTGTCTGGTGTCATAAGACATCAGGAACTGTCCCTATATGAGACATAGGCAGTACCAGCTGGCTCCAAAACAGACTCACCACTGGCCAAAACCGAGACAGGCATGATACTGGAAGCTTCTCCATGATAACATACTTAAGAAAGAGTAAAAAATCATTGTGAAGTCACTATGGAGAAAGACTGTGAACAGTGTGAGAGTAAAAGCCCTGCAGACACCAAGATCAGAGAAGAAGGAGGAGGAGATATTCCATGCAACAGAGCAGAGAATCCATTGCTGCAGTCCACAGCAAATCACAGAATGAAATTAGATATATAAGGGGTTTTTAACCAAAACCTGCACTTCATTCTCTCTTTTTTGTTTTCCCCCCTTCTCTCCTTATTCCTTTTTTCCTTCCTTTACATCTTCCTTTTCCTTCCATTTCCTTCCATTTCCTTTCTTCCTTCCTTCCTTCTTGATCCTCTGCTCATTCATTTTTTATTTCTCTCTCTTTGACCATTCCATACTCGAGTCTTTAGCCACACTACCAGCAGGCTCAGCTTTTGTGTCCCATGGGAGGAAGGCAGTGGGTTAAAAGTGAGCTTGATTTTGCGTAGTGTTACTTGGCTGTGTTCAGGCTCTGCCTCTGCTATCAGTTGCCTGGACAAATGCCTGCAACGGGGCAGTATTTCCTTCACTCCACTTTTGATTGGTTTGCATAGCTCACTGTATGAATTGGAGGAGAGTAGGAAGTGTAGTGAAAATGTTTATTGCCTGGGGAATGAAAATAATTGGGACTTGTACTGGCTGGGTGCCTTGGCACATCAACAGCAGTGACCATAGTTAAGAGAATGTTTGGCAACGTTTTTACTGTTAGGCTTTTGAAATACATGAAAAAGCCTTCATGGCTGATGAGCCAGAAAACACTACTAAGCTATGAACATGAAAAGAAACCCAACAAGTAAACAGATTTTCCATAAAACAATATTAGAAAGAGAATTAATTTAGGTGATTTTAATTCAAACTAAAACACTCTATTGCTCTAAAACTCATTTTAGACAGCAAAAAAAATTCTTATTTAAATAATTGAAATAGTTCCACAGTGATAGGTTACATATATACATTCTTCTTCTGCAGAGAGCTGCCGTCTGACTTATACTTCATTACTACATTCAAATTTAAATATGTCTAAAATACTTTACCTAAATTTACATAAATTAGTACATTTAGTCTAATCTACTCATCTATAATACTTCTACAGTCAATGAAGAAAGAACAACCTCTTTGAAACACCAATGATTCACTTGTTTTAGATGTCTAGATACCTTTAGACATTATTCTTTTTCCATAGATGACTCCTAATGAGTCAATATCTTACCACAACAAAATCATGATTTTGTACCACAGAGTAAAAAGAATATAAAAATTAGTACCATCCCAACCAGAATACCAATGGAAATATTTTTACCATGCCTTTCCTCAAATATTCTTTTTCTATCTTTATATTCTTCCACTTACCAGGACTACAGTCTTTGCTTCAACAGCCTGAATGAAGTAGAAATAGGCTTTTCTTCCCTCTCTCTAGTGTCATTCCCTCTCCAAAATGTCAAGAAGCAACATTGTCATATATGCAGAGTCAGTAATAGTGTGTTGAGGCATAAGTCATTTTAGTGAGCGCACGCAGTCAAGTCTTTCATCTCCAGAAACTCAACAGAAACGTTCACTGAAACATCACTGACATCACAACAATTGGTCATATAAAATTCCTTTGTATGGCATTGCTATCATGCTTGACATGATACTGTCCACATGAAGACTGTGAAGAAAATACTATGATGAGTTTAAACTATGCCTTTCCATGTAGTTAAAAATAGTTGCAGAACACCTGCTGGGGTCAACAACACGGAATGTATTAGGATCCAAAGTATTTCTGAATAATAAGAAGCTGCAACAGCTAGTAGCTGCTACAATAGGGTTTTAAAAGCTCTTGATGAAAGTGAAGACATCCTAATAGATAGACATTTTTCCATGCTTGTGAAGGAGCAGGAAGCAGAGTGGGAACAGTTCCAGGCATGGAGGAAGATATACAGCAATTGACAGGACTTTATCATATGGACTTGCAGTTATTATATGGACTTTACCATTATTATTTGGTTTCAAATACATGTATTGCATTGTATCCACATTACACATTACACAGTGCACAGCCTGGGCATGCCTGGGCTTGCCACGAGTTTGCCTGGGCTTGCCACGAGTTTGCCTGCTCCCTGCTTCCCAGCTCCTCCCTCTGATTAGCTGAGAAAGCTGCAGAGAGGAGACAGTTACTATTCGCCCTTTCCTTCCCCGGTTCCTCCCACGTTCCTCCCCCTTTGCTGGTGTCCCTACCCCAATTTGTTCCCCCGTTTGTCTGTCTCATGCTCCACCCCATGCTCTAGCCCCTTCTCTGCCTTAACTCATAAGACACCTCAATAAAGCATTCCATTTGCACCTCTACCTTGACTCCAGACCCGTCTGTGCTGTGTCATGACTCCATTCCCCTCCCCCCTCAGACTGTGGCACATGCTCACCTACCACCTATGCCATTTTTCAACAAGTCCCAAATGAGGTCAAATTACACTTCTCCAGTAACCTTTGATACATATCTTGAAGTTCTATAAATGCCTACTAGTCATGTTTTAAGGGAACACAAGAAGCAGCACTCAGGAAAGAGGACTACGCACAACTGTCACAAAGTGTGTACTCTGAAAACTCTTTTTCTAGTTTTTATGAATCTCTCACTAAAATTCCGTCCTATCTGGAAAAGTCTATATGGTGTTCCCAAAATATACAAATTATTATTTTTTTTTACTTAATTATCTTGGTTTTACAGGATTTTCTTAGAAGCCAAATATTTTTTGGCTTTACTTTCTTCTGTAACGCATATTCTTAAAAAATACTTTTCATCTCAGGAGACCCAAAAGGTTATAGAACCAACAAGTTGGTTCAGCCATTTTTGTTCCGTTCAGTAATGCTTCCTGCTTCATCATGTGTTTCTGTAACCAGTGTAAATGTGTGGACCACGTTTGTGTATATGTCACTACAGGGCTGAAGTGCTTTCAAAAATAACAGTCTCTATTATACCTAAAAATAATGAAAGCTGTTAGAAAAAATCTGAGGAGAAAAAGTTCTGGATTTAAATTAAAAGGTTTTCTAAGCCCTAGTCTTGTTAACCCCCTAATTAGCACATGAAAAGCACAGTTTTCAGTGGACACAGAAAAGCACAGTTTATGCAGAAGGTTTGAAACTACTGAGACTTCAAGGCATGGCCAGAATTAATTTTTCTCATAATTTTTCTCACTGTTTACATCACCTGTACTGAAGTTCATATGGTGATTTTGCTAAGGAACTGATTAAAAAAGTTTAGCACTTTGTTTCATTTTACCTATTTATTTATGCTTTCCGATACAGAATTTAGTCATAGAATCAGAGTACTTTGTGTTGGAAGGAACTTTTAAAGACCACCTGGTCCAATCCCCCTGCCATGAGCAGAGACATAGATCAGGTTGCTCAGAGCCCCATCCAACCTGTCCTTGAATGTTTCCAGGGACCTAGGAGCCAGCTGTAAACCACAGGGCCTTTCATTATCTGGGCTATTCCTGAAGTCCTGAATCAACTTCCTGCTGTAGCTCAAACACTGGTGCTGCCCTTACCTTTTGAATGAGCAGCACAAAGTGAATGACTTCTATCCAACCCTTGGCAATAAGATGGCTACCAGTTCCTTTGCTGACAGTTTCTGGACACGCAGAATGAGGGGTTTTTTTCAATCCTACCAAGGCAGAGCAGAGGCCCTACTGCAAAAAGTATTGCCCGATCTACCTCTGTTTAGGAAGGAACAAATTTAGGTCTTTTGGGCTCTGAATTATACCTACATTTCTTCAAAACTTCCCTACAGTTTAACTGGATACTTTTCTAGCTCACATGTGATTGTCTGCTACATGTAATTTTCAAGGCAGTTGCTGCTATTCAGCTACTAAATTTTCTTTATCTTTAAGGTAGACTCCATTCACACGACATCTACAGCTGTCTTGATAGGCTGAATTTTAATGTTAACCTAAAGGTATGGTTCCCATATCATCCTTATCTTCTTGCTCTCCTGTGATTTGACAGAAGAGAAAATGGACTACAAAACAGCTCCTGCAGTGACTAACACTTGTGACAGATTTACCTTAATGAAACCACAGGTTCACAGAATATATGTTTTGGATCAATAATTGGCAGGGGGTTACCTCATTTTAGTAACATACTGAATAAGGACACACCTGACCTGTTGTAGTCAGGTCAGTAGATAACCCCTTCCCTCTTGTATCAGAGTAGCAAAGGCCAGCATGATTATTCATGTATATGTAGAACAATAAATTTGTGCAGTGGGGAACACCATCAGTCCTCTGAGGACTCTGTTGTTTTCAAGTGGGGAATCCACAGGAATGAGTGAGGGTTCCATAGCAGTATTTGTTCTGGAAAGCACATTAACAGCAAGCAGTAAGGTTTATAGAGTTTAAGGGGGAAAAAAGTAATCTGAGAGAAGTTGTGGTAACTGAGAGATTAAAGTAATGTAAATAATTGAGATTCCATAGGAAAAGGGTCAAATATGGTTCAGTTAACTTCCTCCACTGTGAAGTGATATTAGTTTAGTTTTTAATTATATTTTATAAGAGTTTATATAAAGGGATGACTTAGATAATTAATAAAAATTACATTATACCAAATTCTATTCTGTTCTTTTAAAATACTGGGAAGAAAGATAAAAAGGATTTAATTTTGTTTGGTTTGGTTTTACTTACTAAATTCTTTTAAATTTTATTTTATTTATCTAAAATAATTATTTTTGTTTAGCCAAATAGGAACACACAATCTTTGTTTAAGGCAGAGAGAAATCCATAGCACTTATATTATAAATTATTATATTTTAGGTCATGGACTTCAGTTAGCTAATACTCAAGCAGTATTCAACACTGTGTGGTTCTCTCCTCCTTAACAATGTAAAGAATAAGAATGGTATAAATAATAACAAACTTGCAATGACCAAGTTTTTCATTTTGAAGAAATAGCAAAAATTACATCTAAGGCTCACAGTTACTCTAATGCAGCTAATATGTGTCTTCAAGCACCCAAACATAACCTTGAGTACTTTACTCATGTGTAGTGCATTTAAGTATTTATTGGATGTTCACTCCATTAGAAAGCAAACCACAGCATAATTTGATACTTGCTCTTATGACTTCATGCAACTATAGAGCAATAAACCTCAGAACTGAACATATTCATAAGTAAATGAGATAAAAGGATACAGTTTTCAAATGATGAAAGTTAAGTTCATTTGTTAAGCAGATGATCTTTTTTTTTCCTTTGGAGATTGAGGTTGATAATCTCAGTGGGAAGGAAGTTTTTTGATTAAATATGAAACCTGAATAGTCTCTTTACTTAAAAAAATGTTCATGTCCCGGAAGGTGTAAACAAAGCGCCATTTGGGTCAAAACTACAGTTCTGGCATTCTTCTAGAAGAATAAGACATTTTCAGAGAGAGATATTTTAACATAAAGGAAAAAGAACAAACCATTCTGGTGTTGAAGTAATCTGGGTGTTTGTTCTTCCTAAACTAAACTGAAATTCCAATCAGGGAAAATGTCTTTTTCAAATTGAAAATGTTGATCTTACATTCTGTTGTTGATAGATTTTTTAAAATCTTGTTTCGTGATAGCCTATCAGAGAAAAAAAATCAGCAAAGTAGATTGTCAAGTAGTAACTTGTCTATTAAGTATCAAAATCTTATCCCATAACAAGTAGTTGAGTCTTATCCCATAACAAATAGTGCAGTACAATTCAAAATTACTCCAAAATCAGTTAAAACCAGGAGAAGGTTAATATTTGTCCTTAAGACAAAAAGTACAATGCCTTCTTTCCCACCTAACTTTTTATAAAATCTTCAGCTAGGATCAATTATAAGAAGAACATGAGACAAAAGGGGAAAGCAAAGAATCTTCACTTCAAGGATAGACCTGGATAACAGGACCACAAGGAAAACAAGAAAGTTCAAATGAGCATCAGAGATTTCCTAGAAGGCAGAAAAATTCATGCTGTTTTGACTTTACCAACCAACAAGAAAATACAGGAGAACATCCCCCCAAGAACAGTATTTAAAATGTAAATCAGCATCATATGTTTCATTGAGTCATAAACTGAGTAGATGTTGAAAAAAAATCACAAAACTTGTCCAGTTATGACTGCATGCATGGCCGATTGTTGTCTTAAGAGATGTACAAAACATATTCTGTATTAACTGCATACAAAGAGCTACCTTACATGGCAATCTTGTATCTTCATGTATCTTCAGGAACAGTTTCTACTGACTGTTTAAAATTACATATATAAAATTCGGCAAGTTGTATAGTAGAAACTGCTACAGGAGTCTCTAGGATGATCATGTTTTCTGCAGATTTTCTAGGATATTAAACAACGCAGTTAAGCCAAGAAGTAGTAATTATCAGTTAATCCATGTGTGCAGGAGGCGTGTCCCATGGGTGCAGGGGACACACCGAGGTCAGAGAAGTCCAAGGGGGCACGCACCTAAATAGACAACCCCATTGGTCACAAGGTCACATGGTTTTAGGGGTTAAGAGGAAGCGCCGAGTTTGAATAAACCTCTTTGATTGCCATCTCATCGGAGAGCTGAGTCCATTTCTTTATCATGTAAAGACCAACGCGACATGTGGCGCCCAACATGGGGCTTAGAACCTACATTAGGTAGATTACAATACCCTGAATTAGGAGAATATCAGTAAATTCTGGCTATTTTATCAATTCTGTGGATACGGGAATTTTTCACCCAAAAAAACCTAGACTTCTATAAGTCGTTGTCTCAGTCAAATCTGAGAAACACAAGTTAATATAGTGAGCTCAAAAAATATTAGGAAGAAGTACACAGGAACAGAGAAAAAGAAGAAAGAAGAAGAAGCCGAGAATCCGGGACGGCAGCCGGAGACGGCGGAGCAGGGCACGACATCTACCAGAGAAGTGAGTGAGGCTGAAAAGCAGCGCCAGACCCAACATCGCGGCCAAGGCTGCTCCCTGAGCGGTGGTGAGCCCCGCGACTCGAAAAGATTCGAGCAACGGAGCACACCAAACCCTGCCAGGAGCCCTGCCACCTGCCGCTACCACGGCTAACCTGTGCGTGTGAAACCGGTGCTGCCGCTGCTTGAACACCCCCAGCACCACCTCCAGACCCCACGAACCCCGCACTGGCGCACCTTTCTGCCCAGTGGAAAGCACTGCACAGCCCGGTGCCCACCCACATTTACCCGCCTCCTCTGCCAGCCCCGCGCCCATGCTAGAAGCCACGTCAGACTACATAGAAACTACACCTCGAACGCACAGGCACACTGGAGCCCCCATCCCGCCCAGTGGACCATAGGAGCCTGCAGCCACCTTCTGCTACTTCGTATCTGCCTGTAGCAGTAGCGTACAGCATCCAAGCCACTGAACGAACCACCAGGAGCACTGCACACCATCAGAAAACTTCACACCGCATGACTGCAGCAGGAAGGAACTCGGGGACTGTCCAAAGATCTACCTGGAGAGCTCATGTAACAACTACTCTAACAGTTGTGAAGTCTGCTAGGATTTCAATCAATAAACAGTTCTTAAGCCTCTTCATTTTCTCACTAGGCAGAAACTAACTGGGAAGTCTTTTGGAACACTCAGGGAATTGACAGCTAAGTGTAATGGCTGTAAAAATAGGCACAGCCCTAGTATCCAGCTACATCAGAATTGTAACTCTAGGACAAACTCGAGTTTCCTCCTGATATAACAATTAAGAGTTTTCACACATGTAACACAATTGTTATATTTTGCAAAATTTTATAGATTTGGAGTTTATTAGATGTTTAGAACATTTACTTTTTTTTCAGGAAATAAGAAAAAAGAATAATAGTAATATCTGGATACAGATTCTTGAAATAGAGAAATGGGTCCTTCACTGACTTGCACTTTTACACTGCAAGTAAGAATTCACTTCCATTTTTTTGTTTGTTTTTCGTAAGAAAATTAAGGCAATACTAAATCGAAAACACTGTTCTTATATTTTGGGCTCCTGTTTACCACAGTAGCAGAGGCATTAAGAAAACTGTAAGACACAGGTTACACAGCAGTTCTTCCTTAGTATATCTTATCAGTTTCATGGAAATCTCTACTAGTAGCTGAAGAGATGAAGTCTACATTCAGATAATTCAAACAGCTGATGCATCCATCATGCTTTAATTTGTCTAATGTCTTTCTCAATGCTTACTTGTATGACATTCTGAGGCAAAGAGATTTAGGATGTAAAATAGGTGTGGAGGTGGATGGGAAAGAAAGGTAACTCTGCTAGAAATTTTCTAGAAATTTCTGCCTAGAAATTTTATAGTGGCCTGTAGTTTTGCAGTAAAAATAAAATAAATAACAAAAAGGAAAAAAAAATCAAATTCAAAGACTTATTTGCCTTCCTTATGATGTCACTGATTCTAGTCATTCACTGTACTTCACCCTTAGCCATCATATTTTCTCACAGTGAGAGGCAAAAAGATATATTCAGTCTTTTCTCACATGGAGAACATTCAATATTGATGACCATTCCTGAAATCATGGTCAGCTGTTGGTATCTTTTAGGTTTTTTTAAAGTTCTAATATGATCTATAGACATTACCTATCAAAACTGAAAGGAGTGACCATGGTGTAATGAATTTATATAATGTTATAATCATTTCTGCTTTTTTTTTTCATTTTCTTCTAGCTGAGGATTGCTCTCACCTTTTCAAAGAAATATCTGTATGAATCCAAGATGTTTTTATTGAGCACTAAAAAATAATTTGGAAACATTCTTGTTTAGACATGCATCATATTTTCACTATGCACATTATTTTGAATTTTCCACATTAAAATTCATAAACTGTGAAATCCTTTACAATGTAAAATAACTGAAATCCTACACAACACCATCTATAATGTGCCTGCTTCCTTTGAGAAAGCACGCAGGATCACTCTTGAGGAGAAAAGACAACGCAGAAAGAATCGTGTCTTGCAAAATATACCACCTAAGGAGTCTTTCTGCTGTGCCTTTTGCAATGTACCTGTCTTGTATTGGCCTTTTTAGCCACCAACGCGCTTGTAACAAGCGTGGGTAGAGCCCTTCCCAAATCTTCATTCGCGAAGCCCAGCCATGACACAACATAAAAGAACTACGCGTAAAATTCATCCTATTGAGCTTTCAGCATTCATAGTGAGCGTGGGCTGTAGTCTCTATTTATAGGTGATGGAGACAAACAGGAATTTTGAGATGAATGATTCACTTGTTTTCTTTTCCTGCAAGGTAAAATGAATTGTGTAGTAGAAGCACTTATCACTCTCCACTGAACATAATAGCATTCTAGATGACTGTGTCAGATGTAGCAATAGATATTGTAGACAGAGCTAGATGAACTAACTTCATCTCTTGTCCAAGGCCTTTCTAAGACATCTGAGGTGGAAAGACTTCATCACAGTTATATCAGGTCTTTGCTTATCATGCTAGTTAATAGGCTATTCATCCACTCTGAAGAATGACTTTAGCTGTTTTATGACGTTTTTTCCCTTGTTTTTTGTTGTTGTTTTGTTTTAATTCATATGTATAATAATCAAGGAGAAACATAAAACAGTGTAAATTTAAGTCATGAAACAGGAGTAGTGAGTAGCCAGTATTCTACAATAAATACTGTTTTCTGTACAGTCAAAACTGCAAAACAAGAAAATAACTGAATTATGAAATTCCAAAGATAATGACATTGTGAATTGTACAATGGACATATCATATCTTTTGAGATCAGTCCTAAATCAACAAAGGAAAGACTTTTTCTTTTAATCAACAAGTATTTTTGTGTTATGAAGAAAAATAAATTTGAAATCTAACCCAAGGATCATATCTAATCCCCCATTAACCCCTGTAAGAAATTTTAATGTCTATCTGAAGAATTGACAACCTTTACAGAATTTCCATTCAGAAAATAGAAAGCAAATCTTTCTGTAGCAGAAAAGAGTTTATGGTCTCATTAAAGGAAGAGAAGCCTGTAAGCATGACAGCTGACACACTCTATAGGGGATTCAGCTTTATAAACACTTGTTTTCTGCTGGGGTTTGTGGAGTGTATAAGGAGAATTTTAAAGAAAGAAAAAGTGGTTTCATAAAATCTTAGCAACTTAATTAAGGCTTCTGAGAAGAAAATAAGATGGAACAACTTCGTGGATCAAAATAATCACAGTTTAAAAAAAAAAGCAAAAGCAAAGCCTGAACAGGAAACCAAAGAAAACCAGGAGATTTTATTCCCCAATTCTCATCAACAGGTGATGACTGGCTACTACCCAGGAAGTGCAGCACATGTAATGGTTGTTCTGGAACACAACCATCATGATGATGAGTGCCTATCCCCCTCCTTTCTATTAGCTTTTATTGCTGAGCCAACTCCATATGGCCTGCAATATCCCTTTGATCAGTTTGGGTCAGCTGCCCCAGCTGTTCCCCCTCCCAAGGTTTTGCCTGCCCCCAGCCTACTGGTTAGGGGGAAATGTTGGAGAGACAGTGTTACTGCTCTGCAGCCACTGCTCAGCAGTTGCCAAAATACTGGTGTGCTAATCAACATCTTTCTAGTTATCAATGCAAAGCACAACACTGTGAGGGCTGCTGTGGGGAAAATGAATTCTATCTCAGCCAGATCTAACATACCAGGTTAAATAAACATTTAAACAAGTGTACTACTTCATAGGTGAATATAGACCATATTCCAATAAATAATTCATAAAACTCCTTCCTAGATTCTTAGATAATTAAATTTGATGTTTCCCTGTATTACTTAAAATCATATCACTGAGCTCTTATTAGAACAACTACTTTTACTGAGATACCTACTTAAGTATCTATATCTACCCTGAAGTAATTTCAGATCTGCAAACTAGATACTCACAGTTTTAAATCTCCTGACGGACATTGTGTATTAGGTCTTTTCAAATCAAGCTTAACTGACTCTACCAGCACAGAATTCAATTAGAAACGCAGCTAGAGCATGAACTGCCAGTCATTTAAATATCAGCCTCAGTCAAAGAAGGCTTCAGAACATGACTGTTGCAACTGATAGTGAATGACTGATTCTTCAGGCTCACCTGTTCGTAGGTAGGTAAAGGAGACAGTATTGGTGTTGATCTTGGCTGGTGGTCAGGGTGCCCATCAAGCTGTTCTCTCACTTCCCACCCTTCTCCCGGAAGTACAAAACAAAATGAAAATTTCATGGCTCAAGATAAAAACACTGAGTTAGTATATTTGAAAAACTATTGGAGAAAGTTAATGAGGTTTTTTGTCTTTGTAGAGAGCAAAAATTAACCAATTAGGAGAGAAACTATTTATGTGGTCACAAATCTCTTATAGTTCTCAGAGATTTCAAAGATATTTGCAAATCCATTTTTGGTTATTCTTGCAGCTAAAATTATTCAGACTTTGTTATGACTGGTTTTGCAGTTTTACTATTATTATTAATGTTATTGAAACTAAATATCTAATATTCACATGCAAAAATCTGTTTTTGGAATCAATACATACAATTAAAAATATCCTATTTAGAGATTTCTATTCACAACTTAAAGATGCTTTTATTTCTATTCTGAGTCATGTAAGCTAAGTATAGTATCATTCTACTGCTGGCTTGTATTAGTCTTCCTACTCTTGGCATTATAACGGACTCAAAAGTCTTAATTACTTGTATAATAAGTAGTACAGTCTCAAGAATTCATTGCAGGTTAATCATCTTAAAGTGGCACAATTCTAAATTGGTCTGGATTCAACAACACTTTTTGGAAGTTCTACACTTTTTTTACAAGTTGAAATGAAATTACAACATGATATATATGATTGAATGCCATTAATACCAATTATTGCTCTGCTTATCTCCCAAACTGGCAATGACATACTGTGAGGGAGATGAGTGTGAAGCAGTTAAAAATTCCACATATATATGTCTAATACATATACTGTTTTAATTATCATTCTGCATAGATTTTCCACTTCATTCTAACAGTTTTCAAAAAAAATTGTAGGAGTTATAATGACTTTAAAATAATAAACTTTAGTCTACACCAAGTATTAGTTATGCCATCATTAGTTATGTCTAATTTATAGGAAAAATGAGCTATGGCGTATTTATGGGTTTTTTTTATTAATTTTTATTTCCTCACAGGTTTAATTAAAAATTGAGAAATGAGGATAATATATAAACATTAGACATTAAGTAGCCATAGTGTGTGTATACAGAGAAAGATACTAGCTTACTTACTAGCAGGAACTGTGGGAAATTCAGTAAATTAATTTGTAAGAGAAGGAGATCTATTTAAAGAAAATCTTCACAATGTAAAGATGAAAGAAAGAGGAAAAAAATACGGTTTAATTTTTTAACATTGAAACATATTAATTTCATGGTAATTGTGGCTTTACTGGATTTTGGTTGTGATGTTTGTTTGTTTGTTTACTTTGAAATACCACATGAATGAAAACCAGAATTTGCCAGACGAGTGCCATATGTATTACAGTATGAGATTGTTGACTTTCAGGTGAATTCTTAACCACAATTTACAATTAAGCAATACACTGGTTTTACTATATCATTACTATTTAAATATGCAAAATGATTCTCCACTTATATTTCCTCATAATTCATCTATTTTAGACTATTACCATCAGTTCAGATATATATACAATGTACCTCCATTACTTACTCTTCTTTGTTAAATTGAGAACTGATTGAGTAATATATGAGGAAAGATGTAAACATACACTGAATAGGAAAAAAAAGCTTTTTCATGTTTGTTCCCATTGTGCTGGATTTTCTTTCACTGAATCACATTTTTCTTAAAAAAATTCTCTTCTTTGGTATAAAATTAGTCAATTCCTTACATGTACTAGAAGCAATTTATTTTGTGTCCATATCTACTTTTTTTTTTCTGTTCTAAAATGATATTTTTTTTTAAATTACTTTGTTTTTTTAATTTATCCACTAGCCCTTTGGATAATAGCAGCCCTTAATTTGTAATTATGGTGATTTACTGAAAATCTCAGGAAATATATTGTTTCTTATTTACTCAAGTCAGCAAAAGCCTTCACTTTTGAATATGACACTAATTAACTACATACTTGCTATTTACCAGACTTTAGCATTGCGTGCTATTATTACTCAGAACTGAAATCTTTATATTTTGTACCAAAAACTCTTCAGACAGTCAGACAGGTGCAACAAGTTGAACAGAAAGGTTGTGCCATCTCTGTCCTACAACATTTTTAAGACCTGAAAGATCAGAACAACATGGCCTGATATCCAAGCTGACTCTTATTTGTGGAGGAGTCAGACCTTCACAACTCACTTCCAGTCTGAGTTATTCTGTGCTTATATGATTTGGAGCTTAGATGCCTCCATTTTAATATCAGTGCAACAACCTAAGGAAAAAATCTAAAATGCAATAAAATATTTTAGGATTTAGTGGTGGTGATGAGACAGTGCAGGAACTTGTGATTTTGTTGTTTTGGTTTTTTTGTGGTTTTGTTTTTTTTTTCTTTTTTCCCCAGGCCTTTCTAAAATAATTGGTTTTCAATAGACTCCTTTTGTTGTCCAACAAATATTCATTATAACCTTTGTTTTATATATGTTGTGATGTTTATTTTATACACATGAGGCAGAATTAATTTGACCTAAATTTGGTCTTCTGAAATACCTTATGGAGTATAACCTCATATTTCATGCTAGCTCAGTAGTTAACATGAAGAAAATTATATCTCTAGAGAATGGCTAATATAATAATAAAATAGATATCTAAAATAGTAAGCATTAATTGACTTTTGAAACCTCATGTCTTCTTCACTGAAATAGCCCAGATGATTAGCAAGGAATTGGTATAACATCTAGACAGTCAAAGTAAGGATAAAGTAACAACATCTACCAAAATTGATTTGGTTAACAGTGTTTCCAGGTGGTACTTTCTGCATAATTATTCTCAGGTATTATCAAAGATTTGTATTCTTGTGGTCAGTTTGCACTGGCTGATCAGGACTTACCATTGATATACCCTGTAAGTAAGTTTATAAACTGAGGATTTTTTCCACATTTAAATATGGCTCATTTGGATTTGTTCACAAATTAGTTCACATGGGATTTTGATTTAAAAGTATATCAGGGATAATACTAGACAGTTATCTTTGACCAGTACTCTTGCCTGATTTGAAAACTAAGTCCACATTTCTCATCTCATTCTTTTCAGCACCTTCAAATCTATCTCTAAAGATCAAAATTTAAGAATCTGGAATACAGGTAACCCAATGTAAAATTAAGAGTTTCTAACTATCAATTTTCTACAAACTTTTCCTGAATTTTCCATGCACAGAATAAACTATGCATTCTTTTGTATACAATGCTAGGTAGGAATTGTTACATTATGCAAGCATTAGAAAATAACAGTTAAGTTTTTGGTCAAAATGGACAAATAAGATATTAATTCATTATGTAAATTGGGTTCACATCTGGAATAGTCATTTTGGTAATACACAAACTCATAAACAGGGAATATTTTGTTAGAATAGCAATAAGGAATAATTTCCATTGCTGAGTTAGTGAACACCCATAAATAGGATGATTTGTTATTGTAGAAGTAGAAAGATTTGCTCCTGACTGGGAGAAATGAGACCACTAAATTTTCAGGGATATATCATTCTTTTGTATTTGCTTTGTTAGTGTGAAGTTTCTTGCATCACTCATATGACTTTCAGGAAAGCTTCTTTTCTACACATAAATCTAAAAAAATTTTGACTTGATGCCTAGAAAGTAATTTAGCAAGCAATTTAGTTTTTGAAGGGAGCACTAAAGTTATCCTAAAGCTTTTGTTCTCAAGAACAGAAAGAAGCCAAGTGGAAGACTGTCACTTTTAGTTTCAAAAGAGCACTCCTCAAGGTTCTACAGGGCAAAAACAACCTAGCAATGAACTGATGGAGAAGGGAGTTAAAGACTTTCTTCTTTTTTTCCATGTCTGTAGTTTTTTGTAGCTTAAGCTTCATTATTGTTTTGTTGATTGGATGTCACAGAAAGAAATTTCTCTAAGCTGCTAAAGCTCAGAATGAGAAAATTACCAGAAAGAAGAGAAATACATCTGATACCTAGACAGAGGGATTTCAAATAGAAGATAATACCACAATAATTTAAAAGATAATTCTCTAGACAGGAACAAAGAGATTTTAAAGATAACTGGATTTTTTTCTTACTGTCTGACAAAGCAATCTGATAGCATTTTAAGTCCCTAAATGTCAGGTGTGTTAACAGTTGCCAAAAGCAAGTCTGATAGCATGGAGAGTCAAACCCATAATATAAAGAGACTGATTGAACAGATAATTTTTATTTTTGAGGGTTTAGTTCTAATGGTCTAGCTTTTGATTCACTGAATAATATCTTAAGACAAAATTTAGGTGTATCATCAGATTTCAACCACCTGGTTTATCTTGTTTTGAGAAGAAATAATTTTGATAAAGTAAGAATAAAAATAATCTATAGATCTAATAATATTAATTATTGGAATTTTATTAACTGTAAAGACAGAGACAAATTCCCAAATATCAACAGCTTCACAAAACTATTTACTAATGCTGCTAGTATGTAAATCCAGATTTTAAGTAGCTTAACAAGCTCTTTTTACTGAACAGCCTCACTTCTGTTGGTAAGTAGTGAATAGGACAAGGGTTTACAGCTTAGAACTGAAAGAGGGTAGGGTTAGTTTAGGTATTAGGAGGAAATTTCTTTGCCGTGAGGGTGGTGAGACACTGGAAGAGGTTGCTCAGAGAAGTGGATGCCCCATCCCTGGAAGAGTTCAAGGCCAGGTTGGATGGGACTTTGAGCAACCTGGTCTAGTGGAAAGTGTCCCTGCCCATGGTAGGGGGTTTGGAACTAGATGATCTTTAAGGTTCCTTCAATCTGAACCATTCTATGATTCTGTGATATTTTTATAAAATATAGTGTTGGAATCTGTTATTTCAAGTTAGTTGTCTGAAGTATACTTTGTTTTACTCCATAATGATGACAAAGAGCTATCAAGTACATGGCAAAATTTAATAATAACATCATTGAATTAAAGCAGAAAACTTTTCATATTGGAAACTTAAAAAACAAAGCAAGGAAAACATTAGGTCAAATAACAAAAAGGGCTCTCCTGTCTCAGGCGAAGTGGAAAACAGCACTACGATTAACACGAACATAAATATTGCAGGGCAGAAAATGTTTAAAGCTGCTTTACAGGCACATAGGACAGGAAGTTACATCTTTCAGCTCCACACAACATACAGCTTAATCCTTATTTTTCTCCTCACCTTTCCATGATTTCACAGTGTGCTCCGTTGCCCCTTGTCATGGGTGACTGGTGTACCAGGACTGCTGCTTGCTTTAGGCACAGCACAACAATGCATTATTGTAAAGGTACTTGGGAAAAAACTAGTCTGTGAGATTTCAAAAGATTTCCCAATATAGGAAAAAGAAGAAAAGAAAGTAGTAGAATAATAAAGACAATAGGAACTTTACAAGATACTTATTCATTGAATAAAATGTTAATAGTTATTCACAAATTACTTCTTAATAAATCAGAAAAAGAGTGCTCAAGGAAATACCAAGAGGCTTTCTCTCCATCCATTAAAACTGCACCCTTTAATTAAACCAATAAACCAGCAGGTAATATTATTTTCTACTGGTAATATTATTTTCTAAATGTGGTTTTTGCAAGTAAAATAGAAGACTGGTATCCACTTATACACTAATGCTATTGCATTAAAAATTATTACCTTTCTTTTAAGGAGCTGGTCATGTTGCTTATTGAAAGAAATAAATCCATTTTACTTTCATTACTGGGCATTTAAAAATTCTTGAAATCTTAATAAGTAAGGAGTCATAAACCAGATTAAAAAACCCTGCAGCTTGTCTCACTTTTTCCATCTGAATGGTCTCTTCATGTCCTAACTTCTCTTCAAGACATGCCAGTTCACTGGATTTATTCTTCCTCTAGTCCTTGCATGGTTAGTTGGGGGAGAGTGGGGGGTGGAGTATTATATTGTGCATCTTTCAAGCACTATCAGTGAAACAAGAGAAAGGAAGCAGGTTGTCATAGAAAACATTAAGATTTCACCAAAGAAATCCAGGTCTGGGGAGAAAGCAATCCCATCACCATGCACATCATTCTAGATAAACCCTCAAAACAGTGGTGACTTCTTGAAAATCCACCTTCTCGCTTTGGTTCTTAAAAGGAGCATAGCATCCAAAAATAAGAGTAAATAATTGAAAGTTATACATTAAAATAATAATTGTTCTATTAATAAGGCATTTCTCTATTAATTAGATCATATGCATTGTTAAATCATTAATTGGTCTAATTTGTGTCTCTGTGTATAGAGTGTGTTTCCTTTTTCCCAGAACAATAATCTGGATTTAACATAACTGAAAATGTGAAATTGTAGAGTGTAAAGTTGAATAAGAGTAAGACTACAAATCCACTGTGCCTTATATCAGACTATGCTCAAAACAGAATAAGACACATTAGATAAGTGATCAAGTGTGCTACACAAAATCTTCCTGAATGACATCTCAGATTTCAAATTAGCGACATGATCATTCCATTATTGATAGTTTTGAATTTGTGTTTCTGTTTTGATTCTGTAAAAAATCAAAAAAATAGCCAGCCCCACAATTGTTCTTATCTCATAAAAAAGCAGGATTTTTTAAAGTTATTTTTTATTTCAAAAATTATCAAAGTAGGAAAAAACATTCTTCCTTTCCACTAGCTCTGATTAGCATGCATAAGCAACAAGAATCTAGTAAACTGTCCAATAATCTCTGTATACTAAAGCTGGAAACACTAATGATTTATGAAGAGAATATGCGAGACTATCTTGTAATTTTGGTTCAGTCCATGAGTATACTTTTAAAAGGGAATCTTGAAATTGTCCTGTTTACTGAGGTCTTGGTTTGATTCAGAGAGTAATTTTCAATATGAGTGGATTAACTGGATGATGAGCTCCAATAATTCCTCCGATGACTCCACTTTTTGATGAATATTCAGTCTAAACCAAAGATTTAAATTTTTACCATATGCATTGGGTGTAGATATTGAGTCCTTGAAATTCTGTTTGTCTACAACCACTTTTACTGTACCACAATATATGCTAATTTAGATCTAGCAGTGTTGCACAAGATGTTATTGCAAAAATATGTTCATGAAACATCATAAAAGCAGATTTTTCCCTAAGCTCTTAAATACATATGTTATATTTAAAAAAAAAAGTGCCAGAGCTCATCTGCTCTGTACTTTTTGACTCTACAAAAATTATCATAACATTGATCTTTTAGGGCTTGTCTGAATGAAAGTTTCCTAATTAATCATATGGTGGGCAACCTGAGGTACCATTGCACTTTTCATAAATTTAAGTTTCACTGAAACATGAGAACATACTTATTCATTTCCTGAAAGTCTTCATGTGTTTTAAGGAGAATTAATTGATTAAGAGAAAAACTGATGGTCAAGCCACCATGTGGTAAAATTTACAGAAAATACTTTTCTAATATTACTACCCACAACAATAACGGGAAAGCACCATATTTGAGTTTGTATGGGTTATCATTTGGGAGGTGGAGATATCATATCATTTTTCATAAAAAACCTAAATGGAATTATTGTATTGATTTCAATCTTATTCAGGCAGAAGAATAATCTTTCATTTCCAATATTATTCCTGTTAATCCCATTTTAATTAGAACCTTTAAATATAATAACCTTATCTCTAAAACATAAAAAATTTCACTGAATTCCCTGTCTTCAGATTCCAAAGAATGGGTTTCATGGACAAATATAACTCAATATTTTTGGAAGTCTCCCTTCAACTCTGTAGTTGGAAGTGTAGTAATTAGTTATTTTCTTTTCTAAAGCAAGACTCTAGAAAAATCATATGTACAAAACCAGTTAAAGACTTTTTAAATATATTCTCTATGATACATATTTCAGCTTTAAGTCGTGTGTCCAAAGTTCCTAATGGAACTACAACAACACATAGCATAGGGGAAATCTCAAGTAAAATCCCATGAGCTGTCTAAAGTAAGCCCATAAGAAAAAATAAGTATGGGAATATGGGTGTATTTCTGATCTGTTGGAAGTTTTTTGGAGTAGAGATATACAGGCTGTAGGACTGCTCTGAACCTATTGCTCAAAACTGAGAATGAATCACTACAAATATTGTTTAAGATGACATAAATTTTCTGTATTTTCTTTCTTTTTCCCTTTAAATATAGACTATTTTCCTTTACTTTTAAGATCCATTGCCTCAGGAGTAGGAAAAAGATCAAATTCCATTTTAGCCTTGTAACTTTCAAATTCATGATTCTAACTTTCCTATTCCTATACAGATTTCCGTACATTTCAGCACATGGTCTATGAGAGATCATGCATCATAGCTTCTGCTTTAGCTAATTCATGGTAAGGCAAAGAACAAAAATAATAGAGTATAGGTCATAGCAGTTGGCTGAGGTTCTGGTTCCTGCTATAGATCTAATAGTGCTTATTTAAGTGTTCTGGCTGATAGAACAAATCTAGAAAGAATTAACAATGAAAAATTCTTTTTCTTTTAGCCCTGAAAGTTAATGCATTCCATAACTTCGAGCTGATGCAGAATAAGCACTTTTCTGGAAAAGTGTGAGCACGGTAAAAAGGTAATTTTTCCGTGATTATTTGTCTTAAATATTGATTCAATCTTCCCCACACAGAACTCTGGAATCTCATTCATGTTATCCAGCTCTAACCTAGAAGGTTTTCATGGCCAAGACCTTGAGCATGGGGACTCTGTACATACACTTGTCATCTTCATAGAATCATAGAATCCTAGAATCATAGAATAATTTGGATTAGAAGGGACCTTTGAAGGTCAGCTAATCCAAACCTCCTGCAAGGAGCAGAGGCATCATCAAAGCTCTATCCAATCTGACCTTGAACACTTCCAGGGTTCCCATGGGCCCACTTCTTGACACATCCTTTAGGTGTGTTGACCACACCATGCAAGTCTGTGTAATCTGAAAATTTGCTGAGTCTTCCAGGTTATAAGCATGTAGATAGCTCAAAGATAAGATGTGGACACAGTGGATTCTTATACTCAGTTGAGTGTGTCAGCTTTATCCCTGTGGAGTTGGAAAAAAAAGGGGGAAGTATAAAAAATATCTCTGGATAATATAGCCTGACAAACTGAAAATCAAGACCTCTTGATAAAGCCACAGTAGTTGAAATATAGGAAAATTAGGGTCCTATCTTACCAATTAATTGTGTTGACATAGGCATGTAAATCAGAAAACATTTGTCAGGCCCAGGACCACCATCACTGGAGCCTTTACATTATTATAACTGTATCAAGATATTGGATTATGCTGGGTTTTCATTTAATTCCAGGTTTCAATTTAAGTTAGCAAATAGCTTTAAAGACAATATCTAAACTTACTTTTCTTTGTAGTAAGCTTCAGCAAGTAACCCAAATAGAATTGCGTGGTCTATATGGTTTTCAGTAGGAGAAGATGAGACACATTACAAAAACAGTTAAGATCATCTGGAAAATATGTTATATGTCATCTTGACAAGGAATTTCTGATGTGATCAAAGAGAAGCAAATTGTAATCAATGATATTGTAACACTGATGATTTACATTGATTGATATGTCAAAACAAGTTCTCAGCAAATAATGAGTCATATTCATGTCTATCATTTTTTCTTTCTTTCCCTGATTGTAATTCCTCAACTGCAAAAGCAAACTGTATTACAACAACCAAAGATATTCCTGTTCCTTATCCAATATAGAATAGAGGTGAATGAATCATCAAATAAACTTATTGCTGAAGAAGACATGATGGACAGGATTAAATTTTACTTTAAATTTGTGTATCTTACACAAAGCTTGTGCATCTGATTTGTCAGAATTATTGCATGCTCCTGAACTGCATTATTGAATCACAAAACCAAATATTGCTACAGTTGAAATGCAGCAGTCTATGGATCAAAGTAAAAAGAAACAGGTCATCTCTAAATCTCCAGCTGGCAGATGAATTATAAGGGATTGGTAAAAAGTAAATAGACAAATCATGTGTTGTGAGGGGTTTTTGGGGAAACAGTAGGTATCAAGGAAAACTTCAAGGTAAGGCTTTGGCAGTTTCAAAGGTTGTTTATGAAATGAAAAAGAAACACATAAAATTTGATAATGTTACTATTCCATTTTGTAGCTTAGCTTTCTGCTCAAAATTAGGATATAAAAAATATAGAATGCCTGGCTGAAACCTTGTAGTGAGACTGACTGTGAAGGAGTTAATTTTCCCCATAGCATCCCTCACAGTGCTGTGTTTTGGATTGATAGTTAGAAAGGTGTTCATAACACATCCGGTTTTTGGCTACCACTGAGCAGGGCTTGCACAGCAGGAAACTGTCTCTCCAACATTTTCCCCTCAGCAACAGACTAGGACTGAGCAAGTTCTTAGGAGGAGACATAGTCAGGACAGCTGACCCAAACTGACCAAAGAGATATTCCATACCATATGTTGTCTGCTCAGCAATAAATGCTAAGGGGGCTGGGTGGTGGGGTGTGGGATGCGCAGCTATGTGTATTAAAGTGCTGTTTCCTAGGAGTCAGGTGGGCATCATCTGCTTATGGGAAGTAGAGAATAGATCTAGAGAATAAATATTTTGTTTTTCTTTGCTTCTGCACTTGGTCTTTGCTTTTTGTTTATTTATCTGCCTTTATCTTAACCCATAGGGTTTTTTTATATCTTATTTTCTTCCCCTCATCCTGCTGAGAAGGGTAGTGATAGAGCAGCCTGGTGGGTTCCAGGAGTTCAGGCAAGGTCAACCTATCACAAATCTCTAGTTAGTATTGCAAAAAACACCAATGTATCACATTTTTAAACTTGAAGAAACAAGAAGCACGGAGCTGTAGTTTCATTTTGTTTTCCTACAAAGTAAGTGTGCTTCAATCTCAGTAGTGACTCCAGCTGTGCATAAAAGGCACAAAAATCTTCAGGCCTATGTTTTCAAACATAGATGAAAAGGTCAAGAACATTTTATGCACAAAACAATTGTCAGAAAACATGAATTTCAAAATGGTTCTGGTATTCCATTTGTCAATTTCTCTTTTAAAGAATATTTTTAATGGATACTGGTTTACTATTATAAATGTACTAGTTAAGTATTTTCTAGGTCCAGCACTGACAGCATATTCTCACAGTGCCACACCTGTTTAGAAATAAATACTGTAAAATAGGATGTAAAATATATGATGATGGGTGTCTGCTCACCACAGTGGTGATTCTTGACAGTCCAGGACTGCAGGATTCTTCCAAGTCCTGGTCCTGGGATTTACAGCACAAAATTCACCTTACTCCAAGGAGAATCGAGGCCTTCTCAGTCCTCAATAATATCTTACAGGAAAGAAATCTTTCTCTTTGAAGACACCAAGGTTCTCAGGGTCAAACTATTTAAAAGGATAATGGCTACATATTGACCCCCTAGGGTCATCACCTTGAGTTGTCAATGTGGAACTTATACCACCAAGTTGACTAGAAATTTAAGGTTAGGGACAAATCATAGAAGCATAGAATGGTTTGGGTTAGAAGAGACTTCAAGATCATCTAGTTCCAAGCCCCTTACCATGGGCAGGAACATCTTCCACAAGACCGGGTTGCTTGAAGCCCCCTCCAATCCGACCTTGAACATTTCCGGGGAAGGGGTATCCAGAACTTCGCTGGGAAACCTGTTACGGTATCTCATCATCCTCACAGTAAAGAATTTCTTCTTAATATCTAGACCTACTTTTTTTTCATTTTAAAGCCATTACCCCTTGTACTATCACTAAATGGCCTTGTAAAACAACCCTCTCTGGTTTTCATATAGGCCCCCTTGTTCTACTTGAAGGGAGGTATAAAAGGGGCTTCCGATGGAAGGGATGAATACCACAGTCTTCTCATAGTAGAATGCTTTTGGCAGCCCACGCCTTCATTAGCCAGCTCAACTGTAGCTCTGTTCCAACTGGACCTTCTATACCTTGTGTCTTCCAAAACCTAACAGTGAACTTGAGGCTCAATCTCCTTGACTCAGGCTTATCTCAAGACCTCCAATTATTGCTCTGTTGAACAAGACAGCTCAACTTTTCTTTGGGTGGCCCTTCTACAGACCCAGTCTAACTCTCCAGGCTTTATGAGTTCTATTGTCTAAACCTTATTCTGGATAAGTAAAAAAATGCCTGGATGGTCGTTTCTTTTGAGAGGGGCTAGGTGAAAAGGGAATGGGGGTATGGTTAGTTCATAACAGTTCCTCTCTGCTATTCCTTCCTCTTCACATTTTTTCACCTGCTCCAGTGTATGTTGTCACCATGAGCTGAAACCCTCAGGAAAAACCTGCTCAAACATGGATCCATCATATTTCCTTGACAAAATATCTGTCTGCACCACTGTGGTCTCTCCACAGACTGCAGGGAAATGCCTCCTTCAATGACTGAAATACCTCATCTCCATTCCTTCATCTCTGATCTTGGTGTTTGCAGGATTGTGTCTCTTGGTAAAGAGCTGCAAGGGGGAGAGGAGGTACTTCATTGTGATGAAAATTAGGACCCTCAGCAAGGTTTCATCCATATTTTCCTTAGGACCTTCTAAACAGTGACTATCACCCTCAACCCACACCTGAGCTACAATTCAGCTGTGTTGTAGTCACGTCTGGGTCTACCCACGCATGTCATTGATCTGCACTCTGACATGAGATTGGCTTCTCACCACAAATATACTCCATACTCTGGTTGGAATTCCCCTGCCTGTCTCCCTGAGGAGGCTCCCCTTGGTGGGAGCACCTTCCCTGCTGAACCAAGCATCCACCACAGCATCTGTCCCCCAGGGAACAGCCAGCCTGCGCTACACAGTTTGTGTATCATTGTGTACATATAAAAAAGTGCATTTAACCTCCATACTGAGTTTTACATTCCAACAAAGAAACACATACAACAGACATCCTAAGAGAAAAGTTAAATGTGATGTTAGACTGCTATGTATAGATTTTGGAAGTAACTGTTCCAGAAGAGCTGCATTTCCCCACACATTTTCTAAGCAGTCAGAAGTCCATTCAGGCTGAATTACCCACCAGCTTTATGGGTTCTTGGTATGTACCTTAAGGGAGTCCATTTAGACTGAGTCAAAGACCTATCATTGTCCTGGAAAAGCCAAATGACAGTCAAATGACATTGTTAGAATGGAAAAAAAAAAGGGTAGGTAGTCCAACAAGGCAATCCCGCTGTTTACTTGAGTATGAGAAGATCTCAGTTTTTACAATTTTATGTTTTTCCACTACTAGAATAAAAGTTCATGTCTATATGATTTACTTGCTGCAAAAAGAGTTCACTTTCAGTGATGGATGGGGGCAGCAGGGAATCCATGCCTTGGGCTGGAGAATTTTAAGACCTTTATGTGTCAGTTTTATTATTATTCATTTTATTTCTGTGAACATACACTGGTGCTCTAAAATGTTCTTTGTTTCTTAGATACCTGCAAGGACCAGATAAAATATGTCTGTGTTTATCACAGTAAAGAAAAGTAACATGTCCTCATGCTGTTAGATAGATTTGTGTCGAGCTAGAGCTATGTGAAAACAATCTCAGTATGAAATGTTCAGTATTACACCTCATTCTAGTACGGCAGATAAACTTACATGGTTTTAGCCTTTCAGTAGTCCAAATAGTCCCTGAGAGCTGTCAAAAATGGACTGACTTTCTAGCATCACCTTTGACAGCTATTTTTATGTTAAGCAAATGAAATTATGTCCCTCCCACACCTGTTACTACCAAATGTAATCAAATCCAGTATTTTCATTCAGTCTATTCATTATCATACTGCAGCCCACCACTCTTACCTCAGGATGAGGGAACTGAGAGTAAACTGCAGCTCTGCTTCACACCTAGTCAGAGCTCTGCTAGGCCTTGTGAGAGAGCCTTTTAATTTTGTTTGCATAAAATGCTACTGAGAAAGAGGGGAATGCTATGCAGTATTTATATAAGTTCCCTACCATGAGTTTTGCTATTCATATTCACTAGGTGAAAATTATCTTTACAGCCTTTTGAAGCCTTAAAAACCCTTAAGATATGTCTGGTTTGAGCTGCAGCTATTTTTTTTTATTAATCTAAGCTTTTTTTTGACTTTGGCTTCTGTATATTATCTAAAGTTTGCTCAGCCAGCTGGCCTGAGGAATAGAGCAAAACTCATTAGAACATGCAAAGTATACGCCTGGCATCACCATTGCAATTCCTGCATGATCAGCTCATAATCTACAAAGAAATTTCAGAAGGACTTTGTTGCCAGGACATCCGCAGGAGATGGGAACTGTGCCACAATAGGTCAAAGACAATCTAGCTAAGGGTTAGTTTTCTGGGTACAAATGAATAATTTGCTGATCCCACTAATTTTCTACTCAATGTTATTGCAAAACCTCAACCATCAAACCTTTGCCTTTGAATTACTGCTTTTAGCAGATTCATATGCTCATTCTCTAGTACGTGGATAGTGAGGATATAAAGGTATTTCTGGGTATTAAGAAGACTACTGAAGATAATCATGTGAATTCAAGTAGTCACTTTATTCCTGGCAGCTGAGGCAAGATAAAAAAAATATAAAGGATGAATTCTGATGATCTTAGAATAAGAAAAAAGTTTAAAAATAAACAAAGATGCTGTTCCTATTCACTCAAACCCAGCCTCACAATTTCCACAGACAATGAAACAAGGTCTAAGCCTTGAGAATGATTTTGATTAAATGGGACTTTTTGGGTTTTGTAAATATGGCTTTAGGCAACTACTACTGAGAGAGATTGGGACTATCTGGTTCAACACAGTAGAGGTGGTTATCAAGCTGTTTCTGAGTGTCTGTGGGAGCTTTACATATTCCATTAATTTCACAATCTTTCATTGTGTCTGTACTACTAAATTAAACAGAAGATGGGGTTATTCCTGGGCACTGGTATACTCTTTTTTATACTACTTATTTATGGAAGAGGAATATTTTATCTGTTCTTGGCATGGAATTTCACTGGGACATTCAGTATTCTCCTTAGCACTTTCCAGACATGATAAGAGGGGAATTGGCACTAGCCAGGATTATTTCTCATACTAACTTTAGAAAGAGTCTATTTTGGATGTAAAGGAAGAAGTGTAATCTGTTCGCAAATACAATTTTGCCATGTTTGCCTCTATCCAAAGCCATATTTTATATGAGGGTTTGGGCCTTTACAGTTCTCTGAGCTGATGTATAACTCACTCTACAGTCACTGAAAAACTGATGCATCCCTGAATGTTGCTATTCTGATCCCCATACCTTGGCCACATGTCTGAGACTTTCAATGCTAATAGTTGTAAAAATGCACATCCTTCAGTCCCATTAAAGAATGTTCATTTGGAAATTTCACAGATTTCAGTGAGTTTTTGGGGGCATTTGTTTGTTTGTTGGTTGGTGGTTTTGTTTGTTTGATTTTGGGTTTTGTTTTGTTTTTTCTTCCAGTGAACCAAAAGAATAGGCAGAGGAATTTTCTTTTTTTTTTTTTATTAGTTCACTAGCAATATAATTTTCATTTTTAGATGAAAAAAAACCAAAACACAAGAAAACAAACTCCAAAACCTAAGCAACACAACTTCCTTAAAGGGGAAGATAGGAGAATTCCAATCTGAAATGTATCTATTTTCCTCACTTACTGATCCTGTTTTCAACACAATTTCAAAAAAACTCCTCCCTGTCCTCATGTATCTTTCCTCATGACTACCTTAGTACTATGCTGGCTATAGACAAAGCATTAAATTAAGATCATAATTTTATAAACAAAATTACTACTAGAAACATATTGCCTTACAGTTTCCTTAAATGTGAATTAAATATTCTTTTACACATGTTAGATTGGAAAACTCTGTTTATTCCTTGTGCACCTCATATTCTTGGGATAGGTTTTCCACATTTCTATAACTTCTTCAAATAATTCATAAAACCCTCCATTTATTCTCATTTACTTCAGAAAATGAGAGGACTTTGATGTAGAATAGAATTTGTGCTAATTTTCAGACTTGCACTTATTTATCTAAATCTAAAATAAAAAAGGGAAATCCAGTAAAGATAAATTGTTCTCTTTACCTCATTCATTACCCATTTGATTTCTTCACTTCCTTCCTATTCAAATGGCACGAAGGTAATATGATAGCTACTTCCTGGTAACTCAGTAGCTATGCAGGAGAACAAATCAGAATTTCTTCTGGTTACACTAAAAGTACATATATGACTATATCTGTAGCATCAACCCTATTACTGATTATTGTTTTCCTGTTTTAAAGAGAAACAAAATAATCATAAAGAAAAATTTTAATTTAAAATATTTTGTTGTCATTGCCAAAATGTAATCACAAAATATCTTTTTTAAGAAATGACTTGTAGCATATTGCAATCATTCAATCAAAATGTCCAGGCTAATTGATTTTCTACTTAATTGCACATAAAAATAATCCTAAGAGTGTTGGTAATACTAATGTGGAAGTGTACTATGTACAAGCAATGTGGAGGCATAAAGTTGAAAATATTAGAGAAAGAGAACATATGTAAGGGTATGATTACTTGTGCTTTTGCTAAGATGTCTCTTAACATCTATGGCTTATCATCCTTTAAGTTAAGGATGTCAAAGGTAAAAAAAGCCTAACAAAATTAGATGGTAATTGAGCTCTAATTTGAGAGGTTAATAAATCTCAACACAGTATGTATACACTGAATATTTAGGTATATATATATATATATATATATCAGAATACTTAAGATAACTACTTCTGCCTTTATGGAATAAAAGTGAAAAGATAACAGAGAATTTAGTGATGCCATAAAGGCAGAAGACATGAATTTACAAAAATTTGGAGATCAGAAGAAAAACAAGTAGGGAACTTACCATAGTTCAGGATGTTTTTATTAGAGAATAAGGTACAGTCTTTTTTTTTTCTGTGTTAGTATTTAAACCCCAATAATATTAACTGCGAGGTTTTGGTATCCCTCATTTTCTCTTCCGTTTCTTTTTGTACTAAAAGCATAAGGAAACATGCTTCCTCACTGCAGAGACAGTAATTCAAACAATGTATCAGACAACAGTGAAAAAACCACCAAACAACACAGTACATATAAACCACAGAGATGGAAATGCATATAAAAATATTAAATTCAGAAAAAACTAATTGTGTACTTATATTGCAAGTCTAAAGTTTCTGTCAGGAAAAAAAATTTTGCACCACTCGCTTATCTTCACAGGCATTGTTATATACCATTTTCTACAGGTGCACCACAGACTAAAGCTGAAGGAGGTTCCCTTTGGAGGAAAGTTCTCTGTCAGTATAAGGATGTACTTTTTTGACAAATTTAGCAAAGTTTACTAACTTTAATGACAGGGTTAAGGAGCAGTGGTAATTTCTTGGATAGCCTGTGCCTTCAGCAAGGCAAGAAAGGCATAAGAACAAATGTGCACCCTGTAAGAGAAAAGCCCAAGGTAAACAGAAGGAAAGCTTTTTTGCAGTAATGATTCCTTAGATTGCTAAGCAGTAAATGTTTGGGGTTTTTTGAGACCTGAGAATAAGAGATGCACAAAGAACTTTGCAGCATGAATGCAGGATCATACACAACACTTGTTTAAGTGCATCTGCATTTTCTTATTCTCCCTGTGAGGTGATCTGAGACCCCACCCCACATATCAGTAGATCCCTACAGGTTGAACAGGAAATATCAAACAGAAAAAAATGTGAAGTAGTAGACTTGGTATTATCATCACTCACAGTTGTTTCAGGTGGGCAGCTGGAAGCCAAAGAAAAAAGTGAGACAGAGGTGACTATTCTCATAAGTAATACTCAAATTCTCATAAGGCACTTATGATATTTGATTTAAATTGTTATTTTTATACATTCCCTGCCCTCATGCTAATACTCTAAAAAGTACCATTGTCTGTTCTACTTCTATCGTCTGTGTAAATGATTATTGTAGTGTCAGATGGATAAAGTAAACTGTTATCTGTTAAAATACTCAATATATTAAAATAAAACTACTTCTCAGGTTTCAAAAATTATTTTGAGCCTTACAGATATGCAGTAAGTCATTGAATCAAAATTCAGTTTGCATCCATGTGACTTTTCAAAATAAGGTTCTTCTGTAGCTGATTTAAAGATATAAGGGAGAGAGTATAATATTATACCCTTGCGTGCATTTTCCTGAGGCTAATCAATATTGTGGAATGCCATTCATTTTGCATTTAAAACAAGAGACCTGTGATGTTTTATACCATTCTTTTGTTTTAAGTATTGACTGACTGTATGAAATACCTGTCTTTGTACAGGTGAACCCACCTTTTAAAACAAAAAAGAAAATTTTAGTGTCTCTGCTTTAAGTATGGACAATTACCCAGAAAATAGTTTAAATTGTAAAATTTGAATGAAGCTGTCAGAATAGAACATTAAATAAAAGGAAGAGAGTACTTGAATATTTTTAGAATACCAAGATATAGAAGAAGTATTTTTGACAGAATGGTTTCTGACAGCACTAAATAAAGTGTAAAGAGAACTCCCAATAACACTTCAGTAGGCAACAATAGGATCAGTTTATGGTTTTTTTTACAGTGAATATAATTAAATAAAGCTAATGGTCACAATATGTGCAAATGAAGAGACAAATAAATGTTCTGACAGGCTTATAAATTAGAGTAGAGTACATCAAGTTCTAAAATACCCATTGGTTGATTTTCATAAATGGACTGATATTGTGATGGCCTTGTAGCAATCTTCAGTATCAGCTTCCAGAGACTGGCTAAATATCTGCTGTTGGAAAAATCAGGTGGTCACTCAGCAAAATCTTGGGAAAAAACTTGTATCTGCACTAGTGGAACCATTGTATATTCAGTGTGGAAGACTGTATCCACATCCATTTAAAATCAGTCAAAAGAAATAAAAAATTTAAGGATACAAATCATCAGAATCATTTTAGACCCCTACCTTAAGCTGAGTGAATTCTTGACCTAAAGTGGCTATCTCTCCCCCTTAGTTATAAGTAGAGGTTAGCACAAACAGTTTAAAGGTCTGGTTCCTTAGTCTTCTCGTTCCATGGTCCTCTCATTTCCCATCTATGAAACATCATTTTCCCAAATTCCGTGATAACTCTTCATTTTAAAATGCTCCATGCATTCCCCAACCATGCCCCTTTGGGTTGTCTTGTCAATTCGGAGGTAGCATTTAAAAATTTACCAGATGTTCACAATTGGGCACACCATCAGGGAAATAGACTTAACTGTCCACATAAGTATGTAGACATTCAGAAATACAGAATTTTACTTTCAAAAGGACTCAGCATGAGAACGAAATTTCTGACTGAAAGCAGAGCGAAGGTGCTATTGCCAGCAAACTGAATTTATGAACATAGACTACTTGTTGGGACTGCAAGCAGGCAAGCAGCCAGTTCCACTAGAGGTTTACAGCTAGGCACTAGTGGGGAGATAATTCTGAACTGGCATGGAAATCTGGATCCAGCTCATCCTCCTCTGAGAACCTTTGGCAGTCAGAAGGCTGCCACCTAAAATTATTTTTATAACTGAATGGTAATTGTTGGGGAAAACTTCAGGACAGATCCTTCACAAACTCAGATGGGACTCTGTAAAAAAGGTTGTTAGATGTTAGCATGCTATTTATGGCTAGCATCTTGTTCTATCTTTACAGCCACCAGAAGGAAAGTAGCTGATTAGATTTTCTAAACACTCTTTCTCAATTATGTCTCTGTGCTTGGCCAGGACATAGCTTTTGATAAATTCACTCTTTCGCTTTTCAGGCAAAGTGTCAACATAAGCAGAAATATTCCTGCCTTTCCTTGGAACTCAAGGCATCTTTGCAGCACCTTTAATTTTGAATTTCTCTGACTAGTGACAAAAACCATACTGCATTTTGGAAATCAGTATAAATCTCTAATAGGAATATGAATCCTCTGTACTATAGGGATTAGACATCACAGTAGGGAAGACTGATAATTACTTTTCAAAAATTATTTTTGATCTACATTATTTAGAGTAGTTACATCATAAATATCTGACGAGAAAATGAATAAATCTTGGGAGATTTAAGAGAAAATTTTAACTACGAAGAAACTAAGTGTTGGAAAAGAAATATGAGTCAAATTAATTGGCTGCTGTTCTCATGTCTAGTGTTTGTCTTCAAGTGTTTGATCCACATTGTTTCCTGATATCTGCCAGTGGAATTAAAGAATATTTTGCTTTTTCAGAGGCAGTGAAATGTAAATAATAAGAACTTTCAAGTGTATAAAATGTAATAAGCTTAAATACAGGAGCTTTAAATGAAACAAGTTCTTAATACGAGTTTTTAATAAAGTGGCATTATTTTCAATCAGGAGCTGAGACAGCCCAAAGGAAGAATGCCCCATTCCAGGAAACAATTAAGGTTAGGTTGGACAGGGCTCTGAGCAACCTGATCTAGTTGAAAATGTCCCTATTCGCAGCAGGGGAGATTGGACTAGATGGCACTAAAGGTCCCTTTCAACCCGAACCAGTCTATGATTCTATGATTGTATAATCGGAAAAAGAGGGAAAAGAGGAACTATCAAAATACACTTAAAATGACACAGGCTTTCCCCTTCCATTGAATCTATTTTTTTGTCTTCTTCTTCTTGATTTATAAATTTATGATTAATAAGTGCTGCAGGCCTTTGCTTTGGGTTCATCACTTCCTACTATCACCAGAACAGCCCACAAGATGAGGCTGTCATAGGAAGGGCCATGCTGTGTAGGGACGATGAGAAGGTTGCTGTTTTCATTTGTGTCGGGTACTTATGCTCAATGGACCATTAACAATGGACCAGCTCCTCTCTAGGCTCTTGTCTGGCATCAGTGTGCCTTCAAGGGAAGAGAATAGAACAACTCCTCTGTGCTGGATCAACAGCTGAAGAGTCCTGAGAGAAAATGTTTATGCTTGGACCTGACATAGCAACCATTTGGCTTGCAGTAAGAATTTGGGCAGAAAGAACAGAATAATGTTGAAGCAGATATGAGATAAGCCAAATGGTTCGGCTTTCTCACAGTCTGATTGTTTGAAACAATCCCATTTCAGTATGCAAAAGCACACACTATGGAGGTTTCAGTTTTCCTACATAAAGTACATTTGTACATTCATTCCTTATGCTGTCAGGAGTTCTATGTCAGCATGCCAAATTCAGTAAAAAATGCATCAACTTAACGTTGGATTTTAATCAAATGGGAAGTCAGTATTGTATTATGGAGAAGTTCCAATCTCTTTGGATTTAACATGAAACTTTCCATTAACATCTCTAAAATTTGGCTTCGAAGTTAGAGTTAGGTTTCTTTGGTTGGTTGGGTTTTTCTCTTCAGATAATCTTTAATGAAATACAGTTTTAATGGGATTCTTTTCCATGGAAAAATGTATTATAATTCCAGTAAAATGAATTATTTTTTTTCAGTAACTCCATTAGCAAAAGTTTGTAAAAGTGTAGGACTTTGAGGACTTCTGAACCCAAAAAAATTCCACAACTCTTTGCATCTTCCCTTCACTCTAAAAAAATCAAGATGTCAGAAAAAAGGTAATAGCATCACAGAATCATAGAATATGCTGAGTTGTAAGGGACCTACAGGGATCATCAAGTACAACTCCTGGCCCTGCACAGGACCATCCCCAGGAGTCACATCATGGGCCTGAGAGTATTTTCCAAATGCTTCTTGAACTCTGTCAGGTTTGGTACTGTGACTACTTCCCTGAGGAGCTTGTTCCAGTGGCCAACCCCCCTCTGCGTGTAGAACCGCTATCTAATATCCAACCTAAACCTCCCCAACACAACATTGGGTCATTTCTTTGGGTCCTGTCACTGGTCACTACAGAGAAGAGATCAGTGTCTGACCTTTCTCTCAGGAGAAAGTTGTAGACTGCAATGAGGTCTCCCTTCAGTCTCCTCTTCTCCAGGCTGAACAGAACAAGTGACCTCAGCCACTCTTCATATGGCTTTCCCTCAAGGCCCTTCACCATCTTTGTTTTCCTCTCTTTGGATCCTCTCTTTGAATCTCTTTTCATCTCTGGATGCTCTCTAATGGCTTAATATCTTTCCTATATTGTGGTGCTCAAAACCACATACCATATTCAAGGTGAGACCACCTCAGTACAGAACAGAGCAGGAAAATCCCCTCCCTTGACCAGCTGGTGATGCTTTGCCTGATTCCCTCCAGGACACAGTTGGCCCTCCTGGCTGCCAGGGCACTGCTGACTCAATTCAACTTGCCATCAACTAGGACCCCTGGCTCCCTTTCTGTGGCACTGCTTTCCAGCATCTCATTCTCCAGTCTGCAGGAACATCCACAGTTATCCCATCCGAAGTGCAAATTAGGTTCTAAAGGTTCTAAAGTTTACAATCAACTTGCTTGCAATCAACTCTAATTTTAGATCTAATCTTTATCTGGTCACTTATATACCTACATACTTTCAGGTTCTGTCTTCCTCTAACATGTTTACCAATGTAGGTGTACACAAGATCTTTACATATTTTTTCCTGGATCAAAAAAATGTCTTGGATTTGAAAAAATGTCCAGTATAAGGATTCTATGGTCTTTAGAGCTCAGTGCTACTAAAATAATCTGTATTACTAGAATAACTGAATTTCTAGGATCAGGATTTTTATTTGATGAGTGATATTTGCAGCCTTACAATATTTGTTGTTTCAATAAAAGCAAGAAACCCCCTCCAAATACACTGAAGCCTCACAGGATAGGCAACTGTATAATCAGCCAAAACCTTATCTTTGAAAATCTTGGACTTAAACCCATACTTATTTCCCTTAATTAAATCATCCTAGTTGTGAAAGTTGCTATCAACATTCTGAGACTCCGAATCATACAGTGTTTAAGAATGAACCTCCAGTCAGGGACATCTAACCTGGAGTTCAAACTTCACAGTTAGGGGGAATAACTATGGTGACATCTAAATAACCAATCTGTAATTACGGATCTAATGTCTTAATAATTATTGATTTAAGATCCTAATAGAAACCATCCCACAATTTGGTCCTAAAGGCAGAGCTTCAGTATAGGTTATTCAGGTGGTGCACTTCTGAAAATCAAATTTTAAGTGTAAAAGTCAGGCACCTGAAAACTAAAACAATAAGATAGAATAAAAAATAAAATAAAATAAAATAAAATAACATAAAAAAAAAATTCTTGCTATCTGATCTGCCAGATGGAACTATGTAAAACACAGCAAACATATGACTCAAAAATTTAGTAAAAAGCATTATCAACAGGAGAAATCTATAATTATTCATGAAATTGTTTAGTTTATCTGTATTCAGAATTCTGAACCTGAATACTCCTTCAAAAAAGCCATTTAAACTAAGTACCTCAATTTGATTTTAATATTCTTTACCTAAGAGAATCTCATATGGGTCCAATTAGTCCCTGAAATTGTTCCTTTTTCCCATTAACTACAGAGGAAACAGTGTAACTATCAGCTTTTTAAATTGTCAGGATGAATCCAAGGCTTGGCAGGATGAAACTGTAATTTTACACAAGACCAAAAAGGTTTTGGTTTTGACAGAGATGGACAACTGGATTTTGTCTCACAACTAGCCCTGTTTATGATTAAGAAACTATGCCTACTTGCTAGCAAATATCTATTTCTGGGCAGTCCCAGTTACATATCTGTGCTAAAATTATTCTTCGAATAGAGTGTGAGCTAGTCCCTTTCCACATGAACTGAGGCACTAATTGTAACCAATGTAATTTTCTGGATGTGTCCAATGTATCTGGTAAACTCAAGAAATACATTTCTGCTAGAGAATGCTATAGTGCTCTTTTTCAGAGGCACAAAAAATACCTAGTAATATGCTGAACAGACCCAGTAGCTGTGGAGCTGGAGGTGTTGGCACGTCGGAATCTATAGAAATATATAAGGAAATAAATTATATCAGCACTATACTAGTTATAGGCATAGAAAATAACTCATTATTTATTACTGCAAAATAGTGTCCTGAACACAGTGACTGAAAGACAGGACCTGTTCTTTGCCCCTTCTAGGCTTAATTCCTGAGTTACAGAGACAAGTCCTTTTCTCTGCATTCTCCTTTGCTGTGGAGTATTTTGAATTTCTTCTTCAATGTTGCACAGCTGCAACAGAAATGCAGAGTGACATAGTGCCAGAGAAGTTCACAGTCTGATGATTATGGAATAATGTCATACAAATTTGGACTCTTACAGGTCTCTCATTCTATAAGTGAATATTTACTCTGTAAAGATATTCCATAAAAGGAGCAGGAGTCACCAGTAGTTTTTTTGAGAAGCAAGAGTCTATAACTATGATTAGTCATAATTCTTCTTGGTATGTGTGTATACCACGAGATCAACTAAATGTTGGATCAGTATAATTTAAAAGGGAAAAAGGATTTTAAATATTCAAAACACAGAAGTTTTTCACAGGCACAGAAGCATAAGTCTTGGTCCCAGAGGATTGCAAAGTCAGACAAGTGCTACTTATTTTCATAGAGATTTTCTGGAATATAATTCTTTATTTAAGTGCCTAAGTTCTACCTAAGATATTGGATCTATGCCAGAGGAAACAAAAATAAAGAGAATGAAAACAAAACTTTGAACAAGATAAGCGAAGTTTTCTTTGCAATAAAGAGAATTTTACTTCTTTTCTAATAGTTTACAAATTCCATAAGGACATATACTCTTTATAATTTATAGTACTTTTTATAATAGTCACAAAGTGGTTCATCCAGCTTTAATGTAACTTTATACATGTGTAAATAAAACATTGTTGTACTTTGGGAAAGTTTCTTTGCGGAGGGGTTTTTTAATATGTTTAAATATTTAAGTTCTACATGTGTTTAAATATTTAGGTTCTACATGTGATGAATCTGTTGAATAAAAATCATTAATAATACAGTTACACTATTAAATCTTGCATCATTTCACTGACATATTTTCAGATTATTAACGCAAGACTGTTGTACTATTACCTTGAAGACAACCTGAAATTGCAGTGGGTCGTTCATTTCCCCACAGTAGCCCTCGCAGTGCTGTGCTTTGCATTGGTAGCTAGAAAGGTATTGATAGCACACTGGTGTTTTGGCTACTGCTGAGCACAGCATCAGCACTGTAACATCTTTCTCCCCAGTTAAGTGCAAGATCCTGGGAAGGGACACAAACAAGCCAGTTGACCCAAACTAACCAAAGGGATATTCCAGACCATATGACATCGGTTCAGATATAAAAGCTAAGGAAAGTACAAGGAAGACGTGTAATTTGTTGTTTCCAGTGGCTGCCTTCTGAGAAACCATCACACATGCTGAAGCCCTGCTTCTTAGGAAGTGACCAGACATTGCTGCTGATGGGAAGTAGAGAATAAACCTTATTGTTTTCCTCTTTCCTTGTGCATGTGCAAACTTTCACTTTTGCTTTGGTAAACTGTCTTATCTCAATCTACAAGTCATTTCCCATCTTATTCTCTCTCCCCTATCCAGCTGGGAAGGGAAGGGATAGAACAGCTTGGTGGGCACCTGGCATACAGCCAAAGTCAACCCATTTACAGTGACTTAATGAGTAGTCTTCTAGAATCCAAACTTGAACTTAAAATTATTTTAAAATATTTTAAGTACTTCCTGGCGAAGAGTAGCATTACTTTAGGAGACTTAAGTATGCTTAAAAATATCAGTCGAAATTGCCTTTTCATCTCTAACTTAGCATAAATTTATGGAGTGTGGTACCAAAGAACCTGAAAAAGTGAAAAGAGTGTGTTTCTAGTCAAGATTCTCGAGGTACGACATGCATATTGCCCTAGATATCAATACTCCAATTAACTTACCTTTTTCTTCAATACTAAAGCATGCATTCTGAAATTGTTTCTCTAAATATGAATAGAGGGCAACATTAAGGAAATTGGTCTAATGAGTAAAGGATCAACAAAGGTATTTATTTAATAATTTTTTTTTCTTTCTGAGTTGATTAATACTGACGTGATGCATTCTTCTCATCTCTATGCATGATAAGTAATAAAAGTGGAATACATGCTCTTTTTCTCAGAGGTCCTCAGAACTCTACATTTTTCCTTTTTTTAAGCAGTTAAGTTTACTGATGGGAAATGAAATGGCAAAACTAAAAAGGTAATAGGTCAAATGCAACTAAAAATGGTGCCTAAAATATTATCTACTTTTGAAGTAGAAAGATCATGTGATGGGGAAACTAAATAACATATAAAACCAACAGCCTTGCAGCTCAATTAATGTTCTACCACCATGTAGGCTGCATTTTGATAATTATGTGAAGATTGGCATTAATATCAGTAGACTTCTATATTTTTAACACAAAACAGCACATGATACATGAAAAACCATTGTTATAATCCATTAAATATTAGTTCTAATAATAAAAATGAGTACATTAACAGGGGAAAAGTGCACAGAAATGTACTTCAGGTATGTTCAAATATAATCATATGATTCAAACTAAGAATATGTTAATTTCTTTCTTGAAAGACAATTTTTTCTTGAATAAAAATTGTTAATAAATCTTATGGTTATAGCCTGCCATCATAAAGTTTTTGAAACAAATTCCTGTTTTTCCAAGATGTTGTGTCTTTCAGCTAACATAAAGCAAGTAGATGGATTGCTTCTGTTTATGCTATCTTTTGAAGCTTTGAGTGAAAAGTAAGATGATATTGACATCAACATACCTGTGTGGCTAAAACCCTCACCTCACTCTAAAGAACACAGACCAGTGGCAAGCAAATACACTTTCAGTGATTTTTCAGTTTTCTGTTGAAATTGAAGTATTTCTCCAAAACTGTATGCCAGTACTTTAAAAAACATATTAAGTCTGGGAGCTGGGTATAAACATGAGCTATGTAAAAGAAGCCTAGTGCAGCCAAATCAGAAATAGATGCCTTCATCTGAAAACTATTATGCATCTTTGGAAGACTGTGAATTGATTGATTAAATGTTGCATTTAGTGTCTAGTATCTCATCAGAATAAAACACGTAAATCTGTATTATAGAATAGCAATTTCATATGTGTCATATCAAGTATTCACTGATTTCCACATTACTATGTCAGTAACACAGTCATGTAGTAAATGTCACACTTCTTCAAGTATCTTGTTGTCCCAGGAGCTCAGTGTTTCTCTCAGTGTCCCAGATGCTCTGTTACTTCTATGTGTGAATCAGATTCAGCAATGAAGTAGGCCTGAGAGAGGCAGTGAGAGAGAGACTTAACAACAAAAAAATAACATACATGCAGATGAATGGTTTATAAATAAAATACCATTCCAAGACAAATACTGAAGGAGAGAATAAATTCTAAGATGGAATTCTCTGTGCAACAGCATTATGAAATCAACATTTCATTTTCCCTCTTTTAGATATATAACACATTCTGTGAACTTCTCTTTTTTAACTTCTTTTCCCCCCCACTTATGCTGACATCTTGATATCTCTGTTCCTGTGAGATTTGAAACTTGATGCACTGAGAAAGTGGAGTTTTAATGCCATTGTTATTTTTACTGTAGTGTACAAAGAAAATGTTAATGTACCTCAGTACAGTGCCTCCTATATATTCTGAAAAATTCCCTTTAGAAATTAAATTAACACCCTTTAAAGGCTAATATTATGTTCCCATCTGCTCTTCTAGTGAAAAATTAACCCCTTTATGTCATGATTTTCATACCTCAATAACAATCTTCCCACGTTCTGCACCGTCTCAATGTATTCCTCCTGTTTCTCTACTCATTAATAGAATTGGATTTTGTTCACCAAGGAAATACAACCTGGTATTTACATATATATATATGTACATATATATATTGATACATACATATATGTATATGTAAACACATACTCCCACACATTAACATAGCAATAAGCACTTGCAATATTTGTATATGAAGTGTTCGATCTCTTTTCAGTTAAAGAATAGCTGGACTGCATTTTAATTTTAACTTAAAAAAAATATTCACTGTATTTTAGAACGATATCAAAGACTGAAATAATAATGCTCTATATATCTAATTTTCCATTAAATTCACTTCTTTCCCTGTTTCCTCCTTTCTCCTCTTCTTAACAACAAGGAGATTCGAGTCATTGTGAAAGAAGCTATGGTGGTGAGAGTACATGAAAGTTAGAGTTACTACACACCACACAAGAACAATAAGGCTCAAAAAGTTAATAGAGCTTGTTAATATACAGGGTAGAGTAGAATTTAAGGTGCAAATAAGAATAGTTATGGTGCGTTAACCTAACTTTTAAGTATTAATGAATGTAAAATTCATTAAAATAGATTCAGTCCATCCAGATCCTACCAAAGGTAAGGACAAGAAAAGAAAATTCCGCCATCAGCTTGACTTCAAGAACCCTTTCATATCTTTATAGCTGAATAGCCAATACGAATTCCTTAACCTATTAAGAACATAATTTCCAAGTCTTAGATTCTGTGTTCAAAAACACTGTTCAGGAATGTTCAAAAGTGTTCAGAAACACTTATTATGGGATTATGATGATCATCTGCTGCCTGTATCTTCATTGTGATAAGCATTAGGATGAATTTAGGTTGCCCTAAAAAAATCCTGAGATACCAGTGGTGTTCCCAGCATTAATAAATAGTGAAATCATTTGAAGTGTCCATGCACAGTAAATTGCTCAGGAGTTTAGCGATTACAGCATTTCCCTGAGGAACAGGTGACACAGGTACAAGACTCCTTGACTTAGAGTGTGCATTAACCTGGATTACGCCATTCTCCACTCTCTCCTTTAAACTGTGTGTGGTGTGGGGAGACAGAAAGAGGGCAGAGGAATTAGAAGTGCATTACTCAATTAGGGTGAGCTGTGGATCTTCAGAAGCACCTTTCTGCAGTGGTGGTGTGTAGATATTTGACAACTACCTCAGAACACTGAATTACTTCCCCATTGTACTCTAAATAGATATTTAAGTAATTATTTTAAATAATGTCTTTAAAGTAAGTTGACTTCTGTTTCACCAATATCACAAATATTGGCATTCACACTGTATCTTGAAAAATATCCATTGGCTGGCATATGCTAACAATCTTTCTTTGTTGTCTAAATGAGGACTCTGTGATTCATCAAAATATAGGGGCCCTCTGGTGGTCTAGTGGTTAGGATGCGGCGCTTTCACCGCCGCGGCCCAGGTTCGGGTCCCGGTCAGAGGAGTCCCCCGGGTAGATGGAGCTCGTCAGCCCTGTAAGGCCATCCATCTAAGAGAAGGTCACTCTAAACAAACCTACGTCCTGAGGACCTCACTGCCACCGTCCAAGCTTGCTCGGCCCCGGCAGATGAACCTTAGGATTAAAGGGTGGGCTCAGCTCAGCGCACGCTGTGTCTCACCTAAAAAATCCACTGCGCAGGCTCGAAGGGCAAAGACCCTTCCCAAATCTTCGTTCGCGAAGACTGGCCATACTTACATGTAGATCTAAGGACAAACTATGAAATACTCATGTTCTCATGGTCATCCCGTTGTGATTAGGTGTTTGCATCACAGATTTGAGGGAAACTAAATTTCATAATCGTGAGGTTTTGGAAAATGAAATATACTGCATATTAATTATAATATTTTTTTCAAAGATATTTCCAGCAGAAAGATTATATTAAATAGTGACATCTCTCTGCTGCTTCTATTTCATGAAAACATCTTATTTCAAAAATTATTTCTGTGAGATCTCTCAGACTAGGACTTTATGAAGAAATAATATGAAATAAAAGTAGCAATGAGTATATGAATATATTTATTCATTTAAAATCCTAAAAAATTTTGACGGTCAGTTTTGCATCCCATATTTTACCATTAAAATTATCTTTTCATTTCTACCTGGGATGTGCCTACATTTCACTGTGATATTTGTACCCATAACTCAAAATATTACCTTTTATTCAGAATTTTCCTGTCTCTGATGAATGTTATCAAACATAGACTACATGTTGTCTCTATGCTTAGCTCCCACTGAAATCAATAGTGGGACTTTGGATTGCATGATTAGTTGGATGACACATCACCGATAGTCATAAAACAAGATTAAAAGATAAAATTATTTAAGTTGTATTCATTACTGCTAGAGTTTGATGGAGCACTATCTTCTTCAGGTGTTTTTTGGAGGGAAGGGGGCAAAATTTTGCCTGTTTTTTTCAGAAATTGCTTCAGATATGTATCCTGGCTGCAAAAATCAACCACATACTGGGAAGCATTAGGAGAAGCACACTTACAGGTTGAGGGACATGATCCTTTCCCTCTACTCAGAATTGGTGAGACCACATCTGGAGCACTGTGTCCTGTGCTGGGCTTCCCAACTTGAGAGAAACATGAACGTACTGTGGGGAGTTCAACAGAAGGCCACCAAGCTGGTCAGGAGCCTGGAGTACTTAAAACAAAGAGGAGGGACTGGAAAAACTTGAGTTGTTCAGACTGAGAATGAGAAAATTATGGGGAATCTTCATTGTTATCTGCTCCTACCTAATGGGAAGGTGCAAAGAAGATGGAAGTCAGACCCTTCTTGAAGGTGTAGAATAAAGAACTAGAATTGACACACACAAATAATACAGAAATTTCAGTTTCAAAATAAAATTTTAAAAAATTATCTCAGGGTGATCAAACACTCACGCTCACACACAATTTCTCACAGTAATTTGGGAGTTGGCATCCTTGGAGATACTCAGATCTGACTGGACATGGAACTGACCAGTCAGTTTGAGTTGGCCCTGCTCTGAGCAGGAGATTGGACATGACCTCTTGATGTCCTTTGCAACTTACATGATGCCATGATTTTGTGGTTTTCATTTGTTTGATTTTCTGACCAGAATATAAAAGTGAACTTTGCAGAGTTCAAGAAATCACGTGTAGTCTCTTTAAACAACATCATGATATAATCATCCCTCTGGTTCAAATCTAGAGCCGTTCCTTATGCCTAACTTCTCTGATTACACAACTATCTGTTTTTGAATTTACTTAGTACTGAAGATTCCTCATCAACATTCTTATTTTTATCAATTCTGATGATAACATCTGTCTAGTTCCAAAATTATGTAACTGTCTGTACCCAAGTCTGAGGGGTCCTCTGAATGGCTTCAGAAATAAAACCTGAGTAATTCAAAATATATTTGATTATGCCAAGACACTGTGACACTTATTTCTACACTGTAATCATCTCTCTTACATACCTATATGTCTCCTTCTTCAACACCTATGTTTCCTTCTTCTGTCTAACCACAGAATCATAGAAATGTTGATGGTGGAAGGGTTGCAAAATCCTCCTCATTTTGAAGTTCTTCAGTTTGCAATTATGAGTTGGTATAGGAAAGGGACAGGTCTAGTTTAAGTTTTAGTGTAAAAAAGATGCAGTTAAAAATTCAGATTTATATTTGATGAGGGAACAAGCTTTTGAGCAGTAAAACATATGGATATGCACCAGACTATGGTTTAGTATATAGTTGTGGAATGAGTTACAGGCTAAAATTAGGTCAGGCTGCTTTTCTCAGAGGCTTCTACTTACAAAAAAACCCCAACAAAACAGTTCCAGAGGTGTTTCTGAATAGTAAATAGGTATGATCTTAGACAGAGATCTTATGGAAGAGCTGTAGAAATTTCAAATACATTGCCTAATAAGTTTGTTCTGTCTAAAGTGGTATGACCTGATACGCAACATGGATACGAAGCTCACTGTGGAGATTGAGAGTGTTGAAAAGAGGAGTCGATATTAATTTTATGTATATTGTATGCTTGGACTCACAAGCACTACATACAAGCCCTAGATCTTCTCAGCAGTGTCAAACAAATACCCTTAAAAAACTTATGTCAAGATCTTATTGTTACCTTTGCCTACACTGGATTCTCTAACTCACCACAAGAGATCTGACATGGTCCATGTAACATGAGATGAGGCCAAGATGTTAATGAAGCTAGGTAGTGTGGACCTACCTAATATAAGCAAAATGAAGAAAAAAAAAAAGGCTTTAGGCATTCATTTTTCACTTTCACAGAATAAATCAAGTTTATTGTATTTTGTTGTGCAACCACTCTGTTTCTTTACTCAGTATTATTTAATTCTTGTGTAGTCTTTGCTGTACAAAAGCAAGTAACTCTCATCAAATGTAATAGTACTGCTTTTACATCTATAGTTCCATAAAGTGTAACAGCTACTTAACGTTGATATATATTCTCAGACATCTCTACAGACTTTTATAAGTTAGAAAGACTGCATGTCTAGTAAAACCAAGACTTAGTGAGTATAAAAATGCCACCCTATCCTATAAACCAAGTTTGCCATTTGCAGCATATTTTACAGATACTTCTCATAATATTACCTATAAAAATCTTCTTTGTGTTGCACAGGTTTATCAGGTTTTAAGGAAGAAGGAAAAATAGGCAAACATTCCTTCTGCACTTCAAAATCCGATTGCTAAATAATGAGCAACTAGCAAACCTCCAGTTTCATGAGTTATGAAAAATTTTTATCCTTTCTCCTGAAATTATTGAATGAGGCACATTACTACAAGTATCTGTCATTATTCTTGCAGATACTTCAACTGATCATAGCGCTGTGCATGACCAAATTTAGTTCTTCTTTCTCATGTAGTTCAAAGTACCAATTAAAAACCTTTCACAACTAAATTCAAAAAAGACCAGATAAACAAAAATATTCACATCTTAGTTCTGTGAGCAATGCTAAAGCAAAACCTTTGATGACACACAGGTAGTGGAGAATAAGTGGAGGTAGTGGTAGATAACTGGGAGAGCCTACTAAAGAATTAGAGATGTTCCATGTGTTGTGTACATTTTCTACCCTTCCCAGTAATCGAGCCTATATACAGTCAAGTGTACAGCTGTTAACACCATGACTGGCTGATGCTACATAAACTGTTTATTTCAGGGAAAATGAAGACCAGAAAAACCTCTTCCAGTAAGCATTTCTGACTGTTCTAGGCAGCTTCCCCATAGCTCTTCTAAATCACTAGTGATCAAATTATATCTGCCTTTGGTGCTAACTGTGTGGGAGGTACTTTACACGTTCCAATGTGGCCAATAAAAACAAAAGAGGTAGATAAAAAGGAAAACGGAAACTAGTGAGAAAATCAGCAACATGGATTCTATAAACTAACAGTTAGTAATAATAGAACAATGTTTAGAGCAGCACTACTGAGAGACAATATATTTTCATGACGTGTGTGTACATTAGAGACTATTAAGTTTTACCTCTTATCAGCTCTGACAATTTAAATTGTTCTAGGTCTACAAAAATGCAATGAGATGATAGAAACTTATATGAGAGACAAAAGTACAGAAGGTAAAAACCCACCCAAAGAAAGAAAAATATTGCTTTGCAAAGGCAGATGTTTAAAACTGTGTGTAGGGAGGAAAAAATGTGAAAAGCTGTTCAAAATTGAGAAGTAGATTAGGACTACTTTTAAAATTTACTTATAACTGCTTATATCAGAGAAAATAGGACAACATATAAAAATATATTAGGGTCAAAAGTGAAGTGTAGGAGATCTAGAATGATGGAGATGTTGTCATGTGGGAAAAGGAAACCTGAATTTGCTTCCAAAAAGGGAGAATAATTAGAGGTAGAAACCAGTTGACTGAGATAAAAGGGACGGAGAGGAGGAGGAAATTTGGCTATGAAATTTAGACAGATGGGACAAGTGGGAAGTAAGGTGTGAAGCGTAAAGTGAGGTGGTATTTGCATTTACACCTATAATTGCAGATGTTGAGTGATAACCTCCCATGAAATAGTCTTAGTAGCAACGGGAAAAGCTAAATAAGCAAACTATAGGGTTTTTTAGTGGGATCATGGAAAAGAGGGACATGATTCTAATGGTTCCACCACTTTTTCTTTTTTTTTTGGCAAAAATATTGAGACTATGATTATATAGTTACTTCCTATGACCATAAAACTTAATACGCTGTTTCAGAAATTCTTTTGTTACTTGGTGATGTTCATGTGACTGTCTCCAAGACAATAACCTTTAGAATTATTATATAAATGCAACTAAGTCTGGAAATCATTACTCACAGTAGGTCAAGACTAAAATGGGCTTGGATATTGAAAGTCCCTTAACAGTCATAAGAGATGAGACATATAAGAATATAGACTAGAATTAGATACCAAGGTTTTTTAAACTAAGACTACTCACAAGTCACTGGACACAAAGTCTAGTCAGAAGCAATACAATGGCGTTTCTAAGCTTGTATCTTCCTTAAGAATTTGATGCTAGACACTATTAAGTCATCAATTCCCTCGGGAGTATTTTAATATAAGCAGTAAAATTCCAGAAGACATTTGCTATCTGAGTAGTAAATCTGACAATGCTCCAAGTAATAGTCAGAAGCTTGACTTGCCTGTAACAGGATGGAAGTCCTCTTATGGTTTACTATGACCTAAAGGCCTTGATTACCCTAATTTTGGCCCTGCAGTGTTCATATTATTACCTTTTACTTTATCGTAAGAATAACTTGACTGTTGTTCATATATTATAGTCCAAAAGGTGTGCAATTGTCATAGTTAAAATAGGTTTTGTATTTTATTCCCTTTTTCCAACAGTTTTGGAAAAAAATGGTCCTTTAAGAGTCAATCCCGCGTCACAGCCGAGCAGGGGAGCAGGGGAGAAGAACCACGTACTGGTAGTCCTGGCTGCAGAGCGGAAGCGGAACTTTCTCCATGTTGGACTATGTGGCTGGCTGGAGGGGCAGATAGAAAGAGGTACAGAGAGAGACAGACACAGGCTGTTGGAGTCTCACCCGGGAACCACTTCTACACTGGCATCCTCTCCTGCACGCCCACTGGGGATTTCTCCAACGGGAGCCTCCCAGAGCCACCTCTGCTGCAGCCAGAGAGAAAATGAAAGTAAAACTAACTCTGGTTGTCATACTGTTTTGCAGTCTCTGCCACTGGGCACACACCACCCAGCTCCACATACTTCAGTCACTGCCACCGAGCTGGAACGGATCTGAGCCCAGTCGAGCATCACCAAGAAGCAACTACTGCCATCTCACAAATCCTGCTCCACAAAATCTCACCGTGGAGTCCAAGGCAAAGGGAAGCTGCCCAGATCCTCTGCTGTTCCAGGGCTTTTGCCCCACCATTTACCATTCCTTCATTCCCTGCTGGTTATGACTGTTGCCACCTGCCCCCTGAGAGAACCAGAGTAAAGGAGAGAGAGCCTTCACCCATACTATTGCAGCCAAAAGAGATAGTTTCACCACCTTCCCAGAACACCATATTGCCTTTATAAAAGCCCCTAAAAATGTTTATTACTCAAAACAGCAGCAGTAGTAATAGTAGTAATAGTGGTGGTAGTAGTAGTAGTAGTAGTAGTAGTAGTAGTAGTAGTCATAGTAGTATTTGCATTTAGATTTCTATCAACAGTCTGGCTCCACCTGCTGAAATGTTTTATTTGACTAAATTCTTGCCATTAAATTTTGGGCAGTTCTCCTTAATACTTTGGGGCATTTTTTATTCTTGATTCAAGATCACAGTATTTTGGTGTTATACATTTAATGTACAAGGTCACTGACTGGATTAAAATCCTTTTTGTTCTTCAGACTTTACAAGGAGCCTGGATATCAAGCAGGACCTGTGATGAAAATTCTTGGTATATTGCTTTAGTTCTTGTATATTAATTCCACTATTTTCAGGCATATCTCTTACAGTCTTTAAAGAATATTTTAGTTCAGAAGAGAGAAATAATAAATGTAAAAGCAATACTATACAGAATATTTTTCTATAGTATTTCTTTTATTTTGAAGGGAAAGAGAGTTTAGAAATAGCTTTTCTTTTTTACCATAAACCAGCTATACAGCAAGAAAATCAAGGACAAACCACTCTCTTTATACTATGCTAATGACACAGCATTTCAATATCAAGTATGGTAATTCGTATACAAAGAACTAATGTATAAAATACACTAGTCACTGACTGGTGAAAAAAAAAGTTCAGCAATATAGAGGCCAAAAGTTTAGAATAAGTTAAAAATAGATATCATCAATATTGTTTGACAGCACAAAAGGGCATAATTTATACCAAAATGCTATGGAACCATTATTTAAAAATTTCCTCAGGTGAAGACAGTGCCTGAGGAAGTGTTTGCTTCTGCTCTTCACATTTAAGCTTGCAAGCAGTACTTTGAGATATTTCTGTATGTTTTGTTGAAATTGTCTAATAAATCTTGACTTACTTAGCTTTTTCAGAAGCAGGTCATTCAAACAATGTGGCTAGGTAAGCATAATGTCCTAGGAGTTTGTTGACTTTGTAAACTTTGGACTCAATGTCAGATTAGCTAAATCAGCCAATGCAGTCATGGCATTTTAGCTACTGCAATACCTCCATTAAGAATTAATTTAGTAATGTTTGTTTTCATGGAAACTAATTACTTATCTTTAACTGGGACATTTATGAAAGCATTCCTATTTGATTTAAATATAGATTTAGATGCTGATTATTTTTCAGAGTGTGAATTGATTAGTATTTCCAACAGCTCTGTCTGCTGCAACGACCTGTGCAGACTTTTTTCACCAGTATTTGGAAAATCTTTGTTTGCATAATGTATGGATTTCATGCTGATTCCTAAATGAATATCTAGGTAGGCAGCAGTGATTTTCCATGATACACAACTCCAATGACAAGAAAGGACAACAACAGGTTTACAGACACGCTCTTTCTTTTAATTCTTTGAGTGAAGAATTAGTTCTTTTTTTTATACAAGCAAAGTTCATACACAAGCTCTGAATGTACTCCAATTCTTTATCTAGTAATACTTAATCAAATGTCTCCAAAATACTTCCAACCAGAATTTCAAAATAGCTTTTAACTAAACTGTAATCCCTAACCAACTATTTTTCATATTTCTGTAACCCCAAGGTACCCAGTCAGAATCAGATTTCTATTGCTTTCAATTCTAAGATGAAAACCTCCAAGAATGCCAAAGTGCAGCAACTACCACAGCCATCACGAGAATGAGATATGCAAGTCCCTTCTTGAAGTAAAGGAGGTCTTATAATAAAAATGTTTTTCTAAAAATTTTCTACAACTTTTCTGATTTTTTAGGAGTCTATACTTAAACATCTCGGGATATCAGGTATTTAACCTGAGGTTGTATTTTTGAGAAGAAGAAAAATGGTAACAATTACATTACAGCTGCACATCCTTTTGTGAACGCAGCCTTTGAGGGTTGAGTAACATTTGATATGAAGCTTATGCCAAAATGAGAAGTGGCAACCCAGTTTTCTAAGGCTCGATCTGGAGCAGTAGTAGCAGACCTTTCCCTTGTCTGATTTTATTGTTCTGTGTGTATCTGACTGCAACTTCACATTTTATAGAAACCTGCTGTTTATTTGAAGACGTCATTGTGAAAAGTGAAAAGGCACTGGTGTTCCTGTATCATTCCTGCCCTTGAGACATATAAAAGGGTGAAATCCTAATCTGGCAGGCTAATACTAAGATTTTGCCACTCAGTTCAGAGACAAACCTACAAGAAAGATGGGGAGAGACTATTTACAAGGTTATGTAGTGACAAGCCAAGGGAGAAAATGGCTTCAAAATGAGAGTAGGTTTAGATTAGATATTAGAAAAAAATTCTTTACTGTGAGGATGGTGAGGCACTGGAACAGGTTGCCCAGAGAAGCTGTGGATGTCTCATTCCTTGAGATGTTTAATGCCAGGTTAGATGAGGCTCTGAGAAATCTGGTCTAGTGGACGGTGTCCCTGCCCATGACAGGAGGATTGGAACTAGATGATCTTTAAGGTCCCTTCCAACCGAACCTATTCTATGATTCTATGATTCTATTACTATTATGTCAACCATAGTAGTGCTTGTAATGATTTTTTAAAATTTAGTCTTCTTTGTATATTTTATTTAATACAAACCAAAGGTCAGTACAACCTGAATGTTCTTCATGAATGAAAGAGAAAAATATACATTCTGTGAAACATTCACAAAATTTGTCTCGTTCATTCTTTTTCCATCAAGAGGAATATAGCTATATTTAATTTGGGAATATTCTAGGAAAATATATTTTCATTTGCAATTGGAGAAGAGAGAATGCAAGAAAATATTATTAGATTTTCTAAACTTACTTTTAGGAGATTATCTCCTGCAATCTGTGTTTTTACATAGGTATTGCTCCCTAGTCCAGTTCCTTTAAATCTAAGGGTTCTTTCATTCCTTATTTTTTTCATTTATAAATATTAAAAGCTGCATGCAATCAGAGAGCAAAAGCAATATTCTGTTAAGGGTGACCATTTAAATAGTCCCAACAGCAAACCACTATTATTAACTACATCAAGTGACTAGTGAGAGACTAGACATTATCTTCCCAAATGAGTTCTTGAATAACTGCAAACAGATTTCAAATTCTAAGAACCATTTCATGCCCTTGATCATTAACCTTTCTAATAACAATCCAGTCTCCTATATTTCAAGACATAATTTACATTTGTAGACAACAGGTCAAAAAAGAAAAGAGCTAAGTTAATTTAATAAGTGTTATTTCAATTTATTTTTGTTCAAATGAAGTCTCTAGTAATTTAAAATAAGATGATTTCTAGATCAGAATCATTAGTACTACAGTAGATGTAGTACTATATATTTATTTATTTTTACTAAAGCAACTTGAACATCATCTTCCTGCTATTGCATGCTACTTAGAAAGTGACGTGATGATTAATGAACTGAAGTTGGTAACAGGGAATTTTTCTTAAAGGTCTGTGTTCAAGTCGAGAATATATTTCAAGTAATTTCTTTTCAGTTCACAACCCACAAGGTTCATTGAGTCCAACTCCTGGCCCTGCACAGGACCATCCCCAAGAGTCACACCATGGGCCTAAGAGTATTTTTCAAATACTTCTTGAACTCTGTCAGGCTTGGTGCTGTAACCACTTCCCTGGGGAGACTGTTCCAGTGCCCAATCCACCTCTGGGTGAAGAACATTTTTCTAATATTCAACCTAAATCTCCCTTGACACAATGTCAGGCCATTCCCTCGGGTCCTGTCACTGGTCACTACAGAGAAGAGATCAGTATCTGACCTTCCTCTTCCTCTCAGGAGAAAGCCATAGACTGCAATGAGGTCTCCGTCTCCCCTCAGTCTCCTCTTCTCCAGGCTGAACACATCCACTGACCTCAGGCACTGCTCATACAGCTTTCCCTCAAGGCCCTTCACCATCTTTATTTTCCTCTCTTTGGATGCTCTCTAATGGCTTAATATCTTTCTTATGTTGTGGTGCCCAAAACTACACACCATATTCAAGATGAGACCGCACCAGTGCAGAACTGAAGCTGGACAATCCCCTCCCTTGACTGGCTTGCGATGCTTTGCCTGATGCCACCCAGGACAGAATTGGCCCTCTTGGCTGCCAGGGCACTGATGACTCAATTTAACTTGCCAGGACTCCCAGGTCCCTTTCTGTGGCACTGCTTTCCAGCTGTCTATACGTACATCCAGGGTTGCCCAATCCCAGGTGCAGAATCTGGCATTTTTCTTTGATGAACTTCATATGGTTGATGATTACCCAGTCCTCTAATTTGTCGAGGTCTCTCTGCAGGGCCTCCCTGCCTTCAAGGGAGTCAACAACTCCTCCCATTTTTTGTCATCTGCAAACTTGTTTAGTATCCCTTCCAGTCCTGCCTCCAAGCAAGGCATGACCAGCTGGTCAAGGAAGGTGATTGTCCCTCTCTACTCTGCACTTGTGCAACCTTGCCTTGAATATTGTGTGCAGTTTTGGGCACCACAATATAAGAAAGACATTAAACTATTTGAAAAGTGTACCACTCCAACCATGTGGCCATAACCCCCCAGGTGGGGCCTCTGATCCACTGGCCATTCTGGGGCTCCAGGACAGGATGAGGTGCAGTGTTCTCACTGTCCCTGCCAATCTGAGACTTGGTTAGGGGCTTCAGGAGGTGTGGTGGGTTGAAGTTTTCCTGCACTGCTTTTGACTGGCCGCTGCTCTGGGACTTCTCCATGTGGCTCCAGGGGCCTGCCATGAGGGATACAACACCACTTCACCTTCATGAGGTTCAATCCATCCCTTCCCCCTACACACATACTCATGCACCTCCCCCGAGGTAGTTCCTACCGAACAGTTACTGGCCTGGTGTCCAACAAAAGGATCCAAAGAAGAGGTCACTTGACTTGTTCAGCCTGGAGGAGACTTTATATGCTACAGTTCTTAGAGCTCAAGCTCTAAGCCTCCAAAGAGGGATTCCATCTGTTAATTGTTATAGTCTCTATAGGTCACTTGATTTCCCAATGGCACTTCTGCTCATCCAATCCTCTTTGCAGAGTCTAGGGTCTTCTTATCTGCTTTCAGTCTCCAATCACTTTTTTGTCTGTGTCTTGAGGCATTTCTTTGTCTTTTGTTACAGAATATTCTGTACCCGAGGTTTAACTTAAGATTCTTTACCTACCATTTACATTTTCATAGATAAAACTCAAGACTAAAATACAATTCATGCAGCCTAAGTCTTCATTTGCTTTAGACATGATTGCTAAGTTCTGGCACAACTTATTCTCTCACTACATTTTCTCTTCTCTGCACAAAACTATGGTTTTACCATACAATGATATGGAAAACAAATTAGCCACGGACAACTGATCAGAGAAAAAAATGTTGTAACAGTTAAACCAGGTAAAACAAAGCAGCAGTCATGTCAAGAAAAGTTAACACAGATTGTGCATGACCAACTTCAGCTCTCAGGCCTTGAAAAATCAGTACAAAAGCTGTGGTCTCTTACTGGCCACGGTGATGAGGGAGTTGGGGGAAGAGCTCACCAAGCTGCTCTTCATCAATTACCAACAGTCCTGACTCAATGGGGAAGTCCCAGATGACTGGAAGTTGGCAAATGTCACACCGATCCACAAAAAGGGCTGCAAGGAGGACCCGGTAAACTACAGGCTTGTCAGCCTGACCTCTGTGCCTGGAAAGGTTATGGAGTACATCATTCTAAGTGCAATCACACAGCACCTACAGGATGGACAAGGGATCAGACCCAGTCAGCATGGATTTAGAAGGGGTAGGTCCTGTCTGACCAACCTGATCTCCTTTTATGGTCAGATGACCTGCCTGGTGGATGAGGGGAAGGCTGTGGATGTGGTCTACCTGGACTTCAGCAAAGCCTTTGACACTGTCTCCCATAACATTCTTCTGAAAAAACTGGCAGCCCACGGCTTAGACAGGGGCACTCTCTGCTGAGTTAGGAACTGGGTGGATGACTGGGCTCAGAAAGTGGCGGTGAACAGTGCTGCATCCAGTTGATGGCTGGTCACTAGTGGTGTCCCCCAGGGATCATGTTGGCTCCAGTCCTGTTTAATATGTTTATTGATGATCTGGATGATGGGATTGAGTGTACTATTAGCAAATTTGCAGATGACACCAAGTTGGGGGAGAGTGTTGATCTGTTGGAAGGCAGAAGGGCTCTTCAGAGGGACCTGGACAAGCTGGAAAGCTGGGCTGATTCCTGTGGGATGAGGTTCAACAAGGCCAAGTGCCAGGTCCTGCACTTTGACCACAACAACCCCAGGCAGCACTACAGGCTGGGCACAGAGTGGCTGGAGAGCAATCAGGTAGAAAGGGACCTGGTAGTTTGGATTGACAGGAAGCTGAACATGAGCCAGCAGTGTGCCCGGGTGGCCAAGAAGTCCAATGGTATCCTGGCCTCTATCAGGAACAGCATGGCCAGCAGGACCACGGAAAGTGATTCTTCCCTTGTACTCAGCACTGCAGAGGCCACACCTTGAGTACTGTGTCCAGTTCTGGGCCCCTCAGTTCAGGAAAGATATTGAAGTGCTGAAGCAGGTCCAGAGAAGAGCAACGAGATTGGTAAAGGGACTGGAGCACAAGTCCTGTGAGGAGAAGCTGAAGGAGCTGGAGTTGTTTAGCCTGGAGAAGAGAAGGCTCAGAGGAGACCTTAACACTCTCTACAACTCCCTGAAAGGAGGTTGTAACCAGGTGGGGGTTGGTCTCTTCTCCCAGGCAACCAGCAGTAGGACAACAGGGCACGATCTTAAGTCCTGTCAGTGGAAATTTAGGTTGGATATTAGGAAGAAATTTTTTACAGAGGGAGTAATCAGGCATCAGAATGGGCTGCCCAGGGAGGTGGTGGATTCACTGTCCCTGAAGATTTTTAAGATAAGATTGGATGTGACACTTACTGCCATGGTCTAGTAACCACGGTGGTGTTGGATCAGGGGTTGGACTTGATGATCTCAGAGGTCTTTTCCAACCCAGTTGATTCTATGATTCTATTCTATAGTGTATTAGAACTCATTTGTTTCACATTGTTTAAACAAAATCAGGACTGAAATGGTGGGTTTAGACATCATACATAAATGTGACTCTTTAGCCTTGCAAAAAATGAGTTGCATGAAACAGCATAATCCCCCCCCATAGATGAAGCAATATTTGGGTCCTTGTGTTTTAAGTGACCCACTGGTACTTTCACCTCTGGGTGTTTTTGTCTCTAGGTACACAACTCAGTTTATATTTCAGATCATGCTATTTTACCACTGAACATTTTGCAACTAATAAATGATTTCTACCAGAAAGAAAAGGCAATATTATATTTTTTCCATAAAATTTCAGCATTCTGGAGAACTCTCCAATGTATAACAAAAGTTTGTAATGGATATTGCATACTAAATGTATGCCTATAACACAGAGATTATTTAGAAGTAATTTTTTACATAATATAGAACAGCATGATTGTAATGCAACAGAGACATTTATTACTACATATTTCAATTAATGAGCCTTGCTATAAGAGACTTCTCAACAGTTCCCAGATTGTCTGGTTAATAAGGGAGGCATTGTACAGTGCATTGTGGATAATGCCATCAGATTCTGAACATCTAAAGGGTGATATTTCATGTCAGCCTTTGCTTTTATATTTTTGAAAAAAGAGTATATTTACGTGTATTTGTCAGTATTTACCATGATTTTAGGGATAAGAATAATCAAATGGAGTATGTTTGTACAGGAAACATTCTGAGGAGATGAAAACTTTGGATATTAAGGCAACTCAAGCTGAAAAATGAAGTTAAAACTCAGAATTTGATTTTTATTTAAGGTACTCCTTTGCTTTAAATTATATACTATTAATATGCAGTATTTTCAATTTTGTATGCAAGTTGTTTTTGTTCTTTTTTAAAAAAAAACTAAATACCTCATAATTCTGTAGACTGATGAACCACAGTTTTAAACATTGTTATTAATAAATAATACCTAAATAAAACGTGAGGTAATAGAAATACTTTGTCTTTTACAGAGAAAAATTCATATAATTCTGAGTGGATTAAAACATTTAAATCTGGATCTTGATTCACACAGCAGATTCTGAGTTGAAAGGGACCCACAGGAATCATCAAGTCCAACTCTTATTTGAATAATCTGTACAGGGATGAAACCCACAACCTTAATATCATTTGTACCATGCTCTAACCAAATGAACTGATCTCAGGGTCTGACTCTGTCCCTTTAGATTTCTGGTTAGAAAAAAAATGCACTAGAAAGAAGAACAGAAGGCTTTGAAAACAAAACCCATGTTACAAAGATTACAAAGAATTCTAAACATTCTTACCGAAATCTCTGAGGTTGTGGCTTCTTAATGATTTTTCTGGTATAAAAAGAAGTTGTGTTAGTATTAGTCTAAGTATGCTAAAAGCAAGTATATTATATAATATTAGAAAAAGAAAAACTATCTTCCAAAATCTTTATTGCTGTTTTTTAAATATGAAATTAAAGCTTCTTTGCCAGCTAACACAAATATATGGTTTTTATTTTTGCAATGAATATCAACCATGTTTTATTCCTTTATAGCTGTTGCCACATGATAAAATTATGGATTAAAACCTGTGTTCATTGCACTTGCTCCTTCTCAGTTTTATACATTATCCACAAATATATTTAATTCCACTTAGAATTAGAATATTATACCACTTCCATTTTTTTCTCTCTGAGGAAATGAAGCAATTTGGACTTTTATAAGCACTAATAAAAACATTTTACTTCTGAATGATTCTAGCAATCCTATTTGATGTTTACAAGCTGTTTTAAAGAAAGAGTTGTTAGTAGTTGGTCGACGTTATCACTGTTCACAAGCTGTCTGGAATGTATTCTATTTCTTATTTAAAGTATTTGACATACACACAGAAAAACATGCCTGGAGGAGCTATGGAAGTTTCCTTTGTTATAGATCTTTAGACAGGCTCATCTTCAATGAGTAGACATTAGTTTAAACTTGGTCAAAACCAGAGCTATCCTATAATGCCCTGTAATTTTCAGAGGATGAGAAAAAAGAACACAAACTGTCTTGCTTTGAACTAGGTCTGCATTTGCTCCTTTCATCTATGTTCACTGACATAATTTATTTTGCTTTAATTTTCCACACTTCCAATGCTGAAACTAAAATGTGGAGCTTTAAGTGCGTCAATTTTTACATTGACAACATGAATAATTTTCAAGTTTCCCTCTTAGCTTAATGAAATTAGTGAGGTCCACAAACCCTTGATTGTAATTACATATGACTGATGATACAACTGCAATACAACTACTAACTTTTGAGTGTCCAGCATTCAATGACAGTGATGAGACAGTTAAGTGCTTATAGGTAAGAATCAGGGGGAAGGCCAACAAGGCAAATATCATGGTGAGAGTCTGTTATAGACCACCCAACCAAGATGAAGAGGCAGATGAAATATTCCCTAAGCAACTGTGAGAAGTCTCACAATTGCTAGACTTTGTTCTTCTGGGACACTTCAACTTACAGATGTCTGTTGAAAGTATAATACAGAGAGGAAAGAGTCTAGGAGATTCCTGGACTGATATGATGCTTGGAGACTGTCTTGGGCGTAGAAACCATGTAATTATCAATAGTCTATTTTCAGAGAAGTAAAGAGTGGGGTCCACAGGACTGCTACCTTGGACTTCTGGAGGGCGGACTTTGCCCTATTTATGAGCCTGGTTGACAAAGTCCCTTGGGAGGCAGCCCTAAAGGGCAAAGGATGCCTGAACCTGGAGGGTGGTGGTGAATGAAGTTAAATCCAGTCATTGTCTGGTCACATGTGGTATTCCCCATGGCTCAGTACTGGGACTAGTTCTGTTTAATATATTTAACAGTGGTCTAGATGAGTGAGTGCACCCTCAGTCAGTTTGCAGGCAACACCAAGTTGGATGGGAGTGTAGGAAGGCACTGCAGAGGGATCTGGACAGGCTGGATTGATGGGCTGAAGACAACTGTAGGTGGTCCAACAGGGCTGTGTTCTGGGCCCTGCCCTTTGGTCACAACCCCTTGCACCCCTCCAAGCTTGGAGGAGAGCGGCTGGAAAGCTCCCTGGTGGAAAACAACCTGGGGGTGCTGGCTAACAGCAACCAAACGTGAGCCAGCAGTGTGCCCAGGTGGCTGTAAGGAGTCAAAGAGCACAGTTACCTGTCTCAAACACTGTCAAGGTCACAGAATGAACTTGTCATAAGGTTAGCCACCATAGCAGGAACTTGAGATAATGGATTTGTGACAGTAAGGCACTAATTCCAAGCCTGGCAGAGGCAAGATCTGGTTAGCACATCCTGGTTAATGCACCTGGACAGAAATTCCCACTGTGGAAATCTATCGGAAAGGAAAAAACTCCTTATACACAGATTACCAGTGAAACACAGACCATCCCATGTTATGGGACAGATGGCATCTGTGACCACCAACAACCACCAAAGCACCCTCAGTCTCGTTTCTGGGGCCTTCCACCAGAGGAATGCACATGATCCACAGTGTGAAAATTCCCCCCACCAAGTGGACATTCTCACCTGAACATGAATGTGAATTAACCTATTGAACTCAGTGTTTTGTGGGCTTCTCCCACCCCCAATGTATCAAGGCTGTGACCATCACTTTGACCAATGAACTTCTGAATTGCAACAATTAAGTCTCATTGTTGGATCCATGTTTGGTGGTATCTTTCCTTTCCGCTGTCTACGCTTATCCTTTCTTTCTCTTTCTTTTCCTTACATATTTTCTTAGGTGATATGTTCATCATATTACTATATTTCATTAGATAATAATAAAAACAATTACATACCTCCTTTCCACTGCAACCAAATTGTTCTAAAATGTACATATATAAATACATATATAAATTATATATATATATATATATGTATATATATACTGTTCATTCAATGTCATTTAAGTCTAATCTTCCCCAAGGGATCTATTAACAAGAACCTCAGTTACCCCACCTTCAGAGGTGGGTCATAACAGTGGCCAGGAAGACTGATGACATCTGGTTTGTATTAGAAATAGTTTGACTTTCAGGACCAGGGTAGTGATTGTCCCCCTGCATTCGGCACTGGTGGGGCCACACCTCAAATCCTGTGTTCAGTTCTGGGCCCCTCACTACAAGGAAGACATTGAAGTGCTGGAGTGTGACCAGAGCTGGTGAAGGGTCTGGAGCACAAATCCTGTGAGAAGTGGCTGAGGGAGCTGGGATTGTTTAGCCTAGAGAAAAGGAGGTTGAGAAGAGAGTTTATTGCTCTCTACAACTATTTGAAAGGAGTTGGTGGTCAGTCTCTTCTTCCAAGTTACAAGCAATAAGATGAGAGGAAATGGTCTCAAGTTGTGCCAGGGGAGGTGTAGATTGGATATAAGGTAAAATTTTTTCACTGAAAGGGTTGTCCAGTATTAGAACAGGCTGTCCAGGGTACCAGTTGCCTCACTGTCCCTGGAGGTACAGTGATGGTCTGTATGACATAAGGTCATAGTTTAGTGGTGGATTTGGAAGTGTTAGCAGTTAAACTCCAGTATCTTAGAGGTCTTTCCAACATAAATTATTCTAGAGTACTATAATTCTACAATATATATGTAACTTTCATTGAAGTCAACGAGAAGGCAATATGATTTAATATATAAAAATAGAATTTGGTTTTACACTGAACAAATTTTAAACTAAAAAAAAAATTGGCATCGTGTAAGTAAGGTTAATACCAAAATTCATAAATTTACACTATTTCTGTGTTCTTAGCTTATTTTCATTGTTGTGTAAGAAGAGCTGAAAATCTCTGATTTATTCATTGCATAGAGAAGCCAAATGAATATTTGTGATATACTAATTCCATTTGTTCTAGTATTATATAGGAATGCATAGAATTGTCTTGTAGTTTCAAAAATTCTTTACGAGCCTGTGAAGACTGAGCCATTTATCTTCAATGAGTGTTCAACTGCTTGATCTTTGAAGATCAAACATCAGCTTTAAGCTATACCCGTTATTTTATTTAAACCTAGTGTGATAAAATGCAATTATAGAAGGTAATAGGGAAAACTTTATTTAGGTGTTGCATATGACTTTCTGAAGCAGCATAATCTAATCTTGCTTGTGTAACCTAAAATATACACACGTTCAGATAACATGCAGTTGGTGCAGTGCAGACCATGAAGTTGCTGTACTAGAATTTGTAATGATTCAGGACCACACGAGTGAAGATGTAAGCAGAACCCCCCTCTCTGCCACACACACTCAGAGTTCTTTAAAAGATTAACCTATTTAACTCTTATTTATTATTATAATAATAATTGCTGATCTATTATAGGATATATACATTACATATGATGCTTAGTTGCAGGAGGAAAATGTGATGAATGGCAAATTAAAAGTCAAGGCTCTTTTCCTGTTGGAGAGAAGGAAGGACCTGGCGTTGGTAGGTAGTGGTTCTGATTTGGTTCTTAGCTGGGGGACAATGTTGAATCAATTCCTCTCTGTTCTTTTAATCCCGTTTTGTAGGAAACATCCTTATTACTACCTATGTATATTTACCATATAGAGGACATTTTATTTATGTTGTATTCATGATCTCCATTCTCCCTGCTACTTGTTCCATTGAGTTCTCATGGTTTATTTCGTTACTTGACCAATAACTGAACAAGTAGGATATGAGTTTCTGCTCTGGGAGTTCCTGATGCCATCCTGTGGTTGTACTTCCAGGATTTCCTGCTACATTATTCACTGACAAAAAACTCCTGGACATTTTTCAAAGATAAAGACTAATTTAAATTATTCTACTACCTCACTTCTATGATATTTCCCAGGGTACTTGCAGAAAGAATTGGACTATCATATGAAGCAACAAAACCAAAAATAAAAGCAGTAGGTATTTTTCTCAATCTATTCTCCCTTTCCCCTACTCGTTAATTAGCTTCAGCATCCTCTAAGATTCCTTCAGAAACCAATATGTTACCACATTAGTTTATATACAAACTGCAGTTTCAGCTAGCCATGGAGGAAAATAACTAATTTCACTGTATGCAGTTTTGAATGGACATGAGTTTGGTGAGGTTAAGCTTAATTTCTATGCTGCAATTGTAGGAAAATTTAATATTTAATTTTATTTGCCATTGTTTTCTGCTCGGTATCTAATAACTTGGGAAATTTTAATTTCTGCACAAGCATATTAAATTAACTTGTATACAAACAAATCTACAGGAATCTACTTTTTGCATAAGTCATACTTCTGAACTTAGTATAAATATACTACTGGAAAAATGGAGAAATAAGTGATAAAACTATCTCAGTGTTAGATTTGAAGTGGGTTATGTCTATATGGAAAAGCATAAAAATTAATTTGTGCCTCAAAGAAAAAGCCCCCTTCCTGTACCACAAAATAAATTGTCTTATTTTGTAACAGTATATTACAAAAGTTGTCTTCACACATGCACATTTAAAATGTGTAAGTATGTATGTGCATAGTTAATACATAAAGTCTTCTGAATTGATAAATTATACATATTTGAAAGAAGCAGAGCACATCCTACATGAGTCTGGAGAATATAATTCCCTCTTCAAACACAACAACAACAACAAGAAACACAGAATAAATTGCAGAACACATCTCAGTCCAGAATAAGAAAGCTATACTTGATTGTGGTGTTCCCAGAGGCAGCTTGGTTTATTTCTCATAATAAAACAGTGCAGATAATATTGCAGTGGCAAGGGTCATTTTCACAATGTGAAATTCCGTCTTCATCTGATGTCAGTATCTTCACCAAGAGCCCTGATGTGAAATTAATTCCCACTGTGTCATCAGCATTTAATAATTCTTTAAACATATGAGGCAAATTTTACCCCAATACAAAGGGCAAGAACAGAGGTTATACAATACTTCAGTACTGAGTCACAGAGATTTTAAACACGTTCAATTGATATACTGAAGTAGCTCTACATGACAGCACATAAGCAAACATCTCAAACATACGGAAGGAAAAACAAGATTTGGGCATTGGAATGGGTTGCCCAGGGAAGTGGTGGATTCTCCGTCCCTGGAGGTTTTTAAGATGAGACTGGATGTGGCACTTAGTGCCATGGTCTAATAACTGCGATGGTAGCTGATCAAGGGTTGGGCTTGATGATCTCAGAGGTCTTTTCCAACCCAGCTGATTCTATGTTTCTATGATTCTGTGATTCTATGATTTAAGCAACCGGTTTACTTAGACTAAAATTATTTTAAGAATAGCAAAACTCTTGGGAATATTTTAGCAATAACACATTACTGAAGACATCTCTTCCCCTTACATTGACTGCTGCCTAACAGCAGGTGATTGTAATGCCCCTCCTCCATAAGTCTTCTGTATTCCTGGTCCCATGCAGAGCCATATGACTTTCTGTGGCACCCTCAGCTGCAATCTCCTTGTATGACTGACACATACTGTGTATGGGAGTGTCCTTCCTCCAGGACTATGACCATGATGTGATAGATTGTTCCCTTCCAATGTGTAACCTAAATTTGGGCGGCATCCTGTAACTGAGCACAGAAGGAGTTACATGTATTGACATGACAAGACTCTGATTTTAAAGGCCTGATTGGCCTTTGAAATAGCAAAAATCATCTATGAATATTGAATTCAGCTTTTGATTAGGGGCATCTACACTTAGGTAACTAAATGAATGCAAACTCATGGAAATTGTATCTAAGTATCTACTTGAACTAGGTATCTAAGTTTCAGTTCTGGCTTTTTCAGACAGTATGGTTTAGAACTGGCTGCCAGCAGTGTTTGCATAGATATTAGTTAGATCTATAGAATAATGCAACTCCCTTAGTTACAAGAATAGATCACTATATTGAGTTTAAAAGACCTGTCAATCACTCAAAAAATTGCAAAGTCATGAGAACCAAAACAGCCAGGAAGACTGTGAGCACCAGAGATGATGCCAAGTGACTTTGAAAAGGCTAGTAAGGAACTATCTATTTTCTACTCCAATTTGACCCTTGCAGTGCTTGGGGTAACTCACAGAAAGACTCACATCACTGGGAGAGACACTTCAGGGCTATGAGGAAGACTTCAAGGCTGTGTGAGAAAAATGAACTGGAGAGACACTCAGGGGACCCACAGACTTGTGGGATCTACAAGTAGATACGAGATACCATTTGAGATTTCTAGGGCATCACAGTTCATTTACAACTGAAGATACATTGTTTTCCCATAACTTCTCTTTTCTCTGTTAGAACTATGCAAACATTTGCATACTATAAGATTTCTTACAGCCTTTGCAGCATCCATATGGAGACAAAAGTATCTTCAGAAGATGTGTCCTTCAGTAGAACCAGCTGGAAGTCATGTAGGACAATGCAGGAAATACAAAGTGTCACTGTGCATGTATGTGCAGGCAACAAAACTGATTTTTGTTAAGGGATGTTGTAAATGAGCACTGCTTCCAAGAGCTCTGAACCTTGGGGTTCTTCTGCCCAGTTGGTGGAGACTAGCCCAGGGCTTGGAGACCCAGGGTTTCTGCCCAGGGTGAAGCCTGTTTCTGCTGCCTTCCTTTTAGCTGGAGCATCTCACGAATTTTGAGAGACTGAAAGAGATGGGATTGTTCAGCCTAGAAAAGTGAAGGCTTAGGGGAGATCTCCTCAATGTGTATAAATACCTGAAGGGTGGGTGCAAAGTAGATGCAGTCAGGCTCTTTTCACTTGTGCCCAGTGGCAGGACCGGAGATAATTGCCACACACTGAAACACAGGAGGTTCCCTCTGGTCACTGTGAGGGTGACTAAGCCCGGAAACAGGTTGACAAGAGAGGTTGTGGAGACTCTCTCCTCGAAGACTGCCATCAAAATCTGTTTGGACATGGTCCCAGGCAACCTACTTTATGTGGTCCAATTTGAGCAGGGAAGTTGGATGATTCTAGAACTATAGGGCTGTGCTTTGTTTCCTTGTATTGAATGTCATTTAATGAAAAAAACAAGAGTACAGTCTCCAGCAGATTTCTACCATTATTCATTTCTGTTCTTCATACATCAGTTTTATCATCATTTTCAGGAAGCACTTTCAGGGAAGTATTCACTCTGGTGAATACACTTGCATATGCACACACACACACACACACATACACACACACACAGAGAATTGTCTAACAACTGCTTAATAATTCAGCTCATAGTTTTTTAAATAGAACACATCCATATTTAAGGAAATAGGCAGTTGTCCCTACCCAGGCTTTGTCATAAACTCATTTTATTCGATCCACTACATCTGTGAATTTGGATAACTAGGAAGTGATACTGGTACAGTAAGCTTGTGACTCCTCTAAAATCAACTTTTATTCTAATCAAAAGTGTACCTGCATAGCCCAGATTGTCAATTCTAATACTGTATTCATTAGTCCCAGTGTCCACAGGGGCAAAAGTTCTCCTAATGTATGCAATGTTTAGCTACTGACATGACTTTCCTTCACTCGTGCACAATAATTATCTGTTATATAAATTTCCTCTCTCCCCCAAAGAAAAAAGACAAACTGTTTTGTTTAAAATCTTGTGGACATAAGGAAACATAATATACATATGGATTCAAACATTTAAACATCTCAGCAATTTAATCTAAATACAATAATTACCATTCATCTAGTTACAATAGTACTAATATAGCTCAAATTAGTACAGGAATGCCACATTAATAATACCTTAAATTTGTTACACAAGAAAAGGGACTAATGCCAATCTCTTGTGTCCCTGGGATCCCCTAACTCATGGAAATGGTCTCACTCAGCCTCTGGATGATGGGTGTTGCTGTGGGGGTCACTGCCCCTGGGGGTCTCAGGGTTTCCCTGCCCTTCCCTGTGACATGCACATCTACAAGAAGGGTCAGAAGAGTGATCCAGGAGACTACAGGCCTGTCAGCCTGATCTCAGTTCTGGAAAAAGTTATGGAAGAGATCATCCTGAGTGCCCATACACAGCATATGCAGAACAACCAGTGGATCAAGCCTAGTAAACAGGTAATTATGAAATGGAGGTCCTGCTTGACCAACCTCATCAGAATCACGGAATATTTTGACTTGGAAGGGACCCACAAGGATCATCAAGTCCATCTCTTACGTGAAGGGTCCATATAGGGATTAAACCCACTACCTTGGCATTATCAGCACCAGGTTCTGACCAATTGAGCTAATCTCAGGGTCATCTCCTTCTGTGACAGTGGCCCGCTTAATAGACGAGGGAAAGTCTGTGGATGTTATCTACATAGAAATCAGTAAAGCGTTTCACACTGCTCCTCACAGCATCCCCCTAAAAACTGGCTGCTCACTGCTTAGATGAGTGCCCTTTTCAATGGATATCAAAAAACTGGCTGGATACCTGGGCTCAGAGAGTTGTGGTGAATGGAACTAAATCCAGTTGGCTGCTGGTCACTAGCCATATTCCCCAGATCCTCCACTTGGGTTGCAGCAAACCTATGCATCACTACAGGCTGAGGGAGGGGTGGCTTGAGAGCTGTTCAACAGAAGCTTGGGGGTTCTGGTTCACAGTTGATCAACATGAGTCAGAAGTGAGCCCAGGTGGCCAAGAAGGCCAGTGGCATCCTGGCCTATATCAAGAATAGTGTAGCCAACAAGACTAGAGAAGTGATCATCCCCCTGTACTCAGCACTGGTAAGACCATACCTTGAGTAGAGTGTCCAGCGAAGGACAACAAGGCTTATGAAAGGTCTAGAAAACATGAGGGAGCTGAGATTGTTTAGTCTCAAGAAGAGAAGGCTCAACGGGGACCTCATCACTCTCTAGAACTACCTGAAAGGAGGTTGTAGGGAGATGGGGGTTGATCTCTTCTACTGTGCCTGCAGTGAGAGAAACAGAGGAAATGGCCTTAAGCTGAGCCAGGGGAGATTCAGATTAGATATTATAAAAAAATTTTCACTGTTAGGGTTGTCAAGCATTGGAATAGGTTGCCCTGGGAGATAATGGAGTCACTATCCCTGGAGATGTTTAAGAGGTGTCTGGATCTGGTGCTGAGTGATGTGGTATAGTAGTTACAGAGGTAGTGCTGGATTGACAGATGGACTGAACGATCTCAAAGGTTCCTTCCAACCTTGATGACTCTATGATTCTATGACAATAGGCTGTTAGTCACAGAGGAGGATAGAGGACAATAGAAGTGATCTTCACCAAAACTCCTTGCTGTATTTTCTCAGTTTATGATCCACAACTATTGCTGGCAACTAGACTAGAACAGCAACTCCTTCTTACTATTTGAGAAATTGTTTGTTAGAGGTAATGTGGAACTGCTCTATTTTCACTCATAGTAAAAGGATGGGTTTAAAGTCCAAGGTTATGGTTTCTTAACTTTATTTAAGTAGTAGAATTAAAAAGAAATATTTTTACTTCTTTTCACATTTATTTTACTTAAACTACAGTTTTATAAATGTCTTATACCTGAAAACACTAATTTAATTTATAAATTCTTTTAGTCCCTTTTTTACATTGTACATGTTCATCAATATGGTTCCCGTTGGTGTTTGTCAAATGCAAAAACCTCACTCCTCTGTAAGTAATCACAAGTTTGGTGCAGTTTGCAGTTTGCAAATATTCATCCCTTCGTTTTTCTGCATCATACTCATTTGACTATAAACAGATAATGGGCATACAGTATAATGAATGGTAAATCTCTAATCTTATTCATTAGAAACTTCCTACTGTGTATATAGCCAAATGATAATAAACTGATGACTAAAACTGATATCTTATTACATTTCTTTGAGTATTGAAGTACTGTAGTTGTGTTGATATGACACATTGCTTTTGAGTTTAGCATCATGTTTTTCTTATACCTACTTCCTTGAGCGACATGCGATAATTATGAAGATAGTGTTAATTCAAAAAAATAATTTTCTTTGTAATAAAAAGATGCTTTAAATACATTCCTTTTCACTATGTAATCCGTACCATTATTCATTTGTCATATGGAGCATAAATGGATATTGATTTATTGAAAATGCTCTGTGATTTGTTTTAGCTTACAGATTCCTGATTCCTCTTTTTATCATTCTTTGTTCGTGCTATTGCTATAATTGAGATCATCAAAGATAATGAATCAGTAAATCCTACCCTGAAGAGGTGGGGCTGCTTCTAAACATAGTACTTCACTCTGAAACGTGATTATTAAGCATCAACACCAGTGTTAATACTACTACACAAATGTTATCAAGGTAAAGACTGCAAAATTGTGGTAATTGGTAGATCTAATTATAATTAGACATTACAGAAATATACTTCTCCAAGAAGAACAAATTAATATGATATGCTAATATGTAGTTCTTTTTAGTTCTACTGAGATCAATAGTTATGCAACAAATTATAGAAAGAAGTGCAAGTGTAATATACTGTCATGGATGTTTGGGAAAGAGGAAAGTTCCTTCGGAAACATTTTTGTTTTAACTGCATAGCACTAAATCACCAAAGAAAATACAGATCTGTAGAGAACTCATGCCTGTGTGAAAATACGACCCATTAGAAATATAATGAGAGTCTATATTTGCCTTTATATATAACCAATGAATATTTAACAAACGTACTACATTTGTAAGTTGAATATAAACTATAAACAATAACTATTTCTAGGATATAAGGAACTTTTTAATATGTTACATTAGTCTTCTTTGCAAGAAGTTTTAAAAATAGTTGCCTTTCCTTTTGACTATTTGAAAGAAATATACATATGGAATCTTATATGTATGTATGATTTTCACTGTTATTCATTCTGATTCTTCGGTCAGACTATTTTTTGTTTTTAAAAGAGATATTGTTGCTACACATTTCTACAAAAATGCAAAAATACTGTTGTGTATACTTAAGCAATATTTCCTTGGAATCCTTATCCACACATTTTTCCCCAGGTAAAAAGAAACAAAATGCCTGAATTAAGGGCAATAATTAAATAAATAAATTGTCTATGATAGAAAAATTTCTGAACAATAAAATGTGAAAAAAGTTTCAATGATAAAATAGCAAGTCACTTTCTCAGTCTGCATATAGTTTGTGCTGTAAACAGTTTTAGGTTTTTCTTTTGCTGCAAACTGTGGGGTGATTCTGATCCCTGACCTTTATCTACCAAAAGCAAGACAGATTAGGCATAAGTGATCCTCTCGTGCTTAAACGTGCAAAAAAGTTACTTTCCTAATGTAAACAAGTTGTATAAGTACGTATATATTCACAAGACATAAATCTTCAGCTTTCTTGTATAGAATCAATCAACACTTGAATGTAAATCCCTCTCCTTTAATTACTGATGGATCTAGATGAGAACTATCCCTTCAAGTAGTCTAAGATAGTCTTCAAAATTTTGTCTATATTTAATGAAAATGTACTACCTCTTCCAGTTAATTCATCCTTTCTGTCTTAAACACTTTTTTAGACTGAACTGAGTATTCCCTGTAACTAAATGTTTCTTTCTTTTCATTATAGATAGAATGTAGAAGAATTAGAATAGAAAAAAGAAAAAATTATACAAGATTGTTTACTCCCACAGTCTTTTTTTTTTTCCTGGAAATTTCCATTTTCCTCCATCATCCACAGAAAAGTTACAATGCTCCACCACAAATCTGAATTATCAATAAAAATCTAGATATTTCTTTGGAGCTATGTGGGAGAAAAAAGACATCCATAAGATTTATTCTGTATTACAGTATTTTCTTACATTCCCATTTACTTCTTCCTTTTTTTTTTTCAATGAGAAATGAGATGTAACCTATTTTATGGTGGTGAAGCTACCATATTAGTGTCTCCTCTGGACAGTTTTGCAGAATCAGTGATATTAGTCCAGCAGCCTTGGGAGATATTTAGAATCAGAAGATACCTGGCTTTTGCAAAGACTTGGAGATGATGTGAATTGCTCTGTGAGGTCGTTTGATATAGAAATATAACTATATACAAGAAAAAGAACTTCAAACCAGTGAACACTTGGTCATCCAATCTTGGTCTCCAATGCCACTTGCTTGTTCACAGACAAAGATGTAGGTATGCTCAGGGCTAAACTGTTCAAAAGCTGATGGGTGCCTCTCTGAAACAGAGCTACAGGTGTTTTGAAGTACACCAGAATTTCATAGGATGAAGTCAAGACATGAATGTGTTACATGACATGGGTATGACATGAGAGTATCTAATGTTGGCCAGAAGTGTAAAGTATCCTGAAATGATTCTAGAGGAACAAAATCAAGTTTCATGGAATCATAAAATCATAGAATATCCTGAGCTGGAAGAGACCCACTAGGATCATTGTCATGAGAAAAGGGGAGATTTCTTCGACCCTTAATATGGAGAGATTTCCTTGACCTGTAGTGTTTTTTTCTCTCAGTGCCTCAGGAAACCTGACACCTTTGTGCACAACCAGTCTGTCAGCATCCTGTTATGGGAACCCTTCACCAAACAGTCCCACTGCATAAGAGGGAGATTCAATTACCCTTTACAGGGGGCTAAGCCAACAGCATAAGGGAGACACCTCAGTGGACCTTCCTACTTTATTTGAGTGTGTTATCCTCTGCTGGCAACCCCTAGCACCTGTGAAGTACTCACACTAACAGTTTACAGAATAATACTCTTATTTTAGAAAATAGTGGCAGGTTAGGGTTCAAAGATTGCTGGTGATAGTATTTGACTGTAAAAACATATTTAAAGCAATATACAGGCAAGCTCTAATCCCATTAAAATTATTCAACTTGCACATAGTTCTTACCCAACAGGCATCCCTATGGGGGAGAAGGTAGGTTCATCCCATCGACTGATCCCAGTAGTTAAAATGGAATCTTCCCTAATTTTCCCCCCATTCTTAACTTACTTTTACGCTATTTCTTTATGTTTTGGTGGAATTTGAGTGACTTTAGTAATAAATACTTTTGTATCTGATTGGTGTAAAATTATCTCTTTTAAAGATACTTCACTTCACTTTTAAAGATACTATTGAAAGAGTACAGGGCACGTGCCCGGGGAGGGTTACTCATACCTTGGAGGAGGGTAACTTTGGGATGAAGGTGTGCATTAATGTTATAATTAGACTTTAATGAAGTAAGCTCATCTGAGGAGAGGAATTTGGCCACTGTTCTTGACTCAGCAGCAGGACATCTTTTATCTCCCTTGGTTGACAGGTGCTATGCAGTCTTATCAACTACAGAGTACAACTAAGGTCCCCTCCCAACAAGGATTTCTATGGAGGGAGGCCGTTGTGTCTCTGCCGTGCTCTACCCTCTGTTCCATCTCCCTTGGAAGGTGCTTATCTTTGTACAGGGAATTATCGTGAAACATGTTGACCTCATTCCATCCAAGGAGTAGCAGCTGCATTTTACCTCATAATTTCTGTACCATTGTGATCTAACTTCTTAATTTCCTCTAACTTTTACACCCAACCATCTTCCTGCAACCATCAAAATCCAGTTCCTGGCCCTGCACAGAACAACCCCAATCATGTACCTGAGATCATTGTCCAAACATTTCTTGATCTCTGGTAGGCTTGATACTGTGGTCAAGTGTGGTCAAGTTTAGATTATCTTAGCACAAAGAAATGTTATTTCAAGTGGCCCAGTTTTGTTCTGGAGAGAACTAGTTATTCATCAGCATTTTGAATTGAATATGATAGGAGTGATTTGATGTTGTAGGATTTTTGGTGAAGTAACACCTGTAAGGGATACAGTCTAATGGATATAAGGCTGATATCACAGTTAAGTGGAACTGGGTTCAGAATAGATGTCAATAGATATTTTCATTTAAAAACCTAAAGATCTCATTTCTCATAGTACTCTAGTGCATCCACAGAGAAGAAAGGGGCAGGAGTCAGTGGACAAAAGAGGGCCTGAAGAACAAATTGCACTGCTTGAGGGAGCACTTGAATGCCTAGATGATCCCCATCCATTCTATTGAAGCTGGGACACCATGTAGTCAGCAAAAGTCAATGCTTTTTGTGAGAGATTCCCCCTATAAAATAGTAGCTTTTATAAAAAAGTGCATAATCTAATTTCCTTCTTTTTTTTTCTTTTTTTTTTTTTCTTTAGTTAGCTTATAGAGTACTGTGGACAGAAAACATTTTGCTTAGGGGTCCCAACAAATTTTAGGAAAGAGTCGTTGTAATTTCTCAGGTGTTCACAAGTGACCTGTTAAAATGAAATAGTCATTCATTGAGTAGATTGATATTAACAAGAATAACTAAGAACTCTAAAAAAAATCAAAAACAAATGTTTCTAAATCCTGGTATTTTAATCTGTGCAACTCCCAAGTAATCATAAAAAATATTTAAAAAAAAAAAAGAAAAGAAAACCAAACAGACTTAAAAAAAACTCTTTTTTTTTTACATGCATTTGTCATCTTCATCTAATTAAGACCTGAGCCCAAACAGAAAGTACTTTTTTTATGTAAATGAAAAAAAATGTGAGGCATGTTAATGTGTTAAACAACATGAGCTGTAACTAAAATAGCAAGAGCATTGTAACTCCTTTCAGGAGCTGTTACCAAATAACCAGTGATCTGGAGAGATACAAAAATAACAAAACAATCAAATGAACAAGAGATTCCTACATTCCATTGGGAACTAAAAAACCCTCAGGGATATATATAAACCTTTATAAGTTTAACTGGATTTTACTTCACTGCTGATACTTGTTTTCATCCTAATTTGTCTTTTTGCTGAACAAGACTTTGCCTTTCAGCTATAACTTACAGTTGCACTGTCTTTGCAGGATAAATGGAAAGAACAGTTTTTTGAACACTTTCCAGTCGCTGTATTTGTATTTTAAGGCCAAGAAGATAATGAGGAAAGACTGTCTCAAACAATTAAGTAGGCAGAATGACATATTTGAGAACCTTGACTATTACTAGACTATAAACACTAGAGAAGCCTTAATTAGATGCTTGCATATAAACTGCATATAAAAAGAAGGGGGGGGGAAATGGGTCATCTAGAGGTTTGTTGTGTTAATGAGCAAAAAACATATGGAAAGAGCTATCTAACCTGTTATATCCATAAACTGCATTTACAAGAAATTGTGTCAGAACTGCACCAGCCTTTCATAATCAAATCAAGTTTGTGTTAAGGTCACAGTTTTTCATTAAAAAAAGTCTTATGGAATTTCTCTTAATATTCACTTTTTCAGCTTTTTACAGAAACAAACCCAAAAACACTAACAAAACAAACAAAACCAATAACAACAAAAGTGCAAAACACACACACAGACCCAAACAAACTGCAAAAACCAGTTCAATCCTTCTTTATTATGCTAAGTTAAAAAAATGCATGCTTAATTTTCTGTTATGTGACAGGTTTAATATTTCCTTGATTGGCCAGAGGAGTCTTTTGTTCTTTCTTCGGTTTGAAGTTAACATCTTTTAGCCCTGGGATAAAATATTCCAGACGAAACCTCTGCAGTATTTTAAAAAGTGAGAGGAGTATGCCTCAAGTTCAACTGGAAATAGAAAATATTTTCTAAAATGTCATTTATCATTTTCAGCATTGCGTTTTGATGGTTTATGTTCATATAGTGATAATTTAACATTATATTTTTCTTTGCAATTATTCATAGTTCAAGAATCCTTGATTTGGATTCTTTTTCCTTATCTCTAGTATTATAATAGATTGTCATAGATCCCTTAGGTTTCAAACAGCTTTTTCTTGTTACTTTAGGTCATCTAGTTCTTTGTGGATTTGATTATTTCTTCATGTCAAGATTGTGGTTTAATGTGTAACTTAGAAAACTACCCTTATATATTCCTACTTCTTATACTAGGGTAACAAACTAGAATATACATGAAGTCAGTCCCAACACAGCACCCTGAAAACCTCCAGTTGGCTGCCTCCTCTCTAATCAAAGATTTATTTCCTCCTTATTTAGTGCTGTCTATACTCTATATTTCATACACTATTAGAGCCTTCTCCAGTTTAAAGAAACACCTTTCATTAGGTATTATATTATAACGATTATTTAAATTTTGATAAATTAATTTTCTAGTTTTCCTTTTCTCAAAGACATATATTAAAGAATCAACAGAAGGTCTCATAGAGCATCTCATTTAATATTTAGATATACCTGTAACAGAACTGCAAACAATAAAGATGCCTTTAAATTAAAATCAGAATGAATGGTACAAATGTGTTAACAAGGCAGTGGATCTACCTTAAAATGGAAAATTTTGCAAAAATATGTTTGGAAAGCTTAGCATATACTTCAAAAGCTTTTATTAAATCATGGTTTCTGCAATTATGAAGAAGTATGAGAGGAGTTCACAATAGCAATATGTAAATGCCTTCACAACTGAAGTTATGTGTGTTAAGTGGTGATTCATAAGAATCAGCACACTAAATGCTATTTTCATTAAGGTTCTGAGACTAAGACAAGGAAAACGAAATATCGTGCAGAGAGCTGCTTGAAACTCTGTTGCCTGAATGAGTTTACAATTTCGTTACAGGACTGCAGTGCCTCTGTAGAATTAGGATTCTGACCTTGAAAGACAGTTTGCATATTAAACTCTTACACCAGTATTTTTTTGTAAAAGTAGCTTTTTCCAACAAAACAGCCCATGAGGTATCCACTGAAATTGTTCAAACAGCTTAATTTCATTTTGTTGCTCTGTCTGGTCACCGTTACAACAATGTTTGAAACAAAAGGTTTATAACATTTATTTTTCTTTACCATTCTAAATATGAAGAAAAATATATTTTAAATGCTCTAAGATGACTACATTCCCTTAAACAGGAGAATTTTTTAAAACTGAAGGCAATATTCCCAGCTCTTATATTGCAATTGTCAAGAAAACTTCAGAATTCAAGTGGATTTTTAAGAGTTGAACAACCAGAATGAAAGTATTTCAAGATTTTATAGCACATAATATACCCAAATCACCTAAACCAAGAACCTTAGATTGCTACCAAGGAATTAGGATGTTATCAAATTATAGATCATTTAACCATTCAGAGGATTCAGTCTATTAATCATAGAAAAGAAATATAATGTGAAATTAGATAATTTCTACCTTAGTTACTTTTCTTATTAGCTTTATGTATGCACAAATAATTTGTATATTTGACTTCATGATTTTTCTGTCTAGCATCCAATATTTTACATTGATAACACTATCTGGATAATTTCCCTCTGTTGTAGGACCCCAAGGCAAATAACAAAAACTAATTTTCTTTTTTTGTTTTGTTTTGTTTACGGAAGTATTTGTCTTACACAGATCACATCTATTAGATGTCAATCTAAGATGAAAAAAGGAAAATAATTTTGTAATAGTTCCAGTTTCTGATGGATATTTAAGGGATTGTATTACACAGTAGTTCATACATTCAGAAAGCCATTTTATCTACTTCTGCAGGACAGTAATCTGTCACGCTCTCAGTAGCCCAATTATATAAGCCTCTGGGAAAGACTGTAAGAAGATTAAGTTTAAAATATTATCATTTGTGTTGGGTTTGTGCAGCCAGGTTTGGGTAGCGTGGGGGCTACATGGGTGGCTTTTGAAAGAAGCTGCCAGAAGCTTCCTCCATGTCCAGCCAAGCCAATGCCGGGTGGTTTCAGGATGAACCTGCCACTGGCCAAGGCTGAACCAATCAGGAATGACAGTAACACCTCTGTGATAAGATATTTAAGAAGGAAAAAAGTTGTTTTGCGGATGTAATAGGTCAGAGAAGAGAGGAGTGAGATCTGCGAGAACAGCTCTGCGGACACCAAGGTCAGTGCACAAGGAGGGGCAGGAGGTGCTCCCGGCACTAGAGTTGAGATTCCTGTATGGCCTGTGGTAAAGACCATGGTAAAGCAACTGTCTCTGTGCAGCCCTCAGAGGTCCATGGGGATTCAGAGGTCCACCTGCAGCCTGTGGATGCCTGAAAAGGTGCCCATGAACCTTCTTTGAGGAGACACCAGAAGCTGCCCCCATGTCTGACACAAACAATTTAAGCTGGCTCCAAAATAAGCCTGCTGCTGACTAAGGTTGAGCTCATCAGCGGTGCTGGTGGTACCTTTGCGATACATTTAAGAAAGCGTAAAACTATACTGAGTAGTACAGGTGAGAGAGAAGGGTAAGAAAGGTCTGAAAGAAACAGCCCTGCAGACATCAAGGTGAGAGAAGGAGGAAGAGGAGATGTGTTCAGGCACCAGAGCAGAGGTTCCCCTGTAGCCCATGGAGGAGATTATGGTGAAGCTGTTAGTCCTTGTGTAGTCCATGGACAACCATAGTGGAGCAGCTATCCACACTACAACCCACACTGGAGCAGGTGGATATGTCCTGAAGGAAACTGCAACTCATGGAGAGCCCACACTGGGGAAGGCTGTTAGCAGGACAAAAAAGAAAAAAATTATTGAAGTATGTTCTATATCGTAACCACTACTGAATGACTAGGAGGGGGTGATTTTCTTCAGGTCTAGTATAATTTGAAAATGTATGTATATTTATTAGTTATTGAAAAAAAAACAAAAAACAAAAAATCTGTTTTGTTAATAAATATTATTTATTATGTGGCATATTCAAAGTACTTACCTTGAGCCATGGATCTTGACTGATGTGAGCTTTGGTTACTTGAGAGAATCTTACATTCAATTCCTACAGAGGATGTGTTACTGCCAGCAGTTCCTCTGAATTTAAATGTTCATATGTGAGTTAGGATGAGTTGAGTTCAGGGCCCTTCTCTCTGTGTTTTTACAGCCCAGATACACCCATTTGCAGAAAAATAGTTGATGATACTTATTTCCTCAGGTAGGTTGTTTGAGGGATGATTTTTAATGTAATATAATAGTTTATAATAATCTAATATTGATATTAATAAAAATAATAATTAAAGAAAAATCAAAAAGTGATACTTGGTTGACTCAAATGTTGTTCAATATTCAAAGATAATATGATGGATGCTCTTCACATACACCTACAGAGACATCTGCGGTAGTCAAATATAACAGGTTTTTCAGTATGTAGCAGTGTGTTACATTGTCAGAGTTAGTGAGATGCCTGATAGAAAATAAAGATAGGCCTGGTTTGAAAATTTGAATCTGTTTGGATCCCAGTTTTATTTCAAGTTCTTTGGTAAAAGCAGTGTGTAAGACTGCTCAGTTTGCTTTTTTGGCTATTTTGTGTTGTTCTTACAAGACAAGCAAATATTTTTCTAATTAAAGTACATAGAGAACACTCCTGGTGTCAGTAGTGATAATATTTCAGTATTCTGATTAATGCAACCAAAATATATGTGAAGAATAAGATAGAATATACCATTTCTGTTGGAAGGGATCTACAGTGACCACTCAACTGCCTGACTACTTCAGGGCTGACCAAAATATAAAGCATGTTATTAAGGGCATTGTCCAAATGTTTCTTAAACACTGACAGGCTTGGGGCATCATTCACCTCTCTAGGAAGCCTTTTTCAGTATTTGGTTTAACTTGTTAACCAAATTGCTGTTATGTTTACCAGAATAGTACAAGGAAGCCAGAATATGTACACCTTCAGTAATGGACAACCCTAAGGGCAAAAAATTACTTGAGAGTAATTTCTTCCTCTGAAATATTTTATGTTTCAGATTTTTTAGTTGAATTTCTTTGTAAAAATTATCTTGGTTTCAGCCAATGTTGTTATATTTTTTTAAACTCTGAATATTCAGAAATATTATTTCATTACTATTATGAAGTCTGAAAACTTAATGTTATGTCATTAAATTCCATTTAATAGAAAATGTATATAAGATGTATTTGGGTAACCAAGTGAGGGTAAACATTGAAGTTAATTGAGTGGGCATGTTTTCTTATTGAATTATAATTTTCCAGAAATTATTTCATTTAGTATGGAAGAAAAGCAAGTAATTTCAAACAGCAGAGATGAAAAAATCTAGAAAATACAAAACTTGAAAATACAATATGATGCCCATTTAGGTAATGAGTTTCACTGAAATTTCCCTGTTGTTTTATATTTGAGAGCCAAAGGGTAATGTTAAGTAAAAAACATAACAGTTCTAGATTGTCAATATTAGACATAATTACTGTAAATCTAAAATGTACCAAAAAACCCAAAAGAAATATTCTGATACTTACAATCAATAAAACAACTAGATAAATGTAAACATATGCATTCATTCACTCCAGGTAGCAAGAAAAATATAGAAAGTACTTTCCAAAATACTTGGTGAGAACTGCAGGGGAGTCGCCTATATTTAAGTAACAGACAGTATGTATGAATTGTTTTTTTCTTTGTGCATGTGCACCTCTGTCCATGTGTGTATGCAGATATATTTATGAAAAGGCAGAAAGCAACGAAAAGTATCCATTAACTGGAGAAAAACTGCATGGAAAAAAAGCCTTTATGCAAATACGGAAGCAGCAACACTTCCATTAAATGAGAGAAAGACAATAGACAGTTGTCGTATAAGTGGAGGGAGGTTTTATTTATATCCAACTTATGCAAGAATAATAATGTTCTTAATAATCTTGAAAAGGCCTATTACCTCATTTTCACTTACAGCCATTGACTACCTCTAGACAACGTAAGTCTCAGCAACCACATTATAGTCATGTGCAAACAATTTCAAAAGCAGAAGAATGGATCTTATCAACTTGGCACTGAGTCCTTTCAACTCAACTTTATTTTTCTTTTTTAATTATCATTCCTTTTTCCAAACTAGTCTTTTTTTTCTTTCATGCCCTCTGTTACAGCCTTGGGTGCAGACCTCTCCTGTGGAATGGAGTTCAACACATCCGAGTGTAACCATTCCCCAACAGAAACCAGAAGATTCTTTTTCCTCAGTGTAGAACACTAGTGTATTCCTACCTCACAGTAATACAGAGCCAAATTCTTCCTGATAAACTAGTTCATTCTGCCTGATTTCAGAAGCCTAAAAAAAGAGATGTCACCCTTTCAGTTCACTACATGAACTCCCTATGTGGCTAAAGGGCAGAAATGGGAACTTCTAGAATGACTTCGATTTCCTATTTACATAAACAACTAAAATAAGTTTGGTGAATCATTCCTGACAAGAACCATTTTTTTGCCATTGACTTTAAGTGCCATCTAAATTACAAGCCCAGATATAGATAGCTACACTGCAGACTGTGAAGGACAGATGAAGTTAAAAGCAGTCATTATGATCATGATGCAAAAGATGTGCAGAACAGCAAAGAGGACAGTAATAGAGATAAGGAATTATTGAATACACTTTCAAACTCCAATAAAAAATTTGTATTCTTTTTTTTTGTTCTGCTCATGCGTGATATGTTTTTCTCTTTAGATGATTGCTTTTATTCTTAGAATACTGACTCATAAGCAGATCATGATGTGCTGACCTCAGACGCAATAGCAAATAACAGCTAGGAAGACAGACAGAAACCACTACCTGCAGACAATTTTTAAATAAAAAATAGAATCTTTTTAAATATAAAGCAGAATATTTTTAAATAAAAATGTTCTCCTATATCAGTTTTCTGAATTTTTCTCTTTCTCACACACACATAAAGTGTATATACTGTTACCTAAAAGAGCAAGGAGAAAAAAAGACTCCAGACCAATTTAGGTTGGAGATAAGATAACAAGAGCAGAGCTTTAATGAGCCCTTGGCTCACAGGAATACAAACCCACGCCATGCACTCGGATACACCTTCTATAATTTTATAATGATGTCCATCCAACTCCCGCTTGACCACCCCCCAGTTCTGCCCCATTCTGCCCCCGGGCACACTCCCTCGGGAATTGAGTCTGGGGGAGTTTGGGACCCCTCTTTCATCATCTTCATCCTCCTCTCAACACGTAGAGTCCTTGGAGGGCCTCCAAAGTTCCAGGCTTGAAGATCACTTTTGCCTATGTTTGCATCTTTGGTGGAGGCCTTAAGGTGTCTTTCTGCAATTCCACCTTGAAAAGAAGACTAAACAGCTAACGGAACTTTGAGGGATTGATATGGGACGGGGTTTGGTATGTGCAACCATTAAGCTACTGCTGTTACTTTTACTGGAAAATTCTGGTAAGGGATATAATACAGCGAGGCAGTAAAAGAATGCATGTTAATTATGCTGGTAGAGACTTCAGCGTTGAAATGATACCTGAGTTATGTGCTGCTGTAGTTACTTCTAATAGAAATACTGACACGTTAAAATCTACATCCACTACATAACTACTTCTAAAATCTACAAAAATTAAAAAATAAAAAAACTCTGAGGCATCAATACACATGCAAAATGAACAGACATTTGGCAAGTATATGTCAATTTTCAATTTTTTATATCGATAGACAGCTGATTTCACATTCCTCTCTTCTATTACTTGTTTGTCTTTTAGATTGTATTACTTTTAAAAAATTTAGTTGTTTCTGGATTTCTCCCCCATCCTTTATTTTAATAATTCATCCCAATTCGTAGTGATGATTTCTGTGATGTCGATATTTTGGGCAACACAAATGAAATTCTAAATGGTATTATCTTGTACTTCATTCTTAATAAATTATGAACAATAATTCCACACTACAGTATGTCATTTGGGCTGCTTAATTTAAGTCCCTGAGAGAGTCGATGCGGTTGCCACAGTTAGGCACTCAGTGGTAGATAGCATATCCAAGCTTGCTGTTGGACATGCCTTGGGACAAAGCAGAGATTCTTACCTCTCCGTGTCAGTAACCTGGAGGCCAGGTGGGGTGCCTTAGAGACTTCTTGAAGTAGTATTAAATACCTCTATTTAGGCAAGTGAGGCTATCCCACGTGAACACAGCCAATAGGATCTAGAAAGCTATTTATTGGACAAAATGCAGGTGCCAAGAGGAACTAAAGGACTCCGTGGATTCCATATACTGAATTGACAGAACATATTTAATTCTAAGTATATTTATAGATGTACATATTAAGATACCTTGCTATAGGCACCTACATTTTTAAAGTGAATCTCACCCTTCAAGTTCTTTTTAAAGCAGTGCTTTTAAAGAAAATCCTCATTATGTACTCCAAAGGAGTAACTCTATGGTTTTGGAGGGCTACAAAGAGAACTATTTTCTGTTTACATTTAAGTGTCACTGTGACAATTCCTCTGTGTGGTATGAAATTCCAACAGATGTGATTGAAAAGCCCAATCTTCTAAAAAAGCTTAAGTGGACAAGCTGTGTGCTACCTTGGAAAATCAATTCATTCGTATTCACAGGTAAGTAGGTAATGGATCAGCTGACTGAGGCTGTCAAATGAATCCCTAAAAAATGAAAACGAGATCAAAATTTCTTTTAATATGTATATTCTCAAAGACCAGAGCTCTCAACTCACTGACTGGAGGGCATTGAGGCAACTCTCAACTGTAACCTTGTAAATACTGAGCCAGAATTTTGTAGCTGATAAGAAGGGGAGAGAAACAAAATGATCAGAGGTCTCATAGGAGAGAGCACACTTATTAAGGAACATTTGTGAGTACTTGTGTGGTTACATAAGATTCAATATAGGAAATTTATTTTTTTGTGGGAATGTACGAAACTTAAGGGATGTTCAGGAGAAAAGTCAAAGGGAGGGATGAAGGTGGATCAAGGAGGGAGAAATGAGTGTGTTAAAATGGGGAGGAGGGAGAATAGAAGAGGCCATACACATGTAAATATGCTGGAGATGAATATGCTATTATGGCCAAGCTCTGTTCCTGATCAGTGTAGTCTGTCCTTTTTTGTTATTAAGCTGTATTCCTATTTCAGCTCTGATCTTACTCTTTATTCTCTGTGTGTGCTTGATTTGCTAGTGAATCTCAATCTACACAAGCTGGTAAGGTAGGAGGAAGCCATAATCTGGAAGATTTGAGGATGAAGATGGAGGTTGGATAAACAAGGTCTAGGCATGGATTATTATGGTCTGGTACAGGTTTTGAGTGCTCCACAAATGTGAGAATGACTGCAAATTAAAAAACATGTTTATGTCCATTCATGAGCTTGCATCCTGATCAGCTGGAAGGAAGGGACTGTAGGTATTGCCCCACATAATCTATACAAGTGCTGTGTATATACTATGAGTGTGTATAGATAGATCTTTAGCATATGTGTTCTACCTTGTTACTGGATGGACCTGCAAACAGGACCAGCAGCAAATAAGTGGAGGAGAAGAAATCTCTTGAGCCTTTAAGTTTACAGAAGTCAACATCCCTTAACAGTGTCCACTTTTATGACTGTTCTGTAATTTCATGAATATTGAGGGAAGAAGCCTCTGTACTCAGATACTCAGGTGATATATTAGTGTGGCTTCATGTCCCAATCATTATTCTGCCAATATTATATGAGCCTCTCAATGAGCACTAGTGTAAGAATTCCAATTTCTTCATATAATTTCCCTTCTTTGCTGGCATTTTAAATAGGTCTTTACCCATCATCATTGAGGACACCAAGAACGTTGTCTAAAATAAACATTGGATCAAGAAGTTGAGAAAAGTTTTAGAAAGAAGATTAGTGTCACCATAGTGACTAAGAATTGTGATTTTTGTGTGGTTATTTTTCTAGCTCACATCTAGGAATACTTATTGAAATCTTGACATTAAAAACCACAAATATATGTCCAGAATTATTTCATTTACTTTGATTTAATAATCATGCTAGAATATTTCTGAATTAAGTGTCTTACTGAAGTACCACACATTGTAGAAGGTGAAGAGAAAATCTAATATACGCAGGATATCCCTTTAAAATTTTGATTCACAGTTTAGAAATTTTTCATGCAATTCTTATCAGTATGAAAAACATATTTGCATACTGATGTGCAAATTTGATGTGCAATATTTGATGTGTAAGAGTGTACTTGCAGTGAGAGATGGTAGGAAACAGACTATAAAAAGCATCTGTATGTCAGCTGTAACTGATTGTATGAGTACTGATAATGTGCTTCAGTGCAGTGGTAGATGAATTGGAACCTTCACTGGCATTGCTTAAAGTAACCTTACTTGACTGTTATGAATCAGACTAAGCAGGTTTAATTTGCTATTTCTCCACTGACACTTGACACCTACTTAAAAGATTTTACAACTGTAACTGAGAACTCTGGAAGAGGTGAAGCATGATAATTTAAACCACTTTTTGTGGTAATGCCAACATTTATTTTTTTTACCTGTGAGATCTTCTACTCTGTTTTCCAATAATTTAAAATTTGAGCATTGGATCAAACATCTAAATCTTTTAAAGAGCTTTCTAACTTGAGGCTACAGTTCTGGTTTCTTCCTTCCACTTCAGTTTACAGGTGAGGGGAATATATTTTAAAGGACATGGGAATAGTTCAGAGTTGTTCCAGGTGTTTGTTTGTAGTTTCTTTACAGACATTGTATGGATTTCCTTCACAGTCACTGTTCATAAAATGTTTTACTCTCACTCCCTCTTATTCCTATAGGCCAAACTTTCAGACTCCAAAGTCATTCCTGGAAGATGATTATTGAACATCTTATGTTGCATTTTAGGGTCTCTTCCAGTTCATGAGGTCATCTGAGGTGCAGACAGGTTTGTTTTTTCCATATGTTAGTAAGTTAGAATATGACTTTTACTATTGATATATAACTTTAAATTTTCAGATAATGATTGGTAAATAGTTAACAAAATCCATGATCTGTGTTACCATATTGTTGATATTTTACCTGCATAGAAATGACAATCAGATAGATACATGAATAAGTTACTGGAGAAGAAAAAAAGTGTCAAAATGCTGTTCCTAAGATGTCTGTAAGATCTTTTTCCCAGTATGCAGCTCACCTTCATCTATATAAAGTCAGTGCAGAATATTTCAAACAAGTTTCTAGTAGACCAAAGTTTCCACCATTATTGATATTAATTTACACTTTTGTTAGTTCTCAGAAGACAGGTCGGGATTTAAATACTCATAGAACATGGATGACCTGATTTTACTTGCACTCAGTGCTGTGTCACATAGGAAGTGTCCAGGCTTTACATCGCAGCTTTCAATCTATTAGAATTTTCTTAGTGAAAGCAGACTTTGACCTCGGTATGTAAAGCCCACAGTTCCTCACTTTTAACAAGTAAAAAGTTGTATGTTTTCTGAAGCTAATAAACCAGTTTACTGAAACAGCATTGTTGCTGTTTATAATTAACTAGTGAAATGAATAGTCATTTATATGCGTTGATTTGCATATAAATAACTCTGAAGATAAATATGATGCAGACAGCATCCTGAGAACCAGCCAGCCTATAACAACACAAACATAGTGAAAGATAGAGCAAACATTGGTAGGAGTACAAACGTTGAGACAGAAGGAAATAGCACTCAACAACCAGAGGTAGCTCATACTGGATGTAGAAGAGCTCCCTTATATAGCTATTATATCTTACTGGTTTGACTTTTTTAAACTGACATAATTTCTTTGATACTTCATCTCCAAAATACTACACAACGTCTTGAATAAAGACACAGCTAATGGTTTTCTTCTTTGACTATTTTAGGGTTTTGTGGCAGAACATAGAAGTCAGTCAATATTCAAAAGATAATTGGTTAAGAAGTTTGCATGAAGAAACAGAAACATATGAAGAAGTGCAGGAGTTGCATTTTATTTTATCCTTAAATGTTTTAATTTAAATTTAAATGTTTTAAGATAATTGTGCCTTCTGGTTTAGATAAACCAACTTGTAAAATTGCTTTATGTAGCAGAATCTCAATGAATTAAAGTCCTTTTAATAAGCCATTTCAATATATTGTAAAGCTGCTAAGCTACTACTTCTTGTGAAAATTTTAAAGTATGAAGGTAGAGTGTCAAAAACGCAGTATAGCACTTTCTTTAATTGAATTACCTCTATGCATTTCACAAAGTTCTTGGATTTTTGTTTGAAGTCTCCTCATATTTCATGCCTTGAAATTAAAAAATATTTGAGAAGTCTCTCCAGCAGTTCTTCTGTTCCCTTTTTCGTTTTTTATTTTTCATTTTCCTTAAATAATATTTTGTTATTATAGATTTTCCTTCCAGTGCAAACATTTAGTCTTTGCAGATATAGTTTCCTACTTTTGCAAATATATTAGTAATTAAAAACTTCACAGTAGCATTACTATATTGCTGACAAATCCAGCTGATATATAAGAGGCTGGAAATTTTCTGTATTTTGTTGGTCAGAACATTCTCTTATGCCATGAATTAGTTTCTAATAAAAAAAAAAGAAATCAAAATGTAAAAACAGCTGGAATGCCTGTGAAATCAAAATTAATCCATAAATTATACTGCAAGAGATAAAGTGATTCCTTTGAACATGTTCACTTCCATGTATTTATCTGTTAAGATATTGTCATTTGGGATATCAGTTTTTAACTGATTTTACAGTTCCTGTATAGGTAATTGATGCAATTTGTTAAGCAAGGTTTTTATTCGTGGTCTTAGTGGGAAAAAAAAAAGGGAGAAAAAACGTAGAATTTTCCAGAATCAATAGGATTCAGAAATACAGATCTATGTGACTGAAAAATCTAAGTGCATAAACATGCAATGCAAATTAATAGACATGTATTAGCAAAGTTGATGCAATCCTTTTACCCACTCGTTATTCCTAAGAGTGCAGTCAGTTTTATATGGCACTTGCCTGCTTGTTCTCTGCTTCACCAGCAAATAGTATATTTCAGATATATCTTAGTGGCCACAAAACTAATTTTTATTCTCATAGGTAAGAGGATTTGACATGAATGCAGCAATTTCAATTTTTGATATCTTTAACTTTCTCCAGAACTGCACCAATTTCTGAACATTATACAAGACATCATTCATTAACTACAAATTTTTTTAGAAATTAAAATCCCTTTTTGTCAGTCAGCCTCCTGTTCATTTAGACTTTATAGGTTACCTACATGCTTATTCCTTCCACATGTGCTTATTTGCTTTTCCAGGTCAGAATGCTCTAGAAAGTAACATATGTTAGTAAGTGTATCATTTTATACATAACTTAGCACACCAACAGTTTTCCATATATTTCACTCCAGAATCTTTCTGAACAACTCCATAATCTTTGAAGAATTCAAGTTGTAGAATATTTTGTCTTCCTCTTTATCCTGGTTGGGTGATCTATAACATTCATCATGATATCTGTGAAAATTAGGAAGTGGAATAGTTTGAGCCAAGTGTAATGGGATGAATAATCGTAAACATTAATGTCAATACCACAGACTGAAATGTGTTCTGAAACATACCTTTACACTTTAGACCTTTGTGTCGGACCCAGCTGCTGATGCAAATTCATGAATTGGAGTGAATAGGAGCATGTAAACATCTATATAGTAAGGATTCATCATAGTCTAAGAAAATATAATCAATATATTCAACAGAGTCTAGAGAATTTTTCATGTTACCTCAATATGAACAAATCATGCCTGTCAGCTGAACAGGTCTCTAGACTCTTTTGACTGGCTGACTCTCCCAGGAATCTACTTTCAAGTTAATTGCTAAGCATTACATAGAGTCAAGCGTAATACATGTATCGGAAATTGAATCATTTTGACTGAAACTATGATATAAATAAACCTCAGTCAGGCTCTTTCTTTGTCCCTAAAGACAGAAAGTAAGCCACAGTTTATAGCTCTGTGATTGAACTTATTGCCCCAAGAGCAGGATGACCTTATTCATGCTGTCTATTTGACAGAGTGTCAGTGTTTCCCAAGCCCTCTCTAGAAAAGTTCTAGCTAGCCAGAAGAGCCAAACAGCCAGATATAGAAAAGTATCTGACTGTGTCTGAATACAGTCCTTATTCAGTTTGCTAGTGTGGAGACTCTTAGATTAGCACGTTAAATGTGGCTTTGGACTCTTTGCTGCAAATCACCTGAGCAGAGAATTTTCATTTATTATTCTGAGGCTGCAAATGAAACATTTGGCACACTAGCATTTAATTCTTAAGACCATCAACAGAAGACAAGTAACAAAATATTTCTGATGGATCTGACTCCATTCTTTTTTTACAGATATTATCTATATATGTCATGCTGAATAGTAAGTCAATATAACTGAAATTCACTATAAATATTTGGAATTAATGACTTTAAGTAAAGTAATAAATATTAAACAAAAATACACTGATTAAAAGAAAAACTGATCTTTCTTCCAAAGCTCTGATAAAGGCAGAAGAAGAATGATTTTTTTTCAAATAAAAAGAAAATTTACACAGCCAGAGGGGGGTATTAAATTTTTTTTGTGTTAACAATAAATTGATTCTTGAGTAAAATCCCATAAAATCTCCATGATTCAGTTGTGGCATATAACATTTCTCTTGAACAATATAGAATTAATTCGGAATTCATTTACAATTATTTCCCATTTAAAACCCAGACTAAAGAACTTAGCAGTACAAAAGGCTTGTATATGGCATTAATGTATTTATTTTTGTTAATTAATTTGGAATTTTCCTTGAAAGCATGCACCTCCATTTTGTACTAACAGGAAAGCAAAATACGTAATTGTGGGTTGACCTCGGCTGACTGTTGAGTGCCCAACAAGCTGCTCTCTCACTCCCCTTCCTCAGTTGGACAGGGGAGGGAAATTATGATGAAAGCTCATGAGTCAAGATAAGGGCAGGAGATGACTCACCAACTGCCATCACAGACAAAAACAGACAGAACTTGGGGAAATTATTTTAATTTATTGCAAATCAAATCAGAATAGAGTAATGAGAAATAAGAACAAATCGTAAAACATCTTCCCCTGACTATTTCCCTATTCCTGGGCTCAACTTCTCTACCAGTTTCTCTGCTCCACTGTGGACCTTCATGGTCTGAAGGTAAACAACCTGCATTACCATGGTCTTCTCCACAGGCTGCAGGGGGATCTCAGCTCCAGCGCCTGGAGAAACTCATCTCCCTCCTTCTTCACTGACCTTAGTGTCTGCAGAGTTGTTTCTTCCGCATTTTCTCACTCCTCTCTTCCAATTGCTGTTTCATAGCAATTTTTACCCTTTCTTAAATATGTTATCATAGAGGTACCACCAGCATAGTTGATTGTTTCATTTTTGGGTGGTCAGTCTTGCAGCTGGCTGGAACTGGCTCTTTTGGACATGAGTACAGCTTATGGCCTCTACTTACAAGTGCCACCTCTGTAGCTCTGTTGCTGCCAAAACCTTGCCATGTAAATCCATGCACCTAGCATATACTGAGTCACATCTGAGTTCACCAGAAAGTGAAAAAAAAAAAAGAAAAATCTCCTCCTCTCTAACTAAGACATGTTTAGATGTTTGGAGCTCAATTCTTTTTTTCTCATGATGAGGAATATGAAATAATCAAATATAATCATTTCACAATATATTTATAAGCATTCTCAATTTACTCGAACCACTTAGCAGTGTTACAGTTTTGAGGAGCAAATTGGGGAATAAGGAAAACAAGTGCAATGAGATGAATTCCATCCTCCTAGCTGGAAATTTATGTATTTTTATGTTATTTATCTGATAATTTTTCTTATCGAAGTGTATACTGGACTGGAATGTTTAGTTAACTTTTAAGGTCCATGATGTTTATGTTCAATTTATGCTCAGACTTCTCTATGCTCAGACTTCTCAATGGTAATTACCTTTGTCAAGTTTTCTCTCCCTGCAGATGCTATGCCATTTCAAATTTTTCTGATGGTAATTCCATGTGGAATTATTATTTTTCAACAATATAATACATGTATTATTCTACATGTATGCTTGTCTAATTTTTTGTTATTGTAAACACAGATATGAACATACTGTTCAATATGGATACTTCTACAGTATAGACCTTAAGAACTTTGCAAAAATATTTCATATTTATTTAACTTCTTTGTTGCATATTGGAGACTTTATACAGAATGGCAGTAATTTTCTCTTTGGGTATACTCTGTAATGTAAGCAAATGAAAGGAGCATGTAATAAACAAAAGACAGTATTATATCAATCACAAAAAATACTTTTGAAAGATACTGTTATACTATAGATTTAAAACCAATAAATTTATGAATTTTCAATCTTCAGACAAGTATATGTCTCAAAGGCAGATATTTATAGCTTAAATTAGAATATTCTGATTTATAATTCAATCTGTTACACTGTTTGTTTATTATATCCCCTCTAAGTTACAGAATACATTGTTGTTCATCTGCATCCCTTTCAGCCTTATCTGTAAAAACAAAAACTGTCTGTAACATTTTCAGATAAGTATAAAATGAAATAAATTGTATGTTGTTTAATATTCTGAGTTTTGTGAATTATGTATCCTGTACTATCTAGGGCATTTTACTCCCATTTCCATGAGAGAAACACAATATTGAATAAAAAAAAGTCCTCTGGAGCCATTTTGGTGCAGTAAATTAATCTTCTCTGCTATGTATAGACAGAATGAAACCATCAAGATTGAACAGATACCCTCAAATAAATTGCTTAAATTTCAGTCATTGTAATCAATTACAAGCCTCAGAGAAAGGAATGTTCCTAGACTGGATGCTATTACACAAGTATGGTGTTTCCCAGGAAAAAACCCTTATCATACAAGTGTGAAAATTTTATCAGAATTGTTTTAGATGACCATTTCCAGCCAGGAAATCATTCTCTGAGAGGGAAAAACAAACTAGCAGCAACCAGTGGAACAGTCAAGCAGAAATGTGCAATGTTTTTCAGTTATAATTTTTATTCATTCAAATGATTAATACTAGTGGTTGTGATAAGACATAATCATGATTTGTGACTTTTCCTATGGAAGACGATTTATGGATATTTTTTGTTTCTCAAGCAGCATATCTAACACATTCAGTTTAGGGCACTCTGTAGAATTGGCCTTCAAAAAGGATGTAAAAGGAACCATGCAACTTACTGATTCATCAACACTGTATTCTAAGCTTCACCAGTTTTATCACACTAGCAGGATATATTCAAAAGAAAAGGATGACCTTTGTCTTAATAGTAGGAATCTTAAATGAGATAAGAGCTGACACTTCATTGTTATAACTCAGTCTAATCTTGAATGCTTATGACTACTCAGCATACTTTTACTATGTTTTTTATATCTTTGATTTTTATTTTAATCATCAAGGTATTTCCTATTTAATATTTGTACATCTGGAGGAGCACATATTTTCTGTGAATATATTCAGTGGAAGTGATATAGAAGACACACATTGATGCCTAGAGTAATGCTGTTACTTTTTCAAGCCACAACTCCTTCTGTTTTTTCTGCTTATCATTAGAATTTCACCTTCTGATATAGTGCATAATGCATTATGCTTCTCCTCAGCAGTCCATCTTGTCTCTGACTTTGGTACAGGTTACTTAGTTCTCAACAGCAGTAGTGTTAAATTTAGGTAGGCTGCTACTGTGATTCAGGCCTTACTGAAAGCTATGATTTATTCATTAAAATTAAAACTTCTGTTGTAGGTATTTGGAATGGGAGGCAGGAAGGAGGATGGGAAGGGGAGAGTTTGTTAAATGGTTATTTTTTTGCGTATAGAATAACTGAATAGGCTCATTTCAAGCCTTTTTATTTCTCTGAGCTTTTAGAACTCCTTTTCTAAATGAGAACATCTGTTCCAATACCATTTCTTCTAGCTCAAATAGTTCCATGACTGTGGATAACAGAAGTATTTTCCTCTGCTGCATCTCATCAAACTTTTTTTTCTTAAATAGTGCTATTTCTATATTGATTCTCCCACCTCCAAAACAAGATGGTCATGAGCTTTGTGTGAAGTTAACTCATAGTAAAAAATATATTAAAAACCCCACACTTACAAACTATGGTTTTTTTTAATATTCAGTTAATTACAAGATTTTATTTAATTGTAGTTATCACTAATAGTTGAAATCTGAAGTAGGGTTCTGCTAGTCATTTGAGATCTTAAATCAATTGCATACCATCCATAGTTTTCATTAACTGAATTGACTAAAGAAAAGTCCAAATGTATGCTTGTGGTTAAGGCTGTTTTTTTGTTTAGTGAAGCCTCATCCTTATGTCATAAAAGTATATCCTAGAGGAACCAGTTACAAGACACTATTAATTGAGAATACTTTTCCCCTCATAGACTTAAACCCTAAAAGGCCTTATACATTTTGTTTATTTAAAACATAAGCATTTCGGAAGGTGTTGACTGTGAACCGTCTTAAAGAGAGTGGGTTTTGTTTATTTACCTGTGTTCCCAAGGAAAACAAATTTTAATTATTAATTTTATGATTATTTTATCTGTACTTGTTCCTTCATCAGAAACCTCTGAATTACTTTTGTCTTCACTGCAGACAGAACTGGAGTGAGACAGTACTCTGACAGAATTAGCTTTTCCGGAGTGGTAGTCAGTAGCTGTTAAAGAAGGTAAAAGCTACTGTGTATAAATAAAATTGTTAAATATTTTTGGTCCTGAGATCCATTTACTCTTACTGAACACCACAGTGTAAATGACACAGCTTAAAGAATCTTCATTAAAGACAATATCATTATATATAAATATTACTATAATTTTCTTAAAAAAGAGAGAAAAAAACAAACCAAGCAACACAAACAATGGCTTGGGTTGGAAGAGACTTCAAAGATTAGCTAGTTCCAACTCCTCTGCCATGGGAAGGTATGCCTTTTGCTGGACCAGATTGTTTAGAGCCCCATCCAACCCGACCTTGAACACCTCCAGGGATGGGGAATCCACAACTTCTTCGGGCAACCCGTTCCACTGCCTCACCACCCTCACAGTAAATAATTTCTTCCTAATATCTAATCTAAACACACTCTGTTTCAGTATGAATCCATTCCCCCTTGTTCTGTCACTACATGCTCTTGTCTCTCTTGTAGGCTTCCTTCAGGTACTGGAAGGTCGCAATTAGGTCAACCTGAAACCTTTTCTTCTCCAGGCTCAACAAACCCAATTCTCTCAGCCTTTCCTCATAGGAGAGGTGCTCCATCCCTCTAATTATGTTAGCAGCCCTTCTCTGGACTCACTTCAACAACTTGATGCCCTTGATGTACTGGGGACCCTAGAGCTGGATGCAGTACTCCAGGTGAGGTCTCATGAGAGCAGAGTAGAGGGGCAGAGTCATGTCCCTCGACCTTCTGGCCAAGATCCTTTCAGTGCAGCCCAGGAAGTGGTTGGCCTTCTGGGCTGCAAGTGCATATTGCTAGCTCATGTCCATTCTCTCACCCATCAGCACCCCAGGTCCTTCTCAGCTGGGCTGCTCTTGATCTGTTCATCCCCCATCTTGTATTGATACTGAGCGTTGACCTGACCCAGGTGCAGCACCTGCACTTGGTCTTATTAAGCTGAATGACATTCCAATGGGCCCACTTCTTGAGCTTCTCCAGGGACCTCTGGATGACATCCCATCCTTCAGGTGTGTCAACCACATCACGCAGTTTGGCGTCATCTGCAAATTTGCTGTGGCTGCACTCGATCCCTGCATCTATGTGATTAATGAAGATATCAAATAACATTGGTCCCAATACGGATCCTTGAGGGACATCACTTGCTACTGATATCCATGAGGACTCTGGGCCATTGATCACTACCATCTGGATGCAACTATCCAACCACTTTCTTATCCCATCCAACAGTCCACTCATCAAATCCCACTCTCTCCGATTTATAGAGAAGTATGTTGTGAGGGACTGTGTCAAAGGCTTTACAGAAGTTGAGATAAATGACATCTGTAGCCCTTCACTTGTCCACTAATGCACTTACTACATCATAAAAGGTCACTACATAGATCAGGTAGGACCTACCCTTGATGAAGGCATGCTGGCTGTCTCAAATCACCTCCCTGTCCTCCATGTGCCTTAGCATAGCTTCTAGAAGGATCTGTTCCATGATCTTCCCAGGCACAGAAGTGAGGCCAACAGGTTGGTAGTTCCCGCAGTGCTCCTTTCTACCTTTTTTAAAGATGGGTGCAATGCTTTCAGTTTTCCAGTCTCTGGGAACTTCACCTAACTGCCGTGACTTCCCAAATATTATGGAGAGTGGATTAGCAACGTCATCAGCCAATTGCCTCAGGACTGTGGGATGAATCTCATTAGGTCCCCTAAACTTTATGTACATTCAGGTTTCTCAGATGGTTATAAACCTGCTCTTCTCTTACAGTGGGAGAGACTTTGCTTCCCCAGGTCCATCCCGCCGTCCATCCACACAAGAGTTGTGGGAAAAGAGATTACCATTGAAGACAGAAGCAAAAAAATTTGCTGAGTACCTCAGCCTTCTCCTCATCTGTTATTACCAATATTCCAGCATTGTTTACTGGGGGGTTACACCTTCTTTGACCTTTTGTTTCTGGTTAACACACCTGTAGAAGCCCTTCCTGCTATTCTTTATGTCCTTTGACAGGTTCAGTTCCAGCTCACCTTGCCCTTCCTCATTTTATATTTACACAATCAAACTTCATCTCTATGCTCTTCCCAAGTTGCCTATCCTTGTTTCCACTTGCCTCTGCATTTGCTTCTTTCCCTTTAGTTTGACCAGCAGTTCACTACCCATAATATGAATTGATAGAACTAGTATATGTATCCATCTCTTCTTTTACTGATAAAATGATCACAGTTTATATACTATAGAATGGTAATATTTATCTTGTATTATAATGCTGAAATGATAATCTTTTCATTCTCTCAAGCTTCGATCATGACAGTAAGTTTGTACTACTGTAGAGAATACAACTGGGGAAAAGCTCATAGATCTCAAAAATGTGGAATTTTCCATTAGCACGTCTTATAAACACATATACATTTTGTATGTGAGGTTTCAAAATTCAGGTCCCAAAAATTATTTGTATTAAACCCACATACAGGCAAAGCTGAAGTAAGCATCTTCATTTCATGTTTTATTTTCAAAATGGTCTTGGTTTGGGATTTGTGTGTGTGTGCTTATTTCACAGGACAAAATTATGTAGACTATGTTTCTACCATGATCAAGTATTTTTGAGTACTAAACAACTTAGCACAAGTTTGAAATGACTGGTATTTAGCTTTCAATCTGTTACATTCATATTCTGTGAACGATCACTTTAATTTCCTTGTGAAATAAGAGTGGTCATGTAACTGTGTGTAATTTTTTAATCTACTTCAGTAATGTTGTTTTGTTTTATTTTTTTCAAGAATCTTGAAAGGTCTACAAATGCAGATTACAGTAAATACATTTCGTATTGAGGATCTGACTAGAATTTATACAGGAAAATCAAAAAATAAGCAATCTGAAAAAAGAAAATAGGCAATCTAAAAAAAGAAAAACTAATTACAAGCGTGTGTTACATTGCACTGACAGTGTGTTGTTCATGGATGCACTTGAAAAAGCACAACCTCCCAGAAATAAATTTAAAAGATTGTCTTCTTATAGTAACCCATCTTTTTAAATCTTCTTTACTCTTTTTGCTATTTTTTTTAAGGTAGGTACCATTACTACAGAAATGATGATGAAGAGAATATCACTGTATACACTGTTAACATTAGGATTTTAAGGACAGCAAATTAATCTGACTTCAACAGTAGGAAGGTTTGCCATTTGAAATTATTAAGGTGTCAAAGGAAGAATGTAGTGTCTAATAAACACTACTTGTGCCTTTGAAAATCTTGCCCAGGAATTTCACAAGTATTTAAGTCTGAGACATAACATTTAATGGAAGTAATGGATGAATAACATTTTATCAAATATTTAGCTTCATCAAGGAAGCAGGTATTTGAGAATTTAGGGGACACACAAACCAACTTTGACATATGTATCTACAGGAATGTTTCAAGGAATATTCTCAAAATTACTACTATTCTTATTGACATTGATACCATTCCTTGTATTGTTTACAGCAAACTATTAGCTAATAGGCTTCTGTTTTGAAATGACACCACATGTTTATTGATTCTTACATATAGACTCTTAGATATAAAGTCATAAAAGGAAGTAAATTAATTGACATTGAGAAATTTTCTCAACGCAAGGAACACATGGAACTTTCTTTGATGCATAAGATTAAGACTTGTGAAGTCAGTCTTTTTAGTCCTTGCTGTGAAGCAGATTTCCTAACTGATGTTGTGTCCCTGATTGTAAGACAAATGGAGTAATATAATTTCATACATTTTTGTAGAAGTTTGGTATTTTTATCAAGTGAATTTCATATATTTATGAGGTAAGCAGTCAGACAGGTAATGAAAATTGTGAAGGAAAAGAAAATGTCTACTGAAAAATACTGATAGAGCAATTGCCTGGCAGACTGGGGGCTCTGATCTTGGTAACTAGACCTTGGACTCAAAAGTATCCTTGAGAAGTGCAGCTGATCTCTTTGAACTACAGCCTGGGTACCTAGAAACCAGACACATAGAATCATAGAATGATTTGGATTGGAAGGGACCTGAAAGATCACCTAGTTCCAACCCTCTTTTCATGAAGAGGGATATCTTCCACTAGACCAGGTTGCTCAGAGCTCCATCCAACCTGGCTTTGAACATTTCCAGGGATAGGGTATCCAATTTAATGTTACATTCAGCCTCTGTGAGGTTCTTGTTAATATATCCCTTGGAGCAGATTAGAGTAAAATGACACTGAATGACCAGTGTATATATATATGTTGCATGTGTGCATTTTTGTGTGTGTACTTTTGAAAAATTTGTTGCGATGGAAAGGAGGTATGTATTCATTTTAGTTGTTATCTATAGCAATATGACAGTATAAAACTATGAAAATATCACTTAGGAAAATATATAAGGAAAAGAAAGAAAGAGAAAGTGTAAGAATAAATAGCAGAGAGGAAAATGATCACCTCCTATGGATCTGGCGATGAGACTTGATTGTTGCAATTCAGTTATCCCTTGGTCAAAGTGATGGTTGCAGTCTTGATTTGTTGGATGTGGGGGAAGCTTTTGCTTTTATCTTATGGATGTATAATTTTGTCTCAACTAATTGAGAATTAGGGAATTCAAGCAAATTTAGCCTGGTACAAGGACTTATGCATATTTGGAATCATACAAATCAAGGAACATGCATTAACCTTCCCAGTTCTGCCTCAGAAGGCTTTAGATTTATGATGATTTGGCTAAATTTTTTGCAAATATTAATGAGTGAATTAAATAATCTTAACAAAACAAAAGAAAATGTTACATGGGAAATGGTTGAGTCCTTCTTCCTAGACCAGAAGCAAGGACAGCCTTGGACCACAAACGGAACATGGATAGAATACAAAAAAGCCTTTTATCAACTCTTAAGCTACCCTTAATTTTTATGCAAAACTGACTGTCTCTCTCCCAGAACTTCCCGTGCTGCATGAACTTTTCTAAACAAGCTTTATTCTCCACACAAACTGCAGGTTCTTGGACTCTTCTAGGGAACACTTGACTCTAGACTCTGTGACACAGATCATCTTTGAAGTGAGACTGTTATTTTACTGTTCTTTGGGCGCATTTTTGGAGTTGGTTTTGTTTGCTCTTACACTTCTGGGATGGTTGGATCCCCTTCTGGAATTGGTTTGTCCTTCCCTTTGAGATGACTTGGCCACTTCTGAAATCTTTCTAATTTATTTGATACTGATATTATTAGGAAGTAGATGGACATTCCATCTAAAATTTGGAAAAGAATTTCAATATTTCTAATAAATACTACAGCAATCAACCTTAAAGTCTTTACTGAGGTCACATATTCCACATTCCTAAGGAATGCTTATCATCTTTACAGAATATATCTGATTGAAAAAAAAACCAAAAGCAAAACACACCAAACACAAACAAACAAAATCCCCCATTTCTCTTATTTTTATTTTTAAAGTTGAAATTAGACCTTTAAGATTAGTATATAAAAGGAAAAAATGTGCTTTTTAAAACAACAGCACTGGGAGGCACACAGCTATATTCCCAAGAATTTTATTGTTAGTGTATCTCATTATCTCAAAGAAAGATTGAAATGAAATTATATAGGGAGGAAAACAGCTAGAGATTTGTCATTTCTTTGTTTCTGTGTATACATATATAATGTATCCCTGATTCTGTAATATGTCTTTTGAGATAAACCTAATATTAATAAATTAGAAGAGAAACAATATCTACCAACAGTGTGATTAGCAATTTAATATGCAATACTAGTACAGTAGAGATGTAAAAATTATATGCAGTGAGCTAATGGATGAAATAGCAGAAAATGTTGATTCAGAAGTCCTAAAGCTATTCAGACATTTATGTATAAAGTTTGTCACAGACTTCTGTAGAATTATTATCAGAAAACCACAAAACCCAATAAAGGAAAAGGTTGAATTATGAAGTGAATGAACAATCCACAAAAATAAGAGATAAATATACTCTACCTAACTCTACAGATACTGGTTTCATTTAAAACAAATTAAAGTAAGTCAGTTTCCTAATTTTAAAGCTTTTTTTTTTTTAGGCAAGACAGAATTATTTTTAAAAAATAATAAATGTTTCTGTTGTTTTTAATAGAAGTACTGGGGACCTGCTTGGCTAGACGACCTCACTGAAAATTTTCAAATGAATGTTTTAAATCATAAATATTAAAACCAATTAGTAATAAAAAATACTGGGGTTTTTTTCCACTGAATATTGTATCATTTCTTGCCGTGAAACAGATACTGCATTTTCCCTTCAGTATTACCTCTTTCCAACGGAAAACAAAGTCTTTTTTCTGTTTAATCAACTGTGTGCAAAATTTTTGTGAAAGGCTAAAGAACGTTAAGGGAATCTAGTCAGATATCCCCTAAATATGTGTCTGAATTGACTTCTGCTCAAGAAACAGCTTCACAAGGATGCATACTCTAGTCAGCATTATGGCATACAACTACATGGTACAGTGCTGCATTGTTGGCTCTGTGCTTCTTTAAAAATATTGTGACTTTGACTATTCCAGAATCTTAAATACAGAGCAAGGACACATGTTCAATCCTTGCTAATGGTTATTAATACACAGGTGACAGGAGTAACTGGAAATGCAGTCTTCCCATAATTCCATGAGCACTGTTCCTCTTCTCTACACAACTCTCACTTTTATTCCTACCTAAAGAATATTCCCCACTTATTGGAATATTCAATGCTTCTGTTGACATGCTACCACACCTCAGCACACTTTTATGAGGATGTCTATCCCATTTGCAGATGTGATGCATATTCTGAGAGTGGTTTATTTGATGGTCTGTAACTACTCCAAACACACAGATCATGTGACAAAATGTGTTCAACTACATTTGAGTAGTCACAGCTAGTGAAGTAAGGACTACCAGGCAGCAGTTCTTATTACTCTAAGATATAACTGTAACTATCAGGTAAACCATTGCCTGAATAAATTTCTCCCCACTTCACTGTAAAAAGTTCATAAAGGAGCCCAAACTTGACCTTCTAATATATTAAGAAAAAAATCAAACCAAAAAAAAAGAAAAAAAAAGGAAAAAAAAGAAGTTGGTTGGTTACTCTTTGGGTTGTATCAGGCTGAGCTCTGATACTGTGCAGCCACATTATAGGGACTTGGGCTTCTGACAGAGAGTAGAATAAAAACCTACTTCAAGATAAGAAAGTCACAGGTACAGATGGTGGTGGGACTGGTGGGAGAGATCATTAGTACCTCGAGGATTTGTGAAAGAAAATACCAAAAAGCAAGCTTTAAAACCCTAAAAGAACAAAGACAGTGAGGCCACAAAGATGACTTGGTCTTCCTGGTTGGAGATTGCTGATGTCAGGTCAGGTCTGGCCATCAACATCCATAACATTGACAGTGCTGGGGCAGAAAAATAGGGATGCTTTTCAAAGTATTGTTTCACTTTTTACTAAAGGTAAATTACTGATAGCAAGAATTAACCAAGATGATTAATAAAACAACAAAAGTTAACCTTCAAAAAAATTACTGATACTGTTTCTTTAGAGGAACTACTAGATTAAGTAATTTTGTAGTCCCAGCATAAGACAATCCTGCATCATAATATCAGACTTGTTCTGCTCATTTTACCTAAAGAAGAGTTTAATTTAAGTTAAAGATATTCCCTTTCTTTGGTTGTTTTCAATAATTGTACCTAGAAATGCCTTAAAAATAAACTATACATACTAAATTTTCTATTATTTATTAATAAATAAATTAAATTTTGATTTATTTATAAATCTGGTATTATTTTAGAAAGATTTGTTTTCTTTGCAGTTTTCTTTTTCTCGTGTTAATGGCATAAATCACACTGGTATATGTGCAGCTCTTTTCCAAATATTTATCTATTTAGTTGGTCATATTACTTTAAAGGGCATTTATCAAAAATTAGACCAAAGTGCATTTTTGAATGAACAGCTACTTTTCATTAAAAAAAAAAAAGAATTATATTTGCTTTTCATCTTTTAAAGTAGAATTGTTTCAAGAACAAAGACATATAAAATTGATCCCAAAACAATAGTATTAACATTGTCCAGTTGTTAATACATAATAATGACTGCTTTCTCAGACGCATCGCATAAAAAAAATCTTTTCATTTAGCTTTATTTTATGTATCATATATGAGATTGGAAAAGCTATATAGAATTATTTTGTGATTCATACTGCTTATAAGTGGTTTTACTTCTTTTTCTTTTTTTTTACTTTTTATCACATCATTTTTCAGAATATTGATTATCCTTTTTTGTGTATCAATATATTATCTTTTCCATACTCTTTTCTTTTTGCCAACACTACTAGGCAAAAGGTACTCATTTATACAATTAGTGTATCCATCTTCAGTTCCAGCGCTTCTACTCCAGGTTCAGACAGCTATTCCTTGGAGACAAAAAGCTATATGAAGACACGCATCATTCATTCTTTCTTTATGTGCTAACTTCCTTTAAATATTCACATTTAGGCACCTTAATCCATACTAGATGGTGACTAAGGATCTTACTCTATTTAACCAATAGACTATATAAATACTTAGTTCTATGAGAAGGCTTGTATTTCACATTTATTTCTGTGAACATTTTTCTATTTTCTGCTATGGAAGTTGTAATATTTAATTTGTTCTTTCACTAAAAATTATGCTTTAAGTTGTTATTTCAAATTACCTACACTGCACTCTGAATTTAAATAAATGAAAACTTGTTATTAATGATTTTTGTTTTTTAACAAAACAAGAAATTTAACTGATTTGTCAGAGTAGAATAAAAGAAAGCAGTTATTCCTAACTGAAATTTGTAGTTAAGAAAGTGTTTAATGAATTGCATTTTATTCAAGTGAAACTCTTTTTAGGTTGATACAAATGTGTTATTTTAACTGTAGATCTTTAGGTTTTGTTGGGTTTGGTTGGTTAATTTTTGTCTATTTTCTCTAGGGGAAAACATCTGTAATCCACAAGTACAACCCATTTACTTGTTCTATTTATGTTTCATGTTTTGAACTTTACAACTCCTGAAAATATTTTCAAATTAATTTTAATTTAACTAGTTTTAAAATTGGCTTACAAGTTCTTTTCCCTAACCAATAGCTTAAATTTCATGTAAAATTTCTTCTGATAACATTATATTACTGTCTGTCACGGATAAAATTTGGGGCAAAATAGTCCCAAGAATAGAAGCACACCATCCAGTGACATAATATCTAATATTTTTCTCTCAGAGTTGGACAGACATAGTGGGTGGATAGCAATTTCTATTCTACAAAAAACTTATACATGTACACCCATATACACAGATGCAGTCTGCACAGAACCTGCTCACGTCAGCCAAGGCCTCTGGTCCAGGTACAACTGATACTGTGGTCTCCAGGGAACAGTATGCTGACTCCAGCTGGTCAAAGTATGGTCTGGTCTCTGGCCTTTACATGGCTGCGTTCCTCCTTAAACTCAGCTCTCAGCATTGTGCAAGACATTCATGGATGCATTTCTCATAAAGAGGCTATTGTTTTCACTTTTTACCGGTTTCTGACTTAGACATTCAGCATAAACAGACAATGGCCTTTTTGGCCGTGTAATCTCAAGCCAATGTCTCTTACTTTCTTGATATCTAAAGCCAATTAGTAGTCAATAGTCTAAAGTGTATTACCAACTTTTTATTTTCTTGCCCTCAGTGTGTTACAAAGAGATAAATTAGGAGCTTCCCTCTCATTTTTTTTCTTTCCCAGACATATCTTAATCATTAGAGTTCAGTAGATGAAGTCTCGAGCCTTTGGAAACACTCCCCCCTAAAAGGAATTATCTTGTTTTGTTTGTTTGTTAGTAAATGCCAGAATCTTTTAATGAGTTAGAGTTGGACAGATGGATTAAAGATCTCATTTGTTTGAGCATGCTTTCAGGTAAGCTTCACCATATGACAATTTTTAAATATAACCACATACTAAAACTTTTTTTATAATGTTTATGACCTATTTATCATACCTTTATATACCAGCAGCTATGTTCAATTTTTTGACATTATCTAGCATAGTTTAATATAATATTTTAAATTTTGCTAATTAATAAATATCTGTGAGTCTGTACTTAGCATTTCACAAAGAATGACATTCACTTCACTGGATTAGATTATGAAGTACACAACTTACTTGAGTTCCAATAAGCTACCAGTGTACCTTATTATTGTCAGAATAAGTAGACAGCAGTAATATTTATTTGTACCCAAAAGTAAAAATTACAATCCTCCTTTTTCATTTTTTATGATTAGGAAGCTCTGTTTTCCATTTAGTCTTCAAAGTAACCTTATAAATGAGGTCATGTTTTGTGCTTTATTTCAGAACACCATTCTTGAAAAAAAAAAAAAAAGCAGTGTTATGCAGTATTTTTAGTTGCATTTGACTACATTCCAAACTCTTTGTCATTTATTATTGTTTCCAATATTCCCACATTAATTTATTTTCATCAGATTCTGCCTTACTTGGCTTTTTTTTTCTTTTTTGTTTCCTACATCTTTGCTAGTGTTGCAAATAAATCAAAACACAAATGCACCCATGAAGTCAAGCAAGACACAATGGATCTCTATTCCATGTTTACAAAATAATATCCTAATATTTGTACTGTGTTTAATTTCTTTCAGTTTTTCTACCTGTTAATTTTAGCAATATTCACAAAAGACTTTGACACACAAGAAAGTAATAAATATTAAGATTTATGATAATTAATATATGTTAATATTACAGAAGGCATATATTGTCGCCAGGGTCCATTGTTTAAGGTTGTTATTTATTTGAAGTTTTGATATAACTTTCCTATAGTTTGACTGTTTCTCAATTATGCAATTTCATATTTTGTATTCCTCAAATGACTGTGCTAATTTTCCCTGTTCTTTGCGGTTTTTTTCTATATCCTGATTGGTATGCTTCATGATTCTTCCAGTTAATAAGTACCTTCCATTTTGGATTGGAATATCAAATCTTGAAAGAACTCTATGAGTACCAATTTAGAAGCTACAACAGAAGCTCATGTAGTACAGCTACCCCTGAAGGTATGGTTCCAATTAAAAACATCTGTGGCCAAAACTACCTGTTATCTATTTTCATATTCTACTGAACTGAAGAATAGCTATTGCAATGAAACTATAATCCTAGAAGACTAAAATTTGTAATTTCTAGAAATTAATACACATTTTCCTTTAGCTAGACAGCTTCTTTAAGGCTGAACAGCTGTGAGTCTATTTCCATTAATTATCTGACAGGGTATATTTAGTTTTAATAACATCAAACTCTACAGACATAAATAAAAAGTAATATTCAAATTGAATACACCTTTTAGTGGTAAAACCCACCTTGAAATGATTCTTTTTCATTATTATTCATTGTTATTACTCTCGCTTTAGCCTTGTTTCTTGTTTTTCCCATTCTTCCTGCTTGAAAGAAAAATAGTCAGTCAAATTGGGGCCAGCCAATTCACCTTCTGGTTTTCTTCCACTTAAGAATTGTTTTGGGGTATATTTAATAAAGGACAAAATCATAAAGAGACAGTGCTGACTCTGTGCCAGTCCAACACATTACTCAGTCATTAGAGCACTCTTAAATCTTACCTTAATACTTTGACAAAATGAATGAATTTGATGATACATTCCCTGCCTTCTGATGTGGGACACATACAGTCTTTCCTTGTGATGCTGTTCCACTTGGCACTTAGTGACCTGAATGTAGAGCAGTATTACACCATGGCAATGAGGTCACTAAGACAGTAACTTATTTTGATTCTTCTTCATGCCTGATTCACACAGAATCCTAAAATCAGTTTCTGCAATTTTTAAGAGAAAACTGATGCCAAACTCTGATTTAACTGCATACTGTGTTTCTAAACCAACAAAATTCAAAATGTGAAAGGTTATTTCATGAGGAATAAAGCATGGATAGAACATATATAGAGGAGTCCACCATTGTTTACTGTAATAAGGCTTATCCTCAGTGAAGTGTTTGATATTGTCTCCCATAACGTCTTCATAGGTAGGCTGGCAATTGATAATGTTAGATAAATGCATGGTGAGGTAGATTGAAAAATGACTGAATGGTCTGGGCCCAGAGAGCTGTGATCAGTGGTAGAATCCACCTGGAGTCAAGTCATCAGTCTTATACTCTGTGATCAGTGTTACGACCAGTGTTGCTTCACACCTGCATTTATGACCTGTACTCTGAGACAGAATGCATGCTGAGCAAATTTTTGCAGATATGAAACTGGGAGGAGGGGTTGATGCCCTAATGTTGTACTGTCATCAGTCTGCAGACTGAAGACTATCAGTTGTACTGTCTACAGTCTGCAGAACTGAGCTGAGAAGAAGGTCCTGAAGTTCAACTAGAGGAAAGGAAAAATTCTGCAACTTGAGAGAAATGAACCCAGGTACTGGTATATGCCAGGAACTGCTGAGGAAGGCCCTGGATTCCTGTTGGACAGCAACCTGACCACAGGCCAGTAGTGTACCCTTGTGGCAAAAAAGATGAGCTATATTAAGATGAGCTTCCGGAGCTATATTAGGAAGAGCACTTTCAGTGAGTTAAGGGAGCTAATCCCTCCACTCTCCTTAGCACTGATGAGGCCACAGCTGGAGTGTTGTGTCCAGTTCTTGGTGCTCTAGTACAAGAAACACATGGATTTACTGGAAACATCTGGAAGTAATCCACAAAGACTAGGTTAAGAGCATTGTGGGTAACCTCACCCAGCCTGGACACAGAAAGGGCTGGCAGATTGAGAGCTCTTTCTCAGTTCCATGGCTAGTGGTGCCTGGCAGTCCTTGGTGGAACCATTTGTCTTGTTAATTTTGATAACAAACAATCCCCCCCCAGTGGTCAACACACAACTTCTTCAAAGGACAAGTGGAATTCAGTAACATAGATAGAGCAATAACAGATGTGATACCCTTTACTGTGAGATTAACCAATCACTGAAACAGGTTGTCCAGAAAGACTATGGAATCCCATTCTCAGTGTAATTCAAAAGCCATGTGGACATGATCTTGGGCAGCTAAGGTAGGATTGAATCAAATGGTCTGCAAAGGTCCCTTTCTATCTCAGCTATTCTGTTGACTTTCATATGAGGAAAAGCTGAGATAGTGGAGACATAATTATTTTCTAAAGTAGTTCTCTTTTTGTTATTTAACCAATCATTTAACAAGTCTTCACATTCAAGGCTTTTGTACTCAAAATTAAAAAATATTAATATTCAAAAGCTTGTTTTGTTTGTTTGTTTTATTTTGGTTGTAATTCCAAAGCTGAACATTCTGTTAAAAAAAATAAACCAAAACCAAAACCAAACAAGTCTGCAAATGTTCTAAGTGTTTGTGGTTTATTCATTTTCTAAGAGATAAAGCATACTTTCAGTGTCTTGAGAGGTAATACAACATCAATAGATATTTGAAGTAATACTCAAAAATTCTTATTCTTAGAAGGTTTTTGAACAATGTAATTTCCAACTTTCAGATAATTCCACTATTTCTGGTTGTGGTGGGGGAAAAAAGTGTTTTTCCCCCTGGAGTTAAAAAAATGGTAACCCCCAGGGGGGTGGTGTCTCTCTTGGTATTGACCCAATCAGCGCTCCTGCAAAATTTAAACATATCACACCAGACCGGAAAAGAAAGATGATGATGTGGAGAAGAAGTGGCCATGTTCTGAAGCCATGAGGAGAAGGGGCAGGAGCCCAGCTGGGGGGCCTAGGCCTCCCCAGCCCCCAGCTGGGGGGCTGCAGGAACTTGGAACAGTGTTAAACTGGGCCAGGTACTGTAGCTGAGAGCTGGGGGAAGTTTCTCCACTGTGAGCAGCAGCAGGAGATACTGAAAGCGGCGGCCGAGCAGCAGTGAACGGAGAGACTATGGCAGAAAGCCAAGAGATAAGAAATAAGCATGGAGCTGAGACACAGAGAGAGAGAGAGTTTTGGGGTAAGAACTGAATCAAACCTCCCAAACCCTTTTGAGACCCCTTCTTGAGGGAGGAAGTGATGGATCCCTACTTGAGGGGAGTCTTGGAATGCAGTAGTACCAGAGAGAGGAGCTGAGAAGCTCAAGACATCCTGGAAGCTGGACCGGGATGGTCAGACAGAATGCGGAGGGGGTGACCTTTCCCCCCGCCCCGCTGCTGCTGCCAAGCTGACGACAGCCTGAGAAAGAGCACAGGAGCTCTTGTAGAACTCTTGAGGCAAAGACTTTCAACTGAAAGCTGCCCGAGATGGTCTGACTCAGGGGTAAACCCCCTGAGGAAAGGGACCGTCACGAAGACCCCTGCATTTCGTGATATGACGTGATGAAGTGAGCCTTTGACCCAGTCAATGCAGTCCACGGGAGAGAGAGACCTTTGCTTGGAGTCAAAGGGCTGAGAAAGGGTGAGAGGAGACCCCCCTTGTATGTAGTGGAAAGAGATCCAGCTACAACTTCAGCTATGACTGCTGCATGGAAGAAGAGAGACACTGCTGTTCTGAGAGTGGAAAGGATTCTTTCCTTCTTCCCTTCTGGACTTTTGTTGGAGGGATGTCTCTGTCTGAGGAGACTGGAATGTTTGCTAAAAAGGATGAGTTACAAGATAGATCAAACTCCTCTCTCTCAGCAATTGTAAATTCGAAATTAAGGGGGCTTTAAACGAGGAAGTGTGGAAAAAAACAGAAGAAATAACAGCCCTTTATTAAAAGATATATATATGTTGAAAAAACCAGTAACAGAACACAAAAAAAACTAGACAGTAATCCTAGAAAAAAAAGGGTCTGAATGAGTGCTTCTCTGTCCTTTAGCACAGCCCTAGTCGTGACCGGCACGCTGAAGGCGTAGGACCTGCAGTACCCTGTTGTGGCCAGCAGGGGGCGCTGTTGGGCTCCAGCGGTCACCACACGGGGAGAGGGGCCTGGGGGAGCAGTCCTGGACCGCTGGAGAAGCCGAGAAGGAAATGGAGGACCCTTCCCTCAGTGGGAGGAAAAAGGGAAGGGAAGCAGTCCACTCCCACGGGACTCACCGCTGTCCCAGGTGACGGCGTCTCAAAACTCCTCCTTTCTCTCCAGTGGGCACGCAAACTCTCCGATGAATCACAGCAGATCCGGGGAGCGGAGCAGCCAGGGAAGTTGAAGCCGGCAATCCGAGTTGACCAGGATGAGAAGCTAAAAAAAAAGACAGATCCCAGTCCCTCTCCCCAAATACAGACTCCCCATCCCCCTCTGAGACCCAACTCCGCCGTCTGCCCCTCTCCCCTCTGAACAGAGCCAGCCCCCCTTCTCTCCTCAGCCTCTCTGATGATCCATCAGCGAGGAATGCAGTCTGGTGAACTAGTTCCTTTGTAAGGTTAATTGCCTCCCTTCCCCCTTCCCTATTCACAACTCCGTTTCTCTTACAGGGAAGCAGGGAAAGAAAAATTCCTCTCTCAGATTTATAACCTATAACAAGGGAGAAGAGATTTGATGCATTGTAAATACTACTTTATCATAAGAAAGATAATTAGGATTGTATATATAATGTATTATAATATTTATTTGTGTAGTGATTGTAATATAATTCCCTTCCTCCCATACTGAGTTTTGTGTTGTGTTTGGAAAACCCATCTCACACTGGGATGAGTTGTGGGAGGGGGGTTTGGACTCGGGAATTGGATTTTTAGGGGTCTCAAACCACAACACTGGTCCTATTCTTTTCTGTATAAAAAAAATAGTTTCAGTCAGAAGAAAAGTGTTCAGATTTTCTTTGCACATCTCTAAAACATTACTTTCAATCATTTCCTAAGTTACCACTTATGAATTTGGTAAGTATACATATGTATACAGTCAAATTTTACAGACTTTAATTGAAAAACTGAAACTAACATTTCAGCTGAAAGTTTAACAACCTTCTGTCTTATATATGATATTCTTTTAGATACACAACAAAATGAAATTTTACTTTTGTGCAACAGGCCCACACTGTTGGCTCAATTCAGTTTATCAGTCATCATGTTTCTTAAGCATTTCCTTCAATCAGTTATTTCCCATTTTTGAATTGTGATTTTCATATTTCTTAATTGAACACAGTACTTTGCCTGTGTCTTAATGGGACTTGATTGATTACTGATTATTGATTATTGATCAATAATTATTATTGATCATTATCAATTTTAAAGTATTCCTCCAGTGTAATCAAGATGTTTTAAATTCTAGTTTTGTCCTAAGAAATTGCAACCACTTCCATCTATGAGTTGGTAAGAGATTTTATATGCACCCTTTTTATTGTACTATCTAAATAATAAATGTAATTATTTTATTGAACCTGTTAGATGTACTGGACTCCATATGGAATGTTCTGCTCATTTTCCTGTGAGCACTGTTAACTACTCTTTTAAGTAGAGGTTTTTAATGAGCTGTACAGTACTGCTGTGCCACCTAATTTTCCAAGTCTAATTAGGAAGTTACCATGAAAAATAAAATGCCAACCAAACCAAGTAAGTTAAGTCTTTCTTTTTCCTTCTATACACTGAACCAGAAATTGTTTTGAAGTAAGATTTAAAATTGTTTGGTTTGATTTTTTCTTGACAAATATATCAGTATGAGTATTACTATAACACTAAACCACCCAAACTTGTATAAGGATCTTACAGTGAAAACAGCCATGTAAGCAGAAAACAGATGGATGATATATGCTTTATGATATTTAGGAGTTGAATATAGCACAGGAGACAACAGATGCACTCAGACAGACTAGGGAATACTCAGAAACAATAAGACGATATTGGTCAGTGAGAGAAGGAATAGCAATAGCTTTTGTTTTTTTAGCTTAAACATAGAAGAGTGCCGTGGAAAGGGACCTGGGGATCCTGGTTGATGGTAAGTTGAATATGAGTCAGCAGTGCCCTGGTAGCCAGGAGGGCCAACTGTGTCCTGGGGGGCATCAGGCAAAACATCGCCAACTGGTCAAGGAAGGTGATTGTCCCACTCTGCTCTGCACTGGTGCAGCCTCACCTTGAATATTTTGTGCAGTTTTGAATATTTTGAGCACCACAATATAAGAAAATGTTAAACTCTTAGACAATGTCCAAAGCAGGGCAACAAAGATGGTGAAGGGTCTTGAGGAGAAGCCATATGAGGAGCAGCTGAGGTCACTTGGTCTGTTCAGCCTGGAGGAGACTGAGGGGAAACCTCATTGCAGTCTACAGCTTCCTTGTGAGAGGAAGTGGAGGGGTAGACACTGATCTCTTCTCTCTGGTGACCAGCGACAGGACCAGAGGGAATGGCCTGAAGTTGCGTCAGGGAAGGTTTAGGTTGGATATTAGAAAGAGGTTCTTCACCCAGAGGGTGGTTGGACACTGGAACAGGCTCCCTAGGGAAGTGGTCCCAGCACCAAGCCTGACAGAGTTCAAGAAGCATTTGGACAATACTCTCAGGTGTGACTCTTGGGGATGATCTTGTGTGGGTCCAGGGGTTGGACTCGATGATCCTTGTGGGTCCCTTCCAAATTGGCATATTCTGTGATAGTCCCAGATCTTTGCAGTCCAAAAAACTGCTGCCAGAATAGTTTATCTTGTCTGTTATTCTGCCCACCTCCCCCTCCATATGATTTGAAATATTTTAGTACTTTCTCATTATGTTCTAAGTCAAATTCCTATCAGTTACATGGTTAGCTTACTCCACACTTCTTGACACCTTGTTTTTACTTCCCACAATGCTACTCAAAGGATGGCAGCCTTTATTGCATCTCTACATTTCTGTAACAAATGTTACTTGACAGGATCTAGATTTCTAAATAGATATGGGGTGAAAAGTCAAAAAGTTGAGTACTTGCCTTCAGAAGAATGACCTAAACTACCTGCACTTTTAATGCATTTTGTGGAAAAGGTCTATGACTCCTCTGTGCCTCCAAATGATATTAATCAGATTTCTGCTTCCTGTCTATGTGGGAACCTGTATTTTTCTGAACTCCTGCTCACTAAGATGGGGAGAATTTTGAATCACTGCCATTTTCTAGTGGTCTAATATAAAGAGTTTTTGTAGTATTGTCTTTTCCTTCTCAGTTTTACATATAATTCTTACTTTCCTTAAATGGTTAATTGCATTTAAAACCTTATAGATTCTATATTATTTTCAAATATAATAGGTTCCAAACCTTGTGTCCAGAATCCTGAGCAAGGTGTCTAGTCTTTTGGCTCACATAAGACTGGAACCCACCTTCATATGGATTTGAATGAAGCTGGAATATTTCACTCATAGTCTAAACTGATAGTTGCCCACACAGAAGCAGCTCTGCAACGTTTAACATCCTGCTTTGCAGATGCTGCTGAGCTCTTTGGGCTGGAAGTCAGCCTAAAGAAGACAGAAGTTCTCCATCAACCTGCACCTCAGGAAGTCTTCCATCATCCCCATATCACCATTGGCGAATCAGAGCTCAAATCAGTTCAGCAGTTTAATTACCTAGGTAGCCTCATCTCCTCGGATGGTAAGATTGACGGGGAGATAGACAACAGGTTGGCAAAGGCATACAGTGCTTTCGGAAAACTCCACAAAAGAGTATGGCGTAATAAACACTTGAAGAAAAGCACCAAGATCAGTGTTTACAAAGCCATAGTGTTGTCTACTCTCTTGTATGGTTCCGAATCATGGGTCATCTACCGCCACCACCTGCGTCTCCTAGAACGCTTCCATCAACGCTGCCTCCGTACAATCTTAAACATCCACTGGTCAGATTTTGTGACCAATACATCTGTTCTTGAGCAAGTAGCAGTCACAAGTGTAGAGGCCATGCTGATGAGAACACAGCTGCGATGGGCAGGGCACGTCTCCAGGATGAAGGACCACCGCCTCCCTAAGATCTTGCTCTATGGTGAACTTGCCACTGGCTGCCGCAAGAGAGGAGCCCCGAAGAAAAGATTCAAGGACTCCCTGAAACAACATCTCAGCCTTGGCCATATTGATCACCATAATTGGTCCACTCTGGCCTCAAATCGGGAGGCCTGGAGACACAGCATCTATAACGCTGCGGAAGCCTTTGAGAACACACGCAGGATCACTCTCGAGGAGAAAAGGCAACGCAGAAAGAACCGTGTCTTGCGGAATACACCATCTAAGGAGTCTTTCTGTTGTGCCTTTTGCAACCGGATATGTCTGTCACGTATTGGCCTCATAAGTCACCAACGTGCCTGTAACAAATGTGGATAAAGCCTTCCCAAATCTTCGTTCGCGAAGCTCAGCCATGAGTCTAAACTGATCCTATTTTTCAGCTTCTCTAGGGACTTCTTCTCTTTCATAATTATCGATCATTGAATATTGTGCACATTTTGTACTGAAAGCACTTTAAAGGTGGAATTGGAGACTTTAAAACTGTGCTGCTTTTTATTTCTTCTCATCAGACAAACATGAAGGAAAGCAAAGGAAGGAAAGCACATGAAGAGCTAGTGCAGACAAAAGGCAGTGAGAGTTTATCCTGTTAAAACATGGTAGAACTTGGACAGACTTTTGAAATTTTATTGTTTTTACTCCAATGTTTTGCTTTAGCACAGAGATTTCTATGTTAGCTCTTTACTAGTTGGAGTGAGTCCAGAGGAGGGCCACGAAGATAATTAGGTTACTGGAGCACCTCTCTTGCAAAGACAGGTTGATGGGGGATGTTCATTCTGGAGGAAAGAAGACTTCTAGAAGATCTTTTAGTGACTTTCTATAAAGAGGAGCTACAAGAAGGATGGAGATGTACTTTTTACAAGGTCTTGTATTGATAGAACAAGGGGTAGTGCTTTTAAACTGAAAGATTCAAATTAGATATTAGCAAAAAATTATTCATCATAGCGGGGTGAGGCACTAGAACATGTCACCCAGAGAAGTTGCGGATGCCTCATCTCTGGAAGCATTCAAGGTCAGGTTGGATGTGGCTCTGAGCAACCTCGTCTAGTGGAAGGTGCCCCTGCCCATGGCTATTAGGTAACTGTCTTGACAAGAATAATTACTTGCTCATATTGACCTGTATAAACAGTTTCATGAAGAAGTCCATTTTCTATATGTTGCACAGATGATATCGAACCTTCTTAAAACAAAAAAAAGAAAGAGAAATCATGAATTATAACGACTTTTAAAATACTAAAATATTTTGCTAAGCTATATCTAGAATGTCAAAGGCCTAGAAGTGAAACTCTGAGGACAAATGGCCCTGTTTGTCTTGCATCCATTCCATTAAGAAGTATCTCTAAAGCAGATTTGTTCTGGAGAGTTAGTTGAAGATTTCCTGAAGCCAGTCAATGACTGAGATAACAGTTGTTGTTAAATAGGTGGATTAGTTCTTGAACTCACCCCTTGAACCTCTGCTAATGAGCAGAACTAATGCATCATTTTATGGAGTAAAAATATAAATAATGAGAATATTAACCTGGAAAAAAATGTCTTCTAATGTAGTGAACTTACCTTTTTTTTTTTTTTAATAGAAGGATTTTATGTATAAGAAAACTGAAAAAAAAAATCATATTCTTGATTTTTCCTTTTTTTTTTAAAGGATCTCTGAAGGTCACTTGTGTTACTTTTTCTTGAACACTATTTGCTGCTCTGTCTACTTCCCTTGGTATCCCTTCCAGTAAACAACACAAAAGGAACTGTTTAGGATGGGGACTATAAGTACTGAATACCTCTGCATATTTCTCAGAAAGGAATGGAAAGTACTATCTAGCAATACGAAATATTCCTTCTCTCTTACAAAACTTTAAAAATAAATATTATATTTATATATCTGTAAGTATTCTTTACAGATGAGGGCAATGTATAACTCTTTGTTTACACCACACAGCCTACCCACAGTTTGTCCTGGAAAGCAGTAAGTTTGTAACTTACTGCCACTTTTACATTTCTGTTAGACTTTGGTAGTTTATGAAGGGAAAAGACATAGATACCAAAAGCAAACAGCAACAAAAAAAAATCCCTTTAGTAGAGTGCTTTCCCCTGGTACAATTTTACTAAATAAAATAGTACTCTAAAATTCTGTTAAGATCTGCTTACAACTGTGCGTCAAACATGCTTCATAATGTTAACATTACAAAATATTCATAAGACACCTCATTGTTCACTTAGTTCCATATGCAAGATTAAATGTCAGAAATAGATGGAATTTCACAACACTGTAAGTTAGGAATATATGGAAGGTTACAACTTTTCATTTTGTTTCAGATGGAGGGAGACTTACCTTCTGCATTTCCTTTCTACATTTCAGGTTTAACTACACCCAAGTCCAATGTCCTGCTCAAAGCAGTTCAGGGCTTTATTCAATCGGACCTTTAAAATGTCCAAAGTTTATTTATATTGTCTAGTCAAGGGGGTAATTAATGGGCAATTTTTGAAAATTCCTGTCATGCACTGATGTACAATGATTATTGTGACTATATTTCATTTTCTACCCTTATGTATAGTTCTGGCCTCCTTTTCAGGAGGATGTTTTCACCAGGCTATCAGCACTGTGAGAAAATTGAATTGGTATTTATAGTGATATGGACACAAGATTCCTAAATCTTATTAAAAGCTGCTCAAACAGTGCAGGAAATATCATCTCTTCTCTGGACTTCAAAGCATATCAAACTGACTTCTATGTATTTCTAATCCTAGTGTGTGATAAATGCCATTGAACCTGTGACTGCATTGTTGCTGTAGGAAATCTCATAAAATAACTGTTGTGATGGCCTGACATGTCCAGAATGTATCCAGCTTGCCTAGATAAAAAGTATCAGAGACATTAATATTCATTTATATGTTTTGAAATCTGCAGTATTAAAGAAAGTGGGGTGATTTTTTTTCCACTTGACTGATATTTAATGGATGTGCTACACCGTAGGGTCATCTGGAAACTTAAGCATGATTATTTCATTTTTAAGTAGGAAAATGCTTAAATATCTGTGTTAGGAACTTTTGTGGTCCCTAGGGTTGCAGTATCCGTAAATGTCCCAACCTAAAGAAGATTGATCTTTTCTGTAACATATTGCATATGAAAATATTATTGTCTACTTCAGGTCAGTACAAGTATCATTAAGCTGGACAGGGGATTGTTAAAATAGTATGTTGACCCTGGAAAATAGTTCACTGTGCTAGGAGATGACTGGTAGAGTATCAGCTTTTCAGAGGGTTTTATCTGACACTAGCTTGATCCAAATAAAAGGGTCCATGGAGACCACTCAGTTTAGTCATAGCTCATTTTCAACTGAAAGAAATGCAGTTTGCAAGCTCCAAGATTAGTCTGCAGTGAAAATCAGAGGACAGTAGCATAGTAAATGAGAAAATGAGATTTGCTTCAGAAACTATACTCTGATCTAAACTAAAAGAAACTGATGTAAAATTCTAAATATATATATATATATATATAAATACTCCCTGGTGGAGGAAGGAAATGAATTGTCTTAATGTTCTCGTGCCTTCAACAAGATACTTAGAGATGGCCAATGAAATGCAATAGATGAACCTACACAAAATCCAGGTTTTTTTCCTAGTTTAGCCATGGTGGTGATGGTGTTAGAGGTCATCCTTCCATTAAATTTTCAACAGAATTATTTAAATGCATAGTAGTCATTTCTTTTCAGACTATTTTTTTCCAGGAAGAGGGAGTGGAGTCGATAGTCTTTTTCAGATTGAAACCTGTTTCATGGGAGGAACTTCTTTCTAGGTTCCCTCTTTGTCATTCACCTTTAAATTTTAATAACGTCTATGTAAGACTATAGGTTTCATTGGATCTGGAGAAGAACAATAATGGAAATTCTAATGATAACCTAAATGTTGTGTTTATCTGCGAAAACAGCCTGAAGTTTTGTCCCTGCTTACTTTATTTACCTGTTTTACAATTTGATATACTACTTATATAGATCTTACTTAGCACTGGTAGCTAAATTTGCTGAAGCCTTAGATGGTGAACATTTAGCTGTACGTGTTAGCATTTACCTAGTTAAGTAAATGAAGGCCCCAGAGCTGGTTCAAGTCAGAAGTAAAGGATGTTACAATCATCAGCATAAGCTGCAACCTTAGAGATAAGAAAATAAAAAGCCCATCTAGAGAAGCTGAAGGGATTCAGTGAAGAATGGGAGGCCCCCTGACCCTGATATTACTATTTGTCTGAATTCTTCTGTGAGTGGTGGGGAACTTAGGCTGAAAGGATACAATTACTAATGGATTTCTTTGTTTAGGGTCCCTTTTGGAGGCACACAGCTCAAGCTCTAATACAGCTAATAAATAGAAAGTACTTTCATGGAGGAATCTATCTTTTAACTTATTGATTCAGTGGAAACCTAGAGTTAAATCCTGCTGCGGTGGCTTGCAGATGTAGCTTCCATAATATAAAGTTGGTCTTATGTAAGACAAAAATATTACAGTCCTGGAACTGGAGTATCTCACCCCTTCCTTTCTTCTTCCCTATTTCAGCTGAGTTTTTTTATTTTAGTTTCTTGTTTATTCTTTTTTTTTATTCTGTTTCCCTCTCCTCACATTTTACCCTAGCTATACACTGCACCCCTCATCCAAAACCAGGCAAGAAGCACATGCATTTATATAGTCCATTTGTTATGAATGGCACAGCTCATTTGAATTACGCTTAATGTAATTGCAACTCGTAATTTACAGACTTTATAGATTGTCGGAGTTTAATGGGAAAAGGACAACCAGAATATACAGGTGAGCCTCCTACATACCACTGAGTTTCAACAACTTAAGTTATGAACTTAAGATTTGAATTTGAAGGAGAGATTTGAATAATTATCATGGAGCAGCAAACCCTATAATTACCAGAGAGATCCTCAGTAGTCTTACAGACAGTCAGGTAGATTTTCTTTCCCCATGGTATACAACATACATTCTTATATTTCTTTGATACCACTAATCTGAGTTCGGTAATAGATTGATATTTTTACTTGCTATCACTTGAATGAGTCTATGTAAATTTAGCTGAAACTTAATGATTAAGTTTAGAAAATCCTGCAATACATCCCTCCGTGTGTGATGGACTGAAATGTCAGTAATGTCTTAAACATTGTCAAAATCATAGAAAGGCTTTTGTCAAACTGCAAGGAAGCAACAGTCTGTCTGTGGTCACTGAAGCACCCCCTCTTCCCAATGCCTTCCTACTGGAATTTGGACTGTGACTAAATACCTAAGATAAGAGTATTGTCTAATCATCTCAAGTTTGAGGAGAGGTAAACAAGGTTCAGCAAAGAAGAATATATCTGTATTAAGGATCAGCCCTAGCTGGGTTCAGGGGGTGGTGGGAGAGAAGGGTTTGGAGTGTGTGATGGCGAAATCTCTCCACACCAAAACAAAGGAGTTTTGTATTACTAACCTCCTGTCCCCCTCCCAAGGAAGACCACTTACACATGGGACATTTACATGAGGGGCAGGTGAGAAAGGGCCATAAACCACCAAAGACCCCCAAAGCACCCCCCTAATTCATTCCTGAGGCCTTCTGCCACCAAAGGGCTGCATGTGTTCGAAGTGAGGCAACAAATCTGTTACAAAAGACTGCAAAGCTTCCCTCCACCAAGGGGAAGTGCTGCATCTCCTAAACTTATGTTAATCCGTTGGACTGTTATGTCTCTTTTTGTGTCTCACATTTACCATTAAATAAAACCCATACTATTTACTTTGGCATTTGGTCTCATATGTACCTTAATTCGGGCAGAGGCATTTCTAATAATTTTAATAACCAGATCATAACAGTATGCTGATTGCAGTTACTTTCTAATAGTTTTTCTAATAAATTCTCAACAATCTATGAAGTTTGGATTGCAATAATTATCAGAAAGTTATTGACTTTTTGTCTCTTAATGTCAAAACTCTCACTCTATCAACTGAATAATGGGAACATACGTTGCAAACTGCATCCTGCAGTGGATCAAACAAAGTATAACCAGCCAGCTGAAAAAGGAAGGTAACAAAGCTAGTGAAAAGGCTGGAAAAAATGTCCCACAAGGAGTGGCTGAGAGCTCTGTGTTTGTCTTATTTGGAGAAAAAGAGGCTGACTGATGACTTCATTGCTATCTATAGCTTCCTGAGGAGGGGAAGTAGACAGGGAGGTACTGATCTCTTCTCCCTTTGATCCAATGAAAGGACACATGGGAATGGTTCAAAGCTTCATCAGGGGAGTTTCAAACCAGATGTTGGGTGGTCATATCCTGGAATGGGCATCCTAAAGAGGTGGTTGATGGCGTTTGGAAAATGCCCACAGTAACATGATTTAAATTTTGGTCAGTCCTGAAGTGTTGAGAAAATTGGGCTAGATGATCATTGTAGTTGCCTTAAAATCAAAATCTCCTCTCCCTTTCCCTCTCCCTCTCCCTCTCTCCCTCCCCTCCCCTCTCTTTCTCTCCCCTGACCTCTCTTCCTTTTTACATTTCACCTGCTGATTTCAGACCATTTCTCTGTATTACTAATACAATTTTAAATTCTAAAACTACCCTTCAGAGTACTTGCACTCCCTGCTGCTTCATGTCATTTGGAAATTTTTAAGGACACTCTGCAATTGTATCCAAACCACAGCTGAAAATACTGAACAGAACAAGTTCTAGCATAGGTCCCCGTCCTTCCCACTAGAAGGACAGTCTAATAGCCTAACTGTGCTTTTAGTAAAGTTATTCTGTTGATTATATATCCACCTTTTTGTTTATTTCGTCTTTATTGTCAGTGATTTCTTATAAAAACATCATTTGGAAGTAAAGTTTCACTAGTCAAAGTGGATCTGTTTTATTACTTCTTTTATGAGCTCTACCAGATTTTCTATGAAAAGGCTAAATTAAATTAGTTTGACACAGTCAATTCTTGACAGATCCCTACTTGATGACTCTTGGCAACTCTATTTTTATCCTCTCTGTATACTTTTATCATATTTAGATATTTAACTGAATATTCATAGGCTTTTTCTTATTTTCTGCAGTGTTGAAGCTAGAGTAACCTGTTATTAACTAATTACTGACTCCTCTTTTTTCACTTTTATATATAGATTTACTGTTTTTCCTAAACCTGTTACAAAAAAAGAGTTGAACAATCATCATTGGTGGTTAAGAGGTTATTTTAGTTAGGTTTTTACATGCCAGGACTTCACCAGGGCATATTAGAATCTAATCTATGTAGTAATTTAGTAATTTCTTCCTGCCTTATTCTGTTCTATGCTACTATCCCACTGGTCAATCACAACTCAGCTAATATAGTCAAGAAAGCAGAACATAATAGTTGATTCATGGACTTTTTCTGTATCACCTATTTTTTTGAATTAATTGAGGAACTTGTATTTTATTTTATCTTCTTCTTACTTACATTATTCTATTCTTTTTTTTCCCCACACACATTGTAGTTCATCTTTCAGACTCCAAACTTTATTTTTATGTGCTTGTTTGATACTTTAAATTGATTTATTTAATATTTGTTTGCTATTTTCAAATGTTTTGACTACTTTTCATATTCAGGCTATTAATAAAAGAGTTTGTGGTATAAAAAAAAGCTTTATCACAGTTTCTAACTTGATTTACCACTGAAAAAAATTTACTCAGTTCTCTTTTGAGCTATTCTTAGCTCTTCTTTTATTTGGGTGTAAACCAAGGAATAAGTTATTGATGTGTAAGTTTGCAAGAAAAATTAGTTACTAAATAGCCACTGTGCATCTCCATTACCATGGTTGTCCTTGATAATTATCAAACAAAGGCACAAAGTGTTCAGAGAACAAAAGAATAGGAGACTTACCACAAGGGATGATGATAACAATTCAAAAACCATGAACGAGCTGTCATATTACAAAATTAAATTTATATTTATTTAGTGGTATGTCTTTTATAATTCTTTACATTCAGAATGATTTCTCAGGTGACCTTTTTAAATAATGCAGTGAGAATTTAAAATCATTCAGCTATTTTGTGTTCCACTCTTAAAAGCTCATGTCACACAGAGGTAGTTCATATACATAATTTTTTTATTTATGTTCTCTGGCATATGCTTATACACCTATCCCAGTTTACTAATATTTCTACAAGGCAAAGCCTGTTCTGAAACAAATTCTAAAGGCATACCATGTTGTGTAGTGGTAGCTTTAATGGTTTTGGCTAGTACTTCTAAGTCAGCAAATGGTTGTTGGGATATAGAGTCAGATTTTCTATTGTTCTGAAGAGCATAGATGTATTATGATTTAGGTCATTTATCACATCTATGACTTTTAGTTATTTTTGGGCTTGGAATTCAGGAGATTTTTATCATCTCTCTGCATCATGGCATTCAACTCTCAAAGAAGGGGATGTGGAACCATCTTAAAAATGCCCCATTTTAGTCTAAAATTCACACTGTCAGCTGAATAAATCTCCAGACTCTACAGACTGCTGATCAGAGCACCGTTGACTCTGAAAGGGAACTTCAGCACCTTGTTCATGTCTGAACTCTAGAAAATTGGCATTTGGATGTATAGATCTGAACCTGAATCAGTTTCTTTTTGCCTTAGAAAGTAGCATGTTTTTTATGACATGATTGCAATATCGTTTTCCGGGACTCCTAAAGGCATGAATGAATAAGATAATAGGTTGACACAGAAGCATTTAATTTTCTACATAATTACATGAACCATAACAGTCTAGTCATGCTTTAATTTTGTTTGGTTTTGAAACTCTCACTACAGAATAGATTCTTCTGTTCAGTCTTTTACATGTGTGAGTAATTTCTAGGTAGTTAGACATCTATCTTTCACTTGTTTCTTTCTTACCCTTACTCACCTCAGAAATATGTCTTATACTTTCTAGGTGTCCCAATTTTATGCAGGTCACGTATTTTTGCTTGTGTGTGTATATTTATACACATACAATAAAGTGCCAGTTAGTAACTGATATAACTTTCTAACAATTCTCTTGTGATCCTAATTACTCTTTAGGCTTTACAATGGAAATGACTTTGTTCTCTTCTGTATTCCTTTAGCATAAAGAAAAGAATTGCAGTACAATGGGACTGAACTTGGTGTTTTCTCTTTCCAGCATCTGGAAAGATGCTTTTCAGTCCTTATCTGTAACAGAAAAGTAAAATGCATCCTATTTACTAAGTTACACTCCTTACAGCTCAGACAGGAAACTACAGAACAGTCTACTACAGTACTTTTTCTCCAAAAATCAAACTATCTCCAGCTTTCCAGCTGCTAGTATGTCATGGCTGGGCTTCTCAAATGAAGATTTGGGGAGGGTTCTACCCACGTTTGTTACAAGAGCGCTGGTGGCTAAAACGACCAATACGAGACAGACACGTCCGGTTGCAAAAGGCACAGTAAAAAGACTCCTGAGATATTCTGCAAGGTACGATTCTTTCTGCGTTGTCTTTTCTCCTCGAGAGTGATCCTGTGTGCTTTCTCAAAGGAAGCAGCAGTGTTATAGATAGTGTGTCTCCAGACCTCCCAATTGGAGGCCAGAGTAGACCAGTTATGGTGATCAATATGACCAAGGTTGAGATGTTGTTTCAGGGAGTCCTTATGTCTTCTCTTTGGGACTCCTCTCTTGCGGCAGCCGGTGGCAAGTTCACCATAAAGCAAGATCTTAGGGAGGCGGTGGTCCTTCATCCTTGAGACATGCCCTGCCCAATGCAGCTGTGTTCTCAGCAACATGGCCTCAATACTTGTGACTGCTGCTTGTTCTAGAACAGATGTATTGGCCACATAATCTGACCAGTGGATGTTTAAGATTGTACGGAGGCAGCGTTGATGGAAGTGTTCTAGGAGTTGCAGGCGGTGGTGGTAGATGACCCATGATTCGGATCCATATAAGAGAGTAGACAGCACAATGGCTCTGTAAACACTGATCTTTGTACTTTTCTTCAAATGTTTATTTTGCCAAACTCTTTTATGAAGCTTTCCAAAGGCACTATATGCCTTAGCTAACCTGTTGTCTATCTCTCCGTCTATCTTACCATCCGAGGAGATGAGGCTACCTAGGTAATTAAACTGCTGGACTGATTTGAACACTGATTTGCCAGTGGTGATATGGGGATGATGGAAGACTTCCTGAGGTGCAGGTTGATAGAGAACTTCTGTCTTCTTTAAGCTGACTTCCAGCCGAAAGAGCTCAGCAGCGTTTGCAAAGCAGGATGTTAAACGCTGCAGAGCTGCTTCTGTGTGGGCGACAAGGGCTTTAAAAGACCAAAACCAAATGACATAAAAGAAAAAAATCATCAAACCTCAGAAATCCACCCTTTTCTTCATGAAAATCTGTCTGTTCTAGGCTCTAAATCAGTTTGTTCAGTATTAAAAGTGAATGGTTAAGATATGAGAAATATTAGCTGTCTTTTTTTGTGATCATTCATTCTTAGGTGTATATAAGGTATCAATTCTGGAAGGCCAAATGTTTTTGTTCATATTTATTAATATTACTCAGATTTAAGGTGCAAGAGGGGAAACAAAAAACTTGTGAAAGAAAAAACATTTTTGTGCATCTCCATCATGTCCTACTCAAGATAAATTTTTTACATTTTTCACTTAATGTTTAGCATGAAACTTTCTCAGAAATTATTATTTAAGCCTACCTTCACACCACTACTACTACATACCATGCTGTTTGAGCATGTGATTCAGCTAGACAACACTCAGACTTTAAAGAGTCCAAGCAGAGATAGGAAGGGAGTAAAAATTACAAGGAAATAAAAATTCTTAGAAAATCTTATATTTATTTATGTGGACCTATATACATTGCAAATATGTAGATTATTTTACACAGGTCTTTTTTCCATCCTGATTTGACAACTAAAAGATTATTTAAAAAAACCAAAACCAAAAAAACCCCACCCCACAACAAAAAACCCCTTAACCCTATTTTTTTCCTTCAGGTTAGTAATTATTTCTGAATTAAGCAAAAATTGTAAATGACCAGAAATAAAAATCATTGTGTGAGTTGTTATTACAAGAGAAATACAGAACATAGTGTAATAAGCCACTTCACATCAAATGGAAAGGATCTGAGAGTTGCTAGCAACAAAAAGATTACTTTAAGCAAGTGCTCTTCAACTATGATAGTTCCAAACGGTCTTAAAAAAAAAAAGAAATATAAGAACTAGGTTTATTTTTGAAAACTTAGCAAAATATTAAATCCAGAATAAAGACAGTTTTCAGAAAAGCCAATAAATTGTAAAATAGAAAAATGCAGTGTTTTTCTTTAAATGCGGCTTGATTTGGAAAGAGGTTGGAAATAAAGCTTTTTCCTCTGATTTAAACATTGGGATAAGTTGTTTGTACATTTCTTTTCTCTAAATTTATTCACAGATGAGTACCTTAAGAATGCTAACAAAAGTTGATGTTGAAACACATCTCTACTTTTGTGGAAAAAGACAAATAGTTTTGTGGAAAAAGACAACTAGCTTTGTGGAAAAAGAACAATGCAATTATCACATACAATCAAAAAGACAAAGCCCACATTCTCAAAAATTTCTACATAAAACCAAATTAGATTTTATGTAATGTTTGAATCAAATTATTTATTCATGTACTTAACTATATATATTGTTATAACTTTGATTTGGTTTTAAGTTGATCATTACAATAATCTGTAACTTATATATTTTTGTCCTGGAGTATGCAAAAAAAAAAAAAAAAACACAAAAAACCCGCAAGATCAGTGTTTACAGAGCCATAGTGTTGTCTACTCTCTTGTATGGTTCCGAATCATGGGTCATCTACTGCCACCACCTGCGTCTCCTAGAACGCTTCCATCAACGCTGCCTCCGTACAATCTTAAACATCCACTGGTCAGATTATGTGACCAATACATCTGTTCTTGAGCAAGCAGCAGTCACAAGTATAGAGGCCATGCTGATGAGTACACAGCTGTGATGGGCAGGGCACGTCTCCAGGATGAAGGACCACCGCCTCCCTAAGATCCTGCTCTATGGTGAACTTGCCACTGGCTGCCGCAAGAGAGGAGCCCCAAAGAAAAGATTCAAGGACTCCCTGAAACAACATCTCAACCTTGGCCATATTGATCACCATAACTGGTCTACTCTGGCCTCAAATCAGGAGGCCTGGAGACACAGCATCTATAACGCTGAGGATGCCTTTGAGAACACACGCAGGATCACACTCGAGGAGAAAAGGCAACGCAGGAAGAACAGTGTCTTGTGGAATACACCATCTAAGGAGTCTTTCTGTTGTGCCTTTTGCAATCGGATATGTCTGTCACGTATTGGCCTCATAAGTCACCAACGTGCCTGTAACAAATGTGGATAAAGCCTTCCCAAATCTTCGTCCTATCTTTCCCTTTAGAAACGTTCCATGCTTTTATATAGTTTCATGTTGGAGCACTTGAAAAATGGAGAGCAATGCTCTAGGTTCTCCTCCTGAGGTGAAACCCCAGAAACAGTTTTCAGGAAAATCCCCTCAGAATGTAGGAGCTGTTGTTCTGAACCATCAAACTGAGACAGATTCAGACATCAGGAGTTATTCTCCTCTAGTAACTGTTTTAAACATTAAGCTATAATTGTGAAAGTGTATACTACTATTCATTCCACTTCTTGTTAAGGAAAATTTCTATACCTGCAGGGAAATTCCTCCTCAATTATTTGTTTGAAATTCAATGATGTCAGTGTGATTGGTTTTGCATATTGCATTGAGTCTCTCAGAGAGCGTAGATGAGCTAGGTATCTTTCTGTTTAAAGCTGTGTGAGATTTATAGTGAAGATATTTCTAAGTCTCCTGAGATGGTAGTGCTTTTCAACTTAAATTCCAGTACCACCACAGGCAAAATACATTTCTGCCAAAAAAACCTAGAGTATTTACAGACACAAAAGTTCATAGGCAGTTTTGATCTTTTTTATTTTTTCATAAGTACTCATTCTAAATGCTATTTCCCCTGTAGATGAAAAAGACTGCCTATGTGCATGAAATTGAATTTGTTCCTATGGTCACAGGTATTTTGACAAACAATTCATGTAACACAGAGAGTCATCATTTTATCTAAAGTAAAATCTATTCAAAATTAATAAAATAATATTTTTCAAGTGTTTTATTATTTTCTGTTTCAGTTCTCTTATTATAGTAATATAGTTATGCTTCTTAATTATATTCCATAGTTAATCTTGTTAGCTAAATGCAAATACTTGTTATACTGTATTTTTAGATTTCTACCCTAACTATTGTTGTATTATAAATAATTCTATAAATTTTTTTTCCTGAGTCTTTTCTTTTTTTTCCTAATCTCAATCTGAACTGAATTATTTATATATTGCTTAAAATACTGTATCTCTTTTTTGTTTGTTTGTTTGTTTGAAGCTGTATCGTTTCTGTATCTCAGTTATCTTGATGTAATATGTATAAATAAATAACAATGCTGGACCAACATCCAGAAATATACACTGAGAAAAATGGGCTATCAGCAATTCTTGACCATATCTCATTATTTTCTAACTTGTTGTGGGAGTTGCTGTGGTATTCACTGTAGTTTTCCCTACTGGTTTTATGCTTTCAAGTTTTATTTTCAAGTCAAACAATGAAATCATTAGGCAGTCACTTCTAATGTAGATTTCTTATAACAGTTAAAAATGTATAATAATTTCACAGATCATAGGCCTATTAGAATATATGATTATTTTAAAATAAATTTTCAAAAATGGGAGCCTAAAATAACATTAAAAGACCATTTTGAAATCTAAATATATGGGCTGTCCTTAAAGCATATAAACACTTAACTACTGATTCCTATTCATATGGATCTGGATCCAATACCTGTGATTCCATTCCCACTTTAACATTACAAAAATACAAGTAAAGGGAGCTTCCTCTTTAACCTGATACCTCCCTTTTGTTACTGTTAGCATTTGAGCAGTTGCTTTATGAACTATATCTCTAAGTAAATGGTTTCTGAGAATTTCCAATCTTGCTTTTTATTTTACTTTTTTTTTTACTTTATTTTGTATTTTAATTTGTCTTAGTTTCATTAGTTTGTTATTGTATTAATTTTTGAAACAAATTCCCTAGCTGTCAGAAAAATGAAGGTGAAACAAGGGCAGACTGAAGAGCAATTGTCAGTTATGACATGTTAAGGAGAACAGGCAACTGCAACATAATTCAAGTACATTTATTCTTAGGGAAAAATCTTGGTCTCATTAGCGTTAGAAACTAAGGAGTAATTAGTTGTAATTGCTTCATGGATCAATCCCACCTTCATGTTCTAGCAAGTAGCACATTCGGCAATAAATGAAGCATAAGCCTTACTTCATGCTTTAGTTGTGTGAATATTTTTCTGCAAGAACAGGATACAACACTTCAAATAACCTCATGAAAAAGGAATTTTCTAGAAACAAATTGGAACAATAGTCAAAGACAAGAGACTAAAACAGGCAGAAATTTTTGCAGCTTGGGGAGCAAGTTTTTTAGATTTTCTAAATGGCAAACAGTGATTCAGACATTTTTCTTCCCTTTACCGTTCTTCTCTCACTCAGATAAGGAAGTTCTACTCAGGCATTCAGAGTTTTTGTGTCCAGCCAGGTCTGTTTTTCTCCAATTCACTCTTCAAATTGAAGAAAGGGTAGAGAAACCTGAAATTTTCATAAGAAAGTGAATTCGTTTTTGTAGTATTGCAGAAATTGAAACTGAAGTACAATAAATTCAAAATTCCTCAGATGAAAAGGGTTACAGCAGCCTCAAGCTCATTAGTCATTAGAAACCCTAATTCTCTGTGTACTCTTCTCCTACAAACATTCTCCTGGGCAAAAAAAATTTAGTTGACTCATCCTCAATGTTCACTGTGATTCAATATGAATAGACTATTTGTCTAATATATCAAATTCTATCAGCCTTCAGGATCTATCCTCTTCTTAAACATGGCCTTCCTGATTTCTCTAAACCACCATGGTGCATTCCTTTTTCTTTTTATGTCATTAGCTCATAACTTACATTCCCCAGTCATTCCCAAATATTTCATATTCCCTCTCTGTAGAGGATTTGGTTAGAAATGCGAGGACATATGAGCATGGCTAGGGCCATGGACGAGCTGCTAAAGTACAAAACGCAGTCCAGCTAGGCCCGTGAGAACTCTGAGATAGCAGGGCCATGAGAAAGCAGCAATGTCCTTGGGCATTCTAAATTGGGCTGAAAAACAGGAGCTTGGCATTAACAAAACAAAGACCCTTAACGAGCCACCTGTGTAAACAATGAAAGGCAATTGAGATGATATCACCACCTAACTGTGTACCAATAAGGAGCCTAATCTTGTAATATTCATGAGCCCATTATAGAGTGTATATTAAGCTACTGTCAATTTTCAATAAACGAAGTCCCTGGATTCTTACATTAAGGTGTCCGGAGTTTCCCGTCGCGACAAATTTTTGGCGCCCGAACAGGGACCAAGGGGGGTCCCTAGGGAATCAAGTCGGATTTCCTGGGTTAGGAGTCAAGTCGGACTCCCGAGAGCCAAGTCGGGTTCTCGCAGCCACGGTCGGACGTAGTGTTTCGGTCGGTCTTGCTGTGCAGCACAAGTAGGCGAAAGGGTTGGACGAAAAGAGCTCAAACCTGCCGCTGCCGAACGCCTCTCTTTCGAGGATTTTGGACGGCGAAGGAGTTTAGTTCCGCGTCCCACGTAGCGAAAAGAGCTCAAACCTGCCGCTGCCGAACGCCTCCCTTTTGAGGATTTTGGACGGCGAAAGAGTTTAGTTCCGCGCTTCCGGCAACTATTTAGTTGGACCCAGCGCCCGGGACGATTCCTGAAGAAGGACGCCCGCCGACAAAGCCGCAAGGAGTCTCGTGGAAAGGGCTGCACGAAGCGTGGTAACACGTTTTTTAAGTAATGGAGAGACAGGCGGCCTTATCATTGCTCCAATGCTTTTTAGAAAAGCGAGGAGTTAAAGGGTTAGATTTAAAAAGGGATTTACCGGAATTGCTTAAGGTGGGGTTTGCGAAAGGGTGTTTTGTGGACCCCAATACGGTTTTTGATGAGCGTGAATGGAAACGGTACGGGGATAAGTTGTGGGAGGATTTATTGAATGATGATAAAGTGGCTAAAAAGTTAGGCAAGCAGTGGCAAGCTGTTTCTAATGCTTTGCAACAACATAAAGCCGAGCAGCAGGCTGCTCGAGCCGCTGCGCAGCGTCTGGGAGACATCAGCAGTCCTTTCGGAGCTGAGTCTTCATGCCCGCTGCCTCCCTCGACTAATGTTGTACATATCCCGCCTGAATCCTCAAGGCAGGCTCCTATTACTCCCACTGCCCCTTCCCTAGAGTTCCCTAGCCCGTCCCCTGAGTCCCAGTAGATCTCGTCTACCGAGGCTGCGTCACCCCCCTCACCCGATACATCAAACACTGTCGCGGCAGAGCGGCGAAAGCTCTGGCAAGGCATTGCCGCAGACGCTTTGCAAGCGGGAGATAAAGAAGCGGCAGAAACTTTAACTAATGCCTTTCCGGTAGTTTATGCTCCGGCACAAGGGGGTGGAATGGTAGCGAATATCACTGCCCTTGATTGGAAGCTGCTGTCGCAATTGCGTGCTACCGTTAATGAGAGTGGAATCCAGGGTGAGCCTACCCGACAAATGTTAAATTATATCTGGGGTAGCAACTTACTTTTACCGGCAGATATTAAAGGCATTATAAAGTTAGTTCTTTCACAACACCAGCAAATGCTACATAGTGCGCACTGGCAAGCGTTTTGCCAGGAGGCCGTAGCGGTCCAGAGACCGGCAGCTGACCCTTTGCACGGGGTTACGTTAGATGAATTAATGGGCTTCGGACAGTACACCAGAATAGAAGCGCAGGCATTAATAGGGCCAGATAAGATCAGGGAGTCTATGCGCCTAGCCCGTCTCGCTCTAGATCAAATCAAAGCTCCAGGAGGAGTTCCGTCGTATATGGGGATCAAGCAGGGAAGAGATGAGCCTTTTGGATCTTTTGTAGACAGGGTTGCTAGTGCCATTCAATCAGCAGGGGTTCCCGAATATATGCAAGGAGCTTTGTTAAAGCAGTGTGCGCTGCAGAACTGTAATTCTACAACTCGCAGTGTCATTATCACTCTCCCGGGTAATTGGTCAATTGAGGAGCTATTAGAGCGAATGGCGCAAATACCCCAGGGGCCTAATGCTATGTTAGTGAACGCAGTTAAGGAGCTAGGTGATAGCTTAAAGGAGCAGGCGAAGGCTACTAGCTCTCAGGTTTTAGCTGCACTTGCGCCCTTACATGCCCCAACCGGAGCCATGCAGCGAAGCAGACCAGCAAAAAGACGCTGTTTTCGGTGCGGAGAGTACGGACACTTGCGAAGAGAGTGCCAGTCCGGTCCGGTGTGGTGTTCTCGCTGCCAGCAAAACACGCATGTTCCTGCTATGTGCTGGCGTGGGTCGGGAAACGGGAAAGCCAGCGCGAAGGGGTCTCGCGCCAAGACACAAGTGACGGCTCCAACCACTCACAGCTTCCCGGCTCAGACCTCACACTGCATCCCGCAACCAGAGGGAGCCTCGGCCTGGACCTGGCAACCGCAATAGACTGCACCCTAATAGACCAGCGTCCTCAGAGAATACCGACAGGAGTACGCGGACCAGTATTAATTGACGGCAAACCAGTGGGAGCGTTGTTAATAGGTCGATCCTCGTCCACGATGGCTGGATTAACTGTTTTAGTGGGACTGATTGATGCCGATTACACTGGAGAAATATCAGTCATGGTAAATACTCTGTTTCCACCCTTGCATATACCAGCCAGATCTCGTATCGCACAACTGATACCGCTCCCTCAGATCGCTTCTGGACCATCAGATAAGCCCGAACGAGGAGATCAGGGCTTCGGATCTACTGGTGCATCAGCTCTGCTAACAATAGATTTGACCAGACGACCACAAAAAGCTGTTCAACTCCAATGGAATTCTCAAACTGTACATTTAATTGCTCTTTTGGACTCGGGAGCTGACCTCAGCATCGTTGCAGCTCGCGAGTGGCCAACATCGTGGCCCTTGGTGAATTCAGGAGCATCAGTTGCAGGAGTGGGTGGTCTGACTCTGGCAAAAAGGTCCCCTCCGATATCTATCACGCTGGATACAATGACTGTGAACTGTGCAGTGTCTGTTCTTCCCCTACCTGATGGAGTACAAGCTTTAATAGGGAGAGACATTCTCGCTCAGATGGGGATGGTTCTGACCAACGAACCGGGATCCCCTTTAGCATGACGGCCATTGTCTGGACTTTCCCGATCCCGCTCCAGTGGAAGTCAGAAACACCAGTGTGGGTAGAGCAATGGCCCTTAAAAAGGGAAAGTCTTTTACAGGCACATGCATTGGTGTCAGAGCAGTTACAACAAGGACACTTGCGTTTGTCAACTAGCCCGTGGAATACTCCTATTTTTGTGATCAGGAAGAAGTCTGGGAAGTACAGGTTGTTACATGATTTACGTGCAGTAAATGCCCAGATGCATGCGATGGGGGCATTACAACCAGGACTGCCAAATCCAGCTATGATCCCACAAAATTGGTTCCTGCTGATAATCGATCTTAAGGACTGCTTCTTCACTATTGCATTACATGAGCAGGACTGTAAGCGTTTTGCATTCACTGTTCCTGCTGTAAACAAAGAAGGACCAGCGCAACGCTATGAGTGGACAGTGTTGCCTCAGGGAATGAAGAATTCTCCCACGCTCTGTCAGCTCTACGTGGATGCTGCACTACAGCCAATCAGAAAATCATGGCCCTCAACAGTTATTTACCATTACATGGATGATTTGTTGTTTGCCCAGCCGACTAAGTTTACAAAGGATCAAAAACAGCAGCTGGTTAATCAGTTGCAGCAGCAAGGCTTAGTCATAGCCACTGAGAAAATTCAAGAATCCAGTCCCTGGCACTATTTAGGGTGGCAAATCACAGACTCTGTCATTCGACCTCAGAAATTGTCTATCAGTATAGAGATTGCCACCTTGCACGATGCTCAGAGACTCTTAGGAGACTTACAGTGGCTGCGTCCAGTAGTGGGAATACCTAATGAGTGGCTAGAACCCCTCAGACCGCTATTAAAGGGTACAGACCCTTCAACAGCAGTGATTGTCACCCCGGAACAGCGAAACCTCTTACATCAGATTGCGGCCAGTATTGCTGATCATGTCACACATCGACGGATAGAGGGTGTACCTGTCAATCTTACTATCTTGGCAGGAGAGAAGCATTTTATGGGAGCCCTCACGCAGCAAAAAATAAAAACGGGGGACAAACAAAAGCGGTTTGCAACATCAGCTAAAGAGCAACAAATTGTATTAGAATGGCTGACAACATCCTTGCAACCACGCAGAACAGTCCAGGAAAAGATTCGGACTTTATCAGAGCTCATCAAAAAAGGCAGAAGCCGGATTGTGCAAGCGACCGGGTCAGAACCACATGAGATACAAGTGCCGATAAGACAGGAGGACTTGGACTGGTATTTAGTCCATTCTCCCGAGCTGCAAGGAGCGTTACTTGTGTCAGATGCCATCATCAACATCCGTCCTTTGCAGTCACCGACGCTAGCCTGGATAGCTAACCAGGCGTGGCTGCAAGTTCCAAAGCGATCTGCGACACCGCTTCAGAATGCAGTCACCGTATTCACTGACGCTGGAAAAAGATCGCAGCGTGCCGTAGCCACCTGGAGGCACGAAGGGCGATGGCATCAACACTTCCTAGATGCTCAATTAAAGGACTCTTTACAAACATTAGAGCTCGCAGCTGTTGTGTGGGCATTGTCTCACTGGCTAGGTCAAGCACTTAATGTGGTTACAGACTCGATGTATGTTGCAGGAGTGGCTAATCGGATTGAAGATGCTAGCATTAGAGAAGTTAAGAATGCCAGACTCATGCAACTACTACAGCAACTTCACAAAGCTATTGCTTGCCGGTCAGCCAGATATGCTGTGTTGCACATCAGAAGTCATCAATGGAATATAGGACTGGGAGAAGGAAATGCTAGAGCAGATCGTCTAGTGTCAACAGTAACAGAAGCACCTATATCTCCTTTCCTGAGAGCACGTGAGGCTCATGCTGTGTATCACCAAAATGCAAAAGGTCTCAGTCACTCATATGGACTGTCAATCGAAGATGCCAGAGCGATAGTGAAAGCATGCCCTATTTGCAGTCAGCAAAATAAAGGAGTAGGCCTCGGAGTGGGAGTTAATCCCAAAGGACTGAAAGCTAATGAGTTGTGGCAAATGGATGTCACACATGTTCCTGCTTTTGGTCGACTGAAATACATGCATGTGTCAATTGACACCTACAGTCACTTTGTATGGGCTACACTGCAACCAGGAGAGAAAGTCCAAGATGTGAAGCGTCATCTGACAGATTGCTTTGCTGTCATGGGCGTCCCTAAAACGCTGAAAACAGATAATGGGCCTGCTTATGTGAGCAAGATTCTGGGACAATTCTTGCAGCAGTGGGACATAAAGCATGTTACGGGCATAGCTCATTCACCTACTGGACAAGCTATAGTAGAGCGAATGAATGGAACAATCAAAAGCTACCTTGAGAAATACAGAGACATCAGAGATGCCCGAGAAAGAGTCAGCAAAACTCTTTTTGTCCTTAATCATCTGTGTATTTTCGGGGATGATTCAGTGCCTCCTATCGTCAAACATAATCAGAAAGAGCAGGTGTCAAAAGGACCACCCATGAGGGTTCATTATCGGAATCCTAAAACCGGGATGTGGGAAGGTCCAGCAGAAGTCATCTTTATAGGGCGAGGCTACTTCTGTGTGTCTACTTCTACAGGTACCCTGTGGGTTCCCAGTCGTTGGGTCAAGCCAGCGGTTGAGAGTCCTGAAGGACGGAGAGGAGAGACACCTGCGGTGCCTGCAGCCTCACCTAACCTCGGACCACCACCTCCAGCCTCTTCAACACCTGATTCCCCTGCACCTGCTGATGAGGGAGACACTGGAGCAGCATCTGAATTAGCTGAGTAACTGTACACAGAGGAACTGCAAGACTTACGTGCCCAGACTTGATTTACTGTTTTTATGTATTGGGATAGCAAAAATGTTAAGATCTCTGTTTATTTCATTGTACAGCTGTGTAATAAGTTTTCTTCTTTTCAGAGGTATGATTGCCAATGTTGAAGCTCTTCCCACCATTGACCCTCGAAAAAACATGTGGGTCACCTGGGCAAATCAAACAGGACAAACATCCTTTTGTTTGTCTTTAGCATCTGCCTCAGATCCTTTTCGCACTTGTTTATTTGGTATGCCTTTTAGTTCAGTGTATAGGTTGAACTTAGTGTTTACTGGTTGGGTTTCATCGTCGTGTGAGAGTGAAACAGTTATCTCTAATACATCTGCGTGCATTATAAAAGCTCTCAATACCTCTTTACCCCAGAGTCCCCAGGAGTTAGACTTAATGGGATCACTGTCTGTACGTAATACAAGTGATAATGGGACTCAAACTTGTTTTATGCTGGGAACATTTCATTCTAGGTTAAGTGCACAACAAAGCCATGATTTGTCTAGATGGACTAATGTCACTTCACGTACCCCAGGGTTTAACTATAAAAATGTAGGAGACTATTGTGGCACTAACAGTACTAACAACCAAAGCCTTGGAGCGTATGGAGCTGAAGTCAAACCTTCCTCGCCAGGTATTTGGGTTAACAACACTGCCCGTGCCTTACCACCAGGTGTATTTCTTATTTGTGGTGACAGAGCTTGGCATGGCATTCCTGTGCGTGCCTTCGGAGGACCCTGCTATTTAGGGTCACTCACGCTGTTATCCCCATCCTTTTTACAACTTGTTAACCTAACTTCATCACGCAGACAAAAGAGGAGCCTAAGCCAACTTTCCTCAGATTGTGATGACAAGGTAGAGCTATGGGGTAAGACAGCTACTGTCTTTGGATCTATTGTCCCAGGTGTAGGCACAGCACAAGCATTAACATCTGTTCGCAAACTTGCATGTTGGGCTGTCAAACAATCAAATGTCACCACCCGAGTAATAGCAGAACTTGCACAAGACGTTAGTAGTTTACGTCATGCTGTCTTACAAAATCGAGCTGCTATTGATTTTCTGTTGCTGGCACAAGGCCATGGCTGTAAGGACTTCGACGGTATGTGCTGTTTTAATCTTTCAGATCATAGTAACTCCATACATAAACAACTGCAATGGTTAACAGATCACACAAAGAAAGTGACAGTAGCAACTAGTCCTATAGATTCATGGCTTCAATCTATCTTTGGTTCTATGTCTGAATGGGCTCTAAGTTGTATTAAGGAAGGCCTCCGATGGGTATTGACAGTTATTGTAATCTTGGTAATAGCTCGTGTTGCCTTTTCTTGTATTACCAGGCGTATAAATGCTACGACAAGGAAAGCATTGTTGGCCCAAAATAAAAACGGGGGAAATTGTAGAGGATTTGGTTAGAAATGCGAGGACATATGAGCATGGCTAGGGCCATGGACGAGCTGCTAAAGTACAAAACGCAGTCCAGCTAGGCCCGTGAGAACTCTGAGATAGCAGGGCCATGAGAAAGCAGCAATGTCCTTGGGCATTCTAAATTGGGCTGAAAAACAGGAGCTTGGCATTAACAAAACAAAGACCCTTAACGAGCCACCTGTGTAAACAATGAAAGGCAATTGAGATGATATCACCACCTAACTGTGTACCAATAAGGAGCCTAATCTTGTAATATTCATGAGCCCATTATAGAGTGTATATTAAGCTACTGTCAATTTTCAATAAACGAAGTCCCTGGATTCTTACATTAAGGTGTCCGGAGTTTCCCGTCGCGACACCTCTCTGTCCCTAAACTTCCTAAATATATTCTTATACATCAAAATGCTTCACTTTAAAGGAAGAAAATTTTATATCTTTTTCATGGAGAAAAACTTCCATCTCTACAGACTGGAATTATTTTCATCAAGTGCTGGTCTCTGGTTCACACAATTACATTTCTTTCTCTGGCTGCAGACATGAGACAGAGGCTAAAAATCTGAATATTTTTAAAAGGTAAGAAAAGGTAAGAAAATCTTAAAAACTGGAAGTGAGAGTTTTATTCATAAACTGTGTGATTCTTCATATCTCACGTCAGTTACACATATATGCTACAAATATCTATAGCTATATATTTTTTTTTCCATTCAATGGTTGCGTTTTAAATAAATCATATGAATACATTTATAAATATGTAGAACATATGAAAAATATATAACAACTATGTTCAGCAAGGTGTGTTGTTTTTCATATAAAGAAAGGTCACACAAGTTATTTTGGACTTACAGGTAAAATTATTTAAATTTCTTTTTCCTAAGGTTTTATTGTACTTTACGGTTTACTTTCTTTTGTTGTTATTTAAGTGCCACTGATGTTTAAGTTATTCGTGAACTTGTTAGTCTGAGAAGATTTCTCTTCCTGGCCATTCAAGGTGTTTGTTGGTTTTTTTTCTTGTTTGTCTGAAATACTGTAGTGGTAGTGTAGTGTAGTCCCTTATTTAAACAAAAATTTAGAAACTACAGGCTGACTTTACATCATCCTGACACAAATATAATTGCCCAGGAATAACAATCGTACATAGCTTCTGTACACGCAAGATGAAAAGAGTAATAACGTTGAGAAATCAAGTGCTGAATGATTCAGAATGTCTATATTAAACTTTCCCAGGTAATCTAATACAGCTTCACTTTAAAATTATTTATTGGTTACTCTTTATAACAGTGTTGCTGTGGCACTGTTCTACTGCAATGTTATCATAATATTTTTAGGTGTTTCTTGAGCACTTTCTTCATGAGAAAATTGATGTAGAACTTTAAGAACATGAAATGTTTTTGATATATGAATTCCACCTTCACAGAAATAGTTACCTATGCAATAATTTGTTTTGTATACTTTTGTATTGTATACAAAAGTATGCAATATCTTTGTATTTTAGTGCTCCTCAGACAATAAGCCAACACACCCAATACTCCTAGCTCTTAGGCTGTAAGTCAAGGGGAATTTTGGTTTTACCATTTTGAAAGAAAATGGTAATCCAGTGTTGAGATTTATTTTGGAATAGGGCACTTAGAATTAGGTACCTCTGCATATACTACATGCATGAAATAGTTTACCTGTAAACTGAGTCTATAAATTCTTATTATAGTCACTGTAGATTTAGTAAATACAGTTATTGGACCAGAAATTAATCTAAATGTTTAAGGCTTGACTCAGTTGCTTCTACATAGGATGAAGTTTGAAATACCCTTTGGCAGCTTACCTCACAGTCAGCTGATGCTTCAGGAGCATGACAATTTTCTAAGCATTTTTGTCATATCTACCAGATCAGTAAAGGTTTCTCAGATACTCCAGGGCAGCTCAAAATGTCAATACCTATTCAAGCAGTTAAATCCTTCCCCTAATAGCTATTAGTCTGATCAGTCTGTAAATATTTTCTACTACACCGATCAACAGCTCAACTGCAGAGTAGGCTGTAAAATTTTCAGTTCTCATTTCAGAAAAGTGGTTATGACAGACACATCCAAGATCATTTTGTTTTTGCTGTGCATTAATAACTTATCTCACTTTATGTAATAGGTTGGCTATAGGGAATCTCAGAATCTAGCAATTTCAAATCACTAAGGTGCCTGTTATGGGGATCTATAAAACAGTTGCAAATTCCATTTCACAGAATGGGGTTTTTGATTTAGGCAATTCATGTCAATGTTTTAGATATCTGTTGAAGCATTCCTTCTAAATTAGCTGGTTTTTATTGTTGATGGAATAGAGATAATTATATTGATTTTGAGGGACAGGAGGCTTCTGCTTAGCTTAGGTACCAATATACGTACATGGAAATTCCTACTCCATCCATTAATATTATATATATATATATATATATATATACACATACACACATATATTCTTGTCTGAATATGTAGAAACCTAGGTATGACTTTCAGAAGGAATAATTCCCAAAGCACTCACTTAAGGATCACTAAGGAACTTCACTTTACTTGAATCTCACTCTGATATTTCATAAAGATTAAATTGTACTTAATCTACGCCTTTTATTAATGTTAGAATATCTTCAAGTCTAGAGATGTAGTGTTAAGGAATTAAAGACATAAATTTCAAGTTTGCACCATTCAGACCAAAATTTTAAAACACAGCTGACACATTCAATACTATTTGAATTATGTTTTAAGAACCAAATTATAGAAAAAAATTACTAAAATCTCTAAAATGAGAAAACATGCTTTTCACAAAGCTGCAAATGGCATTCAAATTCTTCTCCAGCACTAGTGCTATGATGTTATTGTAAATACCAAGCACCTCATAACTAGCAAAAAGATAACAATTATCCTTTTACTCTCTTTTTAGATGATGTAAACTTAGTATGTAAGATTCTGCAAATGGTTCAAAATAAGAAAATATTATGTATATGTTAATAAAAATGGTTTAAAAGTTGTAATAGAAAAATATATATTTTACTTACATAATAATTCTTTCAAATTAACAGAGTGTATATATCCTTATATCTATATGGAAAAATAAATGTTCTATGAAATTATACAGATTTAAAGAACACATCAGTTCTATTTATTATATATAATCTCTATATAACTATTCAGGTTTATTTTTTTCCTCAGAACTTTTTGTTATTTTATGAACAGGAAACATCTTTTTATAAGATATGACCAAAAAGGGTCAAATTGGGCATTGCCTATCATTAGCCTATCCTACAGAACAGAAAAACATGCAGCTAATTAAAATAGAAAATGCTCCAAACATTCACTTAAGTAAAAGTTAAGACAGAAGGATATACTGCTGGCACTGTCACCTCCAGATAACAGTGGAAATATGTTTTCTTGAGCAGTTGTCATGAGTAGATGAGTGTAAAAAAATAGTTCTGTCAGTTCTTGCTATACAAATAAATACTGCCAACAAATTATCTGCCACTGTGGCATCAGTAACAGTAATCTCATGCTACAGACCCCTCAATTGTTAGTGACCTACTCTTTTAACATTTTCATAAGAACTCCACATAATCACAGAATCTCAGAAGGGGTAAAGTTGGAAATTTTGAATGATGATCCCCATCAGCAGGAAGCCCAGGGTGAAGAAGGACCAGTAGGGTGCTTCTGGGTCCACAGGTGGTGACTACCTTCTGCTTGATCTCTCTCTCTCTCTCTCCCAATCCTCTTTTCTATTTCTTTCTATCTGTCTATCTCACATTCATTGTTAAATAAAATCTGTATTATTGACTTTGAATTGTGGTCTCATTTGCAACTTAATTTGGGCAGAGGTATCTCTCACTAATCAGTTTTTGACAGGGATCACAGTGGGTTACATCTGGTCCAACCTCTGCTCAAGTAGGATTATTCTAGAGCACATTGTACAGGACTGTGTCCAGACTGTTCTTGAATATCTCCAGGCAGGGAGACTCCACAGCCTCTGGGCAATCTGCTCCAATGAGCAGTCTCACGCACAGTAAAGAAGTTCTTCCTTATATTTAAGTGGAACTTCCTGTGCATTAGTTTCTGCCTGTTGCCTCTTGTGCTATTGCTTGGCACCACCAAGAAGAGCCTGGCTTCATTCTCTTGACACTCTCTCTTCAGATACTTATATATGATGAGGTCCCCTCTCGGACATCTCTTCTCAAGGTTGAACAGGCCCATCTCCCTCAGCCTTTCCTCATAAGAGAGATGTTCCAGTCCCTTGGTCATCTTTGTTGCCCTCTGTTGGACCTGCTGGATCTCCATGCCTCTCTTGTGCTGAGGAACCCAGAACTAGGCACAGCACTCCAGCATTTGTCTCAGTAGATCTGGAACTGGGTATTCTGTGTTGCATCCTTACCCTAATGGTGACCAGTATGACTCCTTATGAGGAGGAAAATCTAAGTGATTCCAGAAACACCCAAGAGACAACCCAGGGATCCTTGGCCCAGTCCAAGGACGGTGCACCCCACAGCTGAAATCACTGCATTGGTGCTCTCAATTATTATTCTGAACTCTGACATCAACCTGTGGAACAGAGGAACTGAGTAATTCCTAAAAATTGCATGCATCTGTGACTGAAGTGTTTTGCTGCCAAGTCCGTTTAATCACCACACTGTCAATTTTATCTAAAACCACAACAGTCCTATACCTCTGGAGGCAATAGTGCCCTTTGTTTTGTGTGGTCTCCCAGAGAATTTGTTTAGTTGCATCAACTTGACAGTTTTCACATCAAGGACAATGATCTAATCCTCTTCTTTATTCACCTGAGAGAGAAGCCAATTCAAAGACCTGGGTTTGCACAGACTGGGTTAATACGGTTTCTTAGCTGTCACTGTTCCCTTGATCCTTCCTGGTCTTTATGTTTATCCTGATTAACCTCAATCAGACGACTTAAAAAAATACATCCCTCATAGGAAAAAGGAGTGTAGACACCAGAAATCTTCTTTGTTCTAAGTTTAAATGTTCTAAGTTTGTTGTTAGATACTACAGTACAGGGACCACTATTCAGGATTCTGTCAGAATCACAGAAGTTTTTTTCAATGGCTTTTAAAAACAGCTCTACCTTTCACAAAAGCCATGCTTTATGTGCTCAGAACAGTGGACACCTCCTCTTCCCTCCCATAAAGTGTTAAATACATTGCTGATTTCTTTGAGGAGGGGTCCAAATCATAATGAACTCAATTCAATCCCCCCGTTAAGGATTTTAGTCACAAAATCATAGAATAGAATCATAAAATAATAGAACATGCTGAGTTGGAAGGGACCCATCAGGATCATCAAGTCCAACTCCTGATCCCACACAGGACAACCCAAGAAACACACCATGTGCTCAGCCCCCCTCTCAGTGAAGAATCTTTTTCTAACATTTGACCTAAACCTCCCCTGATGTATCTTCAGGCCATTTCCTTGAGTCCTGTCACTGATTGCCACAGAGAAGAGATCAGTACCTGCCCCTCCTCTTCCCTTCACAAGGAAGTTGTAGACTGCAATGAGACCTCCCCTCAGTCTCCTCCAAGTTGAACAGAACCAAGTGACCTCAGCCATTGCTCATAAGGTTTCCCCTCAAGACCCTTCACTATTCTCATGACCCTCCTTTGGACACTCTCTAAGAGCTTAATGTCTTTTTTATATCGTGGTACCCAACACTGCATACAGTACATTCACATCTAATGGACAGTCCTACACTCCAGCAAGGAAATTCCTTGTATAAAGGTACAGCGCCTTTCAACAACTTTTCTTTCATGGAATCACTTGGACTTTTTCCTGTGATCTTTTTGGATTAATTTAACATGATTCCTGTTACGAGTGTTCTTTGGTATGATTTATCATCACAGAATGTGCTAATCTTGGTACACTATGCTATCTTCCAGAATGAAATGCATTTCATGAAGAGTAATTGTTTTTGTCTGCTGTGAATTTCAATTAACAATTGAAGGCATGACAACCGTGGATCGTTTTACATAAGCACATCTCCACAGTGCCGCAGAGTGAGGTATTGCTGTACTATGAAGTAAAATGGTGGTGTCACTTCACTGTAACTTGGCTCACTATATGGAATGTTAGGTTTTGTGACTGAAAGCTAATCCAGTTAAACACAGAGACCTAGCTAGGATCAGATGAACAATGACAGACCATGAAACCTAGGAATGGAACAGCTACTCCTAAAACCATCAAAGGACAGTGATTAGACCATTATCCCTAGTGTGAAACTCGCCAAAGGGTCAAGGAAAGAAAGTCTCTCTTTGAAACACCATGCAAACCAAATGGGATTACTGTCTAAAGGGCTATAGGATTTATTATAAATGCACTGAGGAAATGAATTTTAGTACTGTACAAACCTTAAAATGGAATGTCTCAGGTAGGGGCAAAAGGCAGGGAAAAGGATTCATTAAGATGGAACAGGGAAGAACAACCATGGGAAAACAGAAGGAAAATAGTTAAAAGGAATGTGTTGATTGTAAATAGGGTCTGATCAAACAGGTCTAAACTTGACAGACTCCTGTGTTTGATTGACACATTCTGTCCTTTCTTCTCCCTTAATCGTATTTCAAACTTATTTTTTCTCTGTATTCTGAGTGTATGTGTATAACAGCTAGCAAACTTCAAGGTGAACTATTCAGGGAGTAATATTGAATTGAGATGACAAACATCTGGAGATGACAAACATCTGGAGAGATCCCCCCCACAAAGAAGGAGTCCAACTGCCCTGGAGGAAACCAGGGACTGGGGAAAGACCAAGTCTGGAGACTAGCGACAGGGTAGACACAGATGTGTATCACCACTAGAAAATTTGATAGAGTGAGAGATAGTGACTGCATAAGGAGTCTGTGGTCTGGCATAGTTTTTGGACAGACTTGAAGTTTGTCCTAGTAATTGAGAGATCTATCAATGTGAGTGTGCCTGTGAATCAAGAAAATGAGGGTGATCAATCCTGATCAGCCTAAAAATAAGTCCAGCATTGACTCCCCAGTGCATGCTTGTACTTGTGTTTTTATTAGGAACACATCCTCAGCTTCACCATCAACTGCACCTAGGAGTACAGAAACATATGCATCTGTTGTACTTTGACACAGTAATTTTCTTTGCCTGAAAGTCCACACAATTTGGCTTTATCTTCTACTGCAGTGAACGGGGATGCACAACTCCTGCAAGTCCTGAAGTCTTCCAGAGATTCAGCTACCCTTAATAAAACTTGTTTCTTGTCTGATGTGAATTCCGGCTTGTGATTCAAGGAACCACAGGTGCAGAGACTGTTTTACATGGAGGAATCTCTACAGTGTCTCAGGGTGAGGTGTTCACTTAATGTGAAGAGAAAGTTTTTGTCACTTCACTATAGGACTTGACATCCTACTCTGTCCTGTTGTGTTACCATCTGCCCAGTACAGTCAAGAGTTACAGATGCCAAAGCCCATTTGAGCCAAAGCTGGAAGACCTTGTTTAGCCTAAATACAGATTCTGTTAGTTTTGCTTTTTTTAAAAGATTCTTATTCAATAAAAGATAAAATGTTACCAAAAAGGTTTGAGGAGAGAAACAACGAAAGTATATTATGAAATAAAAAATAGGATTATTGAAATGTCTTTTCTTGTTGTTTTTAAATATTTTTAGTAACCCACTTGTTACATATAATGTAAATGAATTATTTTAAAATATTATTTACTGAAAAGTTAAGAGTTTTTTGTTTAAATATTGAATCTGATTGATTAATGTGAAACATTTTATTCCCTTCAGATTGTATTTGATGAATAATGTATTAAAAAAATTATAATGAGAATGGAGGAACTATTTTTGTATTAAAAAACAAACAAAACAAAACTACCCCAAAAAGCTCAATCCAACCCAAACCAAAACATTTCTAATACAATAAAACTGTTTCTGTATCAGCAAAGCTCGACTCTAGACTCTAGTCTAGTAATACCATTGTACTGCATATCTGTAGTGGGTTTACCCTGGCTGGACACCAGGTACTCACCAAAGCCATTCTCTTACTTGCCTCCGCAATGGGACAGGGGAAAGAAAATGTAATGAAGCGTTCATAGTATTGAGTGAGATAAGAACCAGGAGAGATCATTCACCAAATACCTCTACAGGCAAAACAGACTGAAATTTGGAATATTAACTGAATTTATTACTAACAAAATCAGAACAGGATAATGAGAAGCAAAATAAAATCTTAAAAAACGCCTTCCCCCCACCTCTCCCTTCTTCTCAGCTTTACCTCCCCCTCCCCCAGTGGCACAAGGAGACGGAAAATGAGGGTTACAGTCACATGTTGCTCCTGACACTGCTCAGGGAGAGGAGTCCTTCTCCTGTTCCAGAGTGGGTTCCCTTCCACGGGAGACAGTTCTCCATTAACTTCTCCAACATGAGTCCCTCCCACAACAGTTCTTAATGAACTCCTCCAATGTTGGTCACTTTTCCATGGGGTGCAGTCCAAGAAACAGCCTGCTCCAGTGTGGGTCACCCACATGGTCAAAGGTCCTACCAGGAAACTCGATACAGCATGGACTCGTCTCTCCACAGGTCTGGAGGTCCCTGCCAGGAGCCTGTTGCAGCATGGCCTTCCCATGGGTTCACAACCTTCTGATTTCTTCACTCTCATAACCAACAGGTTCACATCTACCTGCTCCAGCCTGGGTCTCCTTCACAGGCTGCAAGTGGATCTCTGCACTTCTGCAGACCTCCATAGGCTGCAGGGGGAAAACCTACTTCACCATGGTCTTCACCATAGATTTCAGGGGAACCTCAGCTCTTGCACCTGGAGCACCTCCTCCCTCTCCTTCTCCACTGACCTTGGTTTCTGTATATTTGTTCCTCTCATATATTCTCACTCTTCTCTAGCTGCAATTGCATCTGCCCAATAACTTTTTTTTTTTTCCTTCTTAAATATGTTATCACAGAGGTATTACTATCATTCCTGATTGGTTCAGCCTTGGCCAGTGGCAGGAGCTGCCCTGGAGTTGCCTGATGTTGGTTCTGCCACACATGGAGGAAGCTTTTAGTAGCTTCTCACAGAAGCCACCCCTGTAGCACTCCTACCAAAAAACTGCCCATGTAAACCCAATATATTATCCTTCTCATTTAGGTAACTTCAGTGGAACATAGCAAAGTAAAAATATATTTTAAAAGTGCATATTCTTATGCAAGGCTCTAATTTTATTACTTTTTCTTCATTTTTAGATAGTGTAGAATTTGTCATGATCAATGACTTAAAATGAATGAGAGTTAAACAATACTATATTACTTTGATTCTTCTAGGAACAGACATATGACAGTTATCACAGCCTAGATGACATGAAACAATTTAGTTGTCAGTCCTAATCTTTAGGCCAATTAAGATGCACAAGGAAGAGAATTCAACTCTCTGGAAGGAGCTCTACTCTGGAGGAGCAGCCCTTGAGCCTACCTTTTTAAAATTTATTTATTTGTCTAGATTCCAGATGCATAGTGGATATGTTTTTACACATAAACTCTTATTTTCATTTGTTCATATTTTTATGCTGTCAGTCTTCCTAAATATCTGTATTTACTGTGTAAATGATGCATTGTATATACTCAATTTAGGATTTGCTTGTGCACCATGCAAATTTGTTTCTTCCCTGAAGCAGAATCTCCAGGGAGATAGAACTTCATACAAAAGCAAGGATTCAGTTTAAAAAGCTTCACTATAGAAAGTTTCAAATAACTCCACTTTAAGTGACTTACAGTTCATAGAATAACAGAATGGTTTGGGTTGGAAGGAATCTTTAAAGATTCTGCTAGTTCATCCCTGCCTGCCATGGACAGGGACACCTTTCACTGTCCAAAGTCCTGTCATACCTGACTTTGAACATTTCCAATGAGGGGGCATCCACAGCTCCTGTGGGCAATTTAGTCTGGTGTCTTGCTGCCTCACATAGTAAAGTATCTTCCTTATGTCTGACCTAAACATACGCTCGTACCCTCCCTCAGTTTAAAAGCAGTGCCCCTTGTTTTGTCACCACACACCTTAGTAAAGTCTTTCTTATAAGCCTCCTCTAAGTACTGAAAGGTTGTAATGAAGTGTCCCCGGAGCCTTGCCTTCTCCAGGTTGAACAACCCCAAGTCTTTCAGTCTCTCCCCACAGGAGAGGTGTTCCAACCCTCTGATCTTTTTCATGGTCCTCCTCTGGACCTCTAACAAAACTTATTCTGTCAAATATTCAAAAATATTTACTTATTCTACATATTGATTACAAGTGAATACATGTGTCCTATTTCATATTTGATAAGGTCCAGTATCATAATACACGACTACCTACTGAGGCAAATTGCACTCAGCTCCAGGTTTTTCCAGTAACTCATATTATTAGACTACACTACTACTACTACCTGACTTATATATATGGGTTTTTTCCCTTTAGAAGCTAATGGTTGAGATGGTGGTGGTTTCTTTCACTACAGTCTGAAATTGGGAGTCAGTTGCTCTGTGTGCCCGAATCCAGGAAATACTACAGAATTCAGTGGTGGAGCATGTGCCTTGATTTTTTTTCTTTTCATTTTAGAAATTTGCACAATATATTGTAATTCAAAAATCAAGCTCCGTTTCAACAAGTTCAAGGTATAAAATGAATATTTCACACAGCTCTACTCCTCAGCTCTGGTGTAAGAGACTGGGAAGCACAGTGTTATTTACAGTGAGAAGAAACTACAAAATAAATTGTTATTTGTATGAAAGCTGTTTCTGTATAGAAATATCCTCATAAAGTGGACCACCCTTTTCACAAAAACCTGCCTGTTATAATATTCTAGGACTTGTAGATTTATTTCGTCTTTATGTCACCTAGAGTGAATACAGAGACATATTATAAAAGCAGAGCATTATGAAAGGGGCATTAAGAGCCAACAAGAAAAACTGGATCACTGAGTGAATTACAAAATCCCTGAGACTTTTTTTTTTACCATAACTTTTGCTATCACTTTCCTGATTGGTGGCAGTTGAAAAGAGGCCGACATTTTCCCAAAAAGATCTGTATATGGAAAACTGTATATGGAAAAGTACAGTTATGTCTGAGGCACAAAATTAAATTATTCATCTTAGGACTCTTCAGGTGCAACTACAGTTCAATAACTAATTATTTTCTAAAGGACAAGAGTGTTTTGGAATAAGGGTAAAGGTATTGGTCATGACAAAATAGTGTATGCTACTTCACTAAAAAAACCTCTAAAAGTAGAGTACATTTTGACAATTCTCAGAAACTTTTGACTTCACAACCAACTTGTGCTTCAAATAAACTAAAGTAAGACATAGGCAATTTCATAATATACATTTAGATATTTCTCAGGAAAAGAAAATAAGGATGATTCCATTCAAAGGGGTTTGCTAGTTGATGTTGTCTTTTCCTTGGAAGCAGTGTACGCTTTTGTTACCCTCCCTTACACACCAAGTGGCACAGCCCAAGCAGTGGTAGGGCAGATCTCTCCCAGCCAGATGGGCCAGCCTTGGATGGTCTGAGCTGGTTGGAAGCAGCTGGTTAGAGGTGCCATGATCATATGACTGCCATTAGCTAAGGAAACACAACCAGCTGACCAGGGACAATGGCCTAACAGATCACAGAGGTGGGGAGGAAAGCACTCTGTGTCAAGGTAAAAGGGAGAAGTACACCTCCAGAGCCCCAACAGGAGCCAGAGGAAGAGGTGGACACTTTTGCCATTGGCACTGTGCTCCTTCTTGGAGGACTGCAAGGCATCAAGTTGTATCCTTCCCTTCCAGTAGGTACATTCACCTGGGAAATCTGAAACTGCCAAGCTGTGCCCCTGAAGGACACTGGAAGGGTAACCACAACACCCACACACCCAACATTGTGTTAATGAGAATTTTCTGTATTGATTTTTATATGACTGTTACTGGCATTGTAACTGGACTAGTAATAGCTGCTGACAGTATTTTTGATTGGACTGTGAAAACATTAATTATATTAACAATAAATCCTGGGTTCATAAACACCATTTATTTCCCTTTGCACACAAAAAGATTTTGAATAAAAAGCCTTATACCCCATTAGTGGCTGTCGTTGCCCTTGACACTCAAAGCCAAGGACCTGTTAGAGCTCTAAAGAGATGATGACATTGTCCAGACCTTGGACTGGAGGAAGGGCAAGTGCTGGGGCAAGGATGATCTCTCACCTGTAGGAGGGGAGCTATGGTCCAACTGAGCACACAGTCACAAGGTGTTGGAATGGTGCGAGGATGTGGACAAGCAGCACAGCCTCAAGGAGGAGAACAGGTGACTGATGCAGTCTAACCAAAGATCTTGCAGAGGCAGGAGCCTGAACTATACAGTGTAAGGAAGAAAGACAGCGAGAGAAAATAGTCAGAAGAAAAATGCATGGAGACTTCCCAAGTCTGCTGGAAACTTATGGCATCTGGAAACAAAGAGAAGTTCCTTCTTTGTCTCCAGAACTGAGGTTATCAAAAGGATAGTGTCCTGGCAACAGGTTAGACACTAGTCAAAGTCACCATCAGACCCACCTGAGCCTCGATCAAGTATGGTACACTAACTGGGAGAGGTAGATGATGACTTTCAATCACAAGGGACAGACAATCTTACTCATTTGCTGACCTGACTCATTCAGGTCCATTCTGACTTGAAATATTCTATGATTCTATGAATTTCAGTGCTTATAGCCAAGCTATTAAAAATGCCTTCTCTAAATATTTAATACCTGATCAAAAACTTTAAAGAATGAAAAAAAAATAAAAAGAACAATATATAGAGAGCTTGTAGAGTGTGTATCATGTTTTCATGACTGCTACAAATTTTTAAAAGTATCACAGAAACAAGAAGAAAGATGGATGTGTCATTACTATCCAACAGACATTTTCTTTGTTGAGGCTCACTATATGAATTGATGGAGCTGGCATAAATATTATGCTGTACAATAGCTCAGCTGTTATTCAGTGGCTTGCAAGAAGGGCAGTGAAAAGATTCCTAGACTTGTTAATCAGCTCTGATTTACGGACAATATTTATTGCAGAGAGAGGTGGTTTTTCAAGACACATTCTCTTTTAGGTGTCATCGTTTTTCCTTTTTTCGGTATAATTACATGTAACAACGAAGCAGTATGTGGACTTCTGCCACTCTTTAGGTATGTATATGAAGGAAACTGCAAAGAGCCATTTGTTTTTCCTGCAGCATTTTTCTGCACGTTGCAATTCCAGACTCTTCAAACCAAATTCAGCTGCAAGTCTTTAGCATATTTCTTACTATGTGTACACATTTTTTAAAAAGTGATCAAATTAACTGTTCAATTCCCATGTCTCTAAAAGCCTTAATCCTGATAGAATCTGAATAATAAACCCTTTTGGAGAGGTTTGGAACATAGCCCCAGCTTCCATCTCATGGAAGTGTGGATCTGGGATTAAATCCATATGCATTTACCAAGCGCTCAGATGTCATGGTGATAAGCACCTTTAAAAGTCTAAAACAAAAAGAACAATGACATGTTTGCAGGAAAATATAAATCTAGTTGACTCAGAAAATAAAATTGAAAAATGACCAAATAACATTTGTTGAAAGAAAGCATCTTCAAGAAACTCTGTTGAGTAGGTAGTTGTTGAATAAAAGAAACACTAGTGATATTTTATAGTCTGTATTATGTAGAACTGACTTGAAAACAATGCTAATATGAACATTAAATACAACCAGAAAGCTACTTATATACATTAAAAAAAGCAGGCTAAACCAAGAAAAGAATGGAAACAAAGAACAAGAAAGTTCATATAGTGTCATCTTGGTATGTTTTCATATATTTATGACATAATTACTTCGGAAAGAAAATCTCACAAGACAATCACCTTCTTTTGTCTATCTCAATTTAATGAGGTAAATTATAGCATCATATGATCATTAAGGCTGGAAAAGACCTCTTAGATCTTTGAGTCCAACCATTAGCCTAGCACTGCCAGGTTCACCACTAACCCATGTCCTTATGTGCCATGTCTACACAGTTTTTTGAACACTTTCAGGGACGATGACTCCGCCACTTCCCTGGGCAGTCTGGTCCAATGCTAGGTCACCCTTCTGGTGAAGAAACTTTTCCTAATATCCAATCTAACCCTCCTCTGGCACAAGAGATCTTGACCTATCTTGTGTTATCTGGGAGAACAGATCGACTCTCACCTGGCTGCAACCTCCTTTCAGGTAGTTGTAGAGAATGATAATTGTAATTAAAAAAAAAAAGAAAGATTGCATTTTAACATAACCATAGTATTGTTTATTTTTTTTTTTAATTAATTGATTTTAAGATGCTTTAATTGTTAACCTTTTTATATCAAGAAGTATACAATATATCATGAAACATATGGAGTCTCTGTGAACCTCAAATTTAAAGACCTTCAGTAAGAAAAAATATTTGAATTTCAGTGCTCACTTCAGTTTTTAAAAATGCCTCACTGCATATTATGAAGGGAATACTTTTAAGCAACTTTCCTCTTAATATCCAGTAATAACCTTGAAAAGAAGTATTTTGTGAAGAATGAAAACAAGCAAAATGACTGCAAAGGCATATAACAGTTAAACTGAGCACTTCAAGGTGACCTCTTATCTGGATAGGCAGGAAGATACATATGTGGTAGCTTGTGAAAAAAAAAAAAAACAGAGTGAAGAAGAAACTGTTGCTTCAGGGGAGATGTATATACAGTTAGTTAGTTTACGGGAGTGGTACATCTCCACTTGTGGTTCTGTTTGTTCTTGCATCTTCGGCTGAGTATAAAGAAACTGGAAAGCAGAACCCCTGGTTTACTGCCTTTATTTTTCTCAACAGCAAATATATATTAAAATACATATTTTAATGTTTGTATGATATATTAGCTGTACATTAAAAATATTCCTGAAAAGAATAGTATATTTTCTGGTAAACACTTTTTCTTCTGGGAGAAATTAAGTAATTTCACAAATACTATTCAGCACTGGCTTAGATCTGCTCTCACTGAAATACTCCTGTGCTGATATATCTTTATTAGCATGACCAGGAAAAAACTTCCCTTTATTTCTGTAAACATGCCTTGCAAAGACCATAATTAGATTCTTGCTGTTCCTGCTAAGTTCTGAACAGTAGCAAACAAAAGGCAACTGCTGAGTTCCAGAAAAGTAAGCATTTTATTTTTTTTTTTAATATCAATATTGTGGGATAAAGTCTCAGGATATTTGGATAGATTTTTTAATTTTATTTTTTTTTTAACATGGGCGTAATGTAGTCAGGGTGCTCCTAAAGATTTTGCATCACATTAAGTAGTTGTGCAAGCTTTTTCAGTCCCCAATGCTTGAGCATTTAACTGAGCACTTTCTTTTTATTCTCTTTCTTCTGCATATAATATGATTTTCTTGTGAGCAACCAGTTTCTCTCTTTTTTTTTTCTCTCTGTTTTACAGCATAAAGCTCACTCTAGGAGTATTAGCTAAGGTGCCCAGCTTGTAGAATTTCTACTTCTCCCCTCTCTGGTTTTTTTGTTTGTTTGTTTGTTTGTTTTTTGTTTGTTTTTTTTATATTCTAATCAGGTACTTATGTTCCTCGTTTCCCCAACAGACTATAGAAAAACTTAAACAAAACCCTCAAGTTGCTAGGAAAACCTGGTGATCATTTGGTCCATCCCCCTGCTCAAATCAGAATGAACTAGAACATGTTGCCTCACATCCATGTACTGTTAGGTTTGAATAGCAACAGAGACATACGCTACAGACTTCCTGAACAACGTGTTCCAGTGTTTGACAACCTCTGCAACAAAAACCTGTTTTTATTCTGTTAACTAAGAAGATTGATTTCTTTTTTTTTTAATTTAAATTCAAAATCCATTTTAGTTCAGTGAGTCTTTAATTTTGAAGAACGGGAGGTGTCTTTTTGTCTTGAATTGTTTGGAAGAAAGTTATAAAAGAGACGAATCATAGAATGAGGTGGGTCGGAAGGGACCTTAAAGATCATCTAGTTCCAACCTCCTTGCCATGGCAAGGTCACCTTGTACTAGAGTTCCAACCCCACGTGCTATGAGCTGGAACACCACCCACTATAATGGGTTGCTCAGTGCCCCCTCCAACCTGGCCTTGAATACTTCCAGGGATGGGGCATCTACAGCTTCTCTGAGCAACCTGTTCCACCTGACTACCCTCTGAGTAAAGAATTTCTTCCTTACATCTAGCCTAAATTTATCATCTTTTAGTTTAAAATAATTCCCCCTTGTCCTGTCACTATTCGCCCACGTAAAAAGTCACTCTCACACTTTTTTGTAAACCACCTTTAAGTACTGGAAGGACACAATGAGTCTTCCCTGGAGTCTTCTCTTCTCCATGCTGGACAAACCCAGTGCTCTCAGCCTGTCTTCAAAGAAGAGGTGCTCCAGCCCACTGATTATCTTCATGGCTCTCCTTTGGATTCACTCTAACAGGTGAATGCCTTTCTTGGGCTGAGGATTCTAGAGTGGGATGCAGTACTCTGGGTGGGTTCTCCAGAGTAGGCTAGAGGGACAATCGCATTCCTTGACCTACTGGACACTCCTCTTTTGATGCTACCCAGGATGAGGTTGGCTTTCTAGGCTGTTGACACACACTGTTGGGTCATGTACTATTGGAGGTAAGAATTATGAGAATTGAAAAGAGAGTTTGAATTCAACATTCCTTCTGAAGAAGATAAGTGGATACAGACTTTTATGGACTCTTTAAGAATATGTGATTCAAGTTTTATGTTGTGTTTCATATTTTACTGTATAATTCCCAGTATTTTGTACTTTAAGTTCTAGTAGTTTCCTTTATCCCTTTTGGCCATGAACCCAGTTTTCCCATTGGTTAGTTTTTACTGCATTGCAGCAGTTTTCCCTATATGGTTGTACCTTCCCTTCATTTTACGTACTCTGCCCTTGCTCCTCCCTAGTTACACCCCTTTTCTAGTTGGTTCTCTCCTTGCCCTTTATAAGGTGGGAACCATGTTCAATAAAGAGCCATTTCATTCTTATCTCTGAAGTGTGCAGACCCGTTTTTGCTTTGGGACCGTCAATGTACAGCTTTTCACACACAAGAACCCCCAAGTTCTTCTCTGTAGGGCTGCTCTCAGTCAGTTGTTCTCCAATCTGTACTCATGTCTGGGATTGCCTCGACCGAATAATTTATGCTCTCTCTTCAGCTATCTTTCCCTTCAACTGAGATACTTATATAATTTCTCTAAGATTGGAAAAATATTTACAGCATCTTCAAGTTAAAGGTTTCACTGAACAGGGATTTTATGTGTTTGAAGGCTTTCTGGAATCAGGACCTCAAAACAAGAGAATACTTGTCTTTTCTCTTGTTCTTCAGTGACGTTTTCAGTGAGAATCCTAAGTCATGATATTAATTAATGGAGAACTAATGCCTGCTTCTTGGACCAAAGGAATGACTTCAGTAATAGGCCGCTCTAGTATACTGCCACATTTTCTAGAGATTAGGCAGTAGAGTGAAATGCAACATCAAGTCTTTATTTATGTATTGTACATATGCTTATATGTGAAGTGAAAGAACCAGCAATTTAAAAAACTCCAAACCAACCAAAGGAAAAATATCAACAGAAAACCTCTCAGCTTTCGAAATTAACTTCACACTGTTAAACATATTCTTTAAATACTGATATAAATAACAATAAATCAATAACCTTTACTCCTAAGAATATGACTTTATTCCATCAAGCCTTGTAGCACTGCACAAGTAATGGAAAGGCTTTTAGTCAACTCAGAGTTCACTTCAATAAATGGGAGGTCACCCAGAATCTCTTTCCTGCTGGTCCTTGGTTTCTATTAGAATAATGTAACTTCTCCAGCTCATTTGCTGGCTAATGGATCTCTAAACCTTTAGAATGTAACCTTGACAAAATATATCAACTTGCAAGTAAATTTTGTTTCATGTGATATTATCAAATATGAAATAAATGGATGAAAGTTTTTTGTCCTGTCTTCTAGTTTTAAAGCAGGATTTTCCCTGTCTACAAAGATGAAAACTATTTTATGTACAAGGTTATTTCAATGATATATGAGACACTGCAAAAATGCTATGCAATACTGTGTATGAGGATGCATTGTAATATTTTAAGTAATGCCATTTAAGTTTTAGAGTTTCTATTAGTCCTAAGAGAAGAAGGGCTTTTATAGCTGAAAACTTCTTCAGTATTTAATTTAGGAGTTCTCAAAGAGGCACATGAACTTTTTTCATTCTTCAAAAACAAGAATAGTAAATAAAATTATTTATATTGTCAGAATGAAATTTAAAATACTTTACATTGTGAATCTGCCATCCTTATCTTCACTAATTAGAACATTATCTCAGAGGAATGCAACTGGTCTCAACCCTTCTACAGTCTGTTAAACCGGCTTGGATTTGTTTCGTATATTATAGTACTGTGATAGAATACTTGAGCTAAGAGTGTGGTTGCTATAATCTCACTATTGAGTAAATGGAAAGAAGTAAGTATTATTTATCTGAACTATCCTCTACAATTTGCTGTCTTCCATCATAAAATATAGTCACAATATAAACACCTCATTTATGAACCTAAAATTAGGTGGACTAAATTCAGATCAAAGTAGTTCACTACCTTCTGCAATTACTGTAGCAAAATGTTACCATGATGCTTATTAAAAATAAAAGGGAAAAAAAGAGAGGAAAAAAAAAAAGGAGTATACCAACAAGCTTTCAGTAAGTAAAATTCCCTGAATCTGAAGCAGAAATACAACATAAAACAGGGCAGTTGATAATAGCAACATATTTTCACTATTTTATCTATAAAGAAAGTTATAACTAGCTGATTTAATCTTACACATAAACTTTCAATAGTAAAAATTTAAGGAGAAAAAGACAAGTACAAATTAAATATCAGTTCTTTTAGTTTTTGTTCTCCAGAGACAGATATTGTGTTGATTTTTCATGAAGGTGTGACTTATAAGATTATTTTTTCATAAGTTTTAGCAAATGTAAGATATATTTTTATATGTTGGTAGGAGTGGAAAAAGAAAAAAAGTTATATTCTTTAGTTCAAAAGACTGTTAAAGAATATGGTATATGAATACTTTATTAGGGACACATCTACAGTAAGTAAAAATGAATAAAGATTGGAATATGTTACATGGACATGCTACTATGTATTTTCACTTGAAAGGATCTAAGAGTAGTTGTGCAATGACAATGTTATAAATACCAATTTTATCAAAATAGGAACACTGAGAAGTGGTAATGGGAATGCAGCATATGTCTCTTTCTGTTCCTTTTCCAGTAGATTAATTTCCTGCAACAGTATATTGCAGCAGTATCTGTTTTTTCTTAAAACCAGAGGGCTGCAACTGAACTAGATCCTTATATAGTTAATTCCTTATTTCAGGACTCACCTAGAATACTGATTTGTTACTAGTGTTTATATGCTTGGGTGTTTTCTTTTGGATTCATATTGTATGGACTTTTGTCTCATAATTTTGAAATAACATATGTTTTCCATATAAATAATCATTGGGCACTATTGGTTATTGTCTTCATAATAAATATTTTAAGGAATTGTCTAATAATCTGGTATTTTTAGAACAACTAGGTTTAAAAAAACCCTGTAGTATGAGATCATAGTGTATCTAAAAAATACTCCCTCTGAGTATTTACAGCAGGTCAAGCTTATACTGTGTTTTATAATGGAATGAGATCACTGTACAGTTTACACTGAAGAAAATGGCCATGGCTACTACAAGTTCATGATAATAATGCAAGTACTTGTTACAAACTCAGCTTGTTCTTTGAATTATGGCAAAATACTTGGATATCAATCAAAAATATGAAGCCTACAGAGAAAATAAAAGCCTAAGCTTGTGAAATGAGTGGAACTCGACTAATTAATGATCTTAGACTAACTTCTTAAGGTAATGCCTTGGGTGAGTTCAGATAAAAAGCATTTACATAAGTTAATTCTAAGTGATGTTTATCTATGAGAAATAATGAGGGTTGGGTTTTTTAAGGGGCATTTCTTCTGTTTGTTTAGGAGTTTTTGGGGGGGGTGGTTTGTTTGTTTGCTTTTGGTTTTGGTTTCTTTTACCAAATAAAATAATGGTTTTTTGCACTCCTTGGGAAATTTCCTCCCCCTAGCAATAGGGAGAAAATAATATTTATTGGGAAATATTAACATATATATTAGTGATACCTGCCATACAAGGAGAACTATGCCGCTCAATAAAAATAGGCTGATCATTAAAAGGTTTATCTTTCCTTATGTTCTCTTTCTGTAAGAGCTTTGCTCATAAGATTGCCCTTTTTGTTTCAAACGGAATGGCTGTTCAAACCATATGATGTTCAGATCTCTTAATGTTATGCTAATTAAATGCAAGGATGATAAAGGAAATTACCCATTAAATATCTTGATTTTGAAACACAAAATTCTCAAGAATACAGTGAATTAAATCTATTCTATATCTGTATAATTTTGCCATATATGATGTTAGCAGTTGTCCCCTGGTAACTGTTAGCGCTTACATATAAACTGTTATTTATATATTACATATAAAACATATATAACTCATAAAATTGAGTACCACAAAATAATTCAAAATGTCAGCTAGAGAAAAGACTGGAGAAAAAGAGGTAAAACAAAATTAAACCAGAAACTACTTTTGTGTCATTTAGAACATCTAATTTAAGTATCTTATTGAGAGTCTAATTCACAAAAGATATGCTCCTGGGCCCAGAGTACCATTCCAACATCTGAAAGTATACTTCTTGCATTGACTGATATACGTTTCTTGATTTGAAAAAAAAGATAAATTATCCTTAGTGTAAGACCATAATAAAAGGTTATTCTTAGTACCCTCTTGTTCTACAAATCTGATTATTAGAGCAGCAAAAGAAGAGTTAGAATATGTAAATCCCAGTCTTTTCTTAGCCAAAATGGATTGAACCTGTGCTTCCCATAGCTGAGGAAAGTTCTCTAAGTACTAGACGAGGTAGTTGAGATCACCTGAGGATCCAGGTAATTGTATTCTCCATTCCTTATACTGTCCTACATCTACTGTAGATTCAAGAAGATATGAGTCCATGAAAGAATACAAGAAAAAGTTTACAAGAATACAAGAAAGAAATTTTACTTTAGAAAGCATTTATTTGGGAAGTTCCTTGTGTTCCTCTGGCTTCAAGGCCCCAGTTTTTTAATCTGCCAGGGATTTTAGGATTTTTCAATTTAGAAGTGGAGTGCGCCTTGCTAATATTAAGCTTATAATAGCTTTTTAAAGGGAATGATGTCATGGCAGAAAAATTAAGACTGAAGAAATACCAGCTGACAGCTCTAATGCAAATGTCACTGATCTTTCAAAAATTATCTGGAAATTAAAATTCAAATCTTCCTGTTAAACTCTGTCATGGGCAAAAAGGAACCTATCATATATATGTGGAGCTAACATTTATTGTTAGACCAAATAATGCTTTAACACTTTAATTATGTATATGCATTATTTGTATCTATTAGCTATCTTATCTATTTGTACAGAGAAGCTTCATTAAGAAGGCTTTAAATAAATTAAAATAAAATAGAATAAATTTAAAAAAAAAAGTGAAAACCCAAAAGTAATTATTTATTCTCTTCCTTTGACATCATGCTTTTCCTTCAAATGTCTATCTTCAAAAAACTGTGCAATGAGCCTGTTGTCAGCTTGTCTGGAGGCCCTGTGGAGGAGGTGCAAGTGTTCCCTGCCCTGTGACACAAAGAGCTGCTGTTCTCTCATCCTTGCCCCAACCAGTGAGAAGCATTCCCCAAGCCAGTTCCCTTTGGGAAGCAACAGGGTAACAGGAGAAGAGGAATCTGCTCCAGCCATCTCTGACTGTCTTTAATCAGCTCCAGCTGGCTCCAACTGGCTACTACCATCCCTGACCCTGAGAAGACCTGCCCTGCACTGTCCCTGCTGGGGCTGCATCAGACCCACAGTGCATTTCATGATTCTCTGTATTTTCTTTCTTGTAATAACGGTTAATAAACTGTATTACACATCCTCTCCAAATATGAATGCACTCATAAAGAGCTGAACCCCTTCATCACTACACTGATTCATCCTGTGTTTTACCCATCTGTCCTCCCACCCACACTATATGCCAAGTAGGATGCAGGAACGGGAAATTGCTGTATTAGAAGTCAGTGATCTTCACTCTGTGCTCTCCCCTTCTCCACAGATCCAGTGGAGCACAGAAGACAATCAGATCTAGTTTACTGCTTACCCTTTGACTGTTCCCAAAGTCTTATCCTTCATCTATCTAGAAATGTGCCCCAAGGGAAATCACACAAAAGTTTTCCCAGGGACTGAATTCAGCCTAACAGTAGTGTCCCAGTGACTATAAGGTAGGCCACTGAGAAGAGGGAGCCAGATCTTAACAGACCAGCTTGGTGGTTGGACAGGGGTGTAAGCTGAAACAGGAGAGGTCCTCACTGGAAATGAGACTCTTGAAGGCAGTCATGGTGCCCGCAGAGGTAAGCTTCATCCTTGGGGGTTTAAAAGATTCAAGTGGAAAAATACCCAGGCATCCTGCTGTAATCTCAGAGTTTGTCCTGCTCTGAGTAGGAAGTTGGACTTGAGACCTCTCAAGGTAGCTTCCAACCTGAATTTTCTTGTGACCATAATTGCCCTTCTTTCAAAAATAGTGCTTTTTAATTCTTTCTCTTGAGGAAAAATATCTCTTATAAACAAGCAGAAAATAAGATACCTACACCAAAGGGGTTTTAGACATCTTTTTGGAAATGCCTTTTGCTTTCAAAAGATAGTTGTTATTCCTATAATAACCTGAAAAGCAACCCTTTGGGAATCTTTAGCTTGCTTTAGCATAGCGTTTTGCTTATTTGCTTGTGTTCTTTGCATGAGTTTAATATGATAGTTTAATAATGCATTTTTTTCTTGCTTTCACATAATAAATATTATGAAAATGCATTTCCAATATGTTTGTTAAAACTAAAATTTTGAACTAGATCTGATCAGATTTACTCTGGCTAACATTCAGGAATAATTCATGTGATAACAGTGATCTAAAGTGCAGCCTTACAAGCCATCACACAATTCTAAGTCATTCAAACCAAGAGGAAGGTTGTTTTGGTTGGTGGTTTGTTTTTCTTTTTTCTTTTGTACTTCACAGGGTTTTTTTCCTGCTTCCCTTTGCTTCAGAAGAATAATAATTAGTTCTGAATTTAAACCAGCAGCAAACTTTAAGCTCCAATAATCTTCACTGCTTTCTAGTCTCCAGACTCATGTGTATATATTAATCAGTAAGGTACCCCCAGCACAGGCTATAATTTTAGTATGTGACAAGTTGCCACTCTAGCAAAATAACTAGTAGAACAAGTAGTAACAGTAGAACAAGATGTAGGTCAGTATTAAATAACAGTAAAAATTTGGACAGTGGGAAATAAAATGAAACCAAGTGTAATGCATTTCAGTTAAAAACAAAGGGAAATATTTATCTTCATGTTGCCTGGGTTTTTTAATATATATATATTCTGTTGTTTGCTTTGAATTTCATTGAAATGTGGCAAAAGCCTACTTAAAACAGGTAAGATGAGAAATATGGGGGAACTCCCCCCATAAGTAGGAAATTATTTGAATACAATTGTTTTATTAAGGATTGCGTTGTGTTTTCTGTCCTTGAAACTAGAAAATTTAATTTAGTCTCTTTGTAGCTCTAAGAAAAATAACCTTACAATATGGCATAAAAACATTAAGGCATAAAATCTGAAGAGCTGTGATCTAAATGATTACAGAATGCCTCTGTCCTTAATTATCATCATGGTGATGTAGCTTTTGACTAGTAGAGTTAAAAGCTTGATAATATCTTCACTGGGAATACAGCTTTTGTTGAAAATTAGAGCTACATCTTCCTCAATTTAAAAGGAAAGAGTAGTGTTAAAGAAATTCTGCAGTTAATTCTCAAATGTGGAATTTCCATAGTCTGAAACATCTTTAGAGAGTGACCCTTACAAAATTATCTAATAACCCTTTTCTTTCCACAGGCTCTTGAGGAAATTAGAATCTAAAGACTATAGATGTTACTTACTTGTGTGGTAAAACAAAATATGTTGTTATCAGTGTTTGTGTTCTTCACTGATTAAGACATCTGAGAGAAAAATCCTGATTACAAGATAAAGTAATATGGATTTGAAACTTCTATTAATGATGCCCAGGAGATAAATGTGAGGCAAACGATCTTCAATGGGAAACTGGTAGAGTTTTAATCATTTTAGTTGTTTTTTTTTTCTTGAAAATAGGTTGAAAGCTGTCATGAGTAGTGCTGTTCTTACCATGGTGCCTGGGCATGATCTGGGTGAATTTTCATTGTCAGTTCCAGCCTTATTTTGTATGATTCTGTTTACAAGCTGACAAACTTCTACTTTTAAAGTAATTACATTTTTTATCTTGTCCTTGTTGTTCAGAAGATAACTAGATATCAGACTTTCAGCACAAATATGTTCAGGTGTGTCTGTTATCACCCCACTTTAAATTTACTAAACTATAATCTCTTCAAGTCTTCCAGAAAATCAGAATACTCAATCTTATGACTGCTCTAATAACATTCTTATTTACTCGCTGCTGTTTGAATGAGGTGTTTTAAGCACGGGTTAATGGAAAACATGTTCTCTCCAATGCTTTGTACAATCATTATGATACTTTCCAGTTCCTATTGCAGAACTTGAATCTGATTGACACTAATAATGTTTGTCTGAGTCACTGTCTTACTACAACGGGACTCATGTTTATTGTGGGATCCATTCAGATGGCACAGTGGCATGTCTGAGATGGATGCAGGCACCTTTTTTGGGTCTAGGTCAAAGAAAAAAATAAAAAGATTGTAAGCCAGAATCCAGTTCCTCCTCATCACATGGTACAACCAGGTCTTTCTTTACCTCTTTTATTTACTCATGGTGAACACCTAACAGTTAAAAAAAGTCTGATCACCCCTGATGCACTCTTCATTTTCTCTCACTGTAACTATCTAAAAGTTAGATTGTCTGTTTGTCTTTGTTCCTTCTCAAGTCAATAAAGGAAGTGTAATAAAACTAACTAAAAAAAATGTTTAGTAGGTGTGATAAACTTGTCCCTACAACGAATATAGAGGAAACCCAAATACCTTATTTATACAACTTTCAACAGCTTTAGACACCTATGTATAAACTGTAGGGGAAGTCTGCAGTGTCTACTTTTTCTAATGTGGTTTGAGTAAAAACAACTGATATGATAGAAAATCAATGCAGATAGAGTGTGTGAATGGAATACCCCAAACTGCCTATTCTGAAAGGCTTGTTCGCCAAAAACTGGTAATATATGAAGAGGACAGTATGACTTTAAAACAGCCATCAGCTGAATTAAACAGTAATGAGGGGATTACCTGGAGACTTTTTAAACAAGGATGTCATCATACTGCAAAGAGTTTTAGACTAGTCAGCTGCAGCCATCTGAGAGGTTCTGTTCCCACCAGCAGTGCCTCTGGGGTGCCCTGACGCTTGCCCAGGTTGATCAACACATCTGCTACCCAGCAGCAGGCTGGCAGTGCAAATGTAGTCTGCAGGGGCCCCACTTTGGGGTGCAGGCATGTAAAACACGTAAAGATCACAATTCCCTTAAACACTGTCAGGGTCACAGGAAGAACTAGCCATAAGAAAAGCCCCCACAGTAGCAACTTGAGATAAGCACAGAAGGGAGGAATTTGCAACAGGAAGGTGCTAATTCCAGGCCTGGTGAGGTAGATCTGGGTAGAATACTGGTTAATGCATTAGGACAAAAATTCCCACTGTGGCAGACTGTAAAAAAACAAGCAACTGCTTATGCACATGTCCTCCCAAATGATGAGAATGGCATCTATAACCCATGGATACCTGGAACTTGGACTGTATAAAGGTGATACCCCAGAATAATTAATCTGGGAACTCCACCACCAAGAAGACCAGAAGAAGAAGGACCGATGGAATGCTGCTGGATCCATAGGGTGGTGATATCTTTCTACTTAATCTGTCTTTCACTCTCTTTCGCTTCCCCTTTGTATTTCTTTCTATCTCTCTCTACCTCACATTTACTGTTAAATAAAATCCATACTATTGACTTTGACATTTAGTCTTGTTTGCAACTTAATTCGAGCAGAGATATCTCACAGAATCATAGAATCAACTAGGCTGGAAAAGACCTCTGAGGTCATTGAGTCCAACCTTTGAGCCAACACCACCTTGTCTGCTAAACCATGGCACTAAGTGCCACATCCAGTCTTTTCTTAAATATCTCCAGGGACGGTGAATCCATCACCTCCCTGGGCAGCCCATTCCAATGCCCAACCACTCCTTCTGTAAGGAACTTCTTTCTAATGTCCAGTCCAAACCTTCCCTGGCACAGATTAAGACTATGTCCTGTTGTCCTACTGCTGGTTACCTGGGAGAAGAGACCAACCCCCACCTGGCTACAACTTCCTGGTAGGGAGTTGTAGAGAGTGATGCTGTCTCCCCTGAGCCTCCTCTTCTCCAGGATAAACAACCCTAGCTCCCTCGGCTGCTCCTCATAGGACTTGTGCTTGAGTCCCTTCACCAATCTCATTGCTCTTCTCTGGACCTGCTCCAGCGCTTCAATATCCTTCTTGAACTGAAGGGCTCAGAACTGGACACAGTACTCCAGGTGTGGCCTCACCAGCGCTGAGTACAGGAGAAGAATCACTTCCCTGGTCCTGCTGGCCACACTGTGGCCAGGATGCCATTGGCCTTCTTGGCCACCTGGGCACACTGCTGGCTCCTGTTCAGCTTCCTGTCAATCAGTACTCCCAGCTCCTTTTCTGCCTGGCTGCTCTCCAGCCACTCTGTCCCCAACCTGTAGTACTTCATGGGGTTGTTGTGGTCAAAGTGCAGGACCCGGCACTTGGCCTTGTTGAACCTCATCCCTTTGGATTCAGCCCATCTATCCAGTCTGTCTGGGTCTCTCTGAAGAGCCCTTCAACCCTCCTTTTATCTCTTAATAATCAGATCTTAACAAGGCACATCTCCTAGGGTACTTCCTCACTGGTGGGTGCATCAGCATCATGTCAGGAGCAGCAGGGGAACACAAAACCGAGGTAGCATGTCTCTTGCAGGAGGGGTGTACACCTAGGGGAGACCTCAAGGCTGTGGTGGAACGTGAGCTTGTGTAGCTGTGAGTGTGTGCACGTATGTAAGGTCATTAGAACTTCTGGAGAGTAGTTATGGAGGAGTAGTGTCAGGACTGTGAGAGTGACTAACAGGTCTTATTCATCTTTCCCAGCCTTCCCTAAGATCTCCTAAACTCTGCCTTTGTCCTGTCACCAGTGGCCCTTCTTCTCAAGGTGGATGCTGACAGAAGTCCTGCTGTCCCACCTGGGAAGCCTTACTTGGCTCCCAGCATGTCTTCCCTAACAGGGCAGCTCCATTTTTTCTGCTCCCTGACAGGTAGGTGGAATTTCCAGATAGTTACTAATATTTGATAAGTGTCTAGTACATGGTTTAGGTATTTTATTGGGTATATTGATCCTGAACATGTAGTTCACAGATAGATGTTAATGATGTCACTAATCAATAAACCAGCATGATCCTGATTTGATATAAACCATGAGAGGTGAGTAGTTTTTACCTGTAACAACAGGAGAAATAAAATTCAAACTAGTACATGGGTTTGCATTCTGTACTATTGAATTTAATCTTCTTATTATTATTCTACACCTTGAGGTCATCCAATTACTTCTCAGAGGGGGGAGAGGAAGAGGAAAGTCTGTGCAGTAACAATATTTCACAAGTTTTACCATTATCAAATTTTATTAACAATGATCTTGGCATCAAAAAATAAAAAAAATAAAAAAGCCTATTACATAAGAGTACATAATTTGTCGTTAGTACACTGCTAACGCTCTTTTAAACTCCTACCTCAGGCTTACCCCAGAGTAACCACAATCTCTTCTCTTCAACCAAATGCTAGTCTCTTTGGTTATTTTATTACTGTATATTACCATAGCAAATCCTGAAGTAGAAATAGACAAATTATATCATATTCCCTTTTTTGAGCAGTTCAAAGAAAGGCACTGTATTCATCTATGATAATATCTACCGAGGATAAACTTTTCCTCTATCTTATCCTACTTTAATTGCAGCCCTTCTGGAAAAAAAAGCAAACCAACATGTTCCTCCTTTTTGTGTCAATATGCCATCATTTTTTAATCCATGTATCCTGATCACAAGCCATAATGTCATGTATTGATTTTTTGGCTATATCTTTTTAGCAAAAACTCTAATTTCATGAAATCAAATAAGTAGAAAATCAAATTTGCAATTTATGTTGCTACAACCACAGAAAAGAGAAAAGTGGGGAGAAGAGAGGAGGGGAAGGGAGGAGAAGGAAGAGAAACTTCTTGAAAGTACCTTTTCCCAGTACTGAATATTAAAGAAAACTGAATTGGCTGTATAGTTTTTAAGGGCATATATAGCTTAGAGAATTATCTTCAATACTGGACCCTTATCATCCACACTACTGAAGAGGTAACTCACTCCTCGCCTCTGTTTTTGATTTCTTCAATTAGTTTTCTCCAAACTAATCAAGACAGAAGTAAACTACTTAGTACAACTTTGCTTCAGAATTAGAAATACTCTTAATTAAATGGTACCAAACCTACCGGTATGACTTGTCCAAACTGGAGGATAACAACAAGGAGAGCAAAAGTGCATTGAAGGAATCCCATCCTCCTTTACCCCTGCCCATGATTAAGGGGTAAAAGAATTGCATATTCATACAATTCTTAACTTTTCTTTCTTAATGGCAATCCTCCTCCAGTATGAGTCAGAAAAATTAAGATATTTCACAAAAATAATATTTTTTGGAAATGACATTTTTTTCTGCACTGGTAATCAAATAACACAAGCAAGATGTAATTCTTGACATTTCTGCTAACAAAATTTGTATCTATATGTCTTGTATGTAACTGGGTAGTTTCAATTGCCTACACTTAATTATCTTGGAAAATTTGAGATTCCCTAGGGATCTAAAAAGTACAAGTTGGCTGCAAAAACTATATATTGTATAATCAGTGTCTTCTAGGGCACTTCAAATACCATGAAATACAAAAATCTAGGTAACTGAGTAGGTCTATAAGAAGCATTGACCTTAGGCTCCTTTTTTTGTCAAGGCTCCAAACACAGTTCATGTGAATTTTTCAGAATCACATTTCAGAAGGAGATGAATCTCTCCTAACATAGTTTTTTTTCCTCCACTGATCTTAAAAGAAGCTTAAAGACCAGCTCTTCTTAGCTCTTAGAAGCTTAAAGACCACCTCTAACCAATAAGACCTTTTAGTAAGGTAGTCTAGAATTTGTGTTCCTCACCAGTCAGAGTCCAGCACTGGCATCATAATACTGAAATAAAAACAGTGGAAGGTGATTGGATATTTCTAATCTTTCCTTCATCAGCTTCTGCCAAAATGAAATATTCCTAATGGGTAAATACGTATCCTATGAATTACTGCAACAGAAAAATTCAGATGGCAACATGGTAAATAAGATCTTGAAAAAGACAGGGATAGAGTCAGCTTTTGGTTTGGCTCCAAATTTCTGAAGAGTTTATGATATTAATGATATTAATGAAAAAAAAAAAATCTTCACACTTTCAAACAGTCCTGTTCTCCCAGTATAGAATTCAGCAGTGTCAGCATCAGAATAGAAATCCAGAACAAAGGGTTTTCTACGTCTGAATATGTTGTGGTTTGACCCCTGTAAGTAGCTAAGCACCACACAGCTTCTCATGGGTTCCACACAGTGAGATGGAGGAGAGAATGGGGAGAGTAAAAGTGAGAACACTTGTGGGTTGAGATAAAACTGGTTTAACAACCAAAGTGAAAGCTGCACGACCAAGAAAAGCAAGACAAGGAATTCATTCACTGCTTCCCATCAGCAGGCAGGTGTTCAGCCACCTCCAGGAATTAAGGGCTCCATCATGTGTAACTACTTGGCAAAACAAATACCATCACTCTGAATGTCTCCCCTTCCTACTTCTTCTGTCTCCCAGCTTTTATTGTTGACCATGATTCCAGTCGGTATGGAATATCCCTTTGGTTAGTTGTGATGAGCTACTCCCCACTGTGTTGCCTCTCAGCATCTTGTGCACTCTCCAACTACTCACTGGCGGAGTGGGATGAGCAGCAGAAAAGACCTTGATGATGTGGAAGCCCTGCTCATCAGCAGGTAACACATCAATATGTTATCAATCCTTATTCAGTCACAAATTGAAAGCACAGCACCATACAGGCTACCATTAAGAAAATTAACTCTGTCTCAGCCAAAACAAGTACAAAGAAGTTTCACACAAGCTTCATTGTAACTATTAGACTATAATTCATAGCAATGAAGTAACAACACCATTTTGGTCTAGAGGTAGATTGGCCTGTGAATTTATCCTCTGAATCAGCCTAACTTTCAAGCCAAATAGGCATTTCAAACTCAGGTGCTGGTGCCCATAAAGATGTCTGAGCCAGGAGAAAAGTTATGAAGCAGTTTTAAGTGCAATGGTCAGCAAATCTAAGAATATCCATTCATTTTGCACTTCACTGCTTTTTCACTCCTTGATAACATACATTTTGAGAAAGACATATTTAAGACTAATTGTACTTTGGTTTACTGGCTAGCTTAGTTAAAATGCATGAGGGAAGTGTATTTTGGATCAAATTAATAGTGACTGCTTTAGCTTCCTAATCAAAATAAAACCAAGAAAAAAAAGCACCTGAAATAATAATTAAATCTAAAATAAAGCATTTGCAATCAACACTCAAAACTCTCTCTTTTTTTTTTAAGTAATTTGCCGGGAGCACTTTTGATTTCAATTTAAGAAATAAAAAACACTTCGAATGGGAGTCTGGCTTAGATTTAGTCACTGACAGTTTGGTGTTTATGATGAAGACGCTTGATTTAGTTGCCTGATGGTGGCACCTAATACCTGTGTAATTATCCAAGGATGTACCACATATCTGAATGGGACTGATAGGCAAGACAAATAACTAAGAGATTTATATGACAATTGTCTGTTGCTTCAAAGAGTATTTGACACATATATGTTACTTCACCAAAATTATCTGCGCATAAGCTTGATATCTAAAGCCAGCGAGAGGAAGCTGGCTGATGCCGCTTCAAGGCCATCCTTCATAGTCGCAGCTGTTCAGGTGACTGGCTGCACAGAGTGTCTGAGTTAGTACCAGAGGACAGTGTGAGAGATGCCTGCATATGATGCGAGCAGGTGAATGATTTACTGTACATAGTGACAGAGCTCAAGGAAGAAGTGGAGAGTCTAAGAAGTATTACGGAGAATGCAAGGGAAATAGACTGGTGGAGTCATACCTTTTCGACCCCAAAACAAGTCCAGCAGGAGATGGTGAAGCCCTGCCCTCCTGCCATCAGGTAGATGGAGCAAACCAAGTAGATGGGGGGAATAGAAACAGATACCTGATCAAAAGGCAAAAGAATTCCCTACCAACCCCCATCACCTCTCCTGATGCCCTTAAAGAGCAGGTATGAGGCCCTGGACCCAGAGAGTCAGGTAGAAGGGCAATCAAGAGGAGGATCTTTCTGGAGGGTCTCCTGGTTGCACCCCGTCTACCAGACAGATTACAACGACAGCTATAAAAAAAAAAAGAAGGGTAGTTGTAGTAGGTGACTTCCTTCTGAGGGGAGCTGAAGGCCCTATATGCCAACCAGACCCACCCCACAGGGAAGTCTGCTGCCTTCCCAGGGCCCAGGTGAGGGATATTAGTAGGAGACTACCTCAGTTAATCCCACCCTCCAATTGTTATCCATTGCTGGTGGTCCAGGCTGGTAGTGATGACACTAATGAAAGAGGTACCAGGCTAATTAAAAAGGACTTCAAGGCACTGGATCCATTAGTTGATGGGACAGGAGTACAGGTGGTATTTGCCTCAGTTCCTGCAGTAGCAGGAGTGAATGAGGAGTGGGAAAACCCATCTTATCAACAGGTGGCTAAAGGATTGGTGCTACTGGCAGAATTTTGGTTTTTTTGAGCATGGGGCAAATTCTGTGGTACCTAGCCTGCTAGAGTCCAAGGAGCTTAATCTATCCAGCAAGGGTAAAAGAATTCTAGCCCATAAGCTGCCAGGGCTGATCAAGAGGGCTTTAAACTAGGTTTGAAGGGGGAAGGTGTTGAAACCAGGCTCTCCAGAGATGAACCTAAGGGTGGAAAGCCCGAGTTAGGAGACAAATCAGCAGCTCAACTGAAGAACATGTACACCAGTGCATGCAGCATGGGTAACAAACAAGAGGAGCTGGAAGCCATCGCGCAGCAGGAAAGCTATGATGTAGTCCCCGTCACAGAAACGTGGTGGGATGACTTGCATGACTGGAGTGCTGCCATGGATGGCTACAAGCTCTTCAGAAGGGACAGGTAAGGTAGAAGAGATGGAGAGGTGGCTCTGTATGTTAGAGAGTCTCTTGACTTGAAGTCAGTAACAATAAGGTTGAGTGCCTGTGGATCAGATTCAGGGGGAAGGCCAACAAGACTGACATCCTGATGAGAGTCCGGCATAGACCACCCAATCATAAACTTAAAGGTAGCTAAATAATAATAATATTGCAAGATTTCTCACAGTTACACAAACTACAAGATACAAAGTGTGTGGATTTATGAATTACTTTTAAGAAAACACCAATTACGAAGCTGTAGGTTTTCTTCCTTTTGTAAGAATATGTTAATGAATGTAAAGAATATTCTTTAGTAATTAATTAAAAGGCACATGCTGAATAAATTACTTAATTCCTAAGGACATAGAATTTGGCAGAAACATCTGCCTTTTTCTTATAAAGCCCAAGGAAAAAAAGGAGAGAAAGCATTGTTACGTTTTCTTATTTAGTCCCAAGAAATAAAGGAGAATATAGGCTTTCTGATACCAAAAAGTAATTTGTCTTGCAGTAATAGTAACAGTATGGAGTTTTGGATGTTTGACCATACTAGAAATGCTCAAGAATTTAACAGTGTGTGTATACTTGGATGTGTAGAAGAAATGGTTTTGCCTGGCTACCTGATAGTTTTTCGGGTGACAAGCTACATTTTCTCTTCCTGTAATTGTTTCACTCCTGGTAGCATATTTTAAAGTTATATGTCTCCGATGCCTTTCTTTCAATTTTCGGTGAAAAGATCTAACTGTGCAGGTAGTTCAGTCAGCATTGTCCAGGATCTGAGTGGTGGTAGCAAGCACATACAAAGAGAGAATGTAAATCCTATGATGCCTTATCTGACTCAGAAATGACTGTTACCATGCTCTCTACAATGTAAATATTTACATTTCCCTTATGCATCTCAATTAACAGAGTATGACCTTATTGTGCTCTTTCAATATGTAAATGGGGCTTTTAAGAAAAGGGAGAGTGTTTTTACCATGTCCTATGGAGGTGGAAAAGGGCAAATGGTTTTCTACTGAAAGAGGGTAGATTTAGATTGGAGATAAGGAAGAAGGTTTTGGTGATGAGGATGAGGAGACAATGGAACAGGTGGCCCAGAGAAACTGTGGAAGCTCCATCCCTGGAAGTATTCAACAAAGTCAAGTTGGATGGAGCATTAAGAACCTGATCTAGTGAAAACTGTCCCTGCCCATGGCAGGGGAGTTGGACTAAAAGATCTTCAGAGGTCAGGAGGGTAACTTTTTGATCTGTTTTATAGTGCAAAATTAAATAGAAATGCTTTAGATTTTAATATACACATTATATATTAATATTGTATATAAATACAATACTTTATTATATGTAATATATGTATTAAACTATAAATACATATAAAAACTGAGATGTATACATATATACACATACATACACACACACACACATACATATATAAAGTTTAATATGTATAAATAAAGCATTTTTTTTCCTGAGGACATTTCAGCTTCTATAGTTTTCATTCTTTCTTGAGGTGGGAATTTAGTGGTAGTCCTTTCAATATGTGAATAAAAAAGTAAGAAAAAAAGTAAAGGAAAACAAGAATATCAGTTACCCTGGTTATATTCTACTGTGGTTGCAAATTCTGCATATATTATGCCTGTTCTGATGAATACAATCTTGTAATTCTGCTGAGAATGCAATTAAGGAAATTCCAGCTCTAAGCAAACTATTTTAATTAAGTTCCAACACACATAGTGTTGCAAGCTGATGATTGCTTTTCAGGAATATGTGAGAACTAGACCTTATGTCAATTTTTTTTCCTTTGACTTTTTGTCACTCTATCTAGTGTAATTGTGTCTCTAGATAAATCTAAAGAAAAAAAAATACAAAATACAATAAATAATGACATGACGATGTTGATAAAAAGAGTACTGTTGTTCCATACTGTTTTTGGTTTTGTTTTTTTTTTTTTTTTTTTTCACTGTGATAACAGTTTGGGTTTTTTTGGAAGGGGGACTTTGTTTATAAACTGTATCTGTTAAATTTTCATTGCAAGCAGTACCCTTGGCAAGCAGCAAAATATTGGTATGGGTAAAATTTCTTGGAAATCTGGAGGGGTCCCAGCTGACTGGAAGCTGGGTAACATCCTGTTTTTCAAAAAGAACAAGAAGGAGGACCATAGAAACAACAGGCCTGTCAGTCTCACTTCAGTGTCTGGTAAAGTTATGGAGAAAATTATTCAGGGAGGTATTGAAAAATACCTGAAAGACAACACAGTCATTGGTCATGATCAGCACAGCTTCATGAGGGGAAAGTCTTGCTTATCCAACCTATTTTCCTTTTATGACAAGGTGACCCATCTAGCTGATCAAGGGAAGACAGCAAATGTAATCTTTTTGGATTTCGATAAGGCTTTCAATACTATCTCTCACAGGATCCTTCTGTCCAGCAGAGCTAGATAAACACATCATGTGGTGGTTGAGCACAGAGGGTAATAGTGAATGGGGGAACATCAGACTGGTGACCTGTCACTGGTGGAGCTCCACAGGGTTCCAACTTGGGCACTATGTTCTTCAATATCTTCATAAATAACTTGGACATAGGACTGGAAGGAATACTAAGCAAGTGAGGGAAGAAATAGAAAAGCAGCATATTGCTTTTGTGTATATTACATGTAACACGACATATATTTTCAAAGTATTAGTTAAAGGGTTTTTTTCACTTTGTCATCATGAAAATGATGAGGTATGATAAGAAAGATTTATGAGAAAAAAACAAAATGGTAATAGACGTCTCATATTTTTTTCTTCCTTTGTGTCTTCCCTTGATCACAGACACTGAGAATTCCCGATGTTCCTCTTTCATATTTGTTAAAAGTTGCATTAAAAATACTGAATCCTCCCTTTCCATTCCCTCTCCTTTCTAAATTAACCTGCATATTATAGTTATAAATAATTGTTGTGTGATTGTATTATTTTTTTCAAGGACATATCTTCAAATATGCAAGTTATCTTGTAGTTATATATATAAAAGATATAAAGATATAGATATAAATACACATACATATAAAAGTAATCAAATTTCTGTTACCTGCCAGGAAAAAAAGCCCTAACCAACAAACCAACAAAAAATGCCAACATTTTCACTCTCAGGAGACAGTAGAAGTTTTATATTTGAGAAACTTAAACTTGTTTGGATATTTCTTGGAAAGTTAAATGCATACATCTATATTTTGAAGTTAACATAGCTACAGGCTAGTATTATATAGCACTGTTTACTGGCATAAGATAGTCTTCTTAACATGGTTGGCTGCTTTTTTTTCATTTCATTGAGTTTCTGTAAACTACTTATGAGTCCCTAAAATCTGTTGCTTAAGTTAACTTCTTCAGAGATAAACTTTTTCTATTTTTTAACATGACAATTCAAATTATAGAACAAAATAGTGTCTATGAAAAATTCACCATCACCATACCCTTCAAAATGTGAAAATGTTTACCATAAAATCCAGATAATACATACAGAGTCATGACAGAAGAAATGTTTCAAAATTCAGTGTGTTCAGAGACAAAATCTGTATTTAGATTTATTTAGGAAAAATGACACATTAGGCCAAATACTTCTTTCAAAGAATTTTCTTGTGCCAGCCCTTTTTACATTTAACACATGGAGCAATAGTACTGTTAATAATGCCTCATGTTTTAATGAATGCAGAGAGACAATTCAGCAACACAGACACAGGGTTTCATACAAATGTGTCCATCTACAATCTCTAGGTATGTAGGCAAAGTATAGAATCACAGCTAATTAGAACCAATCTTGGAATAAAAAGATAGCTCTCCTGTTCTAAGTTTATATTTCAATTTCTCCCACTTCCACTCCAAGAAAGGAATATCTGAATAATTCAGAATGCAGAAGAGGAAAATCCTGTTAGAAAATTTGATAAAAAATTGCAGAGTGGGAAGATCCTAAGAATTTTTAACGGTATTCTCTTCCTGTGTCTGGCTGCAGATTGTTGCAAATTATCACTACATTTAAATATGTTCAATTATCCATATGCATGCTTCAACATACTTACATATGTATGTATGTATGTACACTGGACATCTTCAAAAAATGGTAGTCCTGATATAGGTATCAGGACAGGTGATGGTGAGGGGAATCCAGTCCCACGATAGATGTGTGCTTGTACCATATGGCTGTGGCACAATTGTTTATAAGGTTAACATGAAGAAAGTGTTGCCTGATTACTCTCTCCTGCTTCTTAGACTGCGTACCAGGTGAGATGTTTGGAAAGCTCACAGACATACTCATCCTATGTGCTTGTGATATGGGATCACAAACCAGGGAAGAGACTGGGATGCTGACCTGAAAAATGCAGTTCACTCCCTTAATAGGGTTCTAAAGACGGAGCCTCATATTTAACCTATGAGGTTTTTCAGGGATTGTGTCCTTTTCTCTGTCATTATCTTCCATCTCAAGCAATTGCTATAAACACATTAGTGGAGATTGCTCTATTTACTTCTATTTAGCCTCATTTCAAACAGAGTAGGCTACCTCTGCATTCTCTAATATCGTTTGTGATAATAGGTTTTTTTAGAGCTTGTGGGAGAAAAAGAAATAGATAAATAAATTCTATATTTTTTGCTTTGTTCTGGTATACCTCATTTATATGACCAAAAATTCTGTCAAGAAAACAATCAAAAATGAAGGGCTTTGCCAGGCATGAAATCTCATTTTAAGATGCTATGTTTGTAATGTCTCTATAGCTCTTTGTGGCTTTGTTTCTCTATTCTGAAAGCTTCTTTGTTCCACTTTATTAAAAGGGGAAAAGTGCTACTAGATCTTTGTGACTTAAGAGTTTTGTCTTATCAACAGAGAACACAAGGAATATTTGGAATCTGCTAGTATCATTCTTTAGAAATTTACTGTGTCCCTCTCAGTAACGGTATATATATTTTTTTCCTCTATGGTCTTGCAATGAATTCTGTAATGCTTTTATTTTTATTTCCTTTTGAAAATGTGACATAATAAATCAATATGTAATTTGAAGAAGAAGGAATCTAATTTTATTTACTCATCTGCATTTTCCAGGTTAAAACCTCACATCTTTTTAAGGAAGTTAAAATCCTGACTCTTTTTTTTTTTGATGTGTGTTTCTGACATTAAATTTTCTTAAGCATTTGCAGTAATATACAGAGTATAAAAACTTTTGGTTTTATTTTAGGAACCAATCCCCTTTTCTCTGAGCTACGTCTTCCTGGCATACGTGAAGTTTTAATTATATTGGCAATTAAGAATGCAGACAACCAACTTTCTGTACAATAAAATTCACATGAAAATTTACTAGCATGAAAAGCAAAGTGTCAAAATATTGATATTAATACAGAATTTTAAAAACCTTAATGAAGGGAAATCCCAAATTTAATAATCAGACTTTATTGAAGACAGCTTTTGATCAACAAGAGTGTATTGATATTTAGATCTGTCATTTATCCACTGCCTTTTACAGTATAATGGACATACTTTAACAGAAATTCAGTTTTGACAAAAGATTCCAGGTAACTGAGTGTCCAATTATCTTTGGCTTCCAGTGAATTTATCAAAAGTGTCCCTTTGAGATAATGAGAATTTAGCCTTATCAGGTTGTGAGGGGGGGTGTGATGGTTATATGCACAGGCATTATCCGGAAGTGGACTTTTAACACAGGTTGGTTTCAGTGTGTCCAGGAATTGGAAAAAGTCGGACAAGAAAACCAAATCAACAGCAACAAACAAAAGGGTTAAAAAGACAAATGTAGAATAAACAAGCTGAAATAACTGGAATATATTCTCAAGATCTGAACAAGATCACCAGAGTGATGTAACCAGGAAAGACCAAAAAGGAAATAAGGAAGGTATCCAGAAGCCAGCATAGTAAGAGGGAGAAGAGAGGAAAGATTTTTTTTAGGGGAGTGGGGGAAGTATATTGGGATGAACTGTAGATAACTAATAACTGTAAGATCTGCAGTCTTCAGTGTCTGTGTAACTTACTGACACAATGTTAAAGGCAACATAAAGATGTTAATCTGTCTTTTCCATAATTTTCTCCTTATTTGGTGCTCTCCTGCAACTAGTATGTCAATGCTAAAGTATGCTCTAACTAATATGTAAAGTTAGCCACAAAATTTGTAGGACTACTAAGTAGTCACCGGAAAAACCCCCAACCATAGATAGTATTGGAAGGGCCAGAATCAGTGATCCCACCTGCCTTTTTCAACTACTCTTCAATATGTTTAGGATTCCTTATTTCTACATTTGTTCTGGAACTGTATTTTATTGTTGTTGTTGCTGCATCATGTCAAGTTGAAATTAAATGGCTGGAGTGTGACTTTGTCCTAGATGACTTTCACTCCAAATTTCAGGAAGTAAAGTACATTGGATCAAAGTGTCATCCCCTAAGCAGCCCATTAAAGCATCCTCATCAGTTAATAAGTCTCCCTAGTACATCACTTATGGAATTGTTTGCATATAAACTCAGTAAAATCACTGTGATACAGAATTTATTAATTCTGGTAAAATACTCCAAATAGCACTTAATCAAATGTTTATGCAGAATGATACACTCATATGTACAAACTATGTCTCCATGTTATTGTACTCCCAATTTCATGTACTTAATTTAGGAGAACATTGACATCAAGGTCAGATATTAACTTCTGTAAATCAGACATATTTGATGTTATCTGAAGTGCAAACATAAGGAAATTTAGTTTACACATTTAAGCTAAGAACAAATTAAATTTAATCAAAATTAATTATTCTACACAGGTGTGTTTTTTTTTTTTTGCTCTTACAACAGAAAAATATCTTCCTCTTTTAAACCTCCCTGTATTTCACTTTTAACTGATTTTCTTATGAACTAAAAACTAATAGATATCTCAGATATATTCCTGAACAAAGAATACATTTCTATACTGTGTAGTTTCAATTCCAAATACACTTTTAATAACTATTCATACTTCCAAATGATTTTTCATGAGAGAGATCCTGTCAGAATTGCTTTACTTTCATAACAAGAGTTCCAAAAAGCAGAAAATTTTCTTTTACATTTATTTTTGTGAAATAATCCAGCGTCTTGAAACATTATGATTTGAGTGAAACAGACAAACTATAAAGAGAAAACCTGGATTTCAGGTTCTGATTTCTAGGGAGAAATCAAAGTTTTACGTTATTTTTACAGGTTCAGCAGGAATTAAATCTTCTGCACATTTACTTAACTACTATAGAACAATCGGAACATCACTTTTTTCCATAAAAATTTTGTAAATCCTACAGGAATACAATAATGCTATTAATAGTTCTATATGGAGATTGATTAGTTTGTTGAAGTGAATAATATCCTTGCTGTTCTTTATTTAAAATAAGTTCAGTGCAGGTTTAGTACATATTTAAGTGCTTAAACGTTTAAATTACTATTACCACAATAGTAATTGTCACAATTTGTAAAGATTTAGGAAGTTGTTTTTTTTGTTTGCTTGTTTTGGTTTTTTATATTGAACTGTTGCACAAATCCAGGTCCAAGGTACAAATTTTTCATTAAAGATTTATCGAGGATTGAAATGAACATCACTATCTTAATGTCAGTCACAAAATATAGTGATAAGACACAAAACTCAAATAATTTCCACATATTCATTACTCAGACATGAATCTTTAAAATCTGTTATAATTATGTATCATTAAATATTTTCCTTAGACCCTGGATGAATTAAAATCTTGCTTTCAAGGAGCACCAGCAGCAGGACATGCCAAGGATGTAAGTAGGCAAGTAGGGGTTTGTCTGAATGGAGTGTGTTCCCCGAGCATATTGGTTGAGACAGCAAGAAACAGAGTCTACACCCAGAGTCAAGCGAGCTGCAAAGAGGCTAAAGCAATCATCTGAGCTGACTGCGATGGAAGACATATATTACCCAGCAGGAAAACATGTCTGCATGGCAAAAACCAGGAATTCAGCTTCTCCTGAGCTTCTAGGACCATGTAGAACCAACACAACCACACAGACGGAGCTCCGGTTCAAGCATCTGACCACTCAGGTTTGTAGCTGTGAGATGCATAAAGGGATATTCCTAGAGATGCAAAGTGATTGCAAGCAAACCTGTGGTAGGTGTGATCAGATTGATGAACTGCTCTGCTTGATAACTGAGCTGCAGGAGGAAGTAGGCGAACTGAGGAGTATTTTAGAGTCTTAGAAGGTGATTGATCAATGGAGCTCTAGTCTGCAATCTCCGATGTATGTAAACCAACTCTTTATGCATGTATATGGAGACAGTGTCAGGATCTGGTTTTTTTGCCAGGAGGAAGACAGCATCCCAAGGGATAAAGAGGGATGGAAGAAGTTTACAGCACAGGGTGGTAAGAGAAACCTCTCCTTACTGTCTAAGATACCCTTACCAAGTAGGGTAAGGCCCTGGGTATGGTAGATGAAATGCACTGGGTAAAGAACTGACTGAAAGGCAGCAATCAAAGAGTTCTAGGGAGTGGGGATACATCTGACTGGTGATCAGTCACCAATGGCATTCTTCAGAGTTCAGTTCTGGGACCAGTTCTGTTTAATATCTTTATCAATTGTCAGGATGCAAGAGTTGAATGCACCATTAGCAAGGGTGCTGATGATACCAAACTGGGAGATGCTGCTGACTCTCTCAGGGGACAAAAGATCTATTAGAGAAATGGAGATAGATTGGAACAATGGGCAATGATCAAAGGGATGAAATTTAACAAATCCAAATGTCATATTCTGCACCTAGGATGGAGTAACATCAGACACAATTATAAATTGGGAGAGGAGTGGCTGGAAATCAGCCCTGTAGAAAGGGATCTTGTGGTGGTGATTGACAGTGGGTTCAATAGGAGTCAACAGTGTGCTCTGACAATCAAGAGGACAAACCCCATCCTGGGGTTCATCAAACACAGTATCACCAGATGATCAAAAGAGGTCATTATCCTGCTGTATTCAGCAGTAGTGTAGCCTCTTTTCAAGAACAGCATGCAATTTGAGGCATTGCCATTTAGGAATATTAAGATCCTTAAATGTGTCCAGGGTAGGGTAAGAAGACTGGTGGAAGGGCTGGAAGGGATGTCCTATGAGGAGTGGCTGAGGACTTTGGGCTTGTCTAGTTTGGAGAAAAGGAGGCTGAAGGGTGACCTCATTACTCTCTACAGCTTCCTGAGGAGGGGAAGTGCTGAGAGAAGCGTTAGTCTCTTCTACCTGGGATCCAGTGACAGGATGTGTGGGAATGGTTCAGAGCTACACTGGGGAGCTTCAGACTGGACATTAGGAAGCTTTTTTTTCACTAAGAGGGTGTTCAGACACTGTAACACTTTTCCTGGAGGAGTGTTTGATGCCTCAAGCTTGTCAGTGTACAAGATCCATTTGGACATTGCCCTCAACAACTTTTTGTGTCAGGTCTTGAAATGGTCAGGCAATTAGACAAAATGATCATTGTAGGACTTTCCAACTGAAATATTCTATTCTAATATGAATTCATTCATTAGGGGAAATAGAGCAGATATCTATGGAAAAAAACAGGGAATACTTGTACTCTTTCTGGAGAAACTGAAGTAGAATATTTATACAAATTTTGCTCTTAAAAAAAAAAAGCAACAGTTCATACAAATTAAACAAATTTTAATGCAAACTGTAATTATGATTGTTCTAAGCAGTCTTTCACATCACAGAACTTTGTTTTCTTTATTGCTATCATGTGTCATTCTGTATCTGTTTCGCTAGCAGTCCATGACTTATAGCATTTGACGGTTCAGAATTGTTTTTCTATAAAAACAACAAAACAACTTTGATTTTTTAGTCTACTGTACATTCCCCCTTAAAAGACATAACTGATTATTCACAGCAACATAAGAAGAATAAGACTGTGACAAATAATCCAGTCTTCCTTATTGTTGTTTAACCATGTTTTTTTTTTTTTTTGCTGGTCTTGTATCTGACAAGAGAAACAAAAGTTAATGTCCTGAAATATATTGTGTATTTGACTGTAAGATATATGAAAGGGAAATAAATTTATATACAAATGAAGAGCCACTTCAAGCTAGATATATCTCAAGGCTCTGCCAGATTCCAGAATGGTTGCAACTACTACAAGAGGTTACAAACAAAAGGGTAGTTGTTGAGAGCTGAGAAAAAAACCCCACAAACATTTCAGAATATAACAGCCAGGGAAGTACCATCAGTACAGCTGTTAAGCTTCAGTTGTCCATTGCACCAAAACATCCCCGAGGCTCAGTGATCAACACTGAAATGCATTTCTTTGTTCATCAGGTTAATGGAGTCAACCATTAAGGTTGGATGGTGATGTCTGGGCCAGGAGTTGGAGTCGATGATCCTTGTGGGTCCTTTCCAACTTGTCATAATATGTGATTTTGTTATTCTGTGTATGTAGTTAAATTGTTAGTATTTAAGGGATGATTTAATCCTGGAGAATTTACTGCCTTCAATAATTCCTGGGTACCGTTGAGCAGTTGGAAGAGACCAGAAGCAAAAATCCTGACTGCAGTTATTCTGTCCCAAAGGAAAATACATTTAACTGTGCAGTTATGGCTACACCTTACCATTTAGCATCTGAGTCAAAGGAGTGTCCCTAGCACTGTTTAGCTCATTAGTATCAAAACAAATCAGAATTTCACGTGGCTGTTGTCTGAGGTGACCATGAATAAAAGTGACTCACACAAACTAGTAAGGAGGAATGAAAGAAACAAAATACCTCAAGATGTGCTACATAATCCTTTGAAGAGCTGAAATAGGTCCTATTTTTTTAATTTGTGCTGTATCACTATATTTCAGTAATGTGGAGTTAAAACATTGGTTGGCGTCAGTTTTATCATTATGATGTCTCTATTTTTAACCTTGTTATGAAAGGTATATTCATTTAAGGGAATCAGTGTTTACTACTTTATATTTTGCAATACTGTGTTGAGCTCTTTGAACCAGCAAATAAAACTAGAACTGCTTTTAGTTGGTTCCTTCTGATGTTGTTACAGCTTTACAGTCATGACATGCCTCCAGAGTTAGTAGCCTAGCTATCATTGTAAAGAGTATTTCTAAGGACAAAAAAGCAACTCCCCATTTTTTATATATTTTTTTTGCAACTGGCATTTCTTTTCCCAGTAAGTGTTTTGTTACACACTCTTTTATTCCTTTGTGCAGCCAACATGATAGGTAGATCAACTCCTAGTAGTAGAAGGGAAAGAATACAATTTAAGGAGTTCTATAGACAAAAACATAGAAGAGAGTGGAAAAGAGGATGACACCTCTTTTAGGATGACTCCTATTCTATGTCAAGAATAGGAGTATTTGTTTATATGTGCAAAACTAGGAAGGAGAGAAGTACAAATAAGATTCAGGAAGGATGTGGCTTTATGCTATTTCAAGATTTTTTATTCTTGTGCATACAAGTTATGGCAATTATTGAGTAAGAAATATCTAGATAAACATTAGTGTTTTGACAATATTTCCCACAACATGTGATACTCACTAAACACTTTAACTAAAATTCAGACTTATTTCTACAGTTCAAAATAATCTTGTCAGATATTGTATTTTATTTGTCTCTTACTTCCTGTGCCATTCTCTCTTCCTTCTCCTTCTATTTTATTCTGTGGCATATTATATAGTCATACCACTCCAGATCAGAGTTCAAACAATGTTTATGCTAAATACCTTACCTATTAGACTATAAGGCCAATGTGTGATTTTTGTGAGTGAAAATGTTAATTATGATAATAAATACTTCAAATCTTTAAAACACTCTTCCAGGTTATGCCTTACATTTTCTGGTGGTTGAATTTTGTTTCTCTTCAGCACTTTTATGTAAGTTGTTAAATATGCCTACATAATAATTAGAATTAATCCAGTTTGTTCAGGGGCATAAGTAAGTCTTCTCTTCCTGGGTACAAAATATAAGTCCAATTTTATTTCTTCAGACAGAACCCTAAATGTGCTTCCTGGATTACAGGCAAAATAGTTAATTCGAATAAAGTTTTCTTCTTTTTTAAGTGTCATATTATCTTTTTAACTGCAGCATGGTAATGTTCAAAACGCCAAAGATATACTGAAGTAATGTTGGGAAAATATTTAAAATCTGATTCCATACTATTTCTGACTTCACAGAGTTTTTATGTTTAATGTATTTCATGTTGACATTCTCCTAGCAATACTTTTAATTTGAGACAAATTGAAATGTCTTGACAGCACCTTAGAATACTTGTAGATGCTTATGACAATAGTCAGAGAGTTCAAAACTGGGAATAAACTATGACTAATAAATTAAAAAACTGAAGTTATAGGACATCACTGATCATCCAGGCCCAAATTATGAACACATTATGGGCTAGGGGCTAAAGTTTTATATACACATTCGCTAACTACAAGGAAGTTTGTTGTTTGTTTTTTTTTTTCATGTGCACCTTCAATTTGGTTTTCTTTGGAAGCCTGATATAAAGGTTGTGATAGTGCAACACTGCTATATTGTCTCATAAGATGATATTTAGGGTCATTTGTACATATAACAAAATCTCCAAAACTCCTGAACAGTGTGATAGTATGCTGCTGGCTGCCTTTACCATTCCTGCTCAACTTGAAAAATCATATGAAAAGAGAAGTGGAATACAAAATTAGTGAAGATGGCAGAACTATAGAAGCCACAGCCACAGATAATCAGGCCTTTGTTGCTTACATTAAGAAATTCACAATGCAATATGACAAGGTCTGTTTCAGAAAAGATCTATATTTTTATTTAACAGAGCTTTAGAAGTCTAGTACAATTTCCTTTCTTTCCCACTTGTGGCCCATATGTCACATGTTCAAGTCAGAGTAGTTAAATGGTGAGGAGAGGACAGAGTTGCAAAGGCAAGGCATGATTTTGAAAAGGAATGTATGATCAGTCATGATAAAAACAGCAGAGTTCAAATATGGAGCAAAGGCCCTGAGACTTGACATGGAGAGGTCATTGCAGGCCTTGATGTTAGCATATCCTTGGTGTACAATAAAAGTCAAATTAGAGGAGTTCTGTGTTGGATTGAGAGGAAAGGAACTTGAGGCAATTGCTATAATCTATGAGTTCAAGCAGTTCACCGATGAAGGGAAGAAGTTACAGAAAAGAAGTGGGACTGAAGGGTTGACTTTCAGAAGCCGCTGGATATTACAGTATGATTATATTGTTAGGAGAAGAAACAGGAGAATGGACAGCAGGGCTCAAGAAGTCACGGTGTTGAAGTGCGAAGAGATGGAGTCACAGGCAGGAGCAGGGGCCAAAAGATGGAAGAAGGATGTAAGTGGAGAGGTCACGTTGGATCTTGTAGATCTTTACTAGAAACTACGGAGATAATATAGATAAAAGGAAGAATCAATTCTTTTACATGCCATAAAAATAACGATCCCACCTCCTCGTTTGGACTGCATGCTAGCAAAGGTTAAACATCAAAAAGAATGGCATTTGATTCACATCCTGTTAGCAGCCAAACTCTGAGTAAATGATATAACTTGATAAAATTAAGTTAATCTTGTGGAAAAAAAAATATATTAGCCTATAACTGCACAAAGCAGTTCATTCTTTCTGTATTATTTCAGTGCATCCATTTATGTTGGGAGAGGGAATTGGAGAAAAAAGTAATAACAAAGAAGAAAAATACCATAAAATTTCCATCTTAACAGAAGAAAATATGTCATGATGTTACAAATGTTTTCATTGATATAAAAGAAGATGAATTTTCAAGTGTTTCTACATTTATATATAAGCTCATTTTTCCCAGATAAATTTTAGTAAATAATATATTTAATTGATTCCTGTCAGAAGGCAGTACCAATGGGGAAACCTAATGGTTATGGCCAACTCATGGACTAAATATTGTGTAAATATTGATTCCAAAGAGTATTAACCGGGGGAATAGTCCCAAAAAATTCTAGACACTCAAGCGCTGGTTCTTTTTCATTCAAAATAGCCCAGCTATTTTGCACAAATCTATATTATGGGATTTTTGTAAGAAATTATATTTCTTTTTAGCACAGTGTGTGTATTTATAATGATAATGAATTTTATGATACCTATCAGAAAGTATTTTTTAAGTCTTTACTGTTTTCTATTCCCCTCTAGAGTGCAGTTTTTTGTAAACTCCAACATTTTTGTAAATTATTTGACGGAAATAAATTCCCTAGTAGATATTAAATTGTTTCATAGAAATCTGAAAGTTTTGCATAAAACAGAAAAGTGGGAGAAATTAAATTCAAATAATAGAGAATCATACTTTATTAGGTAACACTCTTGCTATTTGCATCTGCAGTGATCGAATGTGGCATTAGAATACTTGTGTTATCTATTTGATTTCTGTAGCCTATGGACATTTTGCTGCAGCAGTTCTGTTGTATAATGATCTCAATTTACACAATAAATAAATAGCTGCTTTTGGTATTCTCTCACTGAAGCATCAATACCACTCCTCATGATAACTTCCCATTTACTGTGCCTATGGCACAGAATGATTAAATGCTTCATTTTACAATATTGAAGAAGACAAATCACTACTCTGTAGAAAGTACCATTTAAATAACACATTGTGTAAAGAATGGTGCTAGTACATAATCATTTATATGCATCAACATAAATGCAACAAATATCTTTTCTTTGGTGCTAATTGTGAAGTTATATATACATTACCTCAATTTTTAATGTAAATATAATTTAATTGTTGTTATCAGGCTCTTCCTTCATACCTTTCTTTACAGTTCATCTTGAGGGCAGGAAAGTCTGAACGTGGCACTTAGTGCCATGGTCTAGTTGACCAGGTGGTGTTTGGTCATAAGTTGGACTGAATGATCTCAGAGGTCTTTCCCAACCTAATTGATTCTGTGATTCTTTTTCAAGTTACAACCATCAGGCTCCTGTTCCTGTATAAATCCTCACAAGTATCAGTAATAGGTCGTATCTTCTTTCTCATGCAAGGGAATTCATATATTCATTTTAAATTCCAGTGAATAAAGGAATCAATTAATTAATCTTTAAGGAAGATTAAGAAAATTTGCAGTGACTCCCTCTACCACTTGACTACAGATTCTGGAGAAGGAAATATTGCATTCTAATCATGGTAATAAGTAGTAGACTGTCTAGAGATGCAATCTTGACAATCCACCTACTGACTCAAATATTACGGGGCAGCTGTGTTGTGCAACTGGAAGGCTAAAGTCCTTGTATAGTGTAGAAAATTATGTCTGCAGATTCCCTAATACCCAGTTTGAGTATTATTCCATAATAAATTAATCATGTCATATCTTTCTTAGTCTAATATGTGGAAATATGTAGATTCTTTATAATGCATCATTTCACTGAGAAAATAGCAAGCAAAAAAAATAAAGTAAATAGCCTCAGAAACATCATGAAGAGTAGAAATGAGAGAGAAAAAATCAAGGCGAAAAAAGGAAACACCAGAAGCATATGATAACCTGGTAGCAAATCAGTTTATTTTATCTGTGGTAAATAAAATTTAAATACTGTGAGGAAAGGGAAAATAAAAGGGAAAGAAGGTAAATAATTTTCCTTACCCAGGGTTTATTTGACTTATAGTTGAACATTCTCCCCGATGAACATTCACTTACCTAAAATTATGGATCATTGTAATCTCTCTTGATTTGGGTTCATTTCTCCCGACAGTTTACTTTGAAACCATCACACATAGTCATAAATCAAATCACAGATTTGAAGAGGAAAGTGAAAATATTGCTGAAAGTTCACTCCCAATCCACAGTGTAGAGTTAACACATGGTATTTTCACTTTTTCTTTCTTTTTTCAACAATAATTTGGGCACTGTGCTTATTTTTGGGGAGAAGGAATTTGCACGTGGATAACTATTAAAATTGTTTCAATTATTAGAAGAATAGTTATATATAATAAAATGTCCTACTTTTAACTAAAGGAAAAAAAAGAGAACATCCTCAGTTATACCACACTGACAACTTTTTCAAGCTAGGCATTTAGAATGAAGATGAGATTTCATGTTTCTGCAACAGACACCTTCAAGGGTATTATTTCATAGTGAATTCTACTGAAGTAACTATGACTGAAATGAATCTCAGGCATTATCAGCTAATCTTGAAGTATTTTGGGACTCTTGCAGTAAAAGAACACAAAGCAAAGAGAAAGGGTATTTGACCTGAAGACTTATCTTGATCTATAAATACAATAGGCTGCCTTCTTTCACTGCACTGTGTAGAATAATTAAAAGTTAATTACAGTGTGCCACAGGAATGAAACAATCTTTTTCTGAGAATTTTTTAGTCAATATAATCTTAATATTGAAAATAAACATCATTTTGTTATCAGTTTTGGAATGTTTCAACTTTCTTTTGAACTTCTTTTTTCTTCTTGTTTAATTTCCATACATCAGCTTGTTCCCTTTGTTATGTTAATAATTTTTTTGCCATAAATAAATTTTACTGCTTTTTCTCATCTTTAAAAAACAAACCAAAATGCTATCTAAGAGCAAATTGACTTGAATATATCATGAATAATCACTTGATACTCAGTATATGAGATGCAAAATGACAGATTTTAATTATTTAATTTACAATTAATTTAATCTGTGAATCACCAGTTACACACAAGATTATGATGGTAGCATTACTCTAGTTACTGCTTGGTTTTATGCAGTTTACCTTATCACATTTTTATAACCTACATACCCAGAATTTTCCAATTTTTATTTTTAAATTAACTGAAGTCTAACCTAAACAAACCTAAATGCTGTTGCTTATGGAACATCTTCTAGTCTCCATCTGGGAGATTCAGGGGAGAGTCTGTCAGGGATAGTTTGGTGCACTGTGTAAAAATAAACAAACAAATAAACACACCCCCCAAGTTTTTTAAAAAAAAGGAGAGAAAAATATTTAAAAGTTCTATTGGAATAGATATATTTGAATACATATTTTAAAATGTAGCTATAGCCATTTAAAATGTTTTGTGGTGTGGAAATAAAACCTAACGTCAAAAGTTTATTATCCCCACCTAATTAAAATGTTTATCTGTCTAATGAACACAGAGAGTGTAATATGATGTGTCATATGTGTCAGTACTATAGTGATTATTATGTATCAAGTAAAGGATACATAGGAGAAGACCTATGTACTATTTATTTGTTGTGCTTAATAGTCTTTGCTTTTTATTCCTAGAAGATCACCTCTGAGATCAGTCAGGCATTTGGAACTGTATGCCATACATCCAAGCAGGCAAAGAATAATAAGTTTAGTGTCACATCATGTATTTTCCTAATGTTCCATTATGTGACAAAAACCAACTTACTGCTACCTAGTTTATTAAGAAAAATCCAAAACCAAAACCCACAAACAAACAAACAAAAGCAAAAAACCCACATGAAGATGGATTTGAAACTTATTTAAAGGATTCAGTGCTGAAAAACTACAGTAGTGATTGCAGTGAAAAAAAGAGAAACATCTCCTTTACAAATAATGGTCTCTTATTTAGAAAATATGAATAAAACAATTAAAAATAATTGCTATTTTTTTTTGTGTCAGAAGTGAAAATGTTAGTTTGAGTCAAAAAAGTCAGACTGACTCACAGAACTTTTAATGGCATGGATATCCTTTCTTTTGCTCATCATTTTGTAGTGTGCCAAATGTCTGTTCATTGTTTGTAGATGAAGATCCTGTGTCAAGAAAAGGCACAAATTCTTAATTAAAAGCAAATGTGGTCCCTATTATGCCTTTTTTTAAAAAAAATTATATTGGACATAAACAGAGACTAGTGCATGCCCGAAGGAGTAGATTTGAATGCCATCAAAGCCAAAGGACAGTTACATATTCTCGGCATGGGGTTTAATGCAGGCATTTTGAGAGTTCAGTAAAGCATAGTATTCTTTAGGTTTATGAATAACAAGGAAACTAAGCAATAATTGTAACTGTTTAAATTACTATTTTTCTGTTATAAATATTAAACATATTTAAAATATGTTATTTTTCCTATAAAAATAGGAACATAAAATTAGGTACATGCACCTAATATAAAAATGCTCTGTATAAACATATACAAAACCAATCCTCCAGAGAAATCTCTGTAGTCACTTTTGCCTCACATTTTCTTTATAAGAACAATTGTCTATTCAAACTACCAATAAGTTTCCTAAATCCCATCACTCCTAATTATGGATTGATGCATTTCATGATAATAAATAATAGTAGTAAACTGGTATCTTCTCTTTCCACTTGTTAATAGGAGTTATTTCAGATATGTAACTTACACGACTGTTGTAAGTTTGCAAATTTTGTAATTGGAGTTTTTATAAATCCTGGGTTGTTGTAAACTGGAATGAAACTGAGTTTTTCTTCTGCTTTTTTTCTTTTTTACCTTTTGTTAAATTTGGAATTTTCCTTAGCAAAGACTAAAAAGTGTTCAATTCCCTTACTCTTCAGAAAAAAATATAATAACCATATGTTGGATTCCTGAGTTCTTAAAAAAATGTTTTAAACCTTGTTGTACCCATTACTCTTTTCGAAGATGTCCAATTCAGGTATGAGATTTACTCCATTTAATGTGTTTACATTATTTGTGTATTTGTTCTATTATTGTCTTACAGAGTGCCCAAAACAGCATTTTCTTCTACTCTACTGTTGATATTACCATCAGTTTAATAATTTTCTCACATTCCATTGAATTCTAGTGTATTTTATTGGCAGATAGAAATACAGTTAGAAAATAAGCATTTTTTCCTGGTTTTATCTTTTCAGTTTTGGGGAATGCATTTTCACACAACCTGAACGTATAAAACTCCAGTTAGAAAGTTAGAGAAAGAAAATAATATAATCCATCAAAGATTTTGTACCTAGATAACATTTTTACGTTGCTCTAAAGTCCAGTGGCTAGAGATATGAATGTATTTGCTATTTAAAAAAAAAAACAACAAACAAACAAACAAACAAACAAAAACAAACTAAAAAAAGCAACACACAGAAAAGCCAAACATCACCCTCCACATCAACCTGGGAGTGGGATTAACCTACACTAATTTCAGCCATATGTAAATTCAGTATGTATTCTCAGGTAAACACCAATCATCCTTCAACCACCAATGGAGCTACACATCAGAGAAACATAATACAGACAGGATTAACAACTTGCTGCAAACATTTCTCTTCTGCACTGGTTATACATATATCCTGTAGCATGGGGTTCTCTTGCCTGACCATCAGTGTCCAGTATCACTTGACATACATGAAGCTGTAATAGATTCCTGCAGAAGATCATTAGATATGATGGTCAGACAGCAGACAGCAGAGGCCTTTTGCTTTGGTGGTCAAGGGAAAGCAAGGGGCTGCTGGAGACCACATGATGTACCCCACTAGCACAAAAATTACACTGTATAAACTGTGTGTATGTCACTTAATTGGATGGACTTAAGACCTAGCTGCCATCACTGAAACTTGGTGGGATTAATTCTAGAAAGCACAGAGGAGGAAGGAGTACATTAAGAGGTGGATTGAGCATGAAGAGACCTGAAGATATTTGACTTTACCGCAGACTCCTAAATGCAGACATGTTGCTCTAAAAAGTGAATCCGAAAAATCGGTCCAAGAAACTGCTCAGAGACTTTTTTATCTTTAAGTAGCAAGGTATTTGTTTATTCAACGTTGGGAGCAAGCCAGCTCGCGCTGGACAAACTTGCTCCAAGGCTTCACACAAAATCAGCATTTTTATACAATCTTCAGATGTGATTAAATGCATATTCAAGTGATTACAACATCTATCTATGCATATTAATAATAGGCGGAGTATAGGTGGAGCTCAGGCGGGGCTTGGGGCGGTGCTTCTCTTGGCCCTCAATTTTGGTGGGTCTGGGGGCTTTAACTCATCTTCCTCAACCTGACTCTTCTTCTCTTCCATTGTTCTTGACCCGCTCATTGAAGCCTGGAAAAAGCCCTGGCTCCAGGCCTGTTTCTCCTATTCAAATGTCTACCTGATCCTGCTGCATTTCTAATTTATTGCCTCTAGGCCATTACATGTTCTTGTACTATTCTCTTAAGCTTTTGGTCCATTAAGTAGAACAGAACGAGCACAGATCGTTTTGGATGTTGGTAACTTGTTAGCAGGCCCAAATTTCTTAGTTAACTCTTTTGGGCCTAACCTCCTGTTTCAAAAGCAATGACACTCCCACCTTCAAAACAGCTAACAGAAAGCAAGATTTATCTACCCTTAGCTTTAAAATCATCATTTACACATGAAATATGCAAAGAGTGTTTTATTATAGACTGTTAAGTAGGACTAGTATTGGAAGTGAAACTATATGTATTACAGTCATTACCATTGCATTACCTTTGAGATGGATAGCATTTTCAGAATTCTAGTTTGTTAAGAACTACAACATCTGTGCTCTCTAAAGTATGTTATAAAGAAAATTTTATTTTGGAGTTCCTGGTAATGGTAGGAAATTTCTCAGAATTTCTGTTTTTAAGAATGTCTGAAGCATTTTTAACTACAGTTTTAAACTGACTGAGCAATTAAAGGTTAGAATCAAAGATTAACAATGAAACATGAAAAATAATAGAAATAATAAAAGAAAAACCAAATCTCAAAGTTTCATACTCTTCTATTCACTTAGGGCAAACAAGTAAAGGTCATTTTCCCTTGATTTAAACAAATTGTCTATATATAAATTAAAAAAATAAAAAGAAAGAAAATAGAAAGAACAGGGGCATAGGCATTAGCTATATAAAGTTCTGTTTACTAAAACATAGTGTTTTTTTCTAGTCCTCTAAAAATGGAGAGCTGCTGTTTCTATTTTTCCATGACTGATTCAGTCAGTTACAGATATGAATCTGAATGAAATGTTCCTGTGCGTATTTTTAACAGGAGTTAATAATTTCAAAAACCACAGGTCTAACATTAGGTCTTACTACTCCACGGTATTCTCTTATATTTTTCATGTCTGTAAATATAAAAGGCAGGCTAGCAATGATGCAATGATGATTTAAAATTACAGTTTGTTTCCAACTGTGCCTTCACAGCGACTCAGTGGTGAAGAGATTCTCCCTCTCATTTTCTCTGCCATGACAGGCCAGGGGTCCTCTGTCATATAAAGTAACAGTGTGAGTGATGCTGACTAAAGGAAAACACTGAGGCAGTCTAAGAAAATTTAATTATGCTTAATCTCTAAATCCTAACAAACAAAAAAACAAACAAACAACAAAAAAGAAGTCTGATTCCACTGGAATTCTCCTTTTTTTTTTCACAGAAAAGTCTACAAGGCACTGAGTCACCATGACTGTCTCTAACCAGATACCTTTTCCCAGTGTTTTTTTGATAGCCTGAAATGTGTCCTCAAAATAGTGGTTTTTAAAAAGCACAGTGTTATCTCAAATTATCTTGTAGCACTCTTACTTAAAAAGTAAATAATTTACAAAATTATTCACCTGTGGAAAAAAATGGTTTGGGGTTTTTCTATATTGTCGCAAGCATACATTTGCTTCCTACAATGTAATAGTCCCAAGATTTGGTCCAAAACAGTCTTAATATTTTTATAAAATTTTATCACATGAGTTTATTTATCTCCTGATCTGGTGCTTTGCAATAAAAGAAGGGAAAAAACCCAACCAAACAAATTACTAAAAGTCTTTTAATATTGATTAAAGACAAAGATAAAATTAATTAAAGATAGCATGCTTTGTTCAACTGCAATTTTTTAGCATTAATAATTATATTTTTAATTTATTCAAATTAATATTCTATGTACTCATTCTTGAAAGTATAACTGAAGTCATGACTTTTCAGAAAAATCTTAGCACATGTCATTGTTGTGGTTTGATCTCTCCAAAAATCCAAGTTCCAAGCTTCCCCACAATTTGCTTCAATGTGAGAGGGGTTTTCAGACATAACACATCTATTAGCATGAGGAAAATTATATCAAAGTTTATTACTAACACAATAAATACTATAGAAACTAAAAAGCAAAAAAATACACAGTATTAATACAATCTCTACCAACCCTGGGGCTCTCCCACATCAATCCAGAAGAAGAACCCTCTAGGATGATAGCTAAAGTCTCTCTCTCACTGGGGTATCGAGGAAGGGGTCTTCTTTACCCCCACCAGCTGCTTGGCCCTGCTGAGGTCTCCTCCTGGACTACAAGGGAACACTTGTTTTACCAGGTCTTCATCACGATTTACAGGAGGTCAGCTTTTGAGTCCTTTCCCCCCGGCTCATGAAGGTTCCTCCCAGAGAGTAAGATGTCCACTCTTGCTCTCCAGGGTACAGGATTTCTGAGTTTTGCTCAGTCTTTATACCCCAAATAGTTTTCACCAAAAGTCCTTACCCAAAAAAAGCCTGCTTGGTTTGGCTTCTCTCTGTTTCAAGCTGCTGCAGCTTCAGCTCAACTTCCACGTGTCATACGAGGCACTCTTCCCCCTGCATTCCTCCTTCAGTTTTCGGCTGCTCTCGCCCAGACCTCGCGTAGGGCCTCCTCTGAACCCCTCGACCCTTCTCTCCATTGCTCACTCTCAACTCAGGGTCGCCTCCTCTCACCCCATTGTGGGGGGGGGAAAGTGGCAGTGAGACTGCTTGGAGTCTTTCTCTCATCCTCTGCCTGGAATTCTTCCAGCTCTGCACGATCTCCGCTGCTTCTGCAGCTCCTGGGTCACTTCTCCACCTGTCTCTGGCTCGGCTCCAATACCGAGCCTGCCTGCTGGAGGGGGCTAGCTCCAACCCCATGGTAGGCCTTTCAAGTCCATGCCACCACCTCTCCTGGGCAGTGGGGGGAAAAAATCCCTAGCCTTCGGCCACAGGCACCTGGCCCAGTTAATATACTGCTCTGGGCTCCCTGCAGCCTGGCTGGGGGGGGGGAAGAGGGCCCGGCCCCCTGAAAGGGGCCCGCAGGCCTCTCTCTTCTCACTTCATGAGGAGGTGGCTTCCATTCTCTGTCTCTCTCTGCCAACAACTTCCTCCAGCTGTTCTAATATGCTAATTTCACAGGGCTGAAACAGGGCTCTGGTTGTCCCCTGATCGGAAACTCACCTGGGACCAACCACTTCCAGCCCCCCCAAGGGGGGTGGGGGCAGCTCAAACCACAACAAATAGATGAATAATAATGATTATTGGAAGGCTGAACTGAATTTTTTGGTTACTTCCATATGCAATAAACCTGCTTCATAGACGTACTTCAAAGGTCCTCCTGAAGACATCAAATGTAAATATTTTCTGATAAAGCATTAATAAACTGTAAATTTGTGTATATTCTGAAGGATTAATCAAACTTGTACTGGGGAGCCCACCTTAAGAACTTCCATATCAATATTTTACCTCTATCAGAAAAATCAATACAGCATTATTAAGTTTACTGAAAAGACGATTAGAAGAAGCAATGCCTTTGAAGACCTATAAACTAGAGCTCAAGCTGCTTAATGAATAGAGCGACTCCTTTCACTGTCTTTATGAGAAATCTTCAGAATAGAAAGGACATTTGCCTCACAAATCAGTGGTTTGGCTGCTTAAAGAAACACCATAAAAGGTATTGGCAAAAAGAGGTTTAATATGTGAAAATGTAACTTTACAGAGTTTGATTGCAAGGGTCAACCTACTACTTTTTTACACACTTAAAAACTTAGAAAGGAAGATCGAATTCTAAGCAAATTATTTGCACAGAAGCCTAGAATGCAAAAAGGGGTAAAGATGCAAAGGCTATGGATGCAAAGATAAGGGTGCAAAGGGTTTAGCAGCACTTAATCATTGAATACCTTAACATTTACAAAGCAATTTGATAGTGTTAACTACAATTATAAAAATTACTTAACTGGAGATTTGACATAGTAGTATTCATACCGTAATCAATTCTCATGCACACAGGTAAAATGGTGTGAATGTCTCTTTGTGTGCAAAGGTACCTATCAAAAATTTCCCTCAAGTTCAGTGAAATACTCATATCAAAACACTTTGTGTTTCCCAACAGGCAAGGCCTGCACCTTGAGGAGCATGGAGGTGTGTGTATAGGGGGATATTTCTGTTTGTTCCCGCCTTTACCAAGCAAGAGCTCCTGCTATGATCAGGGAGTGCTTCATGGCATAAGTGGTGCAGTCAAGGGATGCTTTACCACTCAGCTGGTTTGACTAAGGCTTTTCATGAGTTTTTGAGGTCATAAAACAGGCAAGATGATGGTAGGGAGAGGTGGGGATTCCAATTTAAATCTCTGAATAAAAGGTGCTTATGTCTATTGCTTTTAATAAGACGAAGTGATTAAGTTCTTAAGTGGAACCTAAATTAAACAATTCAAATAGCCTAGATGGATCTAAAACATTTTTAATTTTTTTATGACTATTTTTTGCAGGTTACTTTACAGATTTCTTAAAGGTTAATGGTGTATTTTAGTATTTTAATTTGTATTTATTTCATTTATAAATTACTTCCTCCCTGAATTTAAACAATGTTTTTCAGCTAAGTGAAAACAATGTTTAAAGGATTCCTAAACTTTTCACTTGTTTCTCAGATATTCCACTCAAATTTTAAGACTGAAGAGACTACATTGCCTGACTACTTATCTATATTTATACTTTAATGGTGTCAAAGACTAATGACATGGATCTGTTAGTGCTAGGGTTTGTTAGGCCTGGAAGCCATGAACTCCAGACAGATATTTTAAATCTTGTGTAGCTATGAGGAGTTGTTTCTGACTATTTTTCCAGACAAAGCAGAATAAATCTAAAAAAAAATTGTTGAATAGCTGTTTAAGTCATGCTAAATAAAGATATTGGTATGTTTAGCTAGCCAAAAAGCTCACCAGGCACTGCTGGGTATGAAAGACACAAACATAGATATCTTGGCCAGCTGATGTATAGTAGGATATCCTGGCCTCTGGTTACCACCATAGAGATATGAGTTCTCCATGAGTTTGACATCATCAAGTCTGCCAGCACTGCATGAATAATACGGCTAGTCTGAGATATCTCACATAGTCTCAGATATGCACATTTAGGCAAATGAACCTAGCCTGCCTTTTTATTTTGGTTAGGCGTCCATTAATTCTAAAGGGAGCTTGAAAATCTAGTTTAGGCATTCTGAATTTAGTTTGCATGAGAGACATGCTTCTTTTTTGGATGGACTGATTCATCTGGAGGAAAATAAAATGTTTAAATGAGGCAGACAGGATTGATTTTCCAATTTCTTCTCTCTGTCACACATATTTCATAAGGTGACTGCTTTTCTTCCTACTTTAGTTAAGACTTATTCAGAATTCAAGACAGTCTTAGCTTTTCAGCCTTGAATCTAAACACATATCACCTTTGATTAATTTCAGACCTTCATCAGCTAGGTCAAGATGAACTTTGGATTTATTTTTCTCAAAGGAATTATTTTAAAAGGTAAAGAAAAAAAAGAAAGCAAAACAAAAAATACCCCAAACAACCCTATCTTATTTTTTACAGAATAAGCCTCAAATTCATTGGTAATTCTAACTACCAATTAGAATTTTGTGATGGAAAGAAAATAAATTATTTCAAAGTGAAATAAAATAATTAAGAATTTAAAGAATTAAATAATTAAAGAATTTAAAAGATTGCTGGAACATTGGCCTTACCAAATAATTTATCTTCTCTTACATCAACGCATCAGTAAGTAAAGTATAAATGAAGTTTTTCTCCTTTTAATTTTCCTTTTTTTCCCTTCCCAACCACTTAGCTATTGTGAAACAGGTTCTTGTTCTTTTCCATACTATATCAGATAAGTTAGTCTTGTTAATTTTTTTTGCCAATAGAAAAGATAGGGAGGACCTTCTAAGAAACAGAGAAGTTAAAAATTTAACATTTTATAAATGCTCTACCACATTGATATATTAAATTCTCTATACACTTTAAGCAGCATTTGCATTTAAGTAAATAAATAGCTACAACTAAAATAATTTGTTAACAAAAGAAAGAAAGAAACAATCAAACAAAAAGACCCCAACAAAAATGAATGACCAAAACTCAAATCTTTTTTGACAGCTTTTATACAGAGGTACATATATCCTTATTTGTCCCTTAAAAAAAAAAATAAATACACAAAGAATACCAGATATCTTGTAAATCCTTCCCAAATAATGCACAGTTAACATTTCCTGTAATTGATATGAACTCTCATTGCACAAATGGTCATCTCTGGTGATTCAGATGATAATTCTTTAAAATGTCATAAAATTATTTCTATCGTTTATTTTTCTGTTTTCCTCAGGGAAAGGGGTTTTGTCGCGGTCCGAAGAGGGGACAGGACACAAGGAAGGGTACAAGCAAAGTCCTTTATTCAGGCGTGCACCCGATTCTTATCCGTTCCCCCAGGGAAAAGGGCAGAACATAGGGTGGGGTATCAGACAGACAAACGGGGGAGCAAATCAGAATAGGGCACAGGCAAAAGGGGGAGAAGTGGTGGAAGCAAGGAGCAGGCAAAAAGTCCTACCAATCGCCACATGCTTCTCTCACGCCGGGAGCTGTTCCCATTCTGAATCGTGTTCCGTCACAGGGTTTAACATAAATGAAAAACTTTCCATCATGCACTATTTTAATGATCAGTATTTTTTAAATCCCTGAACAGTATAGCAGGTAACAAAACAAAAGGATTTAAAGATATCAGAAGCAGGATAAGCAACATACAAGTGATAGGTGGGAGCATAAAATAAGTAGTGACTCAGTAAAATTAAAAGCCATATTATTAATAACATTTAGTTAGTCTGAATAATAACATGCTAAAAAAATCATAGGAATAGAAATGCAATTCCTGAAATTCTTATTATATTAAATTGGATTTTTTTTTAATCAGAGACTATATTGGCAAAATCTACGTATCAGACAGAAAATCGCTATAGAGTTATTCAGTTAATAAATATTGTCTTTCCACAGATAAGTCTTCCCATCTAAGGAAATTGATAACAGCCTTTCACTGTTCTCCAGAAGTCTTATAAACCTGCCATTATAGAGAATGTCAACATTCTATAATAAAAAAATTTGAAGAGCCCTGGATCATCTGTATTTTATTGACAGTATTAACTAGTGGAGATATACTTGAAAATTTGGAGTAATGCAGGAGGGAATCAGTCTTCTTCAGTATACAATGAACAATATTTAGTGACTCATATCAACTAGCTATTTCCTGATTAGAAATGACAGCTTGGTTACTGGTAATCTTAATCAACCTGTTCAGTAGAATGTTTCTCCTAGGGAATAAAAAAAATTTTTAGTTTGATTTTTTTTTAGATTGAATTTATCTGGGACAAGGAGTCTACTTACTTTTTCCTATTTGAAAGAGATTATGGAGACACTCCACACTTTTGCTCTTACTGATTTGAACTGTTAGAGAGGATGAGTCAGAGATGATGCCTAATACCAAGAAGAATTTAGTCTTTATTCTTGTAAAGAAATGTCTTATCCAACTAGATGAGAGATACCTCCTTACTAGAACTCTGTGACATGCTTCTACAAAATTCTCTGCTGTAAAACAAGAGTACAAGCATTAATCCCTTTGTTCCACCACCTAGCTACTTCTTTTTAATCAGTCTGCAGAACAGTAGCTCACTTAAAAATGGTTCTTGTAAAAAAACCCAACCAACAAGACAATTCCACTCCTCTATGTTTAAAATGAAAAATTCCAATGTCAACTTGTGAAAATTTTTATCTATTGGTTAATTACAAGATACACTGCCAGTGTGAAAGCAACAGAAATTTTTAATTTAGTCATCTATTTAAAACTGATATAAAATACTTACATTTTCAGGTTACTTTTTTATCTGTCACATTACATCTCTCTCTTGCTCCCCCTTTTCTTTTTGTCCTTACTTATCATATGCATGCCTGTTCATCATAAATGGTCATGATTATTTTTAGTGGGTGATGCTGTATTCTACTTCACTAATTCTTAGTTCAATTCAGTGAGAACAAAAGATTTGCAAGGAACATGTGCAGTTTCATCTTTGGAATGTGAATTTCTTATAACTGGGAAATAGTTAATTCTCATTAAACTTTTTCCTTTTTTTTTTTGTGGCCTCCACTTTACTCAACTTTACCTCAAAGAATTCAGCAACATCATAGTTGATTCGCTTTGAGATGTTTTGATATGAAAGTTTTTTCCACAGACTTATTGATCTAAGAAAACATAAAGGACAGATTTAGTTTTAGGGTGTCTTTAAAGGCCCTTGTTGAACTGTAGGTGTTTTTTTGTGAAAAAAAAGATGGCTATAAAAGACATGGTTGAGAACCCAGAGGTCTTCCACGTCAGCTACATAACTGAACTAACACAAGTAAAATATTACCAGCACAGTTTCAGTAGCATTATAAAAAATAATCACTGCTTGTCACATGTTGGTGCTATAATACAGAATAGACAACACTGTGGAATTTTTTGAGCAGCCAGATGTGATAAATTAAATAGTTAAACACACAAAACTAAGGAGAACAGAAATTACATCATTCTGATACTCAGCTACCTTGGTTGCTTTTCAATTTCCTCTAAATACAACTTTGTAAATATTTTGCCATCAGTTCTTGCTGAAGAGGATGTTACTAAGGTAGCTAAACCTTTTTAACACTTGAAACCTACTCTTAATGACTGTGATTACTGGAGGGCTTTAAGAGCTTTAGATCAAGCTGAAATATAACTTCCATGTTATGAATACTTAGAGGCTAAAGGGGAAATTCAAACTGTAGCTGCTCAGCAATGGTAATTCATGACCAAGGAATGATTTGGAAGGGAGAGACAGAATGTCTAATGAGATTATGAGAGAAGATATACCACAACATTGTCTTGTAGCAATTATGGAATGTGGGTGTTCAGGGATCACTTTTGATAAAGAGAGCTGCCACTGGAGGTTGAGCCCAACACCAGGTTGAGGCACCTGATGTTGACCTTCATGGGATTGGTGCTGGTGCAAGGATATATAAGGAATTGCCTCATGCCATATCTTTGCAAACTCCTTGTAGAACCACTTACGGTGGTAGGATTCTGCTCAATGCACTGCTCACTAAACCTTTTTATAGTTAAGTACAAATGTCTATTTAATTTACCTCAAGAAATACAATAAAACTTCATCAACAAGACTATTGATAACCTTATATAACACTGTAGAGTGATAGACAAGGTCCTGTTAGTCACTGTACAGGTATACATCCAAATACAAGAGCCTGTCTTAGTACACAATTAAATGCTTTTTGTGATGTTTTGATGAAAGTCATGAAACATTTTCTGTGTTAATTGATTATGCGCACAGTATTTTATGTAGTTTCTTAAAAAGCTTGAACTAAAGTTTAGCCTTGGATGTCTTCAGGGGATTATCAGGACTGTATAGTTCCAATATTTAGCAATCAGACCAAGATATGAAAAATTGAATTATAGAATTCTTAATTATGAAGACCAAAGTTTGAGAACAGAACCATAAGTAAATTGCCCACTTTCACATATTTTTGCAGGACCAATCATATTTTCATTGATTGTAATACAAGAGTAATTCAATGAAACCCAGTTGTACTCTATGAGAAGCAAGATTTTTTTAATAATCTATTGATGACTGTCAATCAAGAAAAAAAAAAAGAAGAAATAAAAAGAAATACAAATATGTCCTGTTGTGTTCTATGTGTTTCCATTTTCTTTTCCTCACAGAAATGTAAAACTAAAAAAAAAAGAAGTTTGTTTGTTCAGGATTTTTTTTAAGGATAAGATTTGTCTCCCATATTTGAATGTTTACAATTTAGATTTGAATTTGCCTTACAATCAATAGCATTAAACAGATACTCTTAGCAAATTATTTGTCTGACATAGTTTGGACCATCATTTTTGGATGAGGTGAATAACAACTTACAAGTCCTATTTCTTGTCATGGTCTGTAAAGGGAGTCACCTGCCTAGCTGAGGTATGGACATCACATCTCATCTTACTTGCCTGAACAGAGTCAGCTGTGCCATGCTACTTCAGATATCAGAGTTAAATATTATTATTGCTTCCATTGATCAAATAAGTGCAAATTCATGGTCAGAATATATCAAATATGACTAAATCTATTCAAGGTCTCTTTTGCACTGTTAAATAAATTTAACAATTTGGATCACATAATTTCTGTGTCCCGAAGTGCTAATTTTAAATGCTTAGAGTTCTCTTTAATTGCCAAAAGTGATCCTCCTAGTTTTATAGTTCAGGACTACTTTCTAAATGAAAATACATGTCTACAAAAGACAGTAAAATTGCAAAAGACAGTATAACTTAAAGAAAAAAACTGCATAAATCTTTAAAATATTTTCATTAATTTTTCCTCAGAAGAATCAATATCATAGTTTTTTTATATGCTGTAACACAAGTATTTTTATCTTATATAGTGATTTGTTATTATTTTTTTCAGTCGTTATTTGTTATTATTATCCTTTTATCATCCTTTGTTATCATTATTAAAATACGATGCTTAAATATAAAGTTTGATTTGTTATTTTAAATTATTTGGTGTTATTGTAATTAGCATTAGTAGAGGCAATAATACTAATTGTACTACTAAGACTAGTAGTAGTAATAGTAAAAATAATCATAATATATTAGAAAACATATAGTTATTACAGCTATATTAACTATTTTAGTATGCCAAGTGATATATTCATATGTAAAAGAATTTTTAGGATAACAAAAGAAGTCACATATGTTAGAAACACAGGTACCCTGAACAAAAGCTTAAGGTGACTATACCTACAGCATACATCATAATTATGTACTGTCACTGTTACCTTCAATAAAATGTCTCATTATGTACAATATATTTGCATACAACTATAAATCAAGGACAAAAATAGACATAAGTTCAGACTACTTTTAATAGGCAAAAGATCTCTTTAATAAGAACACAGAAAATCAATAGAATCACTAATTTACAGCAGCAGTATATTTCACCTGTTAATTTTTCATTTATATGTCATAGTTTTGTTACAGTAACAGTGAAATACTTGAATAGATATGCAAGTCCATGTTCTGTAAATGCAGTATTTAATTATCCATTGTTTTCTAAATAAATGATTCTGTTTGTATTAATTGCAGCACAGACTTATCCTGGTAGTAAGAAATAGCAGTTGTAATTAAACATCCCTCATGAAATCCATAGAATTCATTGCCAATGATTGAAGACAGAGCCAAGACATGTAGAAATTTTGAATATAGAGTTTAAACACTGGTCTTGTGGATGAAAATTCTGAAATATGCACTTGTCCATATACCCTGTCCCCCTTCACCATGTGTCCCATTCCACCCTCCAAAAAACAAAAGGTAAGTAAATAGTCTATTAATCATAATGCTAATTATGTTAGCAGCTCATAGGATTCTTACCTTCCCCTAGTCCCAGTAAGTAACCTCAGCAATCCTTCTGCTGACTTTCCATGTTTCATAAATGTTTTTTCAGAGCTTTTTACTGTCAGTTCAGACAATCTTGACAAAGTGATCTTGAAGTTTATTTTCATCTCTACTAATATCTTACTTATATTTGATTTACTACTTTTACCAGTTCTTTGATATATTTTTAAGTATACTAGGCACTGGTCAATAAGATGTTGCATTCCTATTGCTTATATTTTCCTGGTGATCACTTATTACTTACTTTTGAGTTTGTTGTTTTCATAGCTCCTATCTGAAGTTCAACTGATATTTTAAAATAAAGCATTCATCCTGCCCAGAAAAAAACCCACCATTTTTCCAGTTACAAATTATTATTAAAAAAACCATCTGTCTTGTACCAAGAAATATGGTCAAATTATTTTCACTAGTAAAATATAGGAAAGAAATATGAAGAAAGAAAGGTTTACCTACACAAGACCTTCTTAAGCAAGGCACCTGCACAAGTACTTATTTTTGTTTCAGTCTTATAGATACAGTCTAACAGTGGCTCTGCTTACGCTATCAATTACAGGAAGTTTCTGCAGATTATTGCACCATTCTGTACGTGACCAAGTTATGTATTCATTGTAATATGCCTTGAAAATATTACAAGAGAAGGTTCCAAATTTTCAAGATATATAGCTTTCTCCAGTGGTAGGTTTCTGTTTTTCTTCAGGATATAACTTTGTGATAGTACAATTAATGACACCATTAACACAATTAAACCATTCATACTTCTTTGTTATATGGTCATTAGTTTTGTTACGCCCTAAAAGTAACTCCTTTCAAGGGCTGTACTCCCTTAGTGATCAATAATTGGCCATCTGTTTTTATAGCCCTAAGATTTCCACTATCATCCTGCACTTGTATCCTCAGGGTCCCCAGATGAAAAATTCACCCTACATAAATTCTTATTCTAAGGTCATTGTTAGTTCACTCAATTCTATTCAGCAACAGTTTCTTTGGATACTACATATGAATATGTATATAATACCTTCTCAATTATGAGTTATTAAGACCTAATTATTACAACGATTGTGCCCTGGTTTTGGTTGGGATACAGTTAATTTCCTTCTTAGTAGCTGGTAAAGTGCTGTATTTTGGACTCAGTATGAGGATAACACATTGATGTTTGGCTAAGTTTTCTGCTAAGTAGTGATTACTGTTAGTCAAGGAATTTTCAGTATCTCACGCCCTGCTGTTGAGGAGGTGCACAAAAAGCTAAGAGGCAGCATGGCCAGGACGGCTGACCTCAATCAGCCAAAGGGGTTTTCCATATCACAGAGTGTCATGTTTAGTATTTAAACTGCGGACGCATTGGCCAGAAGGGACTGATCACTGCTTGGGGCCAGGCCGGCATCAGTCAGTGGGTGGTGAGCAATTGTGCTGCGCATCACTTGTTTCTCTTGGGTTCTGTTACTCCCTCTCCCTCTCCCTTTCATTATTATTGTTGTTGTTACTATTATTATTATTATTATCATCATTATTATTTCAATTTTTAATGGTTCTTAGTTTAACCCATGAGCTTTACATTTTCTTTCCAGTTCTCACCGCTGTGGAGGTGGGGCTGTGTTGTGCTTCATTGCTGGCATGGTTAAACCATGACAGATTGGCATTATTTTACTTGCTTGCTTAAATTCTTTTCATTCTCTTAAGGGTAAAAATTTATAATAAAGAATATTAGAAGAGAAAATAATTCTTCCTAGATGCTGGGAAAGGTAAACTTTTAAACTTCACAAATGCCACCCTCCTCAAGGTGCATTAGTCATTACACTTACCAAAGAAGCTACCTCAAAATAAATTTCTGCTAACATGTAAAGTTTAAGTACTTCATATCTGAACAACCATAATCACAAGAGACTAGAAATACCAGAGAAGTAAAAGTCATGAAAATTTCTTGTTACTCTGTTAAACACATACATTTGAGACATTTGTTATTTCTTCAGGAAATACAGAAAACGAATACTTCAACATATACTTCATGGATGACCTCTCTGTTCTTGCATTAAAAATAAGATAAGAAAGATCACTTTTACATTGTACACTTGTGTATTGAGTTTGCTTGGCAAACTTTTGCTATCAAGCGGATGACTTCTGTGAGAAGATGCTAGAAGCCTCCCCTATGTCCAACAGAGACAATGCCAGTCAGCTCCAAGACAGACCCACTGTTGACCAAGCCCATGCCCATCAAAGATGGTGGTAGCACCTCTGGGATGATAGATTTAAGAAGAGAACAAACTGCTGTGCAATAGTAGCTGGAGAGAGGCGTGAGAATGTGTGAAAAAACTGCAGACACCAAGGTCAGTGAAGGAGGAGAATAAGGTGCTCCAGGCACAAGAATAGAGTTTCCTCTGGAGCCTGTAGTCCAGACCATGGTGAGGTAGGCTGTCCCCCTGCAGTCCATGGAGGTCCATGGTGGAAAAGAGATCTACTGACAGGCCCTGGAGGGCCCTATGGTAAGGACCTGTGTTGGAGCAGAACCATACTGGAGAAGTTCATGGACGACTGTCACCTGTGGGTGGAATCACACGCAGGAGCAGGAGAAGAATGTAAGTTGGAAGAAGCATCAAGGATAACACATGATGAAGTGATTGCAATCCCCTTTCCCAGTTCCCCTGTGCTGCTGGGGAGTAAGAAATAGAGAAAATCAAAAGTGAAGTTGAACCTGGAAAGAAGGGAGGAGTAGAGGGAAGATGTTTTAAGACCTTGCTTTAGATCTCATTATCCTACTCTAATTTAACTGATAATAAATTAATTTCTCTGAGTTGGCTCTGTTTTCCTGTGCCTGTAATTGCTGAATGATCTCTCCCTGCCCTTATCTTGACCCATGAACCTTTCATTATATTTTCTCTCCCCTGTCCCATTAGGGAGCGGAGTGATAGAATGGCTTTGGTGAGCATCTGGTGTCCAGTGAATGTCAGTCTATCACAGCTTGGATGAGTTCTTTGTACAGTTATTCTCTGAGAAGAAATTAGACTTTTTAGGTATGTGAAACTTCTGAAACTTCATTATTCTGACTTCTTTTTTTTTTTTTATTCCACTGCTCTTTTTTTTTTCTTTTTAAATCTACATAGCTTGTAGCTACCTGCCATTACATTCACAGGGCTGGGCATTTTCTTAGCACTTGATAGCATTCCTAGAACACTTAAAAGGCTAAGTTTAAAGTAAAGCATTTGATTGTTATACATTATCAGCCCTGTTTAAGTTAGCAATTTTTGTATTTATTAGCCAGATGTCTATATACAGAAAACCACAAAAAAAAGAGAAATCAGAAAATTCAAAGCAATGATAGAAACAGAAAATAAGAGGAAAACCTATTCAGGAGAAAAGAAGGTATTTCATATTCTACATTCTAATACTGGGTGATTAGTTTTTCTTTCTGACAAATTTAAGATAAATTTCAGATAAAGGTGTGATGGGGAAAAAAGCATTTTTTCCCCCTGGAGTTAAAAAAATGGTAACCCCCAGAGGGTGGCGTCTCTCTTGGTGTTGACCCAATCAGCGCTCCTGCAAAATTTAAACATATCACACCAGACCGGAAAAGAAGGAGGATGAGGTAGTGGGAGAAGAAGTGGCCATATTCTGAGACCACGAGGAGCAGAGAGAGGGGGCTAGGAGCCCCGTGGGGGCCACAGCCCCCAGCCCCCCGGCTGGGGTCATAGAAACTCAGAAACAATGTTAAACTGGACCGGGTTCTGTGACTAGAAACGCTGGGGGAATTTCTCCACTGTGAGTGGGCAGCAGAAGACAGAAAAGTAGCAGCAGAGGCAGCGCTGAGTGGAAGGCTATGCCTGAAAGCCAAAAGAGATAAGAGGGAAGCAGCAAAGACAGTATGCAGCAATGCAGAGAGATATCCTGCAAGGAGAGAGAGAGAGCCGGCAACAGAGCAGAGGAAGCTCAACAAAGACAGTTTTGGGGGTAAGAACTGAATCAAACTCCCCAAACCCTTGTGAGACCCCTCCTAGGAGGAGGCAGTGGATCCCTACTTGAGGGGAGTCTTGGAATGTAGCAGTACCAGAAAAAGGAGCTGAGAAGCTCAAGATGTCCTGGAAGCTGGACCGGAACGGCCAGATGGAATGTGGAGGGGGTGACCTTACCCCCCCGCTGTTGCTACCAGGCTGGCAGCCTGAGACAGAGCTCTGGTAGAACTCTTGAGGTAAAGGCTTTCAACTGAAAGCTACCTGAGACATTCTGACTCAGGGGTAAATCCCCTGAGGAAAGGGACCATCATGAAGACCCCTGCACTTTGTGATATGACGTGGTGAAGCGAGCTTATCCCTGCTATTGCAGTCCATGGGAGAGAGAGACCTTCACTTGGAGTCGAAGGGCCAAGAGGGGCGAGAGGAGACCCCCCTTGTGTGTAATGGAAAAAGATTCAGCTACAGCTGCTGCATGGAAGAAGAGAGGTTGCTGCCCTAAACGTGGAAAGAATCTTTCCTTCTTCCCTTCTGAACTTTTATTGGAGGGAGAAGAGATTTGATCCAATGTAAATACTGATTTATCATAGGAGAGATAGTTAAGATTGTGTATATCATGTATTGTAATATTTATTTGTGTAGTGATTGTAATATAATTCCCTTCTCCCCATATTGAGTCTTGTGTTGTGTCTGGAAAACCCATCTCACACTGGGGTGAGTTGTGGGATGGGGGCTTGGACTCGGGAACTGGATTATTAGGGGTCTCGAACCACGACAAAAGGTGACATGGGAAACTGAATGGACTTGGACACTGAGGTTCTTTAATCACAGATAAAACATTTTTTAAAGAATTGCATTACTATTCTGTCCCATAGGTAAGATGATGGGATCCAACAGAAAAGTCAGTGGCCATAGCCACTCTTAATTTGCCCTCTGGGAGGTTCTTGGGACTTTGAGACATTAAGACTTCTTGGCAACTTAACTGAGCTTAAGGTGTGTTTCAACAGGGTTGAGTAAGGTTTGTACACTAACACTGCTCTCAGCTAGGCCAGCTCATGTCAACAGTGACACATGTGACTCCTCCTTCTGTAAAAGTAAACACTACATCAGCCTAAGTATATTGCTAAATAACTGGACTATAATTTACAGTGCATTCCAACAGAGCAAATCTTATTCAAGTATTCTCTAGTTCTTTTGACACTTTTATACTCTCAATTCCTTGCATTAGCAGAAAACAAAGACCTGAAACTGAATGGAATAACCAGTGTCCTCTGTGAACATTGCTGACTGCAGAGCAAAGATATCACTCCTATCTTTTAAGTAAAAATGGGATATGCTGCATGGGAATCTTCAGAGTTAACATTTCAGATTAATCTCACTACTTTATCAGCTCATCTGAATGATGATGTCAGAAAAAACACTATTTCCACCTGCTAAAAGTGCATATTTCCTCAAATCATAGAATAGTTTGGCTTGGAAGTAACCTTAAAAATCACCTAGTTCCAAACCCTCTGCCATGGGTAAGGACACTTTTCACTAGAACAAGAAAAAAAAACATTCATCCTGCCTTTAAACACCTCCAGGGTGTCTACAATGTCTCTGGACAACCTGTTCCACTGTCTCAGCACCCTCACAAAAAATATTTCTTCTTAATATCTAATCTAGACCTAACATTTTTTAGTTTAAAGACATTCCTCCTTGTCCTATCACTACAAGCCCTGGTGTAAAGTCCCTCTCCAGTTCCCTTATAGGTCACTTGTGTTTGGTCCTTCTTGTGTTTTGGGCCCCAGAGCTAGAAGCAGTACTCCACATGGGGGTCTCACAAGAGCAGAATGGTGGCTCTCAGTGGCTAACTTCATTCCAGTGGATATTTTATATCTGCATCTATATGCAGATATATATGTACATGTATACATAGTCTATCTATACTTATGTGTGTAAAATCAGCCTATTTTACACATGTGCAAGTATAAGCACACACATGCATATACCCATTCAAACTGAAATCTGGAACTATAAGTTTTCAGTTCCTTACATATTTCTTCCTAGTGAGCTGGATCAGTTTCTTCATTTTCTCTCGAACTTGAATGTGAAAAATTTTAGTGCAATGGGAAATCAATAAAATATATTTTGGATTGCATGGGGTAATTACGCTTTCTCCCTTCACATCTAAGGAGTGACATTTAATACAACAATAATCCCACTTAATTCTTTAGATATGCACAAATTGAGATGCCATCTGTTTTGCTACTAGTCTTTCAATGCCCAAACATGCTAAATCTGCATGATACCTAAAGTTGCTTGGGATTCATGGGACAAATGCTCTCTTACCCAAGGTTTAGGGTGTCTTGATCTCCTAAGAATTCTCAGAACACACAAAAAATACACAGTTCAGCAGAAAACATTGTACTTTCAATAAACTTTTCTGCTACAAAATTATTCAGTACTTAATTAACCATGACCACAATAGAAAGGGACAGTCTCCATTCCTTTACACTGATGGAGTTTCAAACATTTATTTTGTACTTTCATGAAAGTAGTAAACAAAATATGAAGTGGGGATACAGGGATATAATTGGAAGCAAAAAAAAAAAAATTACCATTAAAGGCTTTCTTTTATGGTAGAAAAATGCATAATTCTTAACTCCAGAAAGCTAGAAATCAGGAGCTAACTCTTTGCTGGTACTATGGAAACAGCAGAAGTGTTATTGTTGAAATCCTCAATACTGTTTGCATACTTTGTTCCATATCTCCTTACTGTAAAATGCACACAGTTTTCTTGGGGTGCGGATTGTATTCTAGGCATTCTTTTCCTCTGGTAAGTGTCTTTACCTCTGAATTTCAGAGTTTTTTAATTTTATATACCTAATTTCTGTGTATAAATATCTAGTTTATTCTTAGTTCTTTGCAGGTTTAAAAGCTAGGGGTAATAATAGTACCCTCTTAAGCACACAGGCTTATTTATTCTTATGTATAAGAAAATTCCTTCTGAAAGTAGGCAACACATCAAGTGAAATAATAAGACAAGAATTAAAGAATTCAGAAAACCAACCAGATCACAGACTAGAGAAAATAGGTGCAGTGCTGCTCCATGGAAATTGTTGGAACTGTATCAGTTCAAATCTTTTGGTCATTCTTGTCTCAACCTTTGCTTTAAACAATCTAGATTTGGTTATCCATAAAGTCAAATATATAAAAAACCCAATACACACACTGCCACCACCCCTCCCATTACCTTCATAACTGTAGCATACTCCCTTTTGATTTTCTGAAAGTAGATAATTAAATTACATTAGGGTTACTTTCATTGCCACTTGCAATACTATAAATAACTTTATAGGACATTCATAATGTATTGTAGAGTGGAGTACACTTTTAATTTGTTTTTTATTTAAACTAAATTTTTAAATCCTGCAATGAGGGCTGTCAGAGCAATATCACTCTTATTAATTTCTTTACTTTAATATATTTGCCCTGTAAGTTATTTATATGTGTACAAATTTACTTTTACCGCATAAAACCACATGTAATATATCGTACATATCATTCTTATAGTTTAACAGAACTAAGTCACGCACAGTAAAAGAAGATAAAATGAGATATAATTTACCTAGCTTTCTGTGAACTTGTAATGAAGTTAACAAAATCACTTCTATAAAAAAACATACAACTAAACCCTAAGACACATAGCTGTTTCCACAAAAGGGTATCGGTTCAGTGTAAGCTGCCTATAAATATAAATGAGACAAGGACAAGATCCTTGTGTATCTGAAAGTTACAAAGAAAACAACTTCACTGCACCCTGGCAGTACACAAAGAAAAATATCGTTGCAGAGCAGTCACTATTTTCAGTTGTATGGATTCTTTTCTAAACACAAAGAATCTTTTTCAACATATTTTCTAGTAGACAACATTGAAAGTGAATCAAAGTTTAAAACAGCACTTGTCAGAGACAGATACTTTAACCACTGCATCTGTTATATCTGTTTGTTTCCCAGAGTAGTAAAGTAGTAGCAAATAATTGTGTTGCTGAGGAAAGGCACTGAACCCACCTTCAGCTGATGTAAATGTAAATGCTTGTTGAAAACATGCTGACTTATGCAGGCTGAGGATCTGATCTTCAATAGTTTGTTCTCTTTTCAATAGAAAAAAATGCAGAACATACTAAAGCAAAAATTATCTCAGTAATTTCATTTATTTTTTTTCCCTATGTTTCCGGGGGGAGGTAGAGATAAGGAAAGTTAAAAATGTAACATAAGAACATAATGCATCTTTTATCTGAAATTAAAATCTAAATATATTTGTCACATTCTACTTGCTTTGAAATTAGAATAACTAATTTTAAAATTATATACTGAGTCTTTCAGAAACAGTGTTGTTCAGGAAACACTCATGCCAAAATAATGTACTTCTTTTAAAGTTAGATTTATAATTTTTGAGATGAGTTAAACATTTTGAAATTGCTATTGTTGAGGTATAGATGAAATTTCCACCCCCTAAAAATATTAATATCTAGTAAAATATCTAGTAAAATGTCTAGTAAAAAGATTAATATCTAGTCTGTGAAAATACAGTGTCCATTAGCATTGACACCTTTCAAAATCTATTTTACCCCAAGTATTCACATTATAATGACTTGTTATGATATATACTTTATTGTCCAAATTCTACTTTTCCAAGAGAGTATGCTGTGTTGGGTAGACACTTAAAAAGAAAAAAAACAAAGAGGAAAGAGAAAAAGTGAAAAGCAATAAAAACAAATGGAAGGAACAAAGGAAGGAAGGAAGGAAGGAAGGAAGGAAGGAAAACTAGTAACAGTCTAAAGTGAGTAACAGTTTTGAGGAAGTAGGGTGTTGTATGAACCTAGTAAAACTTTCAAAAAACATTTATAACAAGAAAGCTGATTGAGATTTCTGTTTTGTCAACAGATAAAATGAAGTAAGAAATCTACCAAAGTCCTGTATGTTCTGCTGGAATATTTCATTACTGAGTACACTTTTCCCGAGAGACCCACAGTTAAGCCTACTTATAGACAGAAGTCTGAATATCTGATCCTGTCTCCTTTAAAGGCTTCCCTCTCTATCTTCTTTTACTAAGAAATGTACATGCAATGTATATAACAAAACAAAGACAGTTTTATAATGTAACAAGATCATTTTTTTCCTTTCAATTAGTGGTTATATGATATCTTTGGCATATGTGAAAGAAAATTAGAAACTGTTATGGTCGGTGGACTGTGGATGAAGGTCAGTTGTTCACCAAAGCCACTCTATTTTTCCCCTCCTCAATGGGACAGGGAGAGAAAACACAACAAAAGACTTGTGGATTAAGATAAGGGTAGAGAGAGATCACTCAGCAATTACCACCACAAGCAAAACAGACTCAATTTGGGGAAAATGAATTTACTTTATTACCAATCAAATCAGAATAGGATAATGAGAACTAAAACAAGTCTTAAAACACCTTCCCTATCCTGTGCTCAACTTGACTCTCAATTTTGTCTACCTCCTTCCCTTCAGCAGCGCAGGGGAACTGGTAATGGGGGTCTGCATTCAGTTCATCATACATGATCTCTGTCAGTCCTTTTTTCTCAGGGAGAGGACTCCTTGCTTGCTTTCCTTAGTTCAGCATGGAGCCTTTTCCATGGGTTACAGTTCTTCATGAACTGCTCCAGAGTGGGTCCCTTCCACCCTTCCCATGGGCTGCAGTTCTTCAGAAACAGACTGCTACAGTGTTGTTCACTCCATGGGGTCACAAGTCCTTCCAGCAAATCTGCTCCAGTGTGAACTCCTCTCCCTCTCTTCTTTATTTTCTTCTAATGGCAGTCTGAGATTCTAACTTCACTCGTATTCAGCAAACCTTTAATCTTACAAACATCATACTGTAAATGAACTCACTAAGATTAACACAGGTATGAATAAAAATGAAGTTTGTTCCTGGCTCACTTTTAAGAAAGAGACTTGCATTTCAAACAAAGCAATTAATCCTTCCTCCATATCCCGCTCCCTGTATAGAAATACGCTATATTGTAAATAAAGTCACTTAAAACTATAAAAGTTCTGTTTTAAGTAAACTTCGTTCATCACTTTAACATGGTAAAATAATTTTGCAGTTCATCCATCTCTTTATGAAAAGGGCTGTTGCTCTGTGCAGGTGAAGGCAAGCACAGCTCAGGTAGGGTAGAGAGAGCAGGTCCCCTGCCCACACTCCTCACTTCATTAGCAATATCCAACATAGCAGCACACCCTCCAGGCATAAAAAACTACACATCTCTCCTACTAAGACCATGCCAATTTTGACTCAATTGGCAGAATAATTTATCTAAAACCTATACTAATTATTGCGGGTTTGCCTTTCCCACCCATCAGCCCCAAGTTTTAGAGGACTTCTATCTGAACTAATTTCAGCCAATACAGTTTTCATCAACAAGCCATTAGTGTCACACAAAATGGTATCAAAGGAGTCATTAGATTTTTCAGTTTATATTTTCATATTTTCATATATTTACATATTTTCAGCAAAAGATGTCATTTATACTTGCCTCTTGCCATAGTCTGGCAAATTAGGTTAGAATTGCCAACTCTGCAAAATGAAGATAGAAAACACATTGCACTTGCTTATTCTCAGACATCATCAACTGTTTAAAAGAGGCAGATGGATTTACCCTTCTTAAGCAAGAAAGTCTTCACAGAAGCAAATCTGGTTTGCTATCTATCTGCTTTGCTTCATGCAAGCAGTTCTTAGAAGGAGCACAGCTGCAAAATAACACTGTAATCAAGAAGATAAGAAGCACCAACATGGAGAGTTCTGTAAGACCCCGTGGAAGAGGATGCACACTTTGTAAAGCTCAGAGAAATGAAATAAAGTTCAACCATAGAATAGAATGGATCCCAATTCATACGTACAGAATTTGATTTAAAAAAAAAAAGTTGGAATTACCCTGGTATATTTGGGCATCACAAAAAGTTTTGGGAATATAAAAGGGTTTATGATTGTGGTGTGAAGTGCCAGTATTAATTGAAAAAGTAATTGGAAACAAATATAATTTGGCAAATATTATTAACACTTTAGTCATCACTACAAGAATTAAAGATATCCCTAAAGATTCTTCAGAGTATATTTCTACTAATATAATAAATGCTAAAATGATGGTGCTGCAGCAGTCTGAAAATAGAGGAAAATACTCAGCTTTTTTTAAAACTCATCTTGTGGAACATGGTTTTTTATGCAGAACTAAAGAATGTAGAGAATTTTTAGTACAAAAGTACACATGGAATACACCTTATACGTATTCAGAATATATAATTTGCATTGATGTCTAGATTACTTTAATTATCCTGGGTCATATTTTTTTTAAAAAAGTAAAAAACTATAGTTCTCTACTAAAACTAATAATTTTACAACCTACAAGACCTGAACCTTGCAATTCTAAAGGTGATACATGCCAGACTGGGAATTGTTCAATTCTCGTACTGAGTTCTCAGTTGAGCAAGTAGTTTTATTGAAGTTGATTAGTTTATTCAATTTACTAAGTACTTAACACATGAACAATATGTCTCTGTTATTTCTGGCTCGCTGGTATTTGTAACCCCTTGGACTGTTTGCATGACTTTGAACCCTTTACTGAAAGCTGGCATTTAAACATACATGTTTTTTTTCTTCTTTCTTTTTACTATGTTTTATAAAGCATTGAACTCGGTGCAACTTGAGATAAGATCTGCAAAGAACAGTGGGAATATGTGAGATCAGAGGAAAGATACTGCAAGTGCTACAAAGACTGCAGTAAAGGACACTGCTTTAAACCCATCTCTGAACAGTTACTTCAAAGCAGGAACACTGTACTGTTGATCTACTGCTAGTAAAAATAAATAAATAAATGAAGTTAAACTAAACCTACTTCAAGCCATTAAAAAACAAGAATTAAAGGTGACAGCCTGAGACGGTAGTTTCATAACATGTCCTATCTAAGGGCGTCTCATGCAACTATGGCAGCTATGTCTAGGATTGTGGTTTATCTGGTTTTTTTGCTGATATTGATCCTGAAGATATGATTCACTGATTACTGGCTGATTGCATCCTTAATAAATCAGAAAATCACTTTGGTCCTTAGCTGAGAAGTTTGTTTTTTTTCTTGAACATTTACATACAGTGTTTCAGCTTTTGTTTAACTTTTACAATTTTGTGGGATAATGCCTTTACATGTGTTTTTATAATCAACTAGATAATAATAATAATATACAGCTATCCTGTACAGAAGGAGCTGTCTATAATCCTGGAATGAAATGCAGTATAGGTGAGTACAGGCCTGGGATTATAATGGAGAAAGGGAGAAATACCTGAAATACTCCTTTTACCTGTGATAGGATTTGACTGTAACAAATTGGTTGGAATACAGTCAATCTATTATGTAGTTTTGGTGCAACAACTTAGAAACAGCTCAAATGCCAAGCAGTAATTGAAAAGAGAAAAAACTGCAATTGTGGTTCACAGTTTTCAAAAAAATTGTTCTTTCTCACCTAAGCCCAATTTTTTCTATCTATATATTTTTTTCTTAACTATTATTTTTGTGCATTTAAAGTCTGTTTTAGCTAAAGCTAGTGAGCACTACTTGGTTCTAAAATACTTATTCTCTATTTACACTAGTTCACCCCTGGTCTGAAAACGAACATGACAATTACAACATTTTAAGCATACTTCAGATTGGACTAAATCTTATTTTCCTTTCGTTTAGATACTGGTGTACTGTAAGTTGCTGATTAATAATGTAAAGCGCAATAGTCAGAATGCAGTGCATTTATAACATATTTTTAGCATGTTAAGATCAAAAAGAACACCTTGTCTATCTTAGGATGCAGTAAATGAAAGGGCCCCCCATGCTTTCTGGCATTAGCACTCCAGATACATTACAATATAACTGTAGTATTCTGTGAATCACTGTATGATTACATCTGCTTGTCAGGAATAGTACTGAACTATCCTAATTTTAAAAATCCCAGAAACTGTTGGAATAATTCTAGCTGACCAAAGACAAACATGTCAGGAAGCATCTTAATATTTAACAGTAGAGAACATTCCGATGCCCATACCTGGAAATGTTTTCTGTATATTTTACTAATACACGGTATGTCTAACATACATCACATGACAAATATAATCTCACTGTGTACTTCAGTACCTGTAAATGGAAACCTAACATGAGAAGCTCATATTCCGGTAGTGTCAGTATTCACAGTTAGCCACTGAAGTAGATAACAAATTGTGTAATAAGTTTCTATTTAAAAAAAAGAAAAAAGCATTTAAAACCATCTTCTGATAAATGTTTATGTGGAATCTAAGAGAGTCTGATGTTTTGATATATCGAAGAAAAATATTTAGTAGGTGTTTGAGTGAAAACTATGAGAGTTTGGTGACTAAATATAAAAAAATACATTATTATGATAATAAATATATTTTCTTTAACATTTTACATTAATTGTACTTTACAGCTATACACTACAACACCTCAGCCAGTTTAGAAGGAACATCCTTGAGGTTTCAACTGAAAGACCTATCAATTATTACAAACTGGAGTGTAAATTTAGAAAACTTCACAGATCTACATTATAATTCCATACAGTATACCCTGTAGTTCACTGTACACATGCGTGATTGCAACCATGTTTAGGAAATTAAATAAAATTGACTAAATTTTCAAGAATTTTCAGATATTGACTAATCCTTTTTAAATTAATGAAAAAAATACTCTGAAGGTCTTACACTGGAAAAAACCTGGCAATCAGCAATTAGTTCTTAAAATGGGTTAACTTACATTGAAGAAGTTACATTGCATTTTAATTTTCCTCAGTTTATTCTAGAATCTGACATACTATAGCACATATATATGTCCGCAGTATTAAATTAAACCTCTTAGAAAAGCACTTGAATCATATATCAGAATATACTCTCAAAAAACAGCAGTTTATCTCATTAATATAATAAATGAATGTATCCTTATTGGAATCATGACCTATCTTCGTATTCCTCTCACTTCTTTTGTCACAGAGACCAAAACAGATGACTGTCAGTGCTTGTCACTGGAATAATAGACATAGAATTTCCATATCTCTGATTGCAGTTTATCAGATATCTCTGATAATTAGATATCTGTAATCAGATTATCTTGATTACAGTTTAATGTCTTATAACAGTACCTTAGCTTGAAATGTTTTTTTTTCTCAGAGTAATGAGATTTTTTAAAAAATAGCAAGACGAGAACAGCTAATTAAAGTTCACCAAGGTTGGTGCCAGTGCTAGGTTTAATACTGTACAACAGCAATTATATATTATGCAGAAGTAAACTCTAAATGTCATAAAATTTAGATTTCAGAACAGTGGAAAAATAATATTTGTACTTATCCAAAAAATACTGATTATGTTACTGCAAATCAACAGTTTCTTTCAAGGTAAATGTTGAATCATTTGCTTTCCCTTATTCTGTTCTGAGTGTGTACTGAACAGTTAGCACTGTTGCCCAACTAGGAGCAGAGAGGAGGGTTGTAAGCAAGAATATCAGGCAATAAACAGGAAAATCAGATGAGAAAGAATACTGACCACCAGCCTACTTCAGTCTTGACTTGTGTCATGATGAGCTCTCAGACCTGATCATTTCCACCTTGAGGAGCAACCACCAAGGAATTGCAGCCATAAGCACTAAGGATAGAACATGAACTTCATGACATGGTGTACTCATGGGTAACCTAAGAAAAGATTACTGAATGGTGGTATATGTAGTGCAATGATGATTACCACAGTGTATAAATTGATCCTTAGGACAACTCGTGTTGCTAATGAATCAATGCAGCAAACTTTGATTTAAATTTAAAATTATGATTTTTTCAGTCTTTTAAACACCTTCCATCTCTACAAAATTTGAATCCCCAGCAAAATATTTTCTGTTCCAATCCTTCCCGTAATGTCTTATACCGATAATGTTTTATACCCTGAACTAAAAAGAAACTGACTGTACTGACAAAATAATCCTACCTTATGATTCCAAAGTATCACATAAGACTTGAAGGAAACCAAGAGGTCAGTGATATGTAGTATATCAGCTTTTTGAGGAGGCTTATCATAATCTAAGCATAAGCCATAGTACACCATTTACTCTGGGGCTAGTAAGTGGCCTGGAGTAGACCAATTCTCTGTATAATTATCATCACAGAAGCCACTTTCCAAAACACTACACATACAGAAGACCAAAGTAAGTACTAACTCAGGAAGATTTTTTCTAGAGTAGAGGCTACAATTCAGAAAGAATACGTCATTAAATTTAAATATGTTTAAGTATTGTTTCTATTGCAGCTATAAATCCTGGAAATAAGAAAACTTGGGCACTCAGCAAGAAGGCACTTGCAGCACACATTGGGTGGGGGCAGGAAGAAGGTGGCTTAAACACTTGGTGGAAAACCTAAGCTAGGAGAATTTGAAAGGAAATTGATTGTGTTTGCTTACAAAATAATCCGAAAAAATATTATTATTTCTAACATCACAATTAACATCACTGAACAGTCAAAAACTCATATAGTTGTTTTCATTTCCTAACAAAAGTGTCTCAGTAATGCCCCAAATATTTGATAGGTACTGCGCATTGCAAATTAATTAAATATTACAAAAATACATACTGTGGTTTGAAATATATAGCAGTTTCTGGGTAGATGATTATGGAGAGATGATAAAAAGAGGTTTTATTGGTGCTACTCTTTATACAGTAAATCCAATTGTAGTAGAGTAGCATAAGACTTGTACATAGCAGGCTTAGGCACAGGGTTACACAGCAGTTAAAACAAAAGAACAATATGTTAGGGCAAAACAAATGCCTCCATGCAGACCAGCGCTCTGTTTTAAGAGTGATCTACATAGTCTTAAAATAAAAATGTAAGAAAAAAAAGACAAGCAAGTTTCCCTTTGAAATATCCTCCAAGTTTCTAGTTCTAAAACCTTGCTGGACTATAGTGTTTACATGGACTGTAGCCTAAGCTATCTATTTTGAAGGTGCATACTTTATTTTTGAATGCACTGTACTTCTACAGTCACTTGCCAGTGTAATTCTTAAAGTAACCATGGTATATATACAAAAAAGTTGTTTTAAAATCTTCTACTTATTATTTAATAAGAACGGTTTGTAGGGTGGTGGGTTTGGTTATGGTTTTGGGTTTTTTGGGGGTTTTTGTTGGTTTGTGTTTTTAGATAATGCGAAACAGCAAATAATTATTTCCTATTTACCTTTTCATCCATCCATGAGTTTAGACCACTAGAATATCCTCTACTGGCTACTGTTTCCAAGCTCGTGGATCTAGCCTATTCACATTTTCTTCTTATGAAAGTAATTTTTTACCTCTGATTGCCCTTGGTTTTCTTTTCAGTATTTGTTTTGTTGTGTGTAAGAACTTCAAGCAATTTCCAAGGACTGTGTGCCTAGTAGGTCTCTATGGTAACACCTCTATGTTTTCTATTTCATTCCTTTCATTTTCTAAGACACCTCACATTATTTACCAAGTAGACCATAATGACATTTATCAGATGCTTTTGGATAATTATCTACAAAGACGAAGTATGTGTTCAAAGTCTTCTAAAGCAACTATACAAACAGTAACACAGCATTTTTCTCTTCTCTGTAAACCGTCATGGGACTCTAGTGAAGTATGGAGTTATGAATGTGGTTTTAGAGGTCAAGAGCATTTTGGAGCCATCAGACTTTTTGACTGACAATATAATATGCTATTAATTCCTGAACTGAGGATAATTTCTGATTTTCTCTGAAGATAATTACCAAACTGTTTTGTAAATCTAGAGTCTTTAATGAGCAGAGAAATCTTCCTCCCAAATAAGTAAGGATATTAGTATTTTTGAAATTACTTTTAGTAATTGTCTTACCTAATTTAGTAACTGAGCAATATTTCATTCAATTGAAAATATAGCCAGAGTCAGCTGTTTTTGTATCAGAGAAAAAATGAGTAGTTTAAGAAGCGCAACATCAAAAAAAATTGAAAAAAAAATATTATTTTATCCCAGTTTACTATTCAATGTATTAAATAGAAACTAACCTTCAGCTATTAAAGCTTTAAACAAGAGTACTTACAGTACCTTAGAAGAACAATAAGCAACTATCTATTTTCCTGCCTGTGTGGGTAAACAGAAGTCCAACAAAGAATAGGTTTAAAAACTAACAAAGTTAAGGACAGGTCATGAAACAACTCAGTCACCTCTGTTCCCTCATAGGAATTCAAAGCAAACAATAACCCTACAATATTGCAGAGGAAACAGTACTTACTTCTGAATCTAACTAAATAACAAATATCAGACCTAAGAATCAAGCTTTCTTGGTACTGCAAGAATGAGCAACAGAAGATGATGGATTTTTTTAAATTATTATTATTTAATCAAGGCTGAACAAAATGTAAAGTAAAAAGCTCGATAAGCATGGTGACCAAGTGTAAAACTGAACAGTCCTGAGCTTTTGATCTCAAAGAAGTAAAGAATTATGGGCTTGGTTTCCCTGATCTATATGTGCAGTTTTACAGATGTCTCCTTTCCTTATCAACATTCGTGATACTAATTTTACAATACAGATTCACTGCAGTTCCTTTTTCCAAGACTTAGGAGTAAATTCAAATATTTCAATCACCAATTCTTTGAAAAGAACCTAAGATAGCATGACAGCTATATTCTGCAAATTCTCATTGTATACTATGCCATCATCAGTCTTTGTGACGTGTCTGATTGTAGTAATAACTAATAGCTTCCATAAAATTGACAGTAATTTGGATAATCTATCATGCTTTAAAATTATGTAGAGAATGGAAAGCTGTTATCCACTGTATGGGCTACAAGTCTTCAGGTTTTTTGCATGTATCATTCTTTTTCTCTTACTCATTTGTCTTCAATAGTAAAACTATAGTTTTTATAGTGAAGTATGGAATTATGATGTGGTTTTAATGGTCAAGAGCATTTTGGAGCCAATCAGATTTTTTGACTGACAATATAATATGCTATTAAATCCTGAACTGAGGATAATTTCTGATTTTTTCTCTGAAGAATAATTAACCAAAACTGTTTTGTAAATATAGATGTCTTAATGAGCAGAGAAATCTTCCTCCCAAAATAAGTAAGGAAGTATACTATTTTGAAAGTACTTTTAGTAATTGTCTTACCTAATTTAGTCAGTTGTTATTTTAGTAATTTAGTTGTAATTTAGTTATTGCCTTCAATAGTAAAACTATTTGAGACAATAGTCTCAACTTTCATAAAAAATGTAATATCAGGTTTTAATTTTTGGAGGTGCTATAATTTAAAAATCTTATTGTCCTTAAACTTCTAAAGTGCAGAATAATATAACTTTAAAAAAGAATAATTAATCTGTGACAAAAAGTAAATAAAAAGTAATAATTTTCAGATGTTCAGACCATGACAGTGGAATATAAGTGCATATTACCTAAGTCATAAGCAGAGAAATTCCATTCATCTAAGTGTAACAATCCTTAGAAATTTCCCCAAGTGTAAGAAAAAATATCTCCTCCGTATATTTTTTTCACCACACTACTTCCATAATAACTGTGATGTGCAATGGGGACAGTCTAAATTAGGGATATACTATCTCTGCTTATTTTGGTGTTGCTTTGTGTCTTGTTTAATCTTGTTTTTAGTAGAAGACAATCAAAACTTTTAAATTGTACCCTTCCACGATACACTGCACTAAAACTGTAGAATAAGGGCGGGTGGAAAGCCTGAAAAAATAGCCAGTATGCTCATGTCTCAATCATGCATCTACCTGAAAATTTCATTTTAATTTCCCTTCTCCATTTTAATGAAAGCAAGCATAAGAGTGAAATCTGAATTGTTTGGAGATCAAAGGAAACGTTGAAATTACATATCTGTTTCAATTACACAAGAGAAGAGTGAGAATGGAAAATTTATTGTCTTCTGAAATTTAATGCGAGGAACAACTGAATGAAGACAAAAAACACATTGACGGGGATTAGTCTCTTTTCCTTTGTTTGAAGCCAGAAAAAGAATAATCACTTGAACATAAATAACCATCCAATACATAAGTTGATTCACCAGAGAAGTAAATCACGTGTTTAATTTAAGGTATAGAGTTAGCATGTTTATTGATTTGAAGTATGAAAAACTTAACCACTTACTCAGTAAAGTTGTTTGATAAGCATCAATTAATTATTTTTTTTTTTTTAATTTAAAAGAGAGTGGCGTTTGTTGGTTAAAAAAACCCCCAACCACCTCCAATAGATATTTATGCCTAAAATTTAGTTAAATTATCATGTTTGATTCAATTTTTTACTTGACAAAAAGTTCACTATAATGAGCTTGTCATCTTCACAATTCTCAGAAAAACTTAAATAAAAAAGTAATTAACTAGTGCCCTGCTTAAAAAAGACTGTTTGCAAATCATGAAGTGTAGCCTTTTGGGGTGCTGGGCTGTAATTAATTTAAATGCACTGTGTGCGAACTTCAGTAATAATTCCTAGAATAAAATGCTTTGTTCCAAAACTTTATGTAACATCTGTCATCTGCTTCCTTTAAAAGAACAGAATCTGTGGTATTTAAGTATTCCGTTTAATACACTAAGCATTAGCATCTTATCTAAAATTCCTTAAAAAGTTAGTAACTTTTCCAGAATTTTCCAGTGTTATACCCAAACAGTTTCCATTTCACTCAATGTTAGCAGTGGTAAAAACGTTGGACATCAAGATCTCACTGCAAGCAAATACTGTGTTCGTCCTCAATCATAATTGTTACCAGGAAAGAGCAAGGCATTAGAAATGTAGCATAATGGCTTTTCTGATTATCATAAGGTTAAAAAAATCTGAAACCAATTGAAGTCATATTTTTAAAACACAGGAACTATGTACAAAGTTTATTTTTATTAATAAAACTTTATTAGTATCTGTATTAATATATTTTTAAGGCACAATAATGAACTCTTGCTTGTATTTATGCTAGAGGCTTGGTCATTTGAATTCTGCTGGAGATGAGAGAGAGGACAGCAGGCTCATTCTGTCACATGAAAAGGACACACCAAGCATGTGGTCTGGAAGGGAGTCTTGGCAGGTGCTGGTAGTTCCCTTGATCTTGATGTAGCTGAGAATGAAATAAACAGTGCCACTCCCCCAGCACCCAGACTAAATTAGCTATTCGGATTATTTATTGGAACAATTGCTGGTATGCTTTCATCCCAAACTGAAAATTACTTTCCAAACAGTTCCTGGACAGGAACAAGTACAAGTCATTAACCTTTTCCAATACACTATTTGTAGTGATTTTGATTTGGGATGGCAAGAGAATTTAACAGTATTGTGTACTGAATGTTACCAGTTTGTGTCAGTACCAGAGAATAGTTTAAGAATTATTTAGTTTATTAGTATATGGAGAGGCAGGAAAAAAACGGAGTATCCTACAGATCTTCCCTTAATTTAGAAACAGTTATTAATTTAATAATGCTATTCATTTACCTTTTAAGTCATATTTTATTTTTTCTACCATAGTTTGCTTTTTATATCAACAAAAATTCTTGAATTCTTCATATCACATTGGATATGTGGACCATTTTTTTTTTTACTTAGGAAAGTTATTCTGTACCAGGCCACTTTCAGTACTGCTATCTCTGCTTATAAATCTCAAGTTGGGCAACTATTTATTTTTTATCTGTAATTAAGATATAAATATAATTAAGATTAGCAAAAATTCACTTAATCACCTCATTTGTGTCAAGATTTGTAAAGACAAATAATTTTAATTTATTAACTGTCATTCAGGGAAAAGAAAATTGCCAAGCAGAATTCATGAAATGGCCTAGGCTGGGAGAGGAAAAGCATTTCACTCATTCAGACACTCTCACACAAACACACATGCACCAGTTACTCTTGCAGGTGACTGACACCTGCTCCAGTGACCACAGCAGCAGGTCAGCCCAGCCCAGCCCAGCCTGGGGACATGTGACTCTCACCCACCAGTCTCTGAGTCAGGCTCTGGGCAGGGCTCAGCACCAACATCTTGAGTCCTCAGCTTCTGTGTGTGTTGCAGGGTGGTATGACAGTATGTGATTGTGTGGGTTTATAACCAGGCACCAGAAAGGTGATCAAACAAATCTCTCCATGATGATATCATGGATTACCTCCTTGCTTCTTTGCCCTGTCATCCACTTTTCACTGTGTTCAGTTACTCAGATTTTCACTAAGCAAGATCGTAACACCTAGATTTTGTCAAGACAGTGAAAAATTTAACAGAAAGAAGCTTTACGTTTTGGCCTATTTTTATCTTTTCCAATGATTATTGTTTTTTTCTTCCTTATAATAATAATAACAGATAGACTGAAGATAGGATGATTAGCATGAAAATCAGTGTTGAATATTTGGTTTAAAATTTGTTTTATTTGGAAACACTCTTTCCAAAGCTTTTGAATATGTCTTTCAAAAAACAGCCTGGTACTTGACTGCTTTTCTTTCCGTCCCTTAAGCATGAAAGCTTGCTTGATATTTCTTTTAAAAACTATGAATCAGAGTATTGCTCAGAAGTGAAAAGCAGCTCTTTCCAGAGGAACTTGAATTCATAGAATTTTGGTAGATTAGATTTTTCTGTATCATTTACATTTACATATCATTAACAGTTAGATAGTTCATAAGCTAAGTAGAGATATATCTGGAAAAGCCTTTTGTAAGGTAAGAGAAAAAATCCAAAATATTTCTATTATCTATTAGATGTAATATAAATATAATGAACTTTAGTAAGGGACAGAGAAGGGAAGAAAGGCACAATGATATACACTATGTTCTTTGCACACTAACTCTTTTACACTCAAAATCTTGTTATGGACAAGAAGTGGAACAGACCTCATATATGAACTCAAGAATTTTTCATTGGTTTAAATGAAGTATAACTGACATATAATAAATTTAGTAAGAGTAGTCCAGTTATGGTGATACTACAAAGGGCATGTGGGAAGAGACAGTGGATACTCCTCTAAGGATATGTGATCAAGGGCAGTTTAAATGCAAAAAAGCGATAATAAGAAAAGGAGGAAGCCGTAAATGAGAACATATAGGGACACAAATCTTGCTGACCAAGGATAGGTGAGGCAGTAATAGGCACTAAGAAGAACCAGTCCTGCTCAGTCACATTAGCTGAATTGCATGTGGAATTAGGGAAAAATTATTTCAGTAAGATTAACTGATGGAGTACCTTTTTAAATGGGATGCTGTGGAAAAGGGGGAAACCATAAACAAAACATACAGACACAAAACTGGCAAGCAAACATGATGGAGACAAACACAAGAAACTAACATCCTCAGTCACATAAATCAATGGGCTATCCCAGGCCAACTGGGACTTTCCAACTAATAAGGAGGGTCCAGGGTACTGGAAGTTGTCAGTGTGGCTGTCCTAACTGAGGAGACAATGTGCAGGGCAAGGTAGTCCATGGGATAAAGACAGAAAATGTTATAAAAAAAGGCTGGTCTCATGTAAAACATGAACAATCAGTACACCTGTCTGGCTGAGCCCTCTACCTGATCACTGCAGTCTGCCCTGCCTTTTTCTATATTTTTTTAACCCTTTCTCTATGTAATCTCACCCTGTATCCCATGTGTCATTGTTGCAAGGACTCAGTGCCGGCTGCTGGCCTAGTCAGCTAGTAGATTTGAAGCTAGCTGTTAGAGTCAGACTAAGAATATAGATGTCCCCAGCCTGTGGTGCTGGCAACTGGAGTGAGCAGGGGTCTCAGCTGTAAGCAGACACAGGCACCCAGTGTTAAGGGAAGGTGATCAGCAAGGACAAAATGGAAAATAGGAAGAAAAGTTTGTAAAAGATCATGTGTAGAATGGGTTCCATCAGTGCACTCATCTGTCTCGGATCCAGGTGGTGAGGGTCTACATCGGTGCTCAGGGGAACTACAAATGTGTGTGTGCTGCACTAGTGACCTCCTTCCTTTGCCAGCCCAAGAGTAGGAGGAATGTGGCTGTCTGAGCTTCTGTCTGATGCAGACAAAGGCTGAGAGAGTTGCTCAGCTGGAGTTGCTCAGCCTGGAGCAGAGAATGTTTTGGGAAGACCTTATTTCATCCCTATTGTTTGGACAATGCTCTCAGGCATGTGACTCTTGGGCACGGCCCTGTGCAGGACCAGGAGCTGGACTCGATGATCCTTGTGGGTCCCTTCCAACTCAGCATATTCTGTGATTCTATGATTCTATTCAATACTTAAAAGGGGCTTGTAAGAAAGATGGAGATAGACTTTTTAGTAAGACATGCAGTGACAGGACAAGGAGGAAGGGTTTTAAGCTTAAGGAGGCTAGGTTGAGAAAGGACATAAGGAGAAAAATTTTATATGCTGAGGGTGGTGAAACACTTGGAGCAGGTTGCCCAGGTAAGTTGTGGATGCCCCATCACTGGAAGTGTTCAGAGTGGATGGGGCTTTGAGCACCCTGATCTAGTGAAAGATGTCCTTGCCTATTTAATAGGGTTTGAACTGGGTGATCTTTAAACCCTCTTCTGACGCAAATAATTTTATGACTCCATGCACTATCATTGCCACTATATTAACAAATATCACAGCAGAAAAAGAGCAACAAAGCCTTGAAAATTTAACCAGTCCTACATTTTAATAAACCAACTGTGAGATCTAACATACCCTAAGCACTACTGATATCAAGCTTGCTTCTTTAAAAAACAGTTGCTGTGTAACTTACAGTGGAGGTGACTTGGTAAGTGCAGTAATAGATAAGTGTGGAGTCACTAAGCCAACCCATGAGTCCCACATTTATTTATTAGTATGATCTTGATTAAAGCTGAAACAAAAATATTTATTTGTAATTTACATAAATTAATATATTTCCTCATGAAATAAGTTTTTAGTCATGAAGATTTGGTGATTTTTTTTCTATTTCTCTAATTTTGTAAGAGGTATCTTGACAATTATAAGTCTCAGAATCCTCGCATACAAGATGTCATTAATAGAATAGGAAGATAATTTTATCTGAACAATTACAAGCAAAAGTTAATTTGCTTGGGTTTTTGTTTGGGGTTTTTTTGGTAGAATTTGGTGAGGTACAATGGCCCTTGACTGAGAAAAAATACTCCAAACCTCTAAAAAATTCAACCGGGAAAAGGATTTGTGTAAATTGTAAGAAATAGAAATTGTAGAAACAAAACCCAACTTCCTATATTTTATCTGTATTTCAGAAACTTCACTATTTATAAAAATGATATAATAGTTCCTTTCATAATGGTTTTTGCTCTGTATTGGCTTGTGAATCAATATTTTGTCAGAATCTAAACTTATGAGTAATTTCCTAATGAGAACTGTCTCCTTAAATAGAATAAATTTGCCACAGATGTAACGTCTATTTAAGTAGGGCACAAACAGATAAAAGTGAATTCAGACCCTTTTCTGTCTCCTCTAATATCGTATATGCTAAGCATGTAGTATGAAAGGACTGAGGATCCGTGTTATGAAAATTAGCATTTCACAAAAGATTAAAGTTCTTATATAAGTAGAAGCTTACAAAAACCATCTCCAACCACCACAACTATTCAACATACAGCCATAAGAAATACGCATTGACAAACAGATCTGAAGTACTCCATGCATTTTTAAGCTTTTCAAGATTTCCGACCACCTTTGTAATGCAAATTCTGTATCATGTGATCTATTCAGGATTGGTGAGGCTGCACCTAGAGTACTGGGATCCACTTCTGGGCTCTCCAGTACAAAAGAGATATGACCTTACTGGAGAGAGTCCAGCCCAGAACCACAAAGATGATTAAGGAACAGGAGCATCTGTCACATGAAGGGAGGCTGAAACCTAGGACTATTCAGTCTGAAGAAGATAAGAGAAGGCTTAGGGGAGATCTGTATAAACACTAAACACTTATGGGACGTAATGAAGACAAGGAAGCCCAACTTTTTTCAGTGATGCCCACTAACAGGACAAGAGGCAATGTGCAAAAGTTTAAACAGTTGAAATTCCATCTGAACTTAAGAAAACACTTTTTTACTATGAGGGTGCTTAAACACAAGTGTTACAAGTTGCTCAGAGAGGTTGTGGACTCTGTATTCTTAAAGATAGTACAAACCCAACTGGACATGATCCTGAGCAACATTCCATAGCTGACTTCACTCAAAGAGGGGATGGGAGTAGATGTTCTCCAGAGGTCCCTTTTGTGTTGCTGTGTGATTGTGTGATCTCTCTATTGGAATTAAATTACAGTAGAGGTTTTGATGAAGTAACTAACACAAGTGAGAGCAGAGACAAATCAGAGACAAATGATAGTAAAATCATACACCTCTTAGCTCCTAGGGAAAAAAATCCCACAAATAACTGTCTTATTCTTTGTATTGGACTAATAAGGGTTTGATATAATGAAAAAGATATTGTAACCCTCTGACAATGATAAATTGGTAATTGCTATTTAAAAAAAAACCCACATGTATAGAGCTGTTTATAAGTAATCTGTATTAGAGACACAAAATAATTGCTATGAGAAGTCTACAGTGTAAAAATGATGCAGAAATTCTATGAAAAAAGGCAGTATATGAATTTCTGACACTATATAAAAGATGTAGGCAACCTGTACATTCACTTAGGGTGTAATTCTCTTTGTGAAATGTCATCAGAAACCTATAAAGCATTTAGCTCCATCTTACAGTCTATATGAAGTGTTTAAATGGGACTTCAAGACTGTCTGTGCATCAATCTGATGATCTTTGCCAGAACACAGGGCCTGATCAACAGGCTGACTTCTGCACCCAGTAAAGTGATTTAATGGAGCTCAGCATAGATCCAGAGACACATATTACAGATGCAACAGCCTGAGTGAATCAGGGACATATTCTTCTGAAAAAGTAAAATTCTCACAGACTACATCATTCCTGAAATTCTGGATAGACTTCTAATGGAGACCATATTTTCCTGAATTCATCATAAAGGTAACAATAAAAATCTGTCACTTGCTGATTTCAATAGGTAACATAATCTATATTTATGTAATATGGCAAATATTTCAGATAGTCAAATGGTATTTTTTTTATTAAGAATAATACTCACATTTCCCAGCTGTGATAGATACCATATCTCATCTTTTGGAACAAAAAATATTAAATATTCTTACCTTAACATCAGAGAACAATCAGAAATTCTTCCTGAAGAATTCTTCCTAAGAATCTGTGGGAAAGCAAAGAAGCAGGAAAATTTCCTTTTCTGTACTTTTTGTTTTGGGCTTGTTTGTTTCTTTGATTTTAATTAAATATAGGTTGGGGGGTTTATCTGTATTTTTATTGTGCTGCAATTATTCTTCCTTTCTGTGTGGAATTTCTGTGAAGAACCACTCTTCACCCAAATAAAGTTCAGGGACAATTGATGCTAAATGTAAAAAACAATGCTAATACATTTCCCCTCCACCACTACTACTCCAAAGGTCATTAAAATGGAAGAGAAGAGAGTTATTTTCTATTCCAGGCAATAGACTGGAGGTAATGGGGCCATCTCATTTCTATATGCAATGGATTGTTTAGGAAATGATTCAGCCTTCATGAAAAGGAAAAACATGAGGAAGTATAAGCTTGCATACATGATACAGTTTAAGGGTCAGGATGGGAGATTAGTGACATGGTTTTAATGATAGACTTGGCAGTGTTAGGTTAACAGCTAGATTTGATGATCTGAAAGATTTTTTCCAACCTAAATGATTTGATGATTCTTTAATTCTATATGCCATATGATTTCACAGGTCTGTGTATCTGTCTACTGCATACATACAGTTTAAAAGACTTAAGTTGTGGCTAGGAGAGAAGAGTTAGTTTTCTCTTTTTACTGATTTATTGCAGGGTCAAATTCTAAAGCGAAATATTTCGACATTGGATATATAGAGAGAGCTAAATTAGTAGATCAAAGTACAAATATCTCAAAATTTTGATATATAGAAGGTGAAAGTGGACAAAGTAAACACTCAACACTCCAGAAAGAAGGGATGACATCCAGAGGGACCGTGACAGGCTTGAAAGGTGGGTCTGTGTGAACATCATAAGGTTTGTTAAGGACAGGTGCAAGGTCCTGCATATGGGTCAGGACAATCCCAAGTACAAATACAGGCTGAGTGGAGAAGTTATTGAGAGTAGCCCTGAGGAGAAGAACTTGGGGATATTGGTGGATGAGAAGCTCAGCACAGAATCATAGAATGTTAAGGGGTTGGAATTGACCTTAAAGATCATCTAGTCTCAAACCCCCTGTGTCATGGACAGTGATATCTCCCACTAGACCATGTTGTTCAAGGCCTTATTTAACCTCTCTTTGAACATTACCAGGGTTGGGACATCTAAAACCTCTCTGGGTAACCTGTTGCAGTGTCTCACCATCCTCACAGTAAAAAATTTCTTCCCAATATCTAACCTAAATTTCCCTTCTTTCCATTTGTACAAAGTATTCCTTGTCATATCACTGCAGTTCCTAACAAAGAGTCCCTCTCTGGCTTCTGGGTAGGCCTCCTTCAAATACTTGAAGGTTGATATGGGGTTTCCATGCAACCTTTTCCTCTCCAGGTTTAATAGCTCCAACTTTCTCACCCTGAACATGACCCATTAATGTGCACCTGCAGACTGGAAAGCCAACTGTATTGTGGGCTGCATCAAAAGAAACATGGCTAGTAGGCTGAGGGGGTGATTCTGCTCCTCTACTCTGCTATTTTGAGACTCCAATGGGAGCACTGCATCCAGTTCTGGGGTACAAAAAATAACAAACATGGACCTTTTGGAGTGAGTCCTGAGGAGGGCCGTGAAGATGATCAGAGGAATGGAACACCTCTCCTTTGAAGATAGGCTGAGAGAATTGGGGCTATTCAGCCTAGACAAGAGAAGGGTCCAGGACATCTTCTAGTAGCCTTCCAGTACCTAAAGGTGGCCTACAAGAAGGATGGAGAGAGACTTTTTACAGGGCTGTAGTGATAGGACAAAGGGAAGTGGCTTCAAACTGAAAGAGAGTAGGTTTAGATTACGTATTAGGGAGAAATCTTTTACTGTGGGGGTGATAAGACAGTGGAACAGGTTGCCCAGAGAAGCTGTGCATACCCCATCCCTGGTAGTGTTCAAGGCCAGGTTGGATGGGACTTTGAGCAACCTGATCTAGTGGAAAGTGTTCCTGCCCATGGCAAGGAGACTGGAACTAGATGATCTTTAAGGTCCCTCCCACCTCAAACCATTCTATGATTCTAATGACCTCCAATTTAAATATCCACAGAACAGAAGTAACTGCTTGCCTTTTCCTGTCCCCCATATTTATAGTACAACCAAACACTTATCTGTGTCAAGAAAAGATCTATGTAATTGCAAAATGTTATATTTTTCCTCTTGATGACACTCAGACTAGTACATCTTCATTTTTCAAGCAAACATACAGGCAAATAAATGTAGCATAAATTTTCTGCATCTGTGTATAAGATGAAACACTTAAGGATCAATATGCAATAAATTAAAGAATCATTATGCAATATTTTTACATCAAATCAAGGTACAGATGTCCCTTAGAAGAAAAACAGAAATTCAGCATTTTGTGCTCTGTTTACCAGGACCGTTTCCATTGGATAACTTGCTTTTCCCTTTTCCCAAATTGTCTTCCCTCTGTAGAACTGTTTTATCTAACCTCTTGTCCCAGTCTGCAAGGTAGTTCCTTAAGTACATAACATTTCTTGGGTTTTAAAATTATTTTTTCATTGGATTTAGTCAATTCTTCTGCCAGAATAATTAGTTAGGTAATTTTATTAAAGCCATTACAAAGCACCAGTAAATTTTCCAGTCCTCGTTATTTCAGAAAAAAAAAATTGCAACAAAATCAAAAGATGCCAAAACACATCTGTTCACTTCTCTATTCAGTTTGGCAACATCTGACTCAGCAAAATATCTTTTCAGACACTGGTGAGTACATTGTATATGAGGTCTATTCAGTTGCCTGAGCACAGGTAAGTATCTAAGTGAGATAGTCTGCCCCACAAGGACGGGGTCGTTTATGCCTGGTAACACAACTGCTAGATCTAGCTGAATGTCTCAGATATGCTCAGGTGTCTCAAATGGCAGTAGGTGCATCTGTTCTGACGGCAACTGATCTGAATCCTGTGCTCATGTATGCATGTAAATGTACATGTATATAGCCTGGGTCTGAACTTCTGAACTGTAGACCCCTAAATTCAGTTGGATGGCTCTAGAACCTAATTCCAGATAAAATTTTCTTGTAAAACTAAAATGCCTAAACTCTCAGTTTACCTATGAAATTTGCATCAATCATATGTAAAACCAGAATAAATGATGGGACGTCCTAGATGTAGCCCAAAGTTGTTAGGAAGAAGTGTGATAATGATATCTGGAAAAAAGTTAAAGTGCTTTGTAACATTAATGTTGTGTGGTTCTAAAAGAATCTTAAAATCCAATTTTATACTTCAGTGGGAATAAGTCAAGTCCTAATTTGGTCCTAGTCCATTAGATTCTGCAGTTCGTTAGAAGTATGTTTCCTTGACATAGGAGCTACTCATTCTACTCATTCAGTGACTCTTTTCTTAGTCACTCGCAAGAAATAGATATTTGTTCAAATATAAGTATCTAAAATAGGTCAACTGAATCAGACCCTCTTAGTGCCTGTTTTGTCCATTGATTATATGAGAGTTTTACATGACTGGTTCAGATAAAGATTCTGTGCTGTGGACATCTATTAGGTGCAATTAATTCACCCTGCCAACTTATATTTGTTTGATGAGAATAATACCTCACTAAGAACCTGAGTTCTCTAAGCAGAAAAGGTCTGTGGCAGATTTTGGAATGTTTAGATATAGCAACACACTTTCTGAGCCCTTTCTAATAAGCAGTGGTGTGAAACAAGGCTACGTTCTCGCACCAACCCTATTCACAATCTTTTTCAGCATGATGCTCCAAAGGACCACGGCAGACCTTGAAGATGAAGATGGTATCTACATTCGATATTGTACCGATGGAAGCCTATTCAACTTAAGGCAACTGAAGGTCCACACTAAAACCTTAAATCATCTTGTCCAGGAGCTGCTTTATGCTGATGACGCCACCCTTGTTGCCCACACAGAAGCAGCTCTGCAGCGTTTAACATCCTGCTTTGCAGATGCTGCTGAGCTCTTTGGGCTGGAAGTCAGCTTAAAGAAGACAGAAGTTCTCTATCAACCGGCACCTCAGGAATTCTTCCATCATCCCCATATCACCATTGGCCAATCAGAGCTCAAATCAGTTCAGCAGTTTAATTACCTAGGTAGCCTCAGCTCCTCAAATGGTAAGATTGACGGGGAGATAGAAAACGGGTTAGCAAAGGCATATAGTGCTTTTGGAAAACTCCATAAAAGAGTTTGGCAAAATAAACACTTGAAGAAAAGTACAAAGATCAGTGTTTACAGAGCCATTGTGCTGTCTACTCTTTTATATGGATCCGAATCATGGGTCATCTACCTCCACCACCTATGACTCTCAGAACACTTCCATCAACGCTGGCTCCACACAATCCTAAGTATCCACAGGTCAGATTATGTGACTAATACGTCTGTTCTAGAACAGGCAGCAGTTATGAGTATTGAGGTCATGTTGCTGAGACACAGCTGTGTTGGGCAGGACACGTCTCGAGAATGAAGGACCACCGCCTCCCTAAGATCTTGCTTTATGGTGAACTTGCCACTGGCTGCCGCATGAGAGGAGCCCCGAAGAGGAGATTCAAAGACTCCCTGAAACGTCTCAGCCTTGGCCATATTGATCAACATAACTGGTCTACTCTGGTCTCCAATCGGGAGGTCTGGAGACACACCATCTATAACGCTGTTGTTTCCTTTGAGAAAGCATGCAGGATCACTCTTGAGGAGAAAAGACAACGCAGAAAGAATCGTGTCTTGCCGATATCACCTAAGGAGTCTTTTTGCTGTGCCTTTTGCAATTGGGCGTGCCTGTCTCGTATTGACCTCTTTAGCCACCAGCGCGCCTGTAGTAAATGTAGGTAGAGCCCTTCCCAAATCTTCGTTCGCGAAGCCTAGCCATGATGAAGAACCTGAGTTAATATTTTCCTTTTAGAAACTCAAAAGAAATGGAAATCAAATGGTGCTGTTATTTACCTTTTTGAGAATTTTTGGTTCAAGATAGCAATAAGTGAAAAAGCTTTTTTAATAAAACTGAAGGGAAATATTTTGATGTATGAATGAAATTCTACCTCCCAATGCCAGACTCTGTTAAAAGGAGTTAATTTGGGGAGGGGGGAAATAAAAGAAGCTTCATTCCAGCAGTCCAGCAATCTATGAAATTGTGTTTAATTACTTTTTATATGATTCTAATGATCTACGATAAAAATTTGTTCTTTGGTCATACTAATATGAGTTGATGTGTAACTCAACTAGCAGCTCTGGTGCCAACATGATGCACAGAGGAGCAGTTTAGCATGTGCATTTTGGGGAGGTGCCAAACTGGAGAAAACTTACACGAGCAGAGATAGCTGCCTGGAGTCTGAAGCTTGCAAGACAGTGGCTGATGGAACTTGTCAGGGACAGAAGTAGTGGTGGCAAACGCCCCTTCCCTCAATAAAAGAAGCCTCTGTGTATCCCTAGTGGTACTTTCAGAAGCACTGAAAACAGAATGGACAACCGGATTGTGGAACATCATCGGGGCATGGAGTGGCAGTTCACATAGAAGAAGCTGGCACAAGAAGGATGTGCGGGAAGAGGACTGTAGCTTTGCCAGCTCAACCAGGGAGTAGTGGCATACAACTGCCAGAAGGCCATGTCAGGCACAGCTGCCCAGAGAGAGTTCCTCTGGAAACATGTGGTCACCCTGGTACCAGATGCAGGGTGTGCTCTGCTCTTACACCAGTACCTGATGGCAGCAGCTTGAGAGGTGTGCCCAAGTACAGGAACTACTCTACTTAGTGAGAGAGCTTTGGAAGAAGGGGTGTAGTTTGAGAAGCCCCAGGGAGTATGAAGGAGAGATTGAAACTGCACTGGGATACAACTGGAATCACACTCTACCTTTCTTAGGGCAGGTCTAACAGGCAGACAGGACACATAATATGGAGGATTCTCTATCCTCTCCCCACCTGGCTGAATGTGGAGACTTAAAGGTGTAGGGGGCAATGGGAACAAGTTCCTGCCTGACACATCAGGTGCATCTCTGTACTGCCCCACCTTCCCAGGTGCCCTGGTAAGTGGAACCAATGACTAAGACTATGGTTCATCATGTTTGGAGGCATCTCCAAGGTTAAGTCAGTCCAGGCCCTGTGTCAAAAATGCTTTGATAAAGCAAAAAATATGTTTCATTGTCATAGGAGACTGTATACTAAGGCTAGTCACGTGCAACCCAGACGCATATCTTACAGAAGTTAAACATGTAAAGAGAAAGCTTCCTGCACTGGTACAGCCTCCAGATTATTAGTTTTTCAGGTAGGTAAAAACAATGAAGTAACAACAAGTCCAAGGGTAATGGGTTTATGAAAGGCAGGCCCTGCTTGACTAATCTGATCTCATTCTATGAGGAATGATCCCCTCAGTGGATGAATGAAAGACTGTGGATGTGGTTTACCTGAACTTTAGTAAAACCTTTGACAATGATTCTCACAGCATTCTCCTGGAGAAACCGGCTTCTCATGGCTTGGATGTGTGTACTCTTCAGTAGCAGAAAAAATTCCTGGATGGTTGTCCCAGAGAGTGGTGCTGAATGGAGTCTCATCCAGCTGGCAACCCGTCACAACAATCCCACACAACACTACAGACTTGGGAAGAGCGACTGGAAGGATGCCCGTCAATAAAGAACCTGGGAGTGCTGTTTGACAACCATTAAACATGAGCCAGCAGTGTGTCCAGGTGACTAAGAAAGCTGAGGGCATCCTGGCTTGTATCTGAAACAGTGTGACCAGAAGTACCAGGGTAGTGATTGTTCCCCTGTACTCAACACTGGTGAAACTGCACCTCAAATCCTGTGTTCAATTTTGGGCCCCTCATTACAAGAAGGTGCTCGAGCACATCCAGAGGAAAGCAAGGAAGCTGGAGATGAGTCCAGAACACAAGTCTTATGAAGAATAGCTGATGGAACTGGTAGTATTTAATCTGGAGACAAGGAGGCTTAGGGCAGAGAGATCTTATTGTTTTCTATAACCATGTGAAAGGAGATTGTGAAAAGGTGAGTGCTGGTCTCTTTTCCCAAGTAACAAGTGATAGGGCAGGATGAAATGGTCTCAAGTTGCACCAGGGGAGATTTAGATTGGATATTTGGAAAAATATCTTCATAAGAACAGGTTTCCCAGGGAAGTGGGTGACTCTTCATCCCTGAAAGTATTTAAAAGATGTGTAGATGTGGGGTATGAGGTGTTGGAAAGCAGTGCTGCAGAAAGGGACCTGGAGGTTCTGTTTAATGGCAAGTTGAATATGAGTCAGCAGTGCCCTGGCAGACAGAAGGGCCAACTGTGTCCTGGGGGCATCAGGCAAAGCATCGTCAGCCGGTCAAGGGAGGGGATTGTCTTGCTCTGCTCTGCACTGGTGCAGCCTCACTTTGAATATTGTGTGCAGTTTTGGACACTGCAATATAAGAAAGATATTAAGCTCTTAGTGAGCTTCCAAAGGAGGGAATGAAGATGGTGAAGGGCCTTGAGGGGAAACCATATGAGAAGAGGCTGAGATCACTTGGTGTGTTCAGCCCAGAGAAGGGGAGACTGAGGGGAGACCTCATCGCAGTGACTACTTCCACGTGAGGGGAAGAGGAGGGGCAGGCACTGATCTCTTCTCTGTGGTGAACAGTGACAGGACCTGAGGGAATGGCCTGAAGTTGTGTCAGGGGAGGTTTAGTTTGGATACTAGAAAAAGGTTTTTCACTCAGAGAGTGGTTGGGCATTGGAACAGTTTCCCCATGGAGGTCACAGCACCAAGCCTGAGAGAGTTCAAGAAGCACTGGATTATACTCTCAGGCCCATGGTGTGGCGCTTGGGAGGGGTTGTGTGTAGGGCTGAGGGTTGGACTCGATGATCCTTGTGGGTCCCTTCCAACTCCACATATTCCATGATTCTGTGAATTTGATAATGGAGTGGGGCTATGAATCTTGGGACCTTGTACATTTCAGTGTCAGCAACTTGAGAGATCTGGGGATCTAGAAGCAACTACTGGGTCGATTGAGTGTCTACAATTTATGATGTGTACAAATATCTGTATATGTATAGGTATTCTGTCAGCAGACTTCAACCTTGTTCAGTAGAGAGGAGACAGCTATGAGCCCATCCACGCTTGTATGAGTGCTGGGTTTTCTTGTCTCTTCTGATCGATGTGGTTAGTCATGTGTACGTGTATTGTGTGTGTATTCATGCATGTGCGCTTATCAAGAATTTGTGCTCACCCTTGCCACTGGCTGGACCTGGGAACAAATAGCAGTTTCATGCTCATCAGGCTACTGGATTCAGCAACCTCTCACACTTGTACTGTTGATGTTGTCAAAAACCATCTTTTTTTATACAACCTTCTTTCCCTCACTACCTCACTTTTGACTGCAGAGAAAAGTGGGGAATATGACAAACCATATGTCTGATTCCAGGGTTTATTTATTGTGTGTATCATCAAGATTTCTAAATTAAATCTACAAAAGCAGGTCATGAGTTGAATACTATCTAGTTATTTCATCACTTGAGTGCAATATCTGATTAGAAAATATAATTTTGTGTATTGAAGTGGCCCCAAAATAAAATCATGTGAAAAACCTCACAATATTTTTTCTCATGCCCACAGAATGCTGTTTCTCTCCAGAAATTCCATAAACAGTGAGACTGTTCTGCAGAGAGCTTACTGCCTCTGGCATACCCATGTTTGTCATTGGGATCCAGTGAAGTGAACTGGAAGAGGATGAATGAATTGGGCACAGAGATGATGTACTCCTGGTGGGTCCATTCATAGACAGAGCACAGCAGTCAAAAGCATTATTTTTCAGGCGTAGCAAGAAAGAATAAATTTATTAGGAGTTGGAGGAACATTTTCTCTACATCTTCCCTTAGGATAAACACAGTGACATTTCCATAACAGATAGAAATGGGGAAATGCACTGCTCATAACAATGCTTTACTACAAGGTCTTATCAGACTATTACGGCTGCAAAAAGCAAAGTCTGATTATTCACATTTCTTCAAGAAAGGAGGCAAATATCTCCAATGAAGAGTTATCTATCAGCCCTACTTTTCTTCTAAATTGATGTTTTAAATATTGTCAGAAAGACTGAATAAGTTATCATAAATCTTCTACTGAGCTTCATTTAAAAGATAACCTCCTTGTGATTCTAGCATTTTCCCTCCGAGAAGGAGGGAAAGGTTATGTACATCTGTTTGCTAAAGCAGCATTTATTTATACTTTGAGCATGAAAAGGATCTTCGACATTATGAGGAATGTTGCTTAGAAGTAAACTACTCCTTATTAATGCCAATTAGATCTTCAATGACACTAAGAATTCACCTCAAAGCAAAACATTGCTTATAAAACACTCAAGAAATAATTATAATCTGAAATCTGTGGCTTTCTCAGAATGGAAGATTCAAAAACTTTCATAGGAAGATGTTACCAGCATCACTTGTTCTTTAACTTTGGCAATTTCAAGGATTTGACATATAATTTAATAGAAGAGTGTATTGATTAATTACAACACTAATAGGACTAGTTTGAATATTCCAGGTAATGTACAATTTTTCATAGTATAAAAAGGAAAAACTCTTCTGGACTAATCATAAGGGCTACTTTTATATGCTTCAAATTTTAGCTGACTTTTTCTAAAAGAGACAGACAAAGTTTTCTTCAGAGTATTGGAGAGACTTCCAAAAAAGGTAGAGCAGCTTTGATGTCTGAATCATGCACAGAAAGTTGAATTAGCCAGCTCAGTGATGCAGAATAGCTGTACTTTCTCTCCTCTGGTAGACAAGTCTCCTCGGGGTTGAAGCAGGGGGTGTCTAATTGAATCATTTCCTCATTCAGCTCAAATATCACATGTAGTTCAAATCCAGAATATTTGTTTTTCAATGCGTATTGTGATTAGGTATCATAATATAAGTATTGGAGATTATAATTTAACTCAGAAATTATTTTGCATTGAAAATAACATGAATATTATAAAATTTATCTTTCAAGTCCTTTTGAAGGCGTTACTTAAAGAAATGTATAGGTGTGAAGTTTGTTCTCACAAATCCCTGTGAAATGTTTTGAGTTTCAAGACATTTTCCCCTTCTCTCTTCCCTCTCTATATCATCTTTCCTCTACTTCTGAAGTCTCTATCGATGAAACTGAAAAGTCCTCGAAGCTTTATCTGTCTTGCAGTTTCAACAAACAGTTTTGTTCCTTCAAAGTATATTAGAAGTACAGAAGATAAAACAAAAGAAAAGGTGCACTATTTAGTCTCTGTTGCAGGAAACTACTTATCCATCCCCCAAAATCCATCTTCCCAAATTAACTTGATAGTAGTCAGAGCAGTATATGCTTCCTCTCTGTGCTTCAGTTGACTGATTCCAATGCCTAGCAATGTTACTGCATAGTCTTGAATCAAATTCCTGAGAAAAATTGTTCAGTTGTGAAAAGGATCTGCGAGAAAGCACGTGGACTATATACTTGCAACATAGGAAAAGCAAAATTGCAGAGAAAGGTGAGATTGTTGAGAGTAGAATAACTAGAAGGTCAAGGACTCAAATAATGACAAAAGGTAATGACAAAAAATAAATTACATTGAAAGGGAAAAACTAAAAGACTCAGAGGGTAGTTACTCAGCAGCATCCAGAATCAAACTGCTTCAGGGACCATCTTTTCCTACAAGACAGCTGTCTAACCAGTAAAGATTTCACTGCATTGGTGAGCATAATAGTGCTGAACCTTCTAGCTCATTATTCCCAACTTCATGTGTATCAAATAAGTAATCTGCTTTTTATGTTTAATTTGTATATAACTTTACACTGCCTCTCAGTAAAATTTTCCGAAAAAAGCCCAGAGTAGAATGGTTACAAGGTAAGCAGAAGTCAAAGAATTTTTCATTTTTTAATCAAGAGGAAGATGTTAAAGAGGTAACAAAAGTATAAGAAATAAGGAAGCATTTTAAATCAATGTTTTTCTGAAATGGTTGAGCTAATGAAGTGCCTTATTAAATAAAGTATAAAACAAGAAAAGATAAATTAGAAAGGTACACATAATTAAAAAGCAACAAAGGCTTCATGAATATACAGTTTCATAAGAAGCTGTTGAGAGAGTACTCTTTAATGAAGCAAAGTACCTACCACTTGACCTGGATTATCTGTGTTCCTTCATCTCCAAGACTATCAAGCCACCACCAAGTATTTCTGAGAATCGTAGAGAAGTGAAGTTAAACTTATTGTCTTCTGGAGGAGAATCATAGGTAGGGTTTTATCTTCAGTAATTTTATATTAATGGATACTAGTCTCTGTTACTGATATTTCTCAATGGGTCATAACTGCGGAAAGTAATGTAATGTGTGTCAGCAATGAGTACGCTTTGTATTTCAATGCATACCAGCTACGACTGCCCCTGTAATCCAGCGTGTACCTGCCATGAGTGCACCTAGGCACAGACTACTTGTATGCTAGTTCGAAGGGTAGAGAGTGGTGGGCTAGACTGTGCAAAAGAAAATGAGATTTCAAGAAATATCTTGAATATTTCAAAACTACGACTTTTGATTATTTGGACCATCAATTCTTGAAGCTGTATGCAAGGACAGCAAAGCAATTCCTTTATTGGTTCTTGCTGTCCAGAAAACATGGAAAAGGCAGGCTATGACTATTAAAGACAGTTACAGCCTAGAGTTCAGATTTCTCTGTTAGGATGAGAGTACTTTAGATTCAGGTGTTGTGTGAGGTAAGAACTGGTCTTCAACTGAGGAAAATCCTATATTTCAGATAATTATCTATCTATCTATATGTATGTATATATATAAATAGATAAAAATTGAGACAGAAGTACAGTTAATGAGTATTCTTAGCTTAACAACTGTGTCACTCATTAGAATGTTCTGGTTATTCTAGTATGTCTAACTTTCTACAGTTCTGGTCTTTACCAGTCCTTGTGTATGCACCATAGAATTTTAAACTATGAATCCAGCAATAAGTTCTGATTTAATTCAGGACATGTAATGGAAAACACTATAGAACTTAATTATTAATTTTGCAGTATATGTGATAGAATATATATAATATATATAAAAGATAATTATGTTAATTATACAGTGAGTTAGGCTGTTTTCAACACCTCCTCCACTTCAATTATCATTTATTCTGAAGAAAGAACTGCATACAGCTTAAGACAGGCAAGTGTAGAAAGAGAATAAGAAAGGAGATTGCATGATGATTAAAGACATGGAATAAAGATCTCGGTTGGTGAGCATAATAGCACTGAACTTTCTAGCTCATCAGTCACAGCTTCATATGTAGTAAATAAGTGTTTCTGTTTTTTATTTTTAATTTGTGTATCACTTTGGAAATTTTGGAACATCAGAAAATCAGTGTCTGTAGATCATCAGTGATGTCAATATCAGAGCCAGGTTTAGAAGTGTCTGTTTAAAAGTTTCCAATGAATGTCCATTCACTTTTTTTTTTTTTTTTAATCAGGACTCAGAGATTAAAAAAAAAGGAAAAAGAATTGAAAGAAATAAAATTTTACAGAACTTCTGTTTACTGGGCAGGCACAGCTCTTTACCTGTAGTAAAATAAAATGTTAAACATACATAAAATTAAAAGAAAAATGTGTCAGTCATCAGTTTCTTCCATGGAAGACTATCTAGGCGTAACTATACCTTAAAATAATGTTTGCAATAGTTGAAGTCTAAGTATATTTACTAAATCAAACTGAAGTCCCAGTGATCTTTCAGGGCCACCACAGATGCTGAATGCTGATATCTGCACAGCTATTGTCAACCCAGCACTATCTGCCTTCAGCTTTATTCCAATATGTAGTAAATACGAATTTCTGACAGAGTAATGATCACTAACAGAATTAAAGATATCTACTCAGTCATTTAAAAGGGGAAATCTTATTCGTACATAAAATGTTCCATCTTCTGATTAAACAAGACCATCAGTTTTGTCTCAATGTTTTCTAGAAATACACTAAGTCCGCATTCCTAATGTAAAACTAAATATTATATACTTCACTGCAGACAAAACTTTTAAAAATCTTGAATCATCTTTCAAATTTTAATAAATTTCTGGTATAAAAATTATTTTGAAAAAAAGGTCAATTAAAAATAAAGAGATTATGTTCCAAATATGAGTAGTAGGTAGTCTGAAAGAGTAAACAGTCATTTTTCTAAAATGTAGGGCCAGACTGTACACAGTGTAAAATGAGATTTAATCAAACTTTCCTGTAATTACTTTTCTCTGATTTGTTAGCACAAACCTTAGTCTAGTTTAGAGCTCAATGTTACCTTCCCTAAGGTAACTTTTTATTATACTGGATACTGGATACCTCAAAACATTAAACAAAATGTTAAATATCAATTTTATACACATTGCTAGTATTACACCTGACATCAAAGGTTACATTATTGACATTATTTTAAATGAATGTTATGCCTGAAAGATGGATGTGTGGTGAATTTCATATTATAGACTATGTGAAGGTAAGGTTATACCAGTATTTAATTTAGAAGTTTTTGTTCTAGTATTTATTTTATATAAAAGTAGAATAAATAAGGTACAAAAATTCTTCTTCACTCAAAGGAATTATCCATAGTTAAACTAGTGAAACTAGTTTAACTGATCAACTCAGATGTAGAAGTACAGTAAAAAAGATAGATGTGGTGTATATATTTAAATAAACAAATAAATTATAAATGTTAAAAAATTTCAAGTCAGAATAATATTCCTCATCCATCCTTAAAACTTTACAAAAGGTTTAAATATAATAATGACTATAGCCTGATATTGTGGATGAGTACATATACTCTTCCACTCAGCAGTTTAAGAAATTATTAAAATTCTGAGTGTATCATTCCAATCTCCCAGTCAGGCCTGTTTCAGCAAGCACTGAAATCAATTAGGCTACTCCCAAAATTTGCTATGGGTTTAATTGTCTTGAGGTGATGGATCTCTTAGAAGAAGTAGGATTATATAAAGACATTATGATACTACAATTCCTACTTTGAATACTAGAACTCTGCTTCCACAGTGTAATTCCAATGACAAGGGAAAAAGGAGCAGTGGTTTTGGTATGTCCTGAGGCATTATTACAGTATAGTTTAATGGTTCGGCCATTAAAATCTTTTATCAAAGATCAGCAGAAAAAAGTGCTCATAACCTCTTCTAGTCTTTCACAGTTAATGAAGTGTAGCATTGTGAATTAATGGTTTTTGATAACATGTACTTAATGAAATCTGGACTTGCCATTTCAACCAGGAGTACCAGAAGTGCTATTTCACTATGTCATGATAATATGAAGGTGCTTGCAATTGATGAGCACAAGAGTTCTTTGACAATGGGTTTGAAATCCAGAATGGATTTCCCATGTATGACAGTCAGTGGCCGGTCTAAACATTAATACAGTAACACTATTATAACTTTTTTCATACTTTTAAATGACTTAGAAGTTGAAAGTTTACTATTTTTCTCCATAAAAAATTCACAGTTAAGTGTTAAAATCATTAATATTGTGACTGTGGTTCTAACACTCAGCAATAATCCAATTTATCACCTTTTTATTACCATTTAAACACCATTGTACTGTTCATAGTGATTAAATTAATTCAGAGTATTAAAGAGATATTTTCCCACTAAGAGTTATACGTTTAATTTGTCTAAGAGAAACATTGATGTCATTTCCAGTCTTGTATTTTATAATAGTGAAGCAATGACTTCCACATAAAATTTTCTTTTTGCATATTTGAGAATTTGAAATGTTAGGGACTTCATTACCTCTTTTTTGGAGAGCTAATTACCACACAGCTGCTTGCTTATTACCCTCTCTGGAACAGGGAAGAGAATAAGGGTAAATGTGAAACAGCTCATGGGTTGAGGTAAAGCCATTTTAAGACATTAAACTCATAATCCAGCAAAGCAAAGCAAGTACTTTGTCATTTGTTCGGCCATTTCCAGGAAAAGCGGGGTTATATCATATGTAACAGGTACTTCAGAAGACAAATGTCTGTGGCATACTCCCATAAGACCTAAAATACAATCAGAGAATGCATACAATGCAAGCCATCATGCAAGTTCAACTGCTGGCAGCAGGTTGTTGTCTTGGTGTAGAATTATGCTAAAAGCAGCCTAATTGACCAGACTTCAAATACACATTTTGCTTTTTGAAGAAAGATTTGACAGATAAGCTGTTAGCTGGCCTGTGAATCTGTGACTAGCAGTCAATTACTTTATACTATAAAAGTCCAGTTCCCGCTCATACAGTCAGGTTCTTCTGACATAACCCTGCTTGGGGTGTATGTCTGGAGATTCGTCCCTTGGGTGGGGACATCCTCCAAGGGTATTCCTCGAGGCTGAGAGAAAGAGATCTCTCCACAAGCATTGATATGGGTGACTTACATCAAATCTCTACTTAATAATTATTTATTTTTTGCTAGCTTTAATATAATTAATATAATTGCTTCAATATAGTGCACTATCCTATCTTATACTATACTACTGGTAGTTTTAGCTTTTACGTTGTGTAGTAAGTAATACTGATTAAGATCTTTTGTCTGGTCATTTGTAATAATAAATGATTCATTTTATATAAATATTCTTATTTTGCTGATCATTAAAACCTGAGGCACAAAAGTGGTTTAATCACAGCTCTGCAATTCCTTAAATTTAAACCATTGATGTAACGCAAGACTGAGATTGGATTCAGCTGTATCTAGACTCCTCTCTGAGAAGTTTAGAAACCAAAGGAGTCCTTTCTGCACCTTGTGATTCAACAGTAGGGCTTTTAAAATTAATTTTGTCTAAGCCTTCCACTCCCATCTGTGACAATGTCTAAGTCCAATTGTCCCCCACTTCATTCTTCTACCCCCCCAGCTTTTACTGTTGAGGATGACAACATTCACTTAAGAACTGGACTCAATGATCCTTGTGGGTCCCTTCCAACTCAGAATATTCTCTGTGTGTGTGATTAAATGCTATTGAGATATAGTACAGAATTTAATTCAACTGAACTTGGTCCATTGGGATCAGCTGTCCCAGATGTGTACCCTCCCAGCTTCCTGGTCAGTCTAAACTTCTTGCTGCTTCACTGTGAGGGCAGCATGAGAAACAGAAGAGGCCTTCATGTTTATCACACATGAATGCTTTAGGTCTCTTAAAACATCATCATCAAAGGTATTAGCAAAAAGAGCTTTCATATAAATTTGTGAAAGCATGAGTTAGAGTTCAGAAGCAAGGTTCACTCAATTATTTACTACATAAATGAAGCATACAAAGAAAAATCAGATTAGAATAAATTTAGAATTATTTATATGGAGACTGGGAATGCAAAATGATATGGATGCAAAATGATAAGAAAAATCCTCATGTTGAGTCGCAAGGTTCAGAGAGGACCTGAACCAGGATATCAGTCCAGGCCCCATCTTCAGCTTTCAGTAGCAGTCTGAGTATCACAAAGTTGAATTTGTAAGTTCTAAAAGACATGACACTTGGAGATACTGGTTGTAGCCTGCTGTTGGGCCACTCAACAGGCCTCACTTAGGGAGACTGTGACTCAGGGTCACAAGGCGATTGACTTCCATCCAAAATCTCCATCCCAGCCATAATCCAACACATAATTTCTGGATTTTTTGTCCAATAACAATAGTACTGTTCCACTATGGCTTTCATTCAGGTAACTAATGCTCTAAGGCTATCAGGGAATGACTGATTATCTCTCATCCCCTTCCTTGGTCAGGCAACAGAAGTTCCTGGTATGGACAACGTTCCTGATAAGCTCAAGGGGAGCTTTTCACCCAGGAGCCATTAATAAGGGCCAAGTCCTAAAAAGAATTCTTAAGATCATAACATGTTCTTTCCTGAGGAGGAAAGAAGCAGAATGAACAATCACAATGTTCCAAGCACTACCAAGCACTGTTCATCAATAACTAAAACATTGGTGTGTCATCAACACATTTTATATCCAAAGCAGAGTGTTGTACATGCTACTGTGAAGAAGAGTAACTGTCACGGTCAAAATCCCTGATGAAGCACCACGGTAAAACATATTTGATATCCAGGCTAACTGCCTTGCATTAGGTAGACATCTTTGAGTAACAAGAACAGAAACAAGCACAGGTAACCAAAGATCATCTTTTAATTTTATGTGTTTTCACCACTACGTGATGTGGACATCAGGTTTATGACATTATCTGAACAAGTACATCATTATATGTTGTTTTTTTTCCTTGCATGTATTGTCCAGAATAGGTCAGTAATCTCCTGCCTTTGTAATGCACCTGCAATAATTGATAACTCTTGCTCTATGGAGCAAGTGAGGCACAACTGGAGAATTTTGCCTTTGGCTACTTCCTAGACCTACATATATGTCACTCTTCACAGGATGTCTGAGGTGGCCATCCTTTCACCTCAAATCAAAGTACAAAGGTAAGTAAACAATGTTTTAACAAATATATTCAATACTGAGAAATTTCACATATTCCTTTTTTTTGTTCCATTTTTTAATGTGAATCCCAGGTTTAATTAAATCTGTGATTATGTCTTCCATGTTTGCACTACTACAGTATCTGAATTAAAATATTAGCCATCCTGCTACAAGAAGGGTAGATTAATAGCTTCTCATGTATTACTAAGATGACAGGTTAACATCTACTTGCATAACCAACATGAATTCTGCACCAGGCAGTACAGGACAACGCAGAAGTGGAACATTTTCTGGATATTAAGCTCAATTCTTCACTGCATCAACTTCAATTTTCTATGCTTCACTGACAAAATAGGGTCTTCCAGCTGGTAGCATAATGATCTGGATAGACTAATTTCACATAAAAATTGACTGTAAAACAAGATTTGAATTCTAAAGGTGCAAAAAATGGAATCTTTTTCTTTCTTTCTTTTTTTTTTCCTTTCTTTCCTTTCTTTGTCTTTCTTTCTTTTCTTTCTTTCCAATGATAACTGATTCACAAGTTATGAAGTTAACCGTTCTTTTCAAATTTCTGATTCCACTGATGTTTTTTGTCATTAATAACTTTTGCTGAATAATTCAGATATAAAGGGATTACTAAAACTGTAAGACAGCTAAGTCTTGATCAGTAAAAGAAACTTCTGTCCTGTCTCCTTTCCTTGAATTACACAGAATCTATTACAGTGGCAAATGAAGAGCTTCATCTTTAGATGTTAGTTGAAGTGAAGCAAATCAACAAGTGTGTGGACACTGTAAATAGAGTAGTGCTGTATGTCTACAAATAACCAAGATTCTTAGACAGTACTTTCATTGTATAGTGTAGCACTTCAATCATAGTTAAGAAATATGAGAAGATGACAGAAAAATGTTGAAATGGTTTATAGAGATATCATTCATTGTTAGACTGTAGCACTAGCTACAAAATCCTGATACACATCCTCTTTTATTCAATAGAATCAGAAAAAAATAATAGTGACTCCAGAGCAATACTGCAAGATTGCTATAAAAATTGTAGAAATAATAGATGCATCCATAAATAATATAGAAAGGTTTTTCTCTTTTTCCTTTTTTTTTTTTTTAATTCTTTTTTTTTGTGTCTGATGTATGTTTAGTAAAAATCCCAAAGCTATGCTGATGGAAAGATTCTTGCAGTTGATGAAGTCATGTAGCTGCAAGATTATTTAAAAAAACAGTGTGGAAAAAAGGCAAGAAGTCTAATATTTTAGTAGATGTAATAACAGGAAATATTTTCTATTTTCCAAAGGAATTGTCCAGATTAAACTTAATGATTTACAGTATTAGTTTAACTGCTTGACTTAGCCATAACTGCTTCAGCCTATGAACAATATGAAGATGATCTCCAGATAACTATAAACAAACAAAAATAGATATTTTCATGTTGAATTAATTTAATTATTGCTTTCAGCTAAAACAATTTTCATTTGAGAACACATTCTAGGTAGTGTCTCACCTCATATCTGAATTAGACTTGTCCACTTATAAACCTTTTTGTTAACGAAGGACACATTTTAGCCATGCACAGGTACTTAGTTCAATATTATCCAACTTTTTATTTTTACTCTGCGATATCATTAGTATGTTCATTTTCAGATTTTTCTGTGGGGAAATAACATTCAACATATTTTTCAACAGAAGTAACCTGACTTAAATAGACAAAGATGCTTAATCTCTCAAAATAAAGCTAACGAGTTATGAAAACTTCTGTAAGTATTTCTACACCATTGTGTGGAGAGTGAATCTAAATGTTAAATTGCATTTCCAACATTGAATATTTCTTGACTCCTATCTTTCTTTGCCTAAGCTCCAACTCAAGAAAGCACTTTCATTTTCTTGTTCAAGTTTGTTTCAGTAGAAAAAAAAAGAAGCAACCCCAAATCTAAAATCAAACCTGTTGTCAGCAATACTTCATAAATGCTTTAGGTAGACTACATATAACTAAAAAAACTTAAATCTATATGCCAGCACTTTCATTATCATGTCACTCTCTCTAGTTCTGTAGACCAAGTAGTAAGATAGTTTGCAGAATCTCAGTATTACTGAAGTTGATATCTACTCCTCCCCCACCTATTCAAGTAGGGTCAGCTACAGAATGATCCTTCGGATCAACAGCAAAAGGAAAGAAAAGGTCCTTCAGTCTCAATTGACAGATGTACAAAAATGACCAAAACAAACAAACAAACAAAAAAATCAGCTCTTTACAACCTCTCCTACCCCACATTTAAGAACGTACACTAGTTTTAATAACTACTTCAAGTCCTCCTATACTTTTAAGTGAAAAATAGAATATTAGAATGCCTTTCATTACTTTATTCTTATATGAAACAACCACAAAATTTTGTTCTTAACTGTTCATCTTAAGCCTATGCAGATAGTCCAATTTTATTTTCTCTGTTAAAAGTTAGTTTATTTTCCTTCCTCACAAGACTTCCAGTAGTGGTGAACAGTTGATAGCATTTGGGTTCAAAGTTTGGATTCAAAATTTTGTTAGAAGCAATTCACCTTAAGAAAAATATTTAAGCATTGGAGATGAATTTAACTTGTGTGCACTCTTGCAAATAACAGTCAGCTTTAATTTTAGTTTATAGGCTTACACCAAATAGCTTTTAGGAAAGCTTAAGGACAATATTATGAGTCATTTAGAATCTGATTAATTTTTCTCTTTTCCTTTATTTGTGGAATCAGCCAAAGTCTTGTTCACGTGATTTATTTATCCAACCTATCTTAGTTGTGCAGATGTATTATTAAGAAGATCTACACCTTTTCAACCTTGATTTCTCACTCCTGATAACTCAGTTACAAAATTCGTCAAAATGATCTGAAGGTGTGCCAAAATCTTGCCACAGGACTGCTAAGACTAACACAGGCCTACTCTTCAGCATGAGGCAACATATAGAATTCCTCGTCACTGACAAATTCAACATAAACTGTTACAGTTTTACTTTGTTGATAATTTCAGATATAGTTAATCTTTTCCTGCTATTATACACAGGATTTTTAGAGGGTACTAAAGATATTAGCTTACTGAAGTGAAACTACTGTTGATATGAAAAGCTTTCATTCAAAAACAGGACAAGGTGAAGGTTGACTTCACTGTCTTGCCAAATATACATATTCTGATAATGTCTATACATATTTTGATAATATCTATTGTGCATTTCCCACTTATATGTAGAAGGTAGTGGAGTTTAATTCTTAGACCTGTCATATTCATGCTCTGACAGACAGCAGCTTCCCTTAAAGACAGAGAAAAACCCACCATCAAGGTTCCATCTCCCACTGAAGAAAAGAATGCTAACTGGTTAACTGTTATCATGGTCTGAGAGCCTCAAAAATCCAATTCCCTAGTCCAAGCCCCCTCCCACAGCTCAACCCAGTGTGATATGGGTTTTTCCAGACACCACACAAGACTCAAAATGGGGGAAAGGGAATATATATTGCAATGACTGTACAAAATAAATACTACAATACATTATATACAATCTTAGCTGTCTCTACCATGACATAAGTATTTACAATGGATCAAATCTCTTCTCCCCTCCAAATAAAAGTCCAGGAGGGAAGAAGGAGAAGATCCCTTTTCACTCTCAGAGCAGCAATGTCTCTAAGGCAGCAGGCATCTGTCCTCTTCTCATGCAGCAGCTGTAGCTGGATCTCTGCCAGCACACACGAGGGTGTGGCCCCTCGGCCACTCGTCTTCAAGCGAGGGTCTTGTCTTCCGTAGGCTGCGTTCACCCAGACAACAGTCACGTCACCACGTCATACCACGAAGCACGGGGGTCTTCGTGACAGTCCGTATCTTCAGGGGATTCAAGTCCCCTTTGCAGAGCTCTGTGCTCTGTCTCAAGCAGCGGGGGGGGCAAGGTCACCCTCTCCGCATTCCTTCTCTGAGCTTTTCAGCTCCTTCCTGCAGTGCATGCTGCACTTCACCCCTCCTTTCTAGGAAGTGAGGGGTCTCCAAGGAGTTTGGGGTTTGTTTTGTTCAGTTCTTACCCCAACTTTCTCTCTGTGTAGAGCCTAGTTCTCTCTCTGCTGCTGGCTCTCTCTCGGCTCTCTCTCTCCTTCCAGGAGTTCTCTCTGTGTTGCTGCGTGCCTTTGTTGCTACTCGGTCTTATCTCTGCTGGTTCTCCGCCACTGCTCTCTGGACACTGCTCCTGCTGCTGCTCCTGCTGCTTCTTACAGTAGAGAAACTCCTTCAGCTCTCAACCAAAGGTGCTTAGCCCAGCCTTACACTGTTCCAAGTCCCTGTAGCCCCCAGCCAGGGCTGGGGGACTAGAGCCCCCCAGAGGGGCTCCTGGCCCTTCCTCGTGGCTTTACAACATGGCTACTTCTCCTACAACAACTACAACTACCTTCTCTTCCGTTCTGCTTGTGATATGTTTATATTTTGCAGAAGCGCTCATTGGGTAAAAACCTCAAGGGTCACCACCCCCTGGGGTTTTACCACTTTATAACTTCAGGGGGAAAAACTGTTTCCCCCCACTACATTGTTCATTATCCATGGTGCACTGTGTGTATTAAATATAAAAAGGTAATCATAAGGTATTAAATCACTCACAGGCTATTTTGTTTTGATGTATTTCTACACAATATATGTTCGGTGGAAGAGTGCCCTTGCTTCTGTCTTCTATGCTATTGATGCCATAAAGCTGTAACTCTTACTCTGACACTGCCTTCTGAGTTGTGTTCGAGTTACTGCTCAAGGAAAAAGAGCACACATCTTGTTCTACACTATTCTTCTGCATAGACTACCAATAAAATCAATAACAACTTGTTCATCTCTTTCACTTTTACCTACGCATACTCTTAATGTTTGGTTACTATGAATGTGAGGCACTTTTATTATATCTGTTAAAGGTTCAGGTTGGACATCAGGAAGAATTTTTTCATTGAAGAGTTAATTAAGCATTGGAAGGGCCTTCCCAAGGAGGTGATGGAGTCACCATCCCTGAAAGTGCTCAAGAAAAAACTGGACATTGCACTTAGTTTGATGGTTTAGTTGACATGCTGGTATTCAGTCAAAGGTTGAACTAGGTGATCTTGAAAGTCTTTTCTGTGATTCTATATGATATGATTCTATGCTGTTACAGGATGTGTTTCACCATTTACTTATTCAAGTAAAGTGACACAAGGATACTTAACAAACACTTTGAACCTTTCGAGTTGCATAAAATAAGTAAGACAAAAATAAAACAAAAAAGTACTCTATGAAGAGGAAATCTGTTTATTTTTGTCTTCAGCTATAACTATTGCATAAGTTATAAAGCTTATGCAAATAGTTACAGATTTATTTATTTTGATATTTATTTTGAGATATCTTCAGTAGAATAATAGAAGAATATAAAGCTAACACCACCTGAAATCTGATCTATATCTGAAAAAATATTAATTCAAATATTAGTGCAAGAATAATATATCTGCTAGTGAGTTACAATTTCAATGAGAATGGCCACGTCATAGATATATTTGTCCTTGTTCATTCTTATAAAACAAATGAAATCAGATCAAACACATTTAAAAACTGTCTGAAGTTCAAAAAAGCTTTTTTTTTTCTTCCTTAGTTTGGAAAAACATGATGTAGCTTCAGAAATACTTTTGTTGTACTATTCTCAGATAAAAAATAAAGTCCGGAGCTTAACTTCAATTTTCCCTTGAAAATACATAAGGTTTGCAATAGGTCAGTGCTTGCTTCTTTATAGAGCTAGAGTTAGCAGAGCAACAGTAATTTGGTAAAACATTCTGATTTCATGCTACATCTGGTAGTGATTGAGCCTTCAACTAATCTATTCTTCTTGCAAGTCACAAAATACTTCCACTGTTTCTCAGTTAGAGACTAAAGTAATCATGATGCAGCTTCCTTAAGAGAATGATATAAAAGGGCAGATTCTCAGCTATTACAAATTGTCAAAGCTCTATTATTTGCTGCCAAGACCTGTCAAACTGTACTGACAGAGACTCTTGTCAATAGCTATACTTAATATTCTGCTTCAATGAGTTATACCTTTATTTTCACATAAAGTTTGTCAAGGGAAGGAAAAAAGTTTATGCGGTCATATTTCCTTTAGTAGGTTTCATAGAAAGTGATGTTAAGTTTGGTGAGTTAATCACAGCAAACATCCAAATAATCTCACAGCTATTCAGTCAATCCCTCTCCTGTGGAATGAGGAAAAAATAGAAGGAAGGTAAGGGGATTTGTGAAGCAAAATAAAAGTAATTTAACACAGAAAACAGAGCTGTGAACTTCCATAGAGCAACAAAGGATTTTATTCCCCACTTCCTATCATTTCCATATTGGAATGAAACCCTATCTGTGACAGGCCCAAGAGACAAGATGCACAGCACAGATTGTTCCCTATCCTCTCTACGCCTGGATGAATATGACTGACTCAAGGGATAGGAGGTAATGGTGACAAATTCCTGCCTGGTTCAGCAGAAAAATCTCCTCTGTGACTGCCCCATCTTCCCAGGTGTCCTGGCAGAATAGGTACGAGGTTACGCAAGTGGAACCAAACAGTGATAAGCACAACGGTCCATCTAGCTGGGAGCTACCTCCAAGGTTAAGTCAGCCTATGCTCTGCATCAAAACTTCTTTCATAAAACAAAAAAACTTGTGTCACTCTCATAGGAAACTTTCTCCTGAGGGGAACAGAATGCCCAATATGCAGACTGGACCCACTTCTTAGACAAGGTTTAGATTAAAGAGGTGAAGAGAAAGATTCCCACTCTGGTACAGCCCTCAGATCTGTCCATTATTTCAGGTAGGCAGTGGTGAAGCTACAAGGAGCCCAAGGACAATCAAGAGAGACCTCAGGGCCTTGGGACGATTGGCTAAGGGATCAGGAGCACAATAGTGTTCTCCTCTGTCTGTCCAGTGGCAGGGAACGATGAGAGAAGAATCAGGAAGAGTCAGAAGATCAATACCTGGCTCAGAGCCTGGTGTTGATGGCAAAATTTAGAGGGTTCTGCTCACAGGTCAGTTTAAACAGCACCAGGCCAGATGGTAACAGGTGGGATGCACCTGCCTCAAAGTGGGAAAAGAGTCTTTGCACAGGAGTTATCAGGGCTCATTGAAAGAGCTTTAAACTAAATTTGAAGGGGAAATGGGGTAAAACAAGTCTGGCTAGAGATAAACCTCAGGATGGTACAATAATATTTGAGGAACGATGGATAGTGAGGACCTTTGCTCTACCCTTTCAGTAGAGGTAGAGGATGGAGATCCATGCTGTAGCAGAGATGCAAGGGTTATTGATATGTTAGACACCACAAGAGCCTGAGAATAGTCATGTAGGAGTTGGGGCTTCTCACCCAAAAAAGGTGTTGACATCGATAACCCAAGTGAAGTGCATCTACACCAACATTTAATATCTTATGATTAAATTTATTGTACCTCTAAGTGCTTATTCTCTTTTCATTCAGTATAAGGACACAGAATTCTACTAGCTCAGGTTTAGATTTAAACCTTTAAAACATTAAATTTGTGCAGTTGAATTCTAGCAAATGTTTTTCTTTGCAAGCCAGCTTGCTTTCTTCTTCCTATGCCTTAATATGTCAGAAATATCAAATTCTGATAATCCAGATTGCGTACTGGTAGATAAATAACTGTTTCTAGCTGCCTTAATTATTTAAACTTCTCCGGCACCAATTTAAGATCTAACCTTTTCTCCAAATCTAGGGTAATTTTTTTCCAGGTAAAGTAACTATGAGAATTAATAGGTACTCCAGAAGAGTGCATGGCGCATATTTTTCGAGCTCTATATAGCACTTGAGACATAGAGGAGGATCATGAGAGCCTTTCACTACTAGAAAAGAAGCTTTCAAGGATGCTGTCACACAATTGTTAGAAATCTCTTTAAATGTTTTATTTCTTTAATCTGCTAGTATATCCTTATAGTATTGCTGCATTTGTGGCAACAGTCTTCAATTTATGGACACAATTCTCAGCTTCCTCACAGTCATAGCAACCTTTTTCAATTGTACGAAGTGGAGAATTACTTCTACTGCCTAGATATGTTTATTTTTCTCCAGTAATAGAAAAAAAGTCAAGCAGCTACCAAAACATGGCCCTGTTACTGTAGTCTGAAGGGTGGTAAGAGACTCTTTTTGTGCTGATAAGAACAGGTAATAGTAGTAAGGGACAACTTGTTTGACTTTGGTCTGGTATCCCAGAAAGTACACCATACAATCTATTGTCTGTTTTTAGTAATTGATATCTAAAGCATCCTACGTGGAAGCTAGCAAAGAGAGAGTAGATGTACATCTAAGGCCTTTTGAAATGAGTTGTTACAGAAATTACGAAGGAGTGTTATGCCCAAGCGAGAGAAAGCAGACATTTGTGTTGGTGTAGTGGTTCAGTGGGAGGGGGAATATAGCATCTGATTATTCAAAGTCTTCTTATCATAATATGCAAATATGAACTTCAAATGTGTGAATTGTCCTCCAGAAATAACAAGAAAAGTGAGTTTTTCCTTATTAGCTTTGTTGAATTGAGGCCTTAATTACCATGCAATTGCTACAACTATATATATAAAATGTGTATAGCAAAGCATTTTTCTGTGACTTTTAAATTAGAAACACAATGACTTAAGTGTTTTAAATGTAATTGAAATGCAGAGGCTTAAATACGATAGTGCAGTAACTTCTAGCAGTTACCAAATTCTCTCAAGAATCTTGGAAAATATAGTCTTTAATTTTGAATTGAAAATGCATGTGTGCTAAGAAAACAGAGCTTATAATTTTATATCCATTTAGTACATGGTTAATCAACATTACCTAACTTGATGGTATCTAATTTTATTCCCATTAGACTGTGGTTGTGCCACTACTGTCCCATTTAAAGAGCACTAGTCACTATCATTACAGTGAATCACGGTTACCTAGGAGATAACCCAATAAAACAATCTTCCTGATGCAGCTTCTCCAGTCAAGCAAAGTACACTATAATAATAACCTACATTTATATGGCACTTTTCATCCCCAAGAACTTCACAAATTATATACAGAGAACATCACAAAACTGCAGCAGCTTCTAAGTAGTTGTCTCGGTAGTGAAGGGCATAAGGTAACCAGCATGTAGGATGCTGTCTGAGAGTAATGCGGAGGAGGAGATTTAAGTGACACTTCTCCTATTATTAAATTGTTCCTGCATTTCCTGTATCTGCACACACAACAAAAAAAATCCCTCTATTTTACACATTTTCTACGGTGTACATGGAGGCAAAAATAGAATGAGAGAGAGGCTGAAGGGAAATACACTAAACGAACCAATCTTGCTTAGTTTTGAACCAGAGCCTTATAGCAGATATTACCGCATGTTCAGAATAACAAGGTGTTTACTTCCACTGAGATGCAAGCATGATATGGCAAAGCAACCTGTAGTTGTTACAACACATTTCTCAAAAATATATATTCAAATCACTGTTACCTAATAACCTGAATTCCTTAAATTCCTGTAATTGTGGCACTATCTTGCACACTTCACAGATCAGGTTTGCACAAGGCTGAGATCCTTAGAGGGGGGATACAACAGTGAGAGCACTGTTAGCCTTGCTATCTAGTTTGCTGTCCCATTCCTCCCACCTGTCATGCTAAACAGATATCATATAAAATTCAGCTTCATTAAAGACAAGAATGTTGCTTCCTTACATCTAAAGTTACTCAAAATGTCATTTTGACTGCATTGATCACAAGTATTAAAAAGTAAGAAGCAGGGCTACACCTCTGGGCATTAAGGCTTTCTTTCTTTTCTTTATTTTGGTGAAGTGATAAATATTCTCTGTATCCCATACTATATACATGACCCGATCTCCATTAGTGATATGGATGTACTGTCACTAACAGTTTTTAAAAGTCTAGGTTTTCTGAAAAGCAATTTTTACCCTTAATAAGACTGTCAAGAACAACCTTAGATTTACAAAAGATTAATCATAAGTTTCACGAGTTTTTATTTATATTTAATGGCACTGTTATTTTACTGATACTGGAGCACCTTTCCCTACCCAAAACAATACATATGTATAGTTTTGAGCAAGCTGCTGAATGCTTTCAAAAGTATGCAGGTCTGCAACAACCTTGGAAAAGTTGACATTTATTTCACAGCCATTTAAAATAAAGTCTGAGTATCTGCAAATACCATGCAAAATACAAAAGACTTGAAACTGGGTTTCATGAAACCTAGCATCTAAACAGGAAAGATTTTATTGCAACATATAGCATATCTGTGTTCATATTAATCTGACATAGGAAGGTCCTATCCCTATCTCAGATATTAATAAGTCAGATAGGTTGACCATACAACCTAATTTGTTAGAACTTTACAAACGGGGTACAAAATTCCTAATTCAGTTTTTCAATAATCCTGAACCTAAAACTAGGTTTTAAAGTTAGACTAACTAAATATTACAGCACAAGCATGGGAAAACCAGAATGCTAGAGACACATTACATATACATATATGGAATAATAACTCTTGAGAGAAAGAAGAAAAGTATCATTAAAAGCCAGAGGGAGTACACAGAGCTTGAAATCACTGAGTCACTAATTCAAAGCACAAGTAATAATAATATCTTCTGGCTGTGAATACAGATGAAATTATTATATTTTATGTGTGTAGCACAAATTTTCCTTAGATTAGTTATATTCTGCTTAAATATTTAATTTTCTCAGTTCCCTCCGTAATTCTTCCAAAACAGTAAAAAAAGTTATAAATTCTGTCAGATGCTTGACTGCTGTGACTGGAATGTTGTAAATAAATGTGTGGAACTTTGTGCAATAAAATAATGAGTGATATAATGACCCACAAAGGACAAGGTGGTGGTGATGACTTCAAAAATGTAAAAAGTAGACAGAAATCAATTTCATTTGGATTCATCCATAAAGGGAGGTCTACATATAGTCATCTGCAAGTTACGAATGCTGAAATTTAGGAGTAGAAATACAATATTGTATATTGTAATAAACTGGAAATTGACAAGATGACTGATCCAAAATTTTGAGGGTAATGAGGATGGGATGTAATTTTACGCCGAGTTGTTTCTGAAGAAACACTTCCCTCTAAACTGTCCTGAGAACTTACAAAATAAGTAGAAAAAAAGATAATTTTATTCGGTACTGAAATGAGCATTCTGGTTGCAAATTTGTGTGTTGCATACAGTATTATAATATAGACTTTTAAGGAAATTATCGGTTTAAATGAGGTTAGTTATAAACTTATCATGGTAGATAGCAGCTAGTTTTTAATAAAAATGTTTTTATAAAGATACAGTCATCAAATTTATCATAAATACTGGTTTAAGAACACTGGAAGAAGAAATGTTTGTTTCCTGAATTTCTAAGTGTTTTCTGTGATATGTAGTTAATAAGCACTATAAGATTTTGATTTAATCTTTTGATTAATCTATTTTTTAAATATAGCTACTGCTCTGCATTTTTTATATTCTAAAAGAACTAGCTGAAGACACACTATAGCATAAAATTTAACATTGAATTGTCTTGATAGTTTGTCCTTGAACATGAAAGTCACGAAGGTTGAATTCATCATCTATTCTATCTAAGGTTGAACAGTTGGTTTGGTCCTTTATGTTAGTGATTTTGTATTTTGTGAACAGTGTGAGTTCCCAAAAGTAGAAAATCTACCAAGATGTTTTTGGCTCAATGTGATGCTCTTCCTCACCTCTGAAAACCTGAGCCTTCTGACTTGGAATTTAACAGGATCTGAAGCAAGTCCATATCTCACATACCTTGACACATCTGTATTTTCTCAGATCTGGCAGCTCCTCAGAAGGGGAGCAAAGTGGGTTTTTCTCTTATACCACCTTGATTATCTCCCTTAAAATGTCACAAAGATATTTCCTCTCTCTTTTTCATTTTATCTGATTTGAGAGACCACTGTTCAGGATCAACATTTATCAATATAACTTTGGAGCAACATTTCATCCTTCCATTTCAAGAAGTTGGTGTGCACATCCACCTCCTGCAGCCTGCTAGTTTTGCTGTAACTTGGGCATCCTGTAATGTAATAAATTACTCTATATTTGAAATGCATCCATATTATATAACTGTATAAACAAATATACATTTAGATGCTCCAGTATAATTAATTTAAAAAAGAATTAAGCTCTTTTAAAAAAAAATATTTTCTACTTTGACATCTGATACCACAGTATTTGAATAACATTTTAATTTCCTGGAAGGTTCAACATGTAAAATATGAAAATATGAACTGCTAATTATATTTAAAAAATGAAGTAACTTCTTTCTTTTGAAAACAGTACAAATAAACTTTCTCTTTAAAATTCTAGCTAGTATAAATTCATTTTTTTTAAGCCACAAGATATTAATCACCTGTGCATGTGGCAAAGGGGGTGTCTGTTTCTCATTTGACAGCAGTGGGAGCAAACACAGCTAATTTAGATGATTCTCAGATTATTATAGGAAGGTGAACTATATCCTGCTCTTCATTTGCTTTTCTGGGGCCCACCTGTCAGCTTCTGTATTTCTAAGAAACAATAATGCACCAGTGTTAAATTTATCTGCTCTTATTCCTTTTCCTCCCATCTCAACTTTCTCAGTTGAAATCACATCCGTAGTTAATCACTAGAAATTAACTTATTTGTAGTCATAAATACCTTCTGAGAATGGAAAATCTGAATTTTGTGAGACTCTTTCAAGACAATATAATGCGCTAAGGTGTTTACTTAGTCTAATGAAATCTCTCTGCAAATTCACAACTTTTTCTGCAGCAGATCTAGCCCCAGTCCTAAATTGTCTGTTCAGTTTCAGGCTAGAGAGAGATGAGATGAAGATCAATAAGAACAATTTCTGAGAAAATACAGGAATATGGGTCAGAAAGATGAAGAGAAAATCCAGTTAGTCAGGACAATTTTAACAATAACTTTATGGTTATCAAGCTGTTACCTGTTGGAAGAAAAAATGGTGTGATGCAACACCTTCAGAGCAGTATTTTAAGGTGAATAAAGAGTCAGATGAACAATGAGGAGAGGTACTTCAAGCACAGAAGGCACATCAGCCAGAGCTTTAAGATGGATCATCCTAGATCTTTTCTTCAGTGAGTTACTCAAACCTCATAAACATAAAATAAATTACAAAATATGTCACAGAAAAGTTGTATTACAAATTATAAAGCTTGAAATAACTAAGAAATACAGCACAGAAATAAAACAAAAAAAGGAGAAAAAGGGCTTGCAAAAAGTTCATGTCCTGCCTATTGTGTTTTTGCACCTATAATTTTAATTTTTCTCAGTCAACTCAGTGTCTAACCTGGATCTAACTGTGCAATTCTTGTTCATAGGAGGATTTATTCCATTTTTCCTAATACTTTACTCTTGTTTCCTGGTCTTATCAGCATTCTTCTGAGCTGCAGTCTTGCATGTCCGTACAGGGACTCTTCATTGCTACTGTTCTGTCCTGTAATCTTTGGTACCTTCTCTTACTCAGCAGGCATAGTTAATTACCAGGGAAGAAGGAGTCTCCTTCTCTTTTCCCTTTCAGAAAATCTACATTACCCACACAGTTTCAAAGGATAATGCAAGACAGAGAACACACAGGTAAATCATATACTGTCAAAGTGAAGCTTTCATGAAATGGAACAAAATCTTTTTTTCCAGATTTAAAAACCAGCAACAATAAAAGAGTTCTCTGTTTTATGTTATGGGTTTTTTATTATTATTTATGCATAATAAATTAAACACTCCTCTGAAACAGCTATTCCATTTGATTGCAACACTTCAGAGGTTAATTTACCTTTCTGTATATACAAGGTGCTTTTGTTATCATGTAGTTTTCTCTAGCTTCTGTATTAGGGAGGGATTCGAACATACTGAATTTTGAAACCAAGACACCGCTGAAAGCTCAACAAAAACCAATATTTATTACCAAGAGGTGGCCAACAAAACGAACAAACCCAAAAGGGAGGAAGGAGGAGAGAAATAAGCCCCCAGCACGACCTCCCCAGTTACCCAGCTGTTACCCATAAAGTTATCTTACCGACCCAGCATGCCTATAAATACCCATAGCAGAAGCCACATCCTTGGAGAGTCAATAAGTTCACAAACTGGCAGGCGTCCCTGCCAAAAGGCAATGTTGTCCTTGAAGTAAAGCTAGCTCCTCTCCAAGAAAGCGCTATCTGCTTTTATACAATTAACTGAGTGACCTCAACCTGGGCAGGAGTGGTCAGCACCACCCAGCCATAGGCCCTCCATCCCACCCCTTTCGTCATGTGAGTGCACCCCTTCTGTGCACATGTGGCTTTCCCTGCGCCTGCGTACTGCACTCGGGGGGTCTTTTCCAAATGAGTCTGGGGGCTCTACTTCATCATTATAGTCTTCACTTTCTCCTTCAAGCGACCTTGGTGGACAATTAGCCAACAACAGAACACCAATTAAAACAGTTTATACAAGAAGCTCTCTGTCTCCAAGGACGAGGTACCCGTTTATCAGTACTTGTTTTCTCAAAACTTGGCAGGGAAAGAACAAAACTTTTGCAGTTGTCTGGGCCAAACACAGACCAAAAGTATCAGCATAAATTCACCCTGACACAGCTTCATATGTGGAAAAGGCTTACATAAATCCTTTAAAATACTGGCAAGATATCAAGCTCGTAAGGTCATTCTCAAGTTGCATAACTGGAGTACAAATTGGTTTGCAAGTACTGTTCAGCATTTTGACACAGAGCTAGGAAAATAATGCTAGAGGGTTCTCTCTATTTCAGCAGTGTTTCAAGACCAATAAAATTAATAACAATTATAAAAAAAGCAGTCTTATTGTTGCCTAAAGCAAGAGGAGGCGGGTGAAAGCTAGTTTCATGATAATCACCCTTAAAGCAAATGGACTCTTGATCAACTAACACTTGACAAGGAAGACCAAGCAAACTACCTAAATGTAGAAATTAATCATGTTTATGATAACATCTTTATGTAAAAAATTTGTACAGTCTATAGCAGCTATGAATTCACATTCTGTAAAGGCAGAAGTTTGTTGAAAAAAAACTAGAGCAGTTTCCATGGATGTAGGTTTTTATTTCCATATGTGTTCATTGTCCATATGATTATATTGGCAGAACCGCAGTTCTGCTATTCTGACACAAAAGTATGTGACTTGGTTGTTATCTTAAATTCTCTGCAGATTATCATGTGGGATTAGAGAATCTGCCAAGGCACAGAATTTAATTATTTTAGTGACAAATTTGTGCATCTTAGGTAAATGAAGTGAGGAACTCTCTAAGAGAGTGAAGATATTTTGAGATGACCAAATTCATCAATACTGTCATGAGATTAGTTTTAAATAAGTTCACACCAAAACATCCATTTTCTGCAACGACTTTTGAGAAAAACAGACACTGAAGGTTCTCTAATTTTTCTATCATTTGGAGAATATTCCAAAAAATAAAGGCAATTTCTCAATTTATTTAGTTGTTTATTTTTGTATTCTCATGTCATAACTATTTAATCTGAAGTGATTTTATGACAATATATGGATTGATACCTCTCACTTTTATTGTATAATGTAAGTATTTGTTTTACTTTATAAACTTTCTACAGTTATTTTCAGCACTATTTTATCCCTTATTCTTAACTTCATGGAGTTTCATGGCATATCTCGGCTCTGATACAACAGGGCCTGGTCATTAGGAAATACACATGGGGAAATTTTAAAACAGCTCTGAGCGTTCTTTGTCCTCCTGGCAGCACTGATTGCCTGTACTTGCAGCTCCTCATTCCCACTGGAGCATTCCTTCCACCTCCCTTTCTTTTAAAAATGCAGTCTCTACTTTTGACATCCCAGAAGTGAAACAGAAGCATCTCTTTGATAGATAGTGCTGCTGTGTGAACATGGCTAAGAGAGGCACTTGTGGCAGGGTCCTGAGCACCTTCCCTTGGGTTTGGGTAAGTAGCCTGATATGCAACCATGTGACCTGAAACTGGCATGAAGATTTGTTTGAAAAGGGCTGGAAAAAGCCTTTTCAGGAGCTCTGTCTTTTTATTTGTCACCTCTTATCCTGTCTTTGATTGTCTGTGGTGCTGCTTATCTGAACCCAAAACTTCACCCATGGACTAACATCCCAGCCTGGATTTGACCTGTCCCTGCTCCCATTTCCATGGCCTTACCAGTCCATACCAGGTGAGGGGACCATGATTCCCCTTTCCAGGTGTGATGCAGACCCCAGTTCACAGGTCCATATCACAGCTTGGACCTCATCTGATCCGCATCCCCAGGGAGGTGATCAGTGCCTGGGGCTGGCGCTGAAACTGTACCAGTTGCCCTGCCAAGTCCTGCCCTGACAGACCCTGACTGTTCCTTGTCCATAAACACACATTCTGTCCTGTACTGCATCATAAATCTCTGCAATCAAAAGGTATTCTGAAAAGCACAATGCAGCTGAAATAACGAAAAGAAAAAGAACTGTAAATAGAATTTTCCAGGTAGTTTTACAAAAGATTGCATGTTATGAGTTAGGGTAACCAGTACTCCCAGATGACTGTGGGTTTTTTAATGAGAAAGGACTGAGAAAGCAACTTGAATATGTCAGCTGAGATCCTTTGGTTTGTCTGACAGTGTTTAAGAATATGAGTGTGACTGCTACCAGTCCATTTAGGTTTAGAGATAAAAAATTCCACAAAAATCTCTAATTTTTCTCATTGATGAGATTATGTGTTTGGTTAAAATAAAAATTTTGCAGATACATTGTAGATCCACAGTATTTTTGTTAAAGAGGTGACTGAGTGTCATACACTGATTTGATTGATTAATAACACTGTCCAGTGTGAAAAAAAGATTATAGTAAAATAATTTAGAACAGTTAACAGAGATAGCTCAGTAACTATCTAAAAAGGATCATCACCTGGTGGGGATTTTTCTGTTGTGTTTTGGCTACCTGCAATAGTTGTGTTTTGGCTACCTGCAATGCTGTTAATTAAAAAATCAGAGAGAAATATAACTCACTACTGATAACACTTCCATATGTAAAAGGGGCTGGTACAGTGAAGAGTAATAACAAGAGCAAATCAAAGAGAAATAACTGGATCATTTGCTGAGCTAAGCCTGTTCAAAGAAAATATATTTTAATATAGCTTAAATAAAAGACATATTAAGAACAAGTTCATGCCTACATAATAGAGACTGTTCTGAAAATCAGTTATGGGATGGAAAAGTCTTTTCTTATGAATGCATACTTGTGCCAGAAAACAAAGTGGTGAGTTGTTCTAGAGTTAGCTGCTAACCAAAAAACTCATCACTTTCTCACACTTCCAGTAACCTTATGCTGTACTCAGTGTCATTCACATTTCGGAAAGATAGATGGTCCCTCTTCCTCATTACAACTGCAAAATATTAATTTCATAACACTATGGCAGGCTTCCTGGCTTTTTGCATTCATATTTCTCTTTCTGTATCATCTGCCTTTCCCTTGTCTCTTTCCAGTTGCTTGAGAAATAGAAGAGTAAGATTATCCACAGCTGCAAGGTAAATCAAAACATCACAGAGGAGGACGAGAGAAGCATTCAGAAATAGTGGAAAGGGTATTAGTAGGTCCTGTGAGAAGGACTGGTCTGTATCATCTGTGTCTAACAGTAAAATGCCAAAGGCAAATGAACTACACAAAGGGAATCAGGCCCTCACTCTTATCCATGATTTCTAAAACTTTCCTCAGACTTAAAATCTGAACAAAATTGTTGGGATGAAAAAAACCCAAATCAATTTCATCTATACAGCTGAGAATTCTTAAGACAGCTCTGGTTAATGATATAAGTAGCAGGAAAGTAAGGTAATAAGTAAGCAGAATAAGTGCAGAGATTCTACCTTTGTATTATGGTGTATGTACTGTTAGATTTCAAATTCTGAATATAATTTTGTTATTTTCATGTTTAAAAACATAGATTGAAATACTGAGGGGAACTGAGAAGAATAAAATTGTTTGTGCCATAGAGGAAACATCTTTAAGTGAGGATTTTCATCTCTTAGAATCTTAGTAGGTCATAAGAAATAAATTAAAAAAAATCTTTCGTAGAAGTTATGTTTTCTTCCCTTGATGGAGAGAAAATTTTGAGAGTTAAGTATCTTTTTTTCCTAGTGAAAAAGAGATTTATGAGGAAATTATTGGGCATAAATTGATGCAACAGAATTCAAGTCTTTATATTTTTCTGAATTAATATTCAAATATTTTTAATAAATGGTTACTTTCTAAAGAGGTAACTGAGAATAATTTTCACTGTCCATAGAATTATAAACTATCTGACTAGACATGATCTCAAGCATCCTGCATAACCTGGCCCTGCTCTAAGCAGGGGTGTTGGTCCCTTTTGAGAACACCTTTCAACCCTTATAGCATTTCTGTGATTCTGTAATTTTTATCGTTTGTTATGTTTTATGGTACAAACACCCTCAACTTGTTTCATCATAAAAAAACCAACCAACAAAAAACCCTAAAAAACAAAACAAACAGAACAAAAAAACCCAACTCAATCCAATCCAAACCAAACCATACTGAAAAACCAATCAACCAAACAACAAAACCAGAAAGAAAATTATCTAACTTAAAAGAAAAAGAGTGTTAAGAGACTGATAAAGGAAGCTCTGTCCAAGAAATGCTATAATATCAGAAAGGGACTTATTTTCTAACATACCTCTCCATATTAGTCTTTCTATGACATAGCTTAGTATCTAGGGTCAAATGTTAACAATGCTAAGCAGTTGATGGCAAGTGAACTGGATAACAAAACCATCGGTACAAAGTTATTGTGCAATAACTCGCAGATATACAATGCTGAATCAAGGAAGTGAGCTACTGTCTCTAAATAAATTTTATGTTATTTTAAAATAAATGCAATCTCAGTTAGACACTTAGAAATTATTTTACAAGACTAGGTTAATGTCAAATATTCGAGTCCTTTTTCCCCCTCTATAATTTTTAATTATTAAATTATCATCTTCAAATAAAGGACGTGAGATTTATGAAATAATACATTTTAATGAATAATCAATAGGCTGTGTTTAATTTAACCAACATTTTTTAGTTTATTAATTTGTTAGAATACAATAAAAAAATAACACAAATATAAAGGTGTCAGGAAGTTCTGACATATATAGTAATATCAATTTAAATCTTGCTTATTAAACCTTCACAAGTACAAATATAAATAATAGAACACTTACAAAAGGCAACAGAATTACTCTGATATGATTCAGAATTAATCTCAGAAATAATTAAGAATTAATCTCTCATTAATTACTTGTACTGACAAATCATCAAGTTTAAGAAATTTTCCATAAAAACTGTAATCTCTATGACTACCACAAGGCACAGTGAGTGATAATACTGATTGAGGTTTACTCATGTATCTGTGACCTTTCCAAACTTCCTGTGTGTGGGAAGGAGAACATTTTTCATAGTTTTCAAATATTAAATCTTCATACACAGCTCATTAAAGAATGCAACAAGGACACATGGTCACACATTCTGGGGAAAAAAGCAACTCTTGAGTGGTTTTGTATGTGCTCTTTATTTCTGCTAACCCTTCACAGTTAAATAAAATGGGAAAACATTTTATTCCTGCATCCCTAACTTGCTGATAAAAGTTGCTCTTCACAAATGCACCATTTGGATTTGCCTTCACGTTGACCTAAGTTTGTGGAGGGGTTCTCTTTTTTAAGTAACTTCACGTCTTATAGTCAACTCTAAGACTACTTTATTTTTTAATTATTGAAACAAAACATAATATTAAAAAAAAGACTAACCAAAATAAGACATGCCAAAACAGAAACAATATCCTATTAGTCACTGCCAAAGACAGTTTTATTTAATTTCCCTCTGACATCCCTTAGCAAATGTATTCATAATTTAAAATATCTACAGCACTACAAATGCTTAGCCTGAAATTGCTGATGGTAGATTTCGAATTAGATCTAATGTGGCTTCATGCCAAGAGTGAATCAAATCTGTTGCATGGTATATTGGCTATGTGTTTAAATTGTAAGGACAAATGTATGTATATGTGTCAGTTCAATTTTTTTGTGTAGTGTCCATTTCTGTTGTCATCATTCACATCCTGATGCACAGTATTACTTACTATTCTGATTTTTGAGCTAATATTTTTCCAAGTGATATATCCTCATTTGATCCCTTGTCTTATGCAATTAATGTACATATACAACTCAGTTTGTTACATTATAATCTCTACATGATCAAAAGGAAGGGTCATGGAACTTGCATTTTCCTCCCTCCAAAAATTAACAACTTTTTAAAATGTTCCAGTACTGGTCTTTCTACTTACTGGCTACTCATATATCTCCCACGGAGACATTTAAGTTCTCATATACCTTAATGTGAACTTTTCCTACCTATTCAGAGCCTTCCAGAGTAGCCAGTGCTATAAAGGAAGCCGATATGAGAATATTTGTTATTCTTGCATATACAGTGATAACTACATGGTCAAGAAATATACCATGCCCTCCCACAGACTATTAATCTGAAGATTTGAAGTGAACCACTAGTTCAAAATCATAGCTTCGGTTATGTAAGTAGGATAGAGTCATAAAATAATTGAAGTTCGAAGGGAAATTTTGGAGGTCATCTAGACTAACTCCTTCCTCAGAGTTATGCCACAGTTTCATAAGGTTGCTTATGGTGTTTTCCATTTGAATCTTAAATATTTCCAAAGATGGAGATTCTGCAGACTCTCTGGTCACTGGTTATACTGTTTGATAACTCATAGGGTGAAAAAAAATCTGATACAGGTTTGCCATGTTCCAACTCGGATTTGTTGTCCTGCATTCTTCCACAGTATAATTCTGAAATCTGGATTGATCTTCTCTACGCCCTCTGTTTAATAAACTAGACAGCAACAACAATCTCCCTCTGAGCCTTCTCTTCTTCAGACTAAGTGTACGCCTTTTCCTCAGCCTCCCCTGAGGAGGCTCCAACACCTAACTGTCTTGGTAGCCATCCACTGGACTTTCTCCAGATTTTTAATGCTTTTCCCGTACTGGTGAATCAAGATCTGGACACAGCACTCCAAGTGTGGTCTCACCAGTGCTGACTAGAGAGGAGGAATCACTTCCTCCATCTGCTGGAGAACCTTTTTATAGTGTATCATAGGATGCTTTTTACTTTATTTTCTGCAAGGACTCATTGCTTGTTCTCCTTCAGTTTTGTTTCCACTGGGATTCCGTGGGTTGGGTGTTTTTTTTATTATAAGGCTCCATCTTGTGAGTCTCCATCTACTAGTCATTCAAAGATAGCCTCTCAGTGTCCCTTTTTTCATGTAGCATGAGATATGGGCTTTTGCCCTTGCACAGTCTCTGTGAAGATCCCTTTAGATCTTGTATTTATTTTCTTAATTTTTCAACAGCAATTATTTATCCTTGAACATTTTTAATAATTATTTTAGACATTGAATCTACCACTATATAATCTGGGTTTTGTGGGTTTGGGTTTTTTTTTTTTAATTTTTTTAATCTCTAGTCCATACGTCTTCTAATATGTAGCTGTGCTACATTCTCATATTTCCTTGGTATTTACTACTCAGTTTCTGAAGTTCAGATTTTTCTTTTCTCTAACACTCGATAGTTTGTATATTTAAATGCCTACTTAACATTAAGTTTGTGAGCAGTTTCTCTGAAATCAGTTTCGTTGATTAATGTTAAGCATGGTCTTAATTGCGTTGTTGGACCGTGGCCAGAATGACTGATGCCTCATCTATTGCAAGCTATTAATGACTCCTTGTAATCAATACAGCTACAGTGAGAAAAGAGGATACCTTTTTCCACAGTGAAGGGATGCCTGTCACCTAAATTTAGATACTTAAAACTGAGGTTAAAATTTAGGACCAGAAAATCTAAACTACTAATCTCTGAAATCTGTGATACAATAGACACTAAGAGCTTCACAATATCCATCATCTCATTGCAAGGTGAAGCCTTCTTGGGATCTATATGTTTTTTTCATTGTTGCCATTAGAAGGAATGACGACAACTGACTCAGAATAAATAATAAACTTCATATAACAGAGGCAATGAGAGATGAATATCACCTTGATAATCAAAATTGTGTTCCAACACCACAGTGCCTGAATTATGGCTATTAGTATGTGAGATAGATTTTTTTTTCTTACTCTTATGTCGTAAAACCCACAATCATACAGAAGACAGTCCTTACCTGTTGACCTGTACAGAGAGGAAGGCACTACTGCTAAAGAACCTGGACATTTGAGGACCATGCTTTTTTGAGCAACCCGTTAGAGGATTAACAAGAGGAAAAGCACATCTTGATCCAATTCTTAACAACAGACAGATTAATTCAAAGTTCAGTGTGCTAATACCTATAAAGTATTCAAATTCAGTTTCTTCCTGAATAAGTTTCACTTATCAAATTACACTGTATCACAGTTCAGGAAAAGTGACTTAAAGTCATTGTACATAGTCTTCTGAACAAAGTAGAACAGTGACCGTAAAACCAAGAATATCTGTACAGGCTCTGGTAGCAGTGGATTTGATTTTCTTCATAGTACCCCATATGGTGCTGTGTTTTGGATTTGTGAGATTAAAACACCATTGTTTTGACTGTGGTTGAATAGTGCTTGCACAGAAGTGAGGGGTTTTTAGTTTTGTTTCTGCTTGAAATTTTTTTCACTCTGCCACCCAGTGAATAGGATAGGGTATGATCAAGAAGCTGGAAAAGGAAAAAGCCAGAACAGCCAACCCCAATCAACCAAAAGCATATTCCATATTGTATAATGTGCTCAACAATAAAAGCTCAAGGAAAAGAGGAGGACGGGGGTTGCTTGTGGTTATATTATTTGTCTTCCTGAATAACAACAAATAGATGTGCTGAGCCCCTGCTTCCCAGGAAGTGGGTGGACATCTACATGCCAACAGAACATAGGGAATGAATTCCTAATTTTGCTTTGCTTGAAGCTTTGTTTTAAGTGTTAATCTGTCCCAAAAGTTTTTCTCACTTTTGCCCTTTTGATTTTCTCCACCCACTGAGGGGGAATTGATCAAGAGACTTAGTAGGGGCTTAGCTATCAGGTGTGATCAATCCACCACAGTATTATAAATTATTATAAAGAGCAAAAAAGATGTGGATTTTCCGCTCCATACTTCCGTGTTGGACTTGCATTTTGAAAATCAAATATATTCTGGTCTTACTCAATTCACAGAAGATATTCTAAAATGAAAAAAAGTTGTGGAAGTAGAAAAAAAGAATAAATTAATGTATCAGAAGCCTGCTGCCTGGGGTTATAAATAAGCATGTACAAGAAGTGATGGATGTGGGGAAATGTATTAGAAAGATGATAAAATTATGAATTATGTATTTATGAATAAAGAAGGAATAGTAATTCACAACTTATCACGGCTTAGAAAGATTGTATTAGGCTTAATTTGACAGACTGAAAGCAAATCAAAATAGTGGTTACACCCCAGTTGTAATTAAATTAGTTAATACATTGCCAAAATATGTGAATGTCAGAAACATGAATTGGGTTAAAATGTATGAGATGGTGTGGTTTTCTAATTATTATTTATAAATATATAAATGCCTATCAGACTGTGTGACCTAGATGTTCATTTCATTTAGGAATCACTGTCTTCAATAGGTGAGATGGTGCACGAGATATAGACCAGTCATTATAATATTTATCTGAATATTTGTTATTAGGCACTATGGGGGATAGGGTACGGAATTAGATGTAGTAGACAAATCTTGCACTTGAGCCATCATATGAATTGTCATAAATTTATGTACCGCATAAATCTGATGTATTTGTATACAGTAAATTTAGTTAATAGAAAGAAACAGACATCTCCGGACAGTTATTCATCTGGGTTTCTCTGTGAGAGAAATTTTAGGCAAATGTCAACAGTTGTATTATATGGATATTTCTCAATGTTTTGCATTTGAAACACTTTTTGTTTGTGCTAAAGAAAAGTGTCTATGAAATATTCAAAAATATTCCATATATTTATAAGACTATAATATACAATGCTGAAGGTGGACATGATTCTTTAGAGTTATATAGAATCCCTTTTCCTCACACAGTTGTATCAGACACAGATAAACACAACCTTCATGCTTATACAAACTAAAATAATGTTTATAAGATTCTGACTGGAGATCTGCATCATATAACTCCAGTCCTGTCTTAAAAAATGTGATAGAAGTGTGTCTTACTAATTTCCAAACAATCTTGATTCAGTGGTACTTTTTTTAGAATCACACAGACTTGAATAGAAAAAAAAAAAAAAGAAAACCAACCAAAAAAATGAAACACAAAACCATCCCATGTAATTTTCTTCCAAAATTCGCACATTTCACTAATAGGTCATATCAAGGTGCAGTACCCGTTCTGCTAATATGCTGTATTATGATACTGCTGTTTCAGATATTTAAAAGCCTTACTTTAACACTCTCTGCCAAGATATGCCATGAATGTCAGAGGGCTTTAAATCAAAACTGAAAACTGACTTGTTTTTCTCTTTGCTTCCCATCATTAGCTTGGCACTGCAAGCTGTGTTATTAATTATTGTACATCTCTTTTAAAGCACCTTGAGATGTCTTGCTGAGATAAGGTACTATGTCCTATAAATGGAAGTTGTTCCCATTCAGTCAGAAATTAGTCTAAAGTATGGTAGAATAAAGTCTTTCAAAAGTTCCATCAACTATAAAAGCGTTAATACAAATTAATAATATAAGGCTGATTTTAGAATCTGCAGCTTATATTTTACAGCTCACAGAAGCAATTATATTGTGCATTATGCCTACTAAATAATTGTATATTCATAGTGATTCACGTCAACTTTCACATCTTTATTTAGGTACAACCAAACCCATAAAGAGAAGGACAGAGGAGATGGAGATGTAAGACTTCTGTTAGTATTCATATGATGAACTTCTGAGACATAGGATTTGCACCATATTTTACTATTAATGTAGAAGAAATAATGAGGAAGACAGATAGCTCATCCTAAGAGGATAGGTACAAAATCAGGATAGTTTCTTGAAGTAAGAAACTTCTTTGACATTGCTGAGCTATTTTAATTCTTTGGTTGGACATCATGGGGCTTCAAAGACCATGTGAGATATTAACATCTCATTTGAAAATGGAATTAGCTGTAGTTTTAGCCAACCTCATCTTTAGCAGTACTGTTTTGGAAATGTACTTGTTTAATTTCACTTCAGTTTAGACTATTTGTTAATAAGAATAGTTTTCTACAGCAGGAGAGGTTTAAAGGTTATAAAAGAGGTAACTAAAATTAGAAATTCACAGGAAAAATTATAGAGAATGGAAGATCTTTGACATTTGAGTTGACTTCACTGCTGAGGCCAAGGCTGCTTCAACTATACAGAGGACTGACACTTCTCAGTTATTTCACCTTCTGGCTATCTATACAGTAAATATCTACCTCACGTATCATTATTTTTTCCTGTAGATCTCAAATATTTAATATGTGAAAATAATTCTTTCTCAGGAAGAAAAAATTATCTTTCAAAAAATCAGAAGAAAACCACTGACACAGCTGGGTACTGAATTCATGTCAGTGAGTGAATTTAGTTATGTTTCTACTCACTTTAGTTTTATAAAAACACTTTTAGAGATTCTTCAGTAAAGGCAGCACAGATGACTATTTGCAGAAGTGCTCGAAGCCTAAAATGTAAGCAATTCTAAGCCTTCTTAGTCATGGGCAGAAGTTTATTAGAATCAACCACTAATAAAAATATTTTGTATCTCAAATAAGGAAATTATTAAAACAAAGTTGGAGAAATACAATCATTTTCTTATTCTTCTGTGTCTCAGAATTCTTGTCCTGTGTTTGTCGCGAGTGAAAAGCTATTCCAGGTACCCTGTGACTTCTTCTCTGCTCATTTCTGTCAGTGAAACATGGTATATTAAATGTGTTTTCACTATAGAGATGGAAGAAGCAGACTTCTTGGTATCCACAGGAAATTGTCGGGGACCACTACAATATTCATAGGACAAGCATGGCAACAAAATGGAAAAAATTCACAATTTAAGTCTAGATATTGCTAGGCAGCTACGGATAAGTATAGGAAGAAGTGATTATAAAATCCCAACTGCTACTGAAAGATTTAATGTTTGGTGTCAGATCCAGCCTCAGATCAAGCTTGGTGGTTAATGGATGCTTTGCCATTAAGTAAGAGATGACCATAGATGAAAATAAGAACTCACTATGGTGAAGATGTCGGTCATGACAACATTAATCATTCTAAGCCCATTCGCAGTTAAAAGAGTAAAAAATTACAAGACTGGGATCCTGATGAACAGGAAGGAACATCTTACCTATTTCTTGCCATCTATTTTTCATTTCTCAGCAGTCCATGGTCACAAAGTGAAGAATATAATTTCTATCATCAAGGACATAGATTTGAACCTAATGCCTAATGATACAACAGGACTGAATGGGCATTGATAGAGTTAGCAGTTTATCCTTATCTCTTGACATTTCCAGGTTCAGGAGTAATCTACACTCTATTTTGCCATTTTATCTTGCCCAATGCTTGAAAAAGTATGTGTAAAATACAGGCTGAAGGCTTCAATAACTAAAGAGATAGAAAATGTGACAATGTGATTCAGTGTGATTTCAGTTAAAGTATGCATTGCATTTTCTCTATCATAATAGACAGAACACCCTGAAGATTTGACTAACTTTACCTCCACCCTTTTCTCATCAATGCGTATTATACCATTAGAGTTATGGAATCTCATTTACCCATGAGCCTGATGTGGTATCTTGTAAAACCTTGTACAATTCCAAAGACCCTATTTGCAAAAATTATACTCATGCTGAAGATGCTGAAGTGGGCTGTGATAACATTTTCCCAAATTAGGCTTTTATGAAGAACTAATTCATATTTATTTATATTGATTTTCTTGAAACTACTTTCTTTCCTCTGTGAAGAAATTGTAAGTGGAAGTTCAAAAGAATCTTGATGTCAAAGCTGATGTTTGAACTGATTGGTAAGCTGTGTACACTTAAGAAGACCTTGTAATATACTTTGCTGTGCAGTTATCTTATAGAATGTTTGATTTAGAAAGCAAATAATGAACCTCAATTTCTTTCACATAGCTTCTGGTAAGCAGACATTTTTCATGTCTATTTTAAATTGAACCTGAAGATTTAAATAGTGATCCAGCTACTAGCATAACAGTGCATTTCTAATAAGACAGTTCAAAATAAATTATGCTATTCACTGGAAAGAAAATACAAATATTAGTATTTCTTACTTTCTGGCCCTATTCTGCTCTCATTCACATAAAATTTCTGTTTTATCACAAGTGTTTCATTAGAGTGCAGTTAGAGCTAGTACTGAATAAATAATTTTTCTTGCAATTAAATCTCAATTCCCTAATGTTCTAAAGTGAAGCTGGACCTTATATTGATGGTGAACAAGAATATCTTTTAAATAAGACCTTCTTTTCCTTTCATATCTTCAAGTCCTAACAGGTTTAAAGTTACTATCAAGATTGTGCAACTTTTTAAAATAAACATTGTCTTTCCCTATTATTTCTTGAATATTGATGCAGTAGTACAGGCCTGAACAGCTTTCATTGTGCCAATTTTAACTAGTTCAGAAGGCAATTTTTCTATAAAAAGAAAACCTGTGATAACTTCATATCTGCCTCCTTAGAGGTGCCATGAAGGCACATTTGCATGTTCCACAGTGTTCAGCTGAAATACTGCAGTACAACAGTCAATGGTCAACCTATCATATGTTGTGTTACTATTCATATTTAAATTATTGTTCAGTGTTCTTCCAAAAGTTAGATGTCACTGCAGTTTCATGTGTGAATAAGAATGAAAATTTCAGGGTACATTAATTATTCATAGTGAATTGTAACTAGCACAGGTCAGTAATGTCCTATAGCTGCAAATCTAATGGACTTGGTTTTTTAATTCTGTGTCAATTACTTCTTATAAGCAGTAAAAATGTGATAAAGGAAAAAAAATATTTTTATAGAAATGCAAAAGATTTAAAAATGTATTAATATTACAAGAATTTTTCAAAGGTATCAGAATGTACCACTTTGACACTTTCTCTTATATTATTTGTCTGAATTCTTGCTCTTGTTTAAACTAATCTGCAATTAATACAGTAAAAACCAAGCTACTGAGACATGAAATATGCATCTTAAACTCTTTTCCATGAGAAATTTGCCTAGAAATTTTAACTCAAAATGAAAAACAATCCTTAAAAAAATTCTGTAAACTCAAAATCCTTTATAACATAAAATTTATTCTCCTTTCATCTCTACTTTTCGGCTTTTTCCCTTTTCAAATGTAGATTTGTTTTATTTAGTCTCATTGATTTCAACAGCATTTCTAAAGAAGTTTGAAAATATTAAGATGTATAATCTGTCAGATTCACAATAATTTAAATAATGGGGTCCACATATTATTTTAGATAAGATATGATTATTTCAATTTTTTTTCTGACTTTATCTATGTCAAAAAATTGCACTCACACTGTTACCCTTTACTGAATCCCAATAACTAATCATGACAAAACCATCTATGCCAACATCTCTGACAGTAATTAGCTGTCTAATATTTTACTTTGTTCAGCTTCAGAAAGCCAAAAATCAATTCTTCTCATGCTTTGGAATAATAAAGAGGCTGTGAGAATTTAACATTTTCTTCCAAGAGACTAATAAATGAACAAAGCATCTTCTAGTTTTCTCTCTGATAAACAGTTCTGTACATTCAGTTCCTACTCAGAAGGCTACTTTCTTCACAGTAATCACGTCATCTTACAGAATCTTCTGCAAATTTTCTTGAATCTTTTAGATGAAACTCCTACTAACTTGCATTATAAGGTATTGAATTGTTTATCTAAGGCACATGGACTAAAGCAACAAAATTATCATCCTCCATCCGTACACTATACCATTGTACTGGTATCTCATTCAATTACTTGTATACCATGATCCCAACACTTTTTCCTATGCCCTAGTAGGACTAACTCAGTTGGTTAGAGCCTGGTGCTAATATTGTCAGGGCTGTGGGTTCCATCTCTCTGTAGACCATTCACTTAAGAGTTAGATGTGATGTTCCCTGTGGGTCCCTTCCAACTCAGAATATTCTGTGAGTCTGTGATATTCTCCCCTGTATGGTAAGAATGACCTGGGTTCCTGACTTCTAGACAGACTTGTGTTTGTCAGCTGGAAATCATGTTTTGTTTTAGTGAACTCAGTTTAAGCAGTGACCCAGTTCATTCTGTGTGACTGCTCTGTATGGTTCATGGTTTTCCACTCTGTCAATCTTAGTACTATCTGCATATTTTGTCAGCAAGGATTTTATATTTGCTTCTATGCCACTGATAAAAGTATTGCCAGATCTATTATTATTCACATCAGAAATTCAACAGAAATGTCCTCATTCAACACTTAATTGTCATAGTGGCTATATCAACCAGACATTACTATGCTTTAAATGGGTCTTTTATTATCATAATACTTTTCTGTGCTAAGCTACACGCTATAAATGAGCCTACTCTTTTCAACAATAAAATCAAGTAAGAAAAACCTACCAATGATGTTATTTACAAAGAGTGAACTGTCAAATCAAGTATTTAATGAAATTGTTGAAGGATATGTATTATACACAATAAAGTAACTTGTTGTGCCTCAATTGCTGTTTTATTGCAAGACAGTCCTTCAGTGTTTAAGAAGTCATGTAAAAAAAAAGGTATATCGTATTTTCTCGCATCTATGTTTACACAGCTAGAGCAAGTATTCGTATTTACCACATTAGTTTTACAGACCAAGAACTATTAAAGATGGCTTAAAATTTACTAAAAACAATTAGAGGATGAAAACCACAAGACTAGTTCTCTAGACCTGGTTCTACAACTGTATTCTAAGAAAGCAGAGTAAGTTTTGGTTTTCTAACTTCTTTTATTTCACTGCTGTTTTCTCTTAAAATCATAGACCTTATCAAAGTACATAAGAGGGGAATTTAGTGTTTGGTTGGTTTTTTTCCTAATAATTAAAGAAAATAATTTATATCTTTCAATGAATTTATATTATTCCATAGCCATAAACAGATTCTGAAAAGTTTCATTTCTTCAGAACCTGGATTTGTTTTCACCAATTGTGATAAAATCTGAACTTTATTTTGGAGACCACTTTAGGATGGGGATCCAATGCTTGAATTTGGAACTTGCAAATTGTGGCAAACCACTTTGGCAAAATTTAGATTGTAGTCTTCCTACCAATCTTACAAAATGCAGTAATACTTTTGTGCTAATACAGTCATAGCTTATGACAACACTCTGTTGCATTAAGAGTATAGAAATTTGGCAGAAAATACACCCCATTTTGTTCCAGCTGGTCCTCAGAGATCAGAGGGATGGAGTGTGTCTGGGCTTAATTTCTGATTATAACCAATTGGGCACTCTAAGTCTGATTGCATTCAATAAGATTTTTCACAATCACAGACTCTTGAATAGTGCAGTTTATTGAAACAACAGAAACACAATTTCAGAATTGCTGCCGATAAATGCACATAGGGCATTAGCGCTAAATATTAAAAAAAAAAAAAACGAACAACCAATTTGTAATTCATTAAGCTTAATTTTACCATCACTTAAGCTTAATTTCACTGGGGTATTCTCCTACACATCTTACACAAATCTTACCAAAGAGGCATCCCTGCTTGGGGTAGTAGAGGAGCAAGCCCAACAATTTGTCTGCAAGGTGGGATGATAAACTTATCCTCTTCCATGGAGATTTCCAAATGACAAACTTATACTTTTGGGAGAAGTGGAAATGAGACTGTAGTCAAACACCCTCTTGCTGCCATCATAAACCCCTGGAGGCAATCACTTCGTATGTAAGGAAGGGATATTGACAGTTTTGTTTATGAAGGCTGTTGGATCTTGCACAATGGCAGAACAGAACCATGACATGACACGTCATGTCACCTCTTCCTCCCTGGCTGAGGCAGCAAGAAGTGTCATGTGGCCTCTGCCTGGTAACCTCTCACCCCCATCAGCAGGCTATCATGGGTGGAGAGGAAGTGCTCATTTCAAATTACTTGATACATATGTGATATTCAGATAGGACTGGTAGATTCAGATAGGACAGGTGCTCATCTGAGGAGGGAGATAGTGATCATGTAGGATATCCTGATGTTTCTAAAATACTATGAGACATCTCCATTTAGACATCTAAGCCCACTGTTAATATTGATAAATGGTCAACACAAGACATTGTTCTTGATTAAATATGTTTTACATTTGGAGGTCAGATCAGTCATGCTAAATATGGATCTTTAATATTTAAAGTGTCAGACTTACACTCCAGCTCTCTCTTCAGAAGGAAGCAGTTGTCTGCCAGGTCTTATGTCATGCATTGCAGCTCTGGTGAATGTCTAAAAGGGCTACCTGTAGCTTGGCGGTATAATTAAAAGAGCATTAGACCCCATGAGCTTGTATAAATTTCTCATGCATAGGCATCTGACATAATTTGGGATTCCAGTGATGTCAGGTCTGGACTTTCGTAGTTTCAGAGTCGTGAGAGTCTTCCACAGGTACTGTACAGTACCTGCCAAACCCATATCTAGATACCTTGTGTCTCCTTAAATCATGCTACTTATGGGTAAATGAATTAAGCTTTTCACATATACTAATCAAGAATAAGGTACATCTTCCCAACTAAATTAAACACTCTTAAAATTATTGAAAACCACTATTTTGTCTTTAAATTCTTATACTATTTTGTTTTAATTTGTTTTAATATTCAAATATAAAAAAGAAATCACAGTTATAACTTATCTTCTATAAATGCAGAAGGAAAGTATTCAATTTTTATTCCAGAAAATGTACGTTAGCTACTTCCTCTACATTTCTTTGAACAATTCTTTATGAAAACATCTAAGAGATTCTTCATTTATTATGAAGTATTTTTATTTCTTGTTATTAGTATCATCATCTTCATTATCATTCAGTATTTTTTTTTCTTCATTTATCAGTTAAAATTGAACAATTGCTTACTGACAAGGACCTGTGCCCAAACTCATACACATATTGATTTCTTCTAGTTAATAGTCATGTTTTCATTAAATTTAGTGCATACTAAAAATTCCCATAAATTAATCTGAACCATATCAATAACTTCCACATATTTAAAAAAAAAATTGTATTATAGCTTTTTTCTTTTAAATGTGGATGCTTCTTTTAGTGTAATTGTAACAAATCTATAAATTATGACAGCTAAAACTGTTGTCCAGGTCAATAAACTAGGGGAAAACATCACCTTCTGAAATAAGTTCAACAAAATAATTCACATTTGCCAGCCATTACGGAAAATTTCCATTAGCATTGTCTATTCTAAATAGCAAAACTATAGCATATTGTTACAATAACAGCTCTTGCAAAATTAATATTTGCATCTTTCAGTAGTTTCCTCTCATATCTGCTGAGAGATTCATAAATCTTCATGGAAACATGCTTAGAATCTGAAAGACAATTTTGTAGCATTTCAAAAATAATAAAATCTTGAGAAACCTCACTGTTTCTCATTATTTATTGTTTTTCCTTAGAAGGGACCAAAATTTCATGTTACATTTGCTCTACCCTCATATCAGTCTGTCTTAGCTTCTACCTGAAAAATATTATTGTGTTCAAAATTATAGACCTAAAACTATCACTTGAAGACAAAGTCATTCCTATGTTCAATTGAAAATGAAAATTATTAGAAATGTAGATAGCATCTGAATGAGAAGTCTCTTCCCACTAATTTTAATTCTGTAGACCAGTCAAGAAAAACGAGATAGAGAGATTTTTGTGAGTTCGCTATCATTAGCAGATTATCACTTGTTATGACCTGTTATTAATAAATTGTCATTTGCCTGTCTTCATTGCATACCTTCAAAAGAAAATGACTGAAACAGACACTTCTCCTTTGATACGGCTTAGGTTATAATTAGGTTTAACCCTGAAAAATGATTCAGGAGTGAATTTAAAAAAAAAGCAAAATTGAGCACCTCAGAAAACTATTCAATATGGTGGATATGGTTGGATATATTTGAAAGATACTTCTGAAGGGTCTGAAATTCTATTCTTTGTAAAAAGCAGATTGCATTGGAAAGGCCACTCCATAGCTTCTAATAATCTTTTTTAAAACTAAAGTAACTTAAGACCAGAGTAAAAGACACGACATATTAAGACTACAAGTTGAAAAACAGGGTTGCAGGTAGTAACCCTGAAAGTCTTTATAAAACAGAAAAACATCTTCAAGACATAAAAACTGCTATGACCTGAAAATCTGGCCAGTGAAATTCTACGACACCTGTGTCATCTCCAAGCATCACGTGACTTCTACCACTTTTCCAACATCAACTTTTGATCTTCCTTTCAAAAATTTTTGTAGATCTTATTTTTCATTCTGTTCTTCTTCAGTACAACAAAATATTTGATTTCTATTACTTTCCAGTTCAGTTCTTTTGTTAGTTGTGAGTTGCTGATGCACTATGAATCCACATTAAACACTGTATTTTGAATGAATATGCTTTCACATAAAAATTCCACTTTAGTTTTTCTAATATATGACCAGAACCTCTACTTTTCACCCACTGCTCATGACAAGAAAGTGTTGATTTTTATTATATAACATTTAAATACTATATTCATGTATACAGAAGCATATATATTATAAAAACTATTAATACCATATTTTGTATTTTATTATATGTACATCCTACATGACTTTTTCAGTCATTAGGCTGTTTTGTAAAAGAATTATCAGTACCATTATGTACCCATCCAGTCATAATTTGGGTAGAAAAAAATAGTCTTTCTTTAGTTTTGCATAGAAATTGCAATGAGCTCCAAATGGATAACTTAATCAGGACAAATGTTAATCACAAATCATTTCCCTTGGAATGATTGGCCTTTGCCTCCATTAACTAGCAATAGCTGTATGTAGGAACTACATTTCCTGTTAGAGATAGCTGGGGAAAAGTAAAATGAGGATCTTAAACCATGGACCATGGGCTAAAGCTGATTTTGATGTATACTAGAGGACTGGGCAGAAAACAAGGTTTTTCAGTGTGAAACACAATATAAAAAACTCTGACCACAGTGTGGTTTCCCAGGTGTTCATCTAAAGATACTTCTTTCATAACATTTATGCCAAATTTTTCTTGGTTTATTTTCTTGAATTTCCTTCTAATTGAGTAACCATACTCAGTTCTTTATGGAATTCTAGGGTGCTAGCAGATCAAGAACTTCTTTCTTAGTATCATAAAATAAATGTACAAAAGTTTGAAATGTTTGTTATTTCTGAACGTATTGTAGCACTGTGGCCCATCAAAAATGGTGGTGTTCCTGGTTGCAAAGACCACTGATCTATAGATCTTGACTAAGCCTAAAAACTTACCTTGATTTCTGCTTGTTTTAGCACAAAACCAGACCTTTAATGTCAGTCAGGTGGTATAGGGACTATTGATTAAGCGTCAGCCCTATTCGCCATGTTTAACCCTTGGACTTCCTAGAACTTGTTTGTATTTGTTCTACTGAAATTTGTGATCTAATGCTTATTCATACCACACAAGCCAAACAATTTAGGGCCAAAGTCCAGCAAACACTCTGGAGTAAGAAAATAATTATCATAGTATAGAATTGCTGACTAAAGAAAAAGAAGCAAAAACAGCAGAAAAGAAAAATGACACGATGAATGGCATTGACCTTTTCTCAGCAGGAGCCCAACAGCCAGGACATTCATAGATCAACCACCTACCAGTACCTCTGAAACTTTAAAATAAATGGGAATTTTCTGTGAATAATAATTGGTAATTAATTCAATGGCGCTCACCTATTATGCATTTTAGTCATAGAAACAGATTAAAAGGGGAAAAAAACCCTCCACATAATGCATTTATATCTACAAGAGTTTAAATATCTCATATTTCTAATTGGAAACTGAAAAAAAAATATTCATTACAGTTGCACTCAGAACTTTTTAGCATCTCACATAACCTGTGAACATATTTCTACGAAAAGTGAAAATAATTCTAATAAAATTACAATCTGATCTCCTACAGGAGATATTACTTTTATAATAACTGTGTTCATTCTTCTTTATGAGCCAACTGCTCCAGACTAATCACCTTCTAATACACTTCAATGTTAACATATTAACATTTGACTTAAAGGCATTTAAATCATATGACACGTTTATTTTTGAGAAATTTAGTCAACATTTTTATGTCTCAGAAGCACAATACTGGCTTTTGACATGCATCATTCCAATTCCTCAACATTTCCAGGGTTTTTTTTCAAAATGGATTTTTTTTCCCTTGGCATATGGTATTACTCAAACATATCTACCATAGCATTACAGTTACATTAGTTTCTTTCTTTCTTTCATACTGGGAATCTTTTGAGTGTTTCTGTAGCTTTTTTTGCTGAGCTGGGGAAACCTCACTGGAACACTGAGACCCACCATGAGTATGAGGACAGTTGACAAGGTGTGGACAGGATGAGGAGTAATGACAGCCGCCTCCCACAAAGGGCAGCCCTGGGGAGCACTGTGACCAGGAGCGCAGGGAACAGTGATGAGCACAACGTGTGTGGCATGGCAGTTGGCATCACAGTCCACATGGGAAGGCACACATAGAGGACACCTCTGCAAAGGAGGGACATCACACTGGCTGAGTGGACAGACTTAAAGTTTACAGAACCCAGCAACCATACACTTTTTTGTGACCACCAGGACAGAACGAGAGCAAAAGTTGCACCCCTAGCTGGGGGATCTGTACCATCTGCCCTGGTGGTGGTTGGTGTCTCCACCCAGACAGAGCTGCTGAATGGAGAGGCTGCAGTGAAGACCTCAGGCTAGGCAGCGCCTAGGTCTTCTCCTGGATCAGGGACAGGCAGCAGACCTGCCTGCAAAAACTGTTCTCAGGTGGGAGACGTCCTACAGCAGCTGACTGAGCTGCAGAAGGCTTTGAGAAACCTGTGTAACATCAGGGAAGCTGAGAAGGGGTTAGATAGTTGGTTCCCAGTGCAGTCTGCAGTGGACCCACAGCTTACGGCCAAACAGCCAAAACCTCCCCCACTGGTACACATAGAAGGGAAGAGGGGCAATAATGCAGAAGAATGGAAGCTTGCAATGGAAAGCACCTGCAAGAGAAAGAGATTTCCCCAAAGTCCAAGACACCCTTATAGAACTGCTTCTCTGCTCTGCAGACTGATGAGAAAAGACCTGTTAGACCAGGAGAGACACTGGAGCTGAGAAAGGCAGCCCCATCTACTCCTCATATAACGACTAGCAAAACTAAGAAAAGGCAAAGAGTAGTAGTAGGTGATTTTCTTCTGAGAGGTACAGAGGCATTTGCTGAGCTGACATGCTGAGTTATACTGCTTACTGGGGGCTTGTATCAGGGATGCCACCAAAAGGTTATCAAGCCTCATACAGTTCACTGACTATTACCTGCTGTTGTCATTTGACATGAACACCAGTGATACAGCCAGGAACAGGCTGAGGAGTATCAAGCAGAATTACAGAACTCTGGGAGGGGTGGTAAGGGATGCCAGAGTGTAGGTATTTCTTTATCAGTCCTCCCAGTCAAACAAAAAGGGTTTAAAAGAGCCAGTCAAATCTGGTCAATCATGAAACGGTTATAGGACTGGTGCCGCAGCCAGGGATTCAGCTACTTAAAACATGGGATTTGCTCTGAGGAAGCTGGTCTACTGGGGGCTGAAGGAGTACATCTGTCAGAAAAGCATCTTCAGTCATAGGTTTGATAAACTCGTCAAGAAGGATATAAATTAAAGTTGCCAGGGGATGTGAGCCCAAATCCATTTCATTCCTATGAGTTTGATGGGAGGGTCAGTAAGAGATGGCCAGAGACTGGAGCGGGATCTCAGATGTTTTGTCATGAACTCCCACCTGGTGTACTGCATCCAGCTCTGGTTCAGCCTGGACAAGAGAAGGCTCCAGGGAGACTTAAAGGGGGCTTACAGGAAAGCGTAAGAGGGACTTTTTATAAGGGCATGTAGTGATAGGATAAGAGGGAATGTCTTTAAACTGAGAGTAGGTTTAGACTAGATGTTAGAGAGAAATTTTTTACTAAGAGGGTGGTGAGACACTGGAGCAGGTTTTCCAGAGATATGGGGGATGCCCCAGTCTTTTAAGTGTTCAAGGTCAGATTGGACAGGACTTTAAGCAACCTGGTCTAGTGGGTGACATCCCTGCCCATGGATGATGGGTTGAAACTAGATGATCTTTAAGGTCCATTTCCAAACCATTCTATGATTCTATGATTAAATGAAGTAATCAGTAATGTCACCTAATGTGTGAACACCACACAAGTAAGCCTAAATATAGGTAAAAGATATTTATAAACCTTAACCTTTCTTTGTTGTCCAAAACAAATAGTCTTGGCAATCAAAGTAAATACTGTCCTCTTAATTAATCTATTTTTCAGGCATATAAGGTCAAATCTTCATCTTTTATAGTACTACTTATAGATTTGACTTTTTTTTTTTCTAAGTCCTGCTTTCTGAAGCTCTGTGCACTACCTACTGAGTCTTCTTTTTATTCTCTGCTACACATATACATTATGATTAATGTGATACACAAATAGATGTGCAGCCTTGGTCAGGACATATATGTGTAACACAAAACACAACAAAACCTAAAACTAACTTTTTATATGTTATTTTTCTTTTCCTTTTTAACTGAAGGACATCCTCATCTGAAAATCTTACTTTGAAAAAGTGCTGGCACTCTTATGTCTTAAAATATCAGAGTCATTTTATTGCTCAAATATTATCCATGCAATCTCTCTCATTATGAGATCCAGACACAATAGAAAGCATCAAAGATGAGAATCCATCTGCAAGGTCCTCCCAGATTACTTACTTGAATAAATGTTTTAAATATTTACTCAGCTTTCACAGTGTGAATGTCAGAGAGGGTAGCATTAGTATGCTTGAGGGAAGGGGAGAGGGAAATAAATTCAAAAGGTATTGAGTAGGTACCAGTTGTATGTAGTAAGGAAAATTTCAACCAGTAGCTACTGCAGTGTGTGTGTAAAAATTCACTATTAGATATAGTCTTTCCATTAGCAATGAATTCTCTCCGCCTCTAGATATATAATTTCCTGGAGCATTCTCTTCAATAATCCTTGCTATGGTCTCCTAAAATGTCAGATTGAAGTTTAAAATTGATTTTCCATGGTAAATTCTGTTATTTTACTATGGTAACCATGCATGAAGATGCTTTCTTCATGTTAAGCAGGTCAGAGCTGATGAGTATGAAAAGATATAGCATCCCACTGAAAAACAATCAATATATTCTGGAAAACGTACAAAATGTTTGTCTACCTCTAATAAGGACGTTATTCTATGTAATTGTGTGATGACATTTCAACACATTTAGGCACATATCAGTTGCTATTATATTGAGTGAATCTATGGAAGAAAGGAGCACATTTTCGAAAACACAGATCTGAATAAAAATCATTCCTTTGTCAAGAAGCAGTCAGAACACCTAATTTAGGTCATCTGTTGCACAGACTTTAATTGTATCAGTGGAAATTCCAAAGAAACCAAAAACAGCATTGAAATAGATAGAGGAAAAAAAAGTCACTAATCCAAGTATTTTTATAGGATCCATCTAGAAGCCACTAAGATATAGGATAATATCACAGTGATATTAAAAAAAAGTTTGTTTTACTTCAACAACCACTGTTGTAGTGACTACTTTGGAATGGTCTGTGCAGTTCTGATTCAAAGAATTCAAATTAATCCTTTTGGGTTTTTTTAGGAAACCATTTCAAAAATACTTAAATATTAAAAAAAACCCAACAAAAACCAAAAAACAACAAACCAAAAAACCAACCAACCAACCAACCAAAAAAAACCCAACCAAAACCAACCAATCATAGAAAAAAAACCTCAAAACAAAAGCACAACCAAAAACCCACAAAACTCCAACAAGACAAGAAAATCATTATAGATCATTACAGGATTAGAAAGTATGTCTTATTGTGAGCCATTCAAGCTCTGCATAGATCTAGTTTATTCTGAGTAAAATTATATGTCTGAATAAATTACAGATTATGAGTAACTACACAAGGAATAAGAATTTGAAATTAGATGTCTATGTAGTATAGCAGAAAAGTAAGGAATGGTAATGGAAGTTATAATGACTGGAAAATCAAATGGACTTTCTGAGAGTGAAAATAACTAACCATCAGCATATTTTGCAGTGATTTTAAGTTATCTTCTATCATGGAAATGTTAAAATAAATTTGATTTTTTTCTGAACTATATGCTTTCACATAATGAGTTACTACAAATGCAGCAGGAAACTCCTGTCTTTTCAGAAAGCCAAATTGAATAAACAGAATTTAGTAATACAGCTGACAAGATCTTATTCTTTTCTTTGAGTGTAGATGAAGGTAACAGAAAGCATATATCCCTTAAGAAACACTGTGGCTACAGGCAGCTACCTTTGTTCGTCTGACCACCTATCTAAGGTTTCTTGACTCTCTTGACTGCTAGAAAAACAAATTGTTTGAACAAAGATGTCTAGTGTCATTATACGAGTTTAATTGTTCTTCTGTCCTCTACCTGCCACTCTAGAACACAACTCTCCTATAGTCCTTTGCAATATCTGCCAGTCTAGTGCTATTTCTGCAGAAACCCCAAAGCATCAAAAATAGCCATCAATATTTAGATGGATAAATTGAGGCCATTGAACAAAAAAAAGATCCTGCACAATGAGCTCATAAGTAAACGAGAATATAGAAACCTACATAACGACTCTACAGTCTTACTTCATAGATTGCTTTTCCTAATTGTTATTGTCTTCTGGGCTTTAGTTAATCCAACTCTAAAGATAATCAGAAGTTACTATTTGATGATATGTATTAAGCTATAGAATATTTGCCAATTTAAATGCCATGTAAGACAGTTTCATAAGTTTTCAAGAAATCACAACATAACACTTTGTCATAACTAGGGCACATCAGTCTTCCCCTCCATTGATGTTTACTCTCACTAAAGATCTCTTGTATACAATAATATTTAACTGTTTTTTTACAAAGATGAATTATAGATTTTTTTTTCCTTGCAGAACTGAAGGTGAAAGAAATCCACTTATTTTCAACTTAAAGCATGGACCCTTCTGGCTTAGACTCCATCATTCTGAAAACCAACAGCCAGTGAATACTGATTTATACATTCAAAGCAAGCTCTACAAATAATTTTTATTCCGTTGGTGCAGGTGACTAATCATCAGACTTATTCTAAGTCCAGTCATCTATGCAATGTTGAATTCATTGACCTTACCTACACGTTGTGCTCAGGACCTCCCAGCTGGTAAAACTGTCAGTGGATCACTTAGGTTGTTATTGGATCTTATATCCTTCTTTCTTGATTGGAGGAAACTAGAGGAAACAACTTGGTTTTGACAGAGATTTTTCTACACTTCATTGTCTATAAATATTCTAGTTGTATTTTCTTTCATGTTTAACATCTTCATAACTGTCAATTTAAATCTCCCATGAAATACCTATGACAAAACACATATCTAAAAAAAGCATAAAGCCTATGTTTTTACAAAAATGTAACCTTAAAATAAACCACTGAACTTTATATAATGTAAAACTTGTTCTTTGGGTTATATATAAATAAGGGTCTTTCATGATACAATGTTTTTGAGACATTTTTCTTATAGATGAAGTATCTCAAATCATAAAAGAAATCAACAGAATATAAGCCCTTGCTATTGAATTTTTCAGAAATCATAGGCATATAATAAATCATAAGTATTAACATTACATGTATGCACAGATGAGAGGAATAAAAAGTGTACAAAGACTGAATGTACTCAGACCGACAAAACCTTAAAGGATTATTTCCTTTACACAAAGAAGATCTATTCTGTGTATTTGGGAGTAACTGTTAAAGTGTCTCATCACTCTTCTCAAGGCAAACAGCATTTTGCCTTCAAGCTTCCAATTTCAGCACAAAGACATTTGTGTCACTACTCTGTTCAGAAAGACATAATAATTCTTCTTAAATAGAAGGACAGAAGTGATATCTGGCCTATTTGTCCATGCTTCAAAAGAACAAACAAAACCAAGGAAACCCACACATATTTGAATATAAAATAAGTTTTATTACTCTGAAAATGCATTTTTTGGGAAATAAATTGCTTGTGTGTGGTTGGAAGTGAAAAAGGTAGAGTACAGGAAAAGAAATACTTATGCTATACCTCAAACTCTTCATTTGTGCTCTGAAGTCTCACAGGGGGTATGTAGTGAAATGTTCCCTACTGGGTAGCTGTCTTAACAACACTTGGTCATATTTCAGGGGAGAAATATAAATGTGAGTGCTATCTCTTATGTATGTATTTAAAGTTGTAAAATCTGTATTCCATTTCAGATCTGTCATGGCCCAGTTTTAATCATCATTCTTGTCTACAACTACAGAATTTGAACAGTCTTCAGCCACTGCATCCATCATCTTAGTCAGTTTATGTTTTCTTCATGCCGTTGCTGGTATAAAATGGGAGGATAATCTTCCCAACACTAAGATTTTAGAATATCATCAAATACTGAGCATCAAAACAATGATCCCGCAGGCTTGTCTATTCTTATCCAGGCATCTGGTACATATATCGGGAGAGAGATTGCCTGAAACTATTTTCTGTCACTTGTTAAAATACAGTGAATGGCTGAGAGGTCAGCCAGTGAAATGTTGCAGGGACAACCTTAAGGCAAATCTTCACTTGTGTAGTATTATTTCCACAGAATAGAAGATAAGAATTAAACACCATCTGCTAGGGTAGAACATGTATGTAATGCTATCAAAGCCTATGAGCAAAAATAACTTAACACTATGGTACAGAATCCTGTGAATATCTCGCAGGTGGAGTAATGCTGGAGGAAATGGGAGCCTCTTTAAACAAGAGAGTCTATTACTTATTTTTCTGTTCTTTTATACTTTCAAAGTCTTACCCAACACTGTTAGTTCCCCAATCTGTTTTCCTTCTGAATCCAGCTTATTAAAATTGATGAAAACATCCTAGTTCTAAAACAGAGGGTCTTTTTTTAACATTTCAATACTTAAAGGGGGGTCTTATAAGAAAGATAAAGACTTTTTATTGTAGCATATAATGAGTGAAAGGAGTGATGGGGCAATGGCTCTAAACCTAGGAGGATAACAGATTTAGGTTGGGCATGAGGAAGAAATTTTTTGTAATGAAGGCCATGAGACAGTGGAACAGGTATCCCAGAGAAGCTGTGGATGTCCCATCACTGATAGTTTTCAAGGTCAGGTTGGATGGGGTTTTGAGCAACTTGACCTTGTGAAAGATGTTACCATGTTTTTGGTAACAGAGGGCTACAGGGCTGGCTTCTTTGAGAAGTTACAAGAAATTTCCTCCATGTCTGGCAGAGGGAATGCCAGGTAGCTCCAAGATGGATATTCTGCTGGCTAAGGCTGGGCAAACCGGATATGATTAATACTTCTGTGATAATATATTTAAGAAGAAAAAAATAAAAATAGCTCTTGGGCAGATGTAATTGCAGCCAGAGAGAAGTGGAGTCAGAATATGTGAGAATAACAACAATACCCATACCAAGTGGAGAAGGAAGGGGAGGAGGTGCTCCTGGCACTGGAGCAGAGATTCCCTTGCAGCCTGTGGTGAAGACCATGGTGAGGCAGAATGTTGCTCTGCAGCCCATGGAGGACCATGGGGGTGCGGAGATCCATCTGTAGTATGTGAAGGAGACCCATGTTGGAGCAGGTGGATGTCTAAGATATGGCTGTAAAAACAGGGGAAACCTGTTCCGGAGCAGGTTCCTGGCAGGCACCTGCAAACCCATGGAGAGAGGAGCCCAGGGTAGAGCAGATTTCCAGGTGAGTCTTGTGACCCTGTGGGGGACCCAGGCTGAAGCAACCTGTGCCTGAAGAACAGCATCCTTCAGTGTATGGGGAAGAGTGTCCCACCTTGGAGCAGTGCCCATGGGATGGACTCACAGTGGAGAGTTTATGAAGAACTGTCTCCTGTGGGAGGGACCTCATGCTAGAGCAGGAGAAAGACTGTCCTCCCTGAGCAGTGGCAGAAATAACATATGATGAGCTGCCCATTCTTTCTGTGCTGCTGAGGGGAAGAAGGTAGAGCTGGGAAGGAGGTGGGGTGGGAGGAAGGTGTTTTTAAGTTTTATTTTATTTTCATTATTCTTCTGTGATTTTGTTAGTAGTAAATTCAATTAATATCCCCAAGCTGAGTCTGTTTTGCCCATGACAGTATTTGATGGGTGATCTCTCCTGGACCTTATCTCAACTCGTATGTAACGCTGTTATATTTTCTTTCCCCTTTCCAGTTGTGGAGGAGAGTGACAGAGAAACTTTAGTGGGTGCCTGACCTCCAGTCACGGTCAACTTGACACAATGGAAATTGGACTGGATGATCTTTGAAGGTCCCTTCCAAACCAAATGATTCTATAATGCTGTGATTCTATGATTCTATGTTAGGGCTTCTGCTGATTTCAATGTGAAAAAGTCTGTAAATTCAAGTGTGCTATTAATGGTGTGAGAACAGACATCTTAAAGCTTTTTAAAATTTCAAAAACCATGAAGGAGGCACCAAAGGAGCATGTTGGCTTTTTGCATTTACTAATTTCTATTTCATTAATGGCCTTTTTCAGTCATTTCAGATTTAGTCTTCTTCTGTGATAAGGCTGAATCTTGTCCTGGTGGATAAGTGCGTGCTGCTGCTTTTTTTGTCTCAACATTTCTTGAGCTTTGTCAGTGCTGATTCTGACTTCTTTTCCCATCATTACTTTCATTTCAGCCAGAAGGATGAAAACATAATCTTCATATAGTCTGCCAAAAGTGCCTTTTCATCAATTGAGATGGTACCAACTAACAAAGCAAGGAGGAATCATTTCCCCTCTAGGGGAGAAAGCTTATTATTCCTCATCTTAGATACATTCATTACTGGAAATCCTAAGGTCACTTTTGTATCTATGTCCAGCCTGATGAAACACTGTTGTATCAGTGGCTCGGAGAAAGGGGTTTTGTCAGATTTCCATCCCACCTTCCCCCGTCATCTTCCAGATCTTATTCAAAATCTTATCTTATCCAGATCTTATCTTATCAGTTTAGCTTCTTTTACATTACGACTAATTTCAGTACAGACTGTTTATCCTAACTCCCATGTCTACTTATAATGAAATCATTGAATGTCTTGGGTTGGAAGGAACTTTAAAAATCGTGTTGTTCCAATTCCCTCTGTCCATTATGCTTGATAATGAAAATATTAGCCAGAACATGCATGTGAACGGAAAAGTTCAGTACAATTGCTAACATCACCCTCTGTAAAGAATCCATAAGATTCTTTTCTCCAACAGACCGCCAATGCTCCCCTCAAATCTCAGCCATCTCTTGCATATTTTCCCCTGAACTGTAGTATCTGTTCATCTCTCACAGCATTATTTGTCAGCTTCTTTCTCTGTTACTAGCAATATCCAGATATTGCCTCATCTAGCAGTTTCTCGTGGTCTGTTTTGTTAGTTGAAACTTACATCAGACTCTATTCATGTTTGCATAACATAAAGAGCACAGCTTCATATATGATTGACTTTAATAAAAACAAACAACAAAGTATAACAGCAAAAAGCCTAGAAAATGCAATTACTTTGAAATTTCATGTTTATGTCAACAGTCTTAAAAATAGAGAATATATTGCACTAGAAAAGGGGTGAAAATCACTGTTTAGAACAGTGGGTACTTCACATCTATTTCTATCTCAATATATTCAATCCTTTAGCAACTCCTTTATTGAATAAGAATGCTTTGAGAACTTATCTATAGTGTTTATTTTCTTTCTGAAAAGTTACCTTCCTTATTATTAACAATAGACCAGAAAAAATACTCTACTTTCACTCCAGCCTCTGTACCTAGTGGAAAGAGGAATATTTATTGCAAAGAAGTAGAAGGGACAGTTCTGATTTCACTCACCAAATTTGCTTGTCTGGAAGCTAGGTCCAAAATAGCAAAGTCGTCACTGTTTCTTTGAAAAAATTAGCTCACTAGAGGAAGTGAAATAGAAGATTTAAGATAAAACTGGAATATTGTAAGATACAAGGACTGTGAGATAACAAAGAGAAAATAGACAAAATTTGGGAAAAGCAAGAGAGGTAAAAAAGATAAGAATAGAGTAAAAAGAAGCAAAATATGCATACAAGAATCAGCAGAGAAGAACAACATTAAGACATAGGGAATAAGAAATTGTGGAAGAGCAGAATATCCATTTCTTAATGTCAGTGTATGAACTTCTCCAGTGAAAAACTGAATTTTCAGAAAAGTGCCCTGGTTAGAAAGCTCATTTTAAACATGTAGAATATCTTTACATACTAAAAACATATATAAGGAAAAACAACTGGAAAAAATCAGAAGGGAAAATAAGGAGAAATTATTGTCTGAAATAGCCTTAGAATAAAAAGTTTAGATTAAATATATACACACATATATATGCATAGTTTTTAACAATACAAGCAACTAAGAATAAGCAAAATAATAGATTTAGAGAAACTGAGGAAATGAATGAAAAAAATAAAAATGGGGAAAAAAGAGAATGTAGACTTCAACTACTTAAAACTTTTAAGTTATTTTAAATATTTAAAAGTATGTTAAAACTGTCTGCTGTACACCTAGATTTTCTTCAAAAGACTTAACATTGTTTCAAACATCTACCCCGGTATAGGTTTTTTAAAAACACAGTCTAGTAGAAAATCTAAATAGTAAAATCTTTTAACTAAACTGGAGAGTCATTTTTAGAGCTGGTTAGAAAAAAATTTATTCACAAAACAATTTTACGTTAGGAAAACAACACCATCAAAATAAGAGATTTAGAACAAGGTTGGGTTTGTTTCTTTGTTTGTTTTTCTTTGTTTCATATGAGTTTTTTTGGTTTGGTTTGGTTTTAATTATTATTTTTATTATTATTTTATTTGTTTGTGGGTTTTTGTTTAATATTTTGATGGGGGATTTTTCTGAAATAAGATAAAAATGCTTTGTGATTTTTTAATACTACATTTCCTTTAACTAATATTGAACACATAGTTTAAATGTTATCCTTAAAAATCTTGTCTTTTTCTTTTTTTATTGCATTACTTTGAATCATTATTAACTTAATGTCAGATACACATGTACAAAGTGAAAATTTATTGTATTTGTATCTGTTCTCAGATTACTGCAAAAAATATCAAAAGCCTGACATTTAAGACTGTAAGAAAGCTGTTTACCAAACAACTCTCCTGGGTATTGTACTTTTTTCTCAAAGTAACTTTCTTTTTTCCTAAGATTTCATGAAAGAAGTGAACCTAGAGAGTGGCACAATGTATTGATTAGAGTTATCTTGCTGGATTTTTTTTATGGATGGCTCTTCTGGAAATGCTGACATCCAATAAAATTATACAGACTAGCCTGTTGGGCGCAATTCCCCCATCTCGAACTGCTCTGAAAAAGTGCACAAAGCATTAAAAGTACTTAGACAAACCTCCAGAGTGTATTTAATGATATGCAACTTTAAGGACTTAAAAGCGGTATCTCTGCTTTAAGGTAGAAATGTTAATTTTCTTCCTTCTTAAGGGAAATTATTCCTACAGACAGTTAATCCCATCCTGAAACAATCTGTAGAAGTAGCATAAAGCAGATACTTCTGAAGGTCATCAGATAGGTTATGTGAATTTTGTGTTACAAATTTTCACTGTGTTTTTTCCTAATCCTTGTTCAGTGAGGAATTCACACATTCTGTTTTTATTTCAAAATACTTTGAAACACTTTGGTTTTTAAAAGTTATTTGCTTCTTTCCCACAAAGAAGAGAGTGATAAAATAGAAGATATTAGACTAATACCAGAGAGCTTATAAAATGAGGCTAGCATGGGGTCAAGACTTGCACTCTCATCTGAATTACAAAAGCCCATCTCCCTGCAGACTTCCAGTATTCTAAAAATGTAGGTGCATCAAGATCTGCAGAAATGTTTATTATTGCTCTTTGTAAACTATGCTTTATTTTACTCATTACATGTTTTTATTATTTAATGCAAAACACTTTTTTTTTTCTAAAAGCACAGAGGATGTCAATTCCTTTTGGTGCAAAGTTGATGAAATTTTCAAAAGACAGTAACATTCACAGAGCCAAGGATGATTATCTAAGTTTCTCACCATTTCTTCCAAATAAGTGCCAGCAGTTCACAGGTGTTTACCAAAAGAGTAGGTGCCAATGAAATTGTGTGTGGTTTCACCGTGACTTTTACTACAAGGTTCTTGCCGAGTGCACCTGTACATCTATTGGAGTAGTGACACATGCTGAATAATCTTTTGTCATAACTCATGCTTCCTGTGGCTATGTCTAGACAGAGAAAAACTACATTTGTTATTTTAAACCCTGGCCCTTCATAAATAGAATCCTAAATATATTTAACTGGCCAGTCACTTAGGTGCAGGCAGCTTTACAATTTGACAGCTAAAGGCAAGTTGTCAGCAACAAATATTTTCAGGGAAATCTATTGAAAATTCTACTCTCTCTTGCCAAATCATTGAGCAGAACTCCACAGGAGCTGTGAAAGAAGCTGGTTTCCTGCTATCAGCTCAAATTTTTGAACCACGGGGGCCTAGAGCAATATCAAAATAATAGGATTCAGCTATAGCTTGAACAGTCCACAGAAATTCTACCCAGAATGCTCTGCAGGGGACAGTATAGGTTATATGGTAGAGTGTCTTCCCTAATAGATCCTATTGGAATCCTTAAACTATGAATAGCAACCTGTCACAACTCAAGTGATAACAGACAAATTAATGACAAGTTGATAGGGCATTTAAACTATCTGTAGTGGTTAAAGAGCATCTTTGCTTGGAAAACTGCTACTGATTGTTAAAGGAGCTGATCTATGTAAAGATGGGAAACAAATGATCATGGTTTTACCCTGAAGGTAGATACTGTATGCAGTCTTTATTCACTTGTCTGAGTATTGCGGGTTACAAATTAAGCTATCTAGAAAGAGCAGAAACAGAATATGTACTCATAAGAGAGGTTATTTTTGTTTATTTGTTTATTGTTTTTACAGTGTTTGCACATCTAGATACATTTATCTCTAAAATAACAGCAGTTCTCAGATTTTATGGTTCATTGTCATACCTGAAGAAGGAAGCAGATTTGCATCAGGTTAGTAGCCAACGTAGAGGTCTGTTGTACACAGGAAACAGAAAAGATCATAAACAAAGCAAAGCATAAATAGTGTTTACTTGAAAATAAGCACACCAAACTGGAATGCTCAGCAGCAATGCACTGATGTTTTGTAACATAATTGAACTTAAGTATTCAAGGAACATATGAAGGGAAAGAAGTAAAACAAAACTTGGGTATAATTGCTCAATAAGAGAACTGGAAAACGTGCAAGGAGTAAAATCTGCAAGATAGAAACAAGAGATGCAGAAGAACTAGGAAAGATGCCTGACAAATTCTGAGCCACTCTTAGTCCCCAAAATAAGCTGAACTATGCTAGGAAGAAATACAATTTGTCCCTTTTTTTTTAGGAAGGAACATAAAAAAAAAACAGTGATGAGAATGATGGGGAAGAGTTTGATCCCCTCATTTCTTGTTGACTTTTTTTTTCTCATCAAAGAACTCTCACATCTGGCCAATTTGCATTTGGTGACTGTCATGGTTTATCTCCACCTGGCAACTCAGCACCACACAGCCAATTGCTCACTGTGTCCTGCTGAGATGGGGGAGAGAATCAGAAAGGTAGAAGTAAGAACACTTGTAGGTTAAGATAAAGAAAGTTTAATAGATAAAGCAAAAGCCATGCACGTGCAAGCAAAGTAAAACAAGGAATTAATTTGCTACTTCCCCCTGACAGGTAAGTGTTCAGCTGTCTCCAGGAAAGCCAGGCTCATAATGCGTAATGGTTTCTTGGGAGGACAAATGCCATCCTGTCAAATGTCCCTACCTTTCTTCTTCTTCCCCCACCTTTTTATGCTGAGCATGGTATCATATGATAGAGGATATCCCTCTGGTTAGTTGGGGTCAACCATCCCAGCTGTGTCAATGTTAGTTAAGTAGTGTTGTTTTGAAGTTGAAAACTGGACTGAATTATCAGTCATCTAAACATTACTGTCATAGCAAACTCTTATTTCTTAACTGATACATATTTCTATATTCAGTTGCAACATGTGTCTTGATTCTAAAAGATAAACTTCAATATTTGAGGCTACTGTCTTTGCCTTCTTTTCTATTCAATGGAGAAAAATAGACATCCTGAGGGGAAATTTAGTCTGATCTATCCTAGTCGATGTCCTAACTTTACAGATAAATTTTTTTTTGGAGTGCATATTTCACTCTACTGAATACAAAAGGCAGTATTTCATGATTATTTTCCCATTGCTTTAAATTTACCACTCTATCTTCTAACACATGTAAAAAATACAGTATGTAAGAGAACAGAATCTTCTGAGTTTCAACTCACTGCTGACTGCCCTGGGGACCCAGGGGCAACATGTGACATTTAGATTTTTTTTTTTAATCTCTTTTTGTAGATTCAGATAGACCAACTAGTGTCCAGTAACGGGCAGAAAAAGTAGGACAGAATTTTTGCCTGGAGCAAATTCAAATTTCTTTGCCTCCTGGCTGCTGGAAGCTCACTACACCTGGTATGTGCTCTGCAAATGAACTACCTCCCTGCTGCCAGTCCTTTCGACCTGACGATTTGGCTTGAAATCAAATCATCTAGAATACATCACTAGGAGTCATACGACAAAAGTGATGAACTGATGACTGATATACTGTTATGTGAACAGGACAGCAGCAAAGTGAAACCAAGCTAGATACATAAGAGGACTTTTGGGAAGTTAAGGAATTTCAGAAAGTAACTTTGAGAGGATAAACTGAGGAGTGTTGAAAAGACAGACTTTGATATAGAAAAACTAAAATAAAATAGTCTCCCTGAAATATTTTTTCTGTAATTTATTTTCTTATGTTATATTTTGTCTTTCTTTTGAAATGCAAACATTTTTTCCAAATTTACAGAGTCATGCTTGTATTAGCTCTGCTTAAAAAGTTTAAAGAAAGTGTTTCAGCTTCAGTTTCAGTTTATGCTTTCGTTACACCTTCTCCAAATATTTTCTGCTGTATACAGCTGACACAACCTTTTAAAGAGTAGTAGTACAACTAACTGCTTAATGAAATTATATGACATCTGTCCAAGCACTCAGTTATTCCATCTAATGGAAAGGGAAGGGACAGGAAGGGAAGGGAAGAGAAGGAAAGGGAAGGGGACAAGCATCATGGCCCATATTCTTTCCAGTACATCTTAATATCAAGGTTATCAAATACTTTAAAAATGAAACATGACATCATAAAAACTGAAAGCTGTCACTTGGAATACAAAATGTGTTGATGGAAAATAGCCTACAATCATTGTATCTGAGATGCTTTGCCTTCAGACAGGTAGCAATGCATTTTTCCTTTATGTGTTCTGAACTACCTAATTCAATGTAGCTAAATTAAGAAGACTTTAAATTTTATTTTCCAATCATAAATATTTTAAATCTCTATAGATGAAAAAATCAATTTAGCAGGTGCGAATAACTTGATCTAATACAACTTAAAGTAATCTTCTTTTATATGACTTTAATAAAGAAACATCCAAGAGCTCTTCTATTCTTGGTGGAGTTGGTTGAATATAGGCTGGATTGCAGAGACACAGACAGAAAGGATGAGAGTGTCTGAAACACAGTGGCACAAATGGTTTCAGAATATGTATTCCATTTATTTTTCACTTCAATGAGGACAGATATAAGCACTAATGCTTCAGAGCTGTCAGTAAAATAGTCTCACCAGGTCTATCTACGCTACCAAGTAATGACTACGCTGCCAAATAATAAAAGACCGGGAACAACTCGGAGGATGAGATACCTGTTCATCCACACTCTTTAACTGTTAGCTTTTCCCCTGGCTGTGGTTTGGACACACAGAAATAAAAGCACCCAAAAGAAAGAGATGTGCAATTGGGAGCAAGAGGAGAGCAGGGACTAAGAAAAATATGACACACTTAGGGTCAAGAGAAATCCACCTGTGAAAGGTAGTCTGCAGGTCGAATAAACTCTAATCTTTTATTTGGTAATGCAGACATAGACTGTCAAATTAAATAGATTTTCTAAGAAATATTCACAGGAATATTGATGGCAGAACTGCAACTTTATAATGTAGTTTAATACAGGAAAAGAATCTTATCCCAAGAAAGAAAAAAAAAAAGGAAAAAAATAGTGGATAACTGTTGATAGCATGACAAAGCAAGTAAAATTGTGCAGGGCAAAATTGTCCTTAGTCTATTTAAATAAAAAGGAATTTTCCTAAAAACAGAGGTATAATGACACATATTTGAAGAAGGATAAAAGGGAAAAAGAAAGGAAAATGCAACAAATACCAAAATAATACTCTCATGAAAATCCAAACTTGTAACAATGACTTCCCATAATTTTAGTGGACAGAAATGAGAAGAAAAAGGACTTGTAAACTTAGAAACCAGTTTCATATGAAAGTTATGTATTTCCTTAGTAAATTTAAAATGCTTTGGAATTATGTACATTTGGATGTAAATAAAGTTGACCAAATGAAACTATTGGTTTTATGCATGAGTAGGATCACAAAAATAACATATTCATTTTCTCTCTCTAATAACTCATTTTTAAAAAGGAAAAAATGCTGCACAACAGCAGCTAAAAGAAAGGAGTAAGAAACTGTAAACACAAATGTCAGTGAAGAAAGGAGGAGAGAGGAGGCACTCCAGGCACTGGAGAAGAGATTCCCTTTCAATCAGTGTTGCAGATCATAGTGAGGCAGACTGTCCCTCTGCAGCCCATGGAAGTTTATCGTGGAGTAGTTGGATGCCAAAAGGAGGATGTGACCCCATGGGTATCCTGCAGTGGAGGAGGCTCCTGGAAGGGCCTATGGTTCCTTGGAGAGGGAACCCCATGCTGGAATGGATTTACTGACAGGACTTGTGACCCTGTGGGGGAACCATGCTAGAGCAGTCTGCTCCCAAAGGACTACACCCCATGGAAGAGACCCATTCTGGAACAGTTAATGGAGAATTGCAGCTTGTACAAAAGACTTACATTGAAGAAGTTCACAGAGAACTGTCTCCTGTGGGAGAGACTCTATGGTGGAGCAGAGCTGATTAGTTGCAACCATAATTTGGAATCCTGTTGTTTCAAGAGGAATGATCAGGGTCAAATGTTAAATTAGAACTGAATTTAACCATGCATTTCTCAGCTTCCACACTGTTTATAGTTAAGAACTTTTACTCGTTACTTTTTATATCATATGTTTAAGCAGAAGTTAACTTGAATTCATGACCTGAGACACTGGGCATGTACCCAAATTGGGCATGAGACATACCCTGAGACATGGGACATGTACCTGAGACATTTGGGCAGTACCCAAATACAATAATAATAATTATTTATTTCAAATAACACTTTAAAAAGCAAATATCTAATCATCGCCCTCAATTCTTTTTCTAAAAAAATGTTTAACTATTAATAAAAAAATGAGCAAGTTAATTCATAAATATACTGATTTTGAATCTGAAATTGATTAAGTCTGGTGCATTTAGCTTCAACTGTGCCACTTAGATCTAGCTAAGCATTTTTGTTACTTATAACCACTTTTTGGATAGATAGACACATAGATGTGTAGGCAGGTAACATATGTGGATATGTGAACATTTTCATAACCTTTAAGGGACATACTGTGCTCAGACAATTAAAAATCCCTTTAAATCTTGTGCATTTTTAGGATGTAAATTAATGTAAAAATCTGTATCTTCTCTTAGACTGTTGCATGAAACAGAACACTGTACTAAGAGTCTTGTGTATTAAGAGTCTCATGTATTAAGAGTCTCCAGACAGGACGATTTGTCCACAGAATACAGCATAATTGAAAAATAATAGTGTAAATCCTTAAAATAGAATGGCTGTGTTATCATGATGGTAGCACAGTTAGGTTTTGCTCTTGTCGTGACAGTCAGTATCTATGCTGACATAGATTCTACAGGTATAGTACTACATGTTCTAAAATTACTTCTACCAGCAGTGTTTGATGCAGTGTGAGATACTGGATTATAATATTAACTATTGGCTCAGACCAACTCAATTGTGTGTGTGTGGGGAAGGAACAGGTCAAACTTCACAAAGGTGGAATACTGCCTTATTCCATACTCCAACCTCTTGGAGCCTCCTTGGCCAGTCCTGGAGCAGCTGTCAGTCACCGGACACCAGGAGCACTGCCAGACAGCCCGCTCTGGAGCCCCAGTCCAGCCCCAGGGTGGCCAGAGGGTCAGAAGGGATGCCTAGGGGAGGGTGGCCACAGGGGGTCAGAGCAGATAAAACCAATACTATGAAGCCTCCATGTGGTTATGACCTTTCCGTCTAGACATGTGGAAGCTGAAGGACTCAAGGCAGTAGCTATAATTCTTTCTCTTTCTCTCTCTTTCTTTACTTCATCTCCTAACCTCCTTTCTTGATATTGGGGTAACTTAAAGTTGAGTGGGTTGGATTTTGCTAAGTTGTATGGGTTAGCATATTCTAAGTCAGTGCTTTGTGAAATGCTTTGTTTTGATGGAACGTTGCTCTTTAAACTTTTGCCAATTTCCCTCATTTTCTAAAACTCGCCAGTAAAAGTGTATTTGACCTGTGTAGTATCTCAAAGTATAAAAAGAGCTGATGGCCCTTTTAATATATCTGGGGTCTTACACGCGGACACACTGTACTTCAACTAGTCCTATTCTATTTTTTTTTTTTGGTATGTGTCTCATTGTACTATCTCATATTATCACACCATTAATGTTTACTATAGAAATAGAAATAAATAAATACTTATTTCTGTAAAAATGTATAAATAAATTTCTGTATATTTATATTTCTGTATAAAGAAATATTTATTTCTGTAGCAATGAGTCATAGAGCAGTAACAAAACTTCTTGTTTGTGATATTAAAATTACTTTTCATAGTGTTATGTTGTGGAATCAGAATAGTTATTTGTGATTTGACTGAATAAATCAAGAATGAAGATAAGGCTAAGGACAACATACACGTTCTTTTTATCCATATGGTGATAAAGAAACGCAGAATAACTTATAGTTAAAATATTGATGAACAAATGTTAAAAAATTTTGCCTTTCCTTGTAGTCCTTTTGTAGATAAAAATGTAATTAAAAACTAAGAAATCTTTGTCCATATGAGGGCTACAGCATGAGTCATAATGTTTAAAATAGGAAATATGTAGTAAACCCAAAGAGTCATCGTTTCCATGGGTAGAAACAGTGAGAAAAAATAGTTATTGAACCAAGAATTTGTTCTGAAAATTTCTACTTCAGTTTGAACAAAAAGAACTACATTCTTCAGTGACAAAAATTAACATAAGAGTTAAAGAGCTATGGTGACCTATGCTGGCCAAAGATTTGGCTATAATAACCTTCAGGTAAGAAGGTAGAAGAATTCAATTTTCCAATAAGACAGACTGCAAAACTAACCATTTTTCAGAGGCAGGAAGTAAATAACTATGTCTGTGGCTGAAATGTTCTGTGTCCTGTTTCCAAAAGAAGTATCTTTATTCCAGTTGTTCAAGACCAAGGAAATGAATTAATAGTAGAAATACCTGCAGATTCTTCAAGTATTTTTTTTTCTTACACAATATAATAAAATATCAGCTAAATTAATAAACTGGTTCAAAATGTGTCAGAAGTTACAATCATGAAATACATACAACAGAAGAAATAACTAAAATTGAGCAAAACAGCCAATTGACATCCCACTGGTAAGCTCTGGAACTATACATGTTCTATAGGGAAAGTATCTTATCGAATAGGAACTTTCTCTTAAACTCAGGGAAAAAATGGAAGGCTAGTTGTACTTTCACCTTCAATTACATTTTGACTTTATTTCAAACTACCATCTATAATTGTTAACACCAACGTAAAGGTGAAAATAATTGGTACCTTTACATTGGTTATTCTTCTATTACCTAGATCTCTTCCTCAGGCAAAATATTCTTTTAAATCCATATATTTTGTTTAAGAAACTTAATAAACAAAAGATAAGAATGCTAGAATTTAGATTCTCAGATATAATAGAGTTTATTTGATGAAAAGTGTCCTACATAAAACAATAGTGGTTGTTTTTCTTTTTCCCTTGTGTCTCATATACTTTAATATTAGATTGTTTTTCACAGAAACAAGCAGAAATGTTTTAATAGCTGAACTTAATTATATGTAAATCATAAGTGTTACTTATTCACTAGTGATTTGTGCATATTCCAGCACATTTCTACATTTTGTATTTCTATCTAAATTTCATACTTCAAGGGTTACATCTACAGCTGTTATGTGAAGACTGAGCTTTTTTTTTTTTTTCATTAAAGTAGATTTCCACTGGATTAACCTTGCACTTTCAAAATGTACCATTTAATCAGTGTTGCTATTTTCTTGTAATGGAAAAGAGCAAAGCTTATGACTGTTAGCTTTGTGTAAGCATACTGTACAAACAAGAAAGTTTTCTGCTTGCACTGCAAAGTCAAGAAACCATGGAGAAAAATACTGTAGTATGGAAGATTATATAATTACGAAATAGTGATACTAATTTTTCAGTTGTGTATATTTGAAAAGGTGCAAAGAAAAACTATTTCTTATGTATTTCACATACATATTTTACAAAATGTATACATTACTTTGGAAAATTACTCCAGGGAAAGGATTTCAACCCTGGAGTGTGGTAGACCCTCAGAAGAAGCTGAAATAAATGAGCAAAATTATTTATATGTGGCAAGTATGTGATGCAGTGACTTCAACAAAAAGGCATTCTTTATCATCTTCTAATTCTAAATATCATGCAGCAAAACTTACAGTGAATACAAAAGCTTAAAAAAATTATGGTTATTATTGTGAATTGGTAGTAAAATATACTGTGATATCTTAATCGCTGATAAGTCAAAAAAATGGAAAATATCAGGTTTTGTATTGTTTTAATGGTGATGTATTTTATAATCAGAAATATGCAGAAAGTACGATGGTTCTCAGGTTGAGAAATTCATGGAAACATGGGGAAGAACTTTCATGCTTTGTCGCTCTTTGAGATGATGGTGTGAAGAAGTTGCATGAACTGGCGAGACATCTACTTTTATTCTCCACTCAAACTTAGATTGTATTGTGCTTTGGAGGGTTGTCTGTATTGTGTAAGAGGTATTTTGCCTAAAAATGTCAATCTGTTCTCAATCAGGACTCAATCAACAGGAAACTACAATTAATTTCAATTCAGAGCTTGGAAACTGAGGACCAGAAAACTTTGAGGTATGCCTAGATGAATATAGATATAGTTGGTAAAACTCAGTCACTGAATGCTAATATATCAAATAAGAGGGCTTATAATACATGTTTGAGTATTATATGCCTTTCTACTCTGTCACAAAAGAGATTTATTCTTACAGTAAATCTGGAGTAAATAAGGAAAATCAGACCTTTCCCAACATTTTTTTTTTTTTGGAGATGTGGTGGTTTAATTTAGATGTCATGACAGATTGTTGTATATTAAACTTTAAAAATGATTGTGTTATACAATTTGCAATCAACCTTTCTTAACTTGCTACTTTTGCTTCTTTTAAGTATACATGTCCTCCCACTAAAAAGCCCAAACAAATCCTATCAAAGCTGCAGTTTTGTCTGGTGAACACCAAGATCATTACTTGGTAGTAAGATTTCCTTGCTGATTTCTGTGTACTATTGCTCCTTGATGTACTAATATTAATTAAAATATTTAGAATATTCTACAATTTTTTTATTTTGTTCAGTGCACTTTGCTTTTTAACCCTAACTGAAATAAAGTTTTATATTAACTTTGTTCTGCTTCTCAAACTATTTTAAATCAGCTTTTTATAACTGTATGCACATATTTTCATGAATTGTCTTATAGGTTTCCCCTCCAGTGGCGGTCTGAAAAATAAAAGCTAGACACGATCCCAGTATGGGGGAACTGGAATAGTTTATTGAACACGAGAACACTATTTTAAAGGTATCTGAGGTTGGACATGTTAATGAAGGGGACGAGTTATGTTAATTATGGAATTACACAAGTTTTTACTGCAATTTCTAAATAGTTAATTTTTCTTCCAGTAGGATTACATGGGGCATAGAGGGATTACAGGGGTTTAGACATGGTTTGATACAATCATCTCAAGAGTCCTTTCTGATTTCTGCTGGAGCCAGGCTTGATCCATAAGGTAGAACTTTAACAGGTCTTGTGAGAAGGGTCCAGCTCCTTCAGATCACAAGGTTTTTGTCAGCCCTTGTTTTCCTTTGCTGAAAGCTGGGTTTGGGCTCCCACACCCTCCCCCCTTTTTTTTTTTTTACATTTTTCTCGCTTTCCATAGATTTGGCTATAGCTATGTGTGAACCATGTAGAAAAGTTACTTTTTGTAATGTAAAGATAAAATGAATTCTTTTTTCTTTGTTTTGAACTATGTACTAGCATCTATATAATCATATTTGTTCAGAACTTTGAGGGTCTTGGTTCTATTCTACCTCAGAGAACTCCTCCGGAAAGTTACCTCATATGTTTTAATTTGTGATTTGATTGTAGTTTGACATCCTCAACTTCTTGCTCATTCTGATGTGCACAGCAGATTTAAACATATTTACCTGAGAGTCAAGATATTTCAGTGACATGGTAACCCCTGGTAGCTACAGATTCACAGTGTATAACTCAGTGGTAGGCCAATGATAATTGGTATTGTCTCCTTCCTGACAGACAAACTGTCCCATACTGAATTCCTTCAACTTCAGTTCCTTCAACTGGTTTCTTGTTCCACAACACTGTGATTATGCTGAATCTGTCAATTCAAAGAGTACAAAGTGTCTCTATTCCCATTTTGTAAACCTTGGTACTATTACACGAAGGATGCGGGACTCCCAGAACTGCAGCCAAAAAAAGGGAGGTTTATTACTAAGACATCTCAAGTAGAGAATGGCTCTTGATCTACTTTGTTCACACGACTGCTTACTCATTTTTCACTTCCCAGTTACCAGCCCAAATGTGTAAATGTTACTGAGAACATCACCTTGGAAGGTTGCTTACGTATATCTTTTCAAAATTTGTATGCAAATGTGGTGCACATAACTTTATTTGGGCCTTCTGCCATATACTGTCACAGTGTAGTGATAATATTAATCATTGTTATTTGGAAAAAATTTATTTATCTTACTGATAGTATATACTATATTATTCTGGTGTAATTTACTCTTCACTTTTTATTTTCTTGAGAGAAAGTATAGCTAGTTTTAAACAGCTAATAGTGCTATTGATATCAAATTGATATAGCCTCCATAGTCTTTTATTGAGAATCAATGACATCTGAACCAGATTCATAAGTGCTATCAAATCAATATGTTTGATGCAGTTAGAAATGCTTTGGAGCTATGGTTGAAGACACTCTTTTAATCGTAAAACCAATTTTATGCTTCCCAACTGTTACAAAACCTGTTAGCAAGGAGTTCACCCGAGGGTTATCTAAAGACATTTTACTTAGACCTTAGAGAGTGAAACAATGATGCTCCCAGAACAGAAATGACAGCATTGCCTCTCCTTTTAAAGGATTTATGAGTTTCCTTAACACTCTCAAAAATTTTCCATAACTGCTTTTGTAAAAGGTTTCTTGAGCTATGACCAAAGTGTAAAGTTTCAATCTATTTACTACAACCATACAAGCAACCGCAAAACAAGTAGAATGAAACAGGACTTCTTGTCTGCCTTCATTAGGCTTTGTGGCAATGTGGTTTACTATGTCAGTAATCAACACAGAAAGAGACACTGTACGAGAAATGTGCAAGGCCTCTTATCTTGGGCTCCCACTGCTCAAATTGCAGCTTGCAACCAAGCTACCTGCACCAGATGTGTTCCTCAACACTGCATAGCTTTATGAACAATTAAGACAAGATCCACTGAGCGTACCGATTGTGTTCTCTTTGTCTATGATGAAAGTTTAATCGCTTAGCAAACATGTAGACACTTAAAATTTGTTGTCTATATGAGGCTTAATAGAAAACTTAGTGTTAAAAAGCCCCGTTAGGTTATCCCTGTAATATAATGGGAGTTTAGTTCACAGGTAAATCCTTATATTTTGGTGCCTAAATTTGATTTCTATAGTCTGGATCCCACCTTTTAAATCTGAATGTATCAACTCAGGGATATTTCTAGAGAGGGGAAACAGGTCAGATAAATTGTACTGGAAAATCATTACTTCTGTTCGTTGTCTATAAGGAAGGCTACATGAGAAACTCAGATTTAAATATATGGAAGACATCTACAGTTCTTATCACTGGGGTTCATTTTAGCTGATCAAGAACAGATGACTGGTGTAAATTGACTTATTATAGGTCCTGACACTTACCCTAGTTCTAAATCAGAAGGATAATAGTCTTAAATCCCTGCAAGACCCTTTTCTATGTTCCTGGAATGTTTTAAGATATTAGGTTATTGCAAGTGGCCCTAGATAGCTATTTTTATGTAACTGAACTGCCCCTACAAGCAGAAGACATGATTACATTTAAATAAATGCTAAATTTCATTAATTCAGGAGTATTATTTTTAGCCATCTTTGCTAGAATTTTAGGTAGTTTCTATTCCTCAGTATTCTGTACCAGTGCAAAGCTTAACACCCACTCCCAGGTCTCTCTTTCTATAACCAAACAGGTCAAGAAACTAATTGTGATGCAGTAATTACTAAGTGAAGGGTCCCTTGTATTCTAGAAAAGAAGGAACATATATGTAGTGGTTTGAGAGCCCCAAAATTCAATTCCTGAGTCCAAGCCCCCCTCCCACATCTCAGCCCAGTGTGAGATAGGTTTTCCAGACACAACACAAGACTCAATATGGGGGGAAAGGGAATTATATTGCAATGACTGTACAAATAAATATTACAATACATCATACACAATCATAACTATCTTTTCTATGATAAAGCAGTATTTACAATGGATCAAATCTCTTCTCCCTCCAAATAAAAGTCCAGGAGGGAAGAAGGAAGAGATCCTTTCCACTCTCAGAGCAGCAGTCTCTCTTCCTCCATGCAGCAGTTGTAGCTGGACCTCTTATCATTACACACAAGGGTCTCTAAGCCCCTCTCGGCCCTTCGACTCCAAGCGAGGGTCTTTCTCTTTCGTGGACTGTGTTCACCCAGACAAAGGTCACTTCACCACATCATATCATGAAGTGCAGGAGTCTTCGTGACGGTCCCTATCTTCAGGGGATTCAAGCTCCCTTGAAGAGCTCCTGTGCTCTGTCTCAAAACTGCTAGCTTGGCAGCAGCAGCGGTGGGGGGGGAAGCCCTCCTCCGCATTCCATTCGGCCGTCCCAGTCCAGCTCCAGGACGCCTGAGCTTCTCAGCTCTCTCTCTGCAGTGCATGCTGCACCCCAAGATTCCTCTCAAGCAGGAGTCCACTACTTCTCCTCTCTAGGAGGGGTCTCCAAGGGATTTTGGGGAGTTTGTCTTAGTTCTTACCCCAAAACCCTGTCCATAGAGAATAGTCCTGCTCTGTGCCAGCTCTCTTTCTCTTTCAGACAACTCTGTGTCTTCCTGCTTGGCTGCATGCTTGTTTTGCTGCTCCTTGTCTTATTCTGGCTCTCTGCCACTGTTTCTCTGGTCAGTACTGCTTCTACTGCTGCTCCGTCTGCTGCTCACAGTAGAGAAAAAACTCCCAGCTTCTCAGCTACAGATACTTAGCCCAGTCTAACCCTGTTCCAAGTCCCTGTAGCCCCCAGCCCCCATCTGGGGGAGAGCCCAGCCCCCAGTGGGGTTCCGGGTCCCTTCCTCGTGGCTTAGAACATGGCTCCTTCTTCAATAATGGCTACAGCTACTCTCTTCTTTTCCGGTCTGGGTGATATGTTTATATTTTGCAGGAGCGCTCATTGGCTCAACTCCAAGGGTCACCACCCCCTGGGGGGTTACCGTTTTATAACTCCAGGGTGAAAACCTTTTTTTCCCCCACCACAATATAGTACATGTTCCTGTAGATTTTGTTGATTCATTTAGTTCCTGTTTTTCACCTCTGCAGTGGTTTAAATCATTAAAACGTTAGTTCCCCATCCTGCTCTGCAAGGAACCACAATTAGTAACTAATTTGACAAGACCAAAAAAGGGACTTTTCTATCATCTTTCTTTCAAGGTGACATCAGCATTGTTCCATATTTTCCGCTTTTGTTTTATTGGATTTTTTTTTTATTTATTTCTTGATACATGATAATTTATCAGATAATTTACTCTCTGTGAAAAACATTATTTATTTAGCCTGATTTTGAATTTACATAGTTTCATTTTCAACACTAGTCTCCCACTGTTATCAGATAATGCACTAAATATCATACCACTTTCACAGCTGGCAACAAAATCTAAGATCAATTTCCAAAACACTGAATATATTAGAAATGCGTATAGGGCATTTTGCATCTTGTACGTTAAGAAATACTTTCTATTGAAATTTATATGTTAAATCTTTCCATAAATAATGAATACTTTTCACCAAAATAATATAGATTATTTTCCTTTCTAATGTATTTAAACAGCATTTGTTAAACATTGAGGAAGGTTCGCTTTCAGGTGCTTGAAGAAATACTCTGGTCAACTCAAAAGTTGACTCTCAAAGATGTAGGCAAGGAGATCACCATAGAGACAGTCAAACTAGCTCAGCATTGTGGGAGAAAGCCCTAACTACGAAATGTGGAAAGAACACCTTCAGGAATGAGATCACGACAGCAACCCTCTGGAATTAGACAAATTGGAGACACTTACAGTTTAAGCTTAGGACTTGTGTTTGTTATCATACGATTTCACTTTAAACTTTGTTACTCCCCCATATGCGGCTTCCCTGGACAACACTTTGTTGTCCTGTCCACTGAGCCAGCCCCGCCTCTGTCCTAACCCCACTGGTCATCTCACCCATCTCTCCCAAATCCCTGGGTTCCTGCTGGGTTTTGATCCTCCTGTTTCCTCCATTGGCTAGCCAAGTACCAAGCTGCTCCCTTCCCCCCAAGCCTGTACCCAATCACATCCCACTTCCTGACCCTTCCCTCAGAAGCCTTAAAAACCCTCTGTCACTTTGAATAAATGCTTTTCACCGTAGGACCCTCATAGTGCGTGTACAACTCAGCACAGGGGCTAGCACCATCCGGCCCCGTCTCTGAGAGGCTGTGAGTGGGGAGCCGGTCCCTCGGTCAACCCCTGTCACAACATGACATTTAAAATTTCAAATAGTGACAAATTATGTTACTAGGCACCCAACATGTGATTTGGTTGTCATCAAGTACAGAATACACTAAGATAGCAAATAAATAAACAAACATGAAATACAGTACAATTAGAGGTGTCACCAACAGGGAATCCAGTGTCCTATGTTGCTTCTCAGGTGTTGATTTCTGTGTAACAGGGTCAGTCTTTTCACAGTACTTTGCATGACAACTCTTCACTAAGTTGCTCTAAAGTTTGTAATAACTTTGAGTAACAATGCCTCTTACAGTTATGTAAAGCCTGTTTGTGACTTGTGATGTGTTACAAAAGCTTAGCAATTTCTGTGTAAAATGGAGAAGAGAGAAAACAGGAGAGGAAAGAGGAGATATGGAAAGACAACTCGAGAGAAGAAGAAAAGGCAATTGACAACTTAAACTTCATTATTTCAGTGGGATGATTTCAAAGCCCTTCTCTGCTTAACTCAGTATAGAAACTCAATTTGTATTAAAAGAGACTATCAAATACCACATCCCACTTGTCATCCAGAGGTTGCTTTCCATCAGGTGTCCTAGGAGAAGATACATTTCTTCAATTTTGGATAATTAACTTATTATGACTTGAACTAGAAAAAGATAGACATTATGGGAAGAATTCAGACCACTTACTTTTTATCTTACTCTGATTTAGGCAAAATATGTTTTTTTAGGTTTTGTCTTGTCTGTGGCTTCCTGATCTTGGATGCATATAATATTTTTCAGTCTAGTTAGGCTAAGTTCTCTGGGTACCTAATCACATTTTTCTAGACATGCTCATAAACATTCTTTTTCAAGTCAGTGGATGACTAAGAGCAGCTTTGATTCAAAGATAGACCAGAAGAGGCAAAATTCTGCTTTAATTCCTGGAAAAAACTAATCCATTAGATAAGCTTAAACCATGTCTTAAATAAATGATAGTATTAAATTCAGTGTATGAAACTGTCAGACACTTATATTTAGATGCTGAAGTGTTCAAGTATTCCCATATGAAACAGAACTATTACAAATTCTCTTCCATACACAGACATTTAAATTCATGAATTATCTTAATAAAGATATCTTATCCAAATTATAGAACATAAACAGAGTTATTTATTTTTCTATTCTTCCTATTAAAGCAAAGAATATAAGTCAATACTGTGAGAAAAAATTACATATTTGTGGCCCACACAAAAACCAAATTACTGGTGTAGAGAGATAATTGTGGTGTGTATATTTTATTTCAGAGAGTATTTATGGTCTGCATGCTGAGTGGGCAGGGGACTTGGTAAGAAGACATAGAAAAGCTGACATATTAACTGTTTTCTTCATTATATGAAAATCTATTGACCACAAAAATCCCGGGTCAAGCCACTGAACAGATTGCCCAGAGTATCCAGATACAGAGACCTTCAGAATCTGATTGGACACAATCCTTAACAATCAGCTCTAGGAGTCCCTGCTTTAGAACTAGATCTCAAGTCAACAAGTCTCAGTGTCTTAAAGAAATAGTCTCATCAATAGGCTAAAAAGACAGCTTCCCCAGAAGTCATTCTTCTGTCAGTACCTGACTAGTAGGTGTTTAAAGAATTCTGTTGAACTACTAGAATAGAAAAGTCTTGTAATTTAACTTCTTCATTCTACTTTGTAAGGAACTCTGTCATAGGAAAAATATGTTGCAGCCTAAATACCAGGTGAAGAAACGTTAAGATCGCTTAACTCTGAGATGACTGATCCTTAACACATCTGTGTAGCTTATATTTCTAATGATTGACTCTATGCAGCTTCTGATCTATTGTTAAAGAGCACCAAATTGCCTACAGAGGTATGTATGCTTTTTATATTCAACAACTCAATGCATAAATAAGTAGGTGTTTCTTTTCACAGTTCTAAATTGCTCTCCAAAGGCACTTGCAACTTTCAATTGACCATGTAGGAAGTCCAAGTACTGTGAGTTACTCTGCTTGTCCTGTGAAATACAGATTTAAAGTCAGCTAAACTAGAAGGTAACCTGAGTACTCATCCTGAGACTTTAGGTAAAAGGTTTGAAATGTAATTAAACCTCAGTTTTCTAAATATTAAACATTTTTCACGCACTATTTTGCCTACATTGTCTTATCCATATTCTGTTAATAAGGCTTCTGCTTGAACTTATTCTCCAACTAATTCATAGTGGAAGATTAATTAACTATGTATGCTTATGGAGTGTTGGAACTGAAAGTACTTTAGATAACAAAATAGCTAATGATTTATTTTAAAGATTAGCAATGATACATGAAAAGGCAGAAAAACACCTATGTACCTTTGATGGTGAGGTGAAGTCTCTAACTCTTGATTTGTCTTGCACAATTAGGCCTTTTACCAATCTCCCTTAATGTTTTGAATTCACACTTGTAAATGAAGATTAGTGAACTGGAATATCATAAAAAGTAAAATTGTAAGCATAAGCCAAAATGACTTGTTTCAGACATTCAGCCAGCATGATCATTGAGATAGCCAAATAGTAAGAAAAGTCTACTCAGCAATCACCAAGAAATAACTGAAATAACAGCTTTAAAATCATCCTGAACTGAATTTGGAATGTATTTTTGGTTTAGATACATCAAACTGACTTTTTGTGTTGCTTTAACCTTCAATAATCTGAAAACCTTTGAAAAGACTGTTAAAAATGCTGAGTTTCTCTATCCATTTTCCCCAAAATTGACTATAAATATTTGAGAATGTTAAAGAAAAGTAAATAGTAAGTATTATCTAAATTACTTAATGTACTTTTCATAACCTCATGAATGTAAAGGGAATTTCAGAAAACAGCAGAAGGCTGAAAATGGGGATGGATTTTGAAGGTGGATATCTGGACAATCAGAACTATTTTAAAACAGCATACATCTCTAAAGAGAATAGAACTACTTTTATTATGATTTCAAAGTACAATGGTATTACCAAATCATCTCATTACTAAAACTTTATAGGTGAAGAATTGTGATATTTTTCATCTTAAAAACATCTTTAATGTGTTTTGGACATAGTTCCATTATTTTCATGTGCCGAACATGAAGTTATCAATCCTCTTTATTAAAACATTTGTATTGTCACTTTTCTTACCATCCTTTCTGACCTTTTAGTCTTGATGTCATCTCTAGTTTCTTCTTCGTCTCCATAGATGTTATCCCTCTTAGGTTTCATAAATCTATTTCTTTTTAGAACTTAAAACTTTGCCACTTTTTTTTTTTAAGATCATCCTTAAAAAATCCCATGGCATACTTAAAAAAGAATGATTTTTTGTGTTACTTTTCAGTTATTCGCTCTAGTCCAGCTTCTTAACAACATATTCTTTCTCCTCAGTCTATAATTAAGTGCAAATGAAAATTCACTGAATGGCATCAGATTATTTGGGGAAGTAAAACTTTGCATGCCAGCTCCCTGAATAAGTCTGCTCTCCTGAAGTCCAAATTCCTTGATACATGCCTTCGTGTCTTCCCTAAGGATCTTCAGAAAACCAGAATAACTACAATACTTAGAGTATAATATTACTGTCCAGTGGGATCGAAGTCCACAAAAAACACCATGCATTCAAGCTCTACTATCACGTGGTCACTGTAGTCACAGCTACCACTTACTATCATTATAATAAGACATCTATTCTCTGTTCCAGGACTTGCATTCAACTATTCCTTACACACATTGTCACCTTCTCTGTCTATCTATTTTAAAGATTTGCTATCCGTACATTACAATATTTCAGTTGTTCATGCTACCCTGTTATATATTTACAATTGTCTATGATTTCTTATTGATATTGAGTTTCTTGTTTCTTTCCCATACTGTACACATTACAGCAGGGGCACTTCAGTTGACTGTAGGCTCACTTCACTCTTTCAAGGGAAATGCGAGTATCTCCCATGTTGCCCTTTTCCATCCACATTTTCCTACTTGTCTTCAGACTTTGATCTCCTTTCTCTGATGAATCTTGTTTAAAGCTCTCCTCATTGTGCTAGCAAGAGGAAGCTGTGATGCCTCACTTTATCTAGTGAATCTTATTTCTGTTTAGCAGCTCTTATTCCTTGAAGTGGGTTCATAGTTATAGGAGCCAAAGTCACGAACATGACATCTCTGCAGCCAGCAGTTGACTTACAGGATGTATGTGTTTCTGTTTTCTTTTCCTTAAACAGTATGATTGAGGACATTGCCCCTTTCATCTAACCCTAAGAGTTCCAAACTTCCAGCTCCCATGGTCCTGGAATCTTTGCCCAGCCCTTGCTCAAGCACACCTTTTGAACATTCCTCCTTCTATTTGCCATCAGGCTTAGGCTCCAGACTCTGTCAGATCTCTGCAAAGATTCTTTCACTTGCCCATACATTTTTCCTCATGAGATGTGCTCTTCTCCCTTGTCTCCTTCCTTTTGTGGCTTAGGAGCTTGACTGGAGCATACCTCCTGCAAGTAAAGTTATTCCCAACTCCTACCTAAGAGAAAAGCATCAGTTTCACCCTGCAGCCCAAGACCATCTCGGTATTCCCTCTTAGATCAATAGCTCTGTTAATCTACAAGTCACATGAATTGAACTGTGTTTTTTTGTGTCAGCTGAGCTGACTGGTAGTCTCAAACATCATATCTGGGACTTTGGTGTGACCCTGTTTAGACCAACTGTTGTACGGACTAGCCATACATCTCTTTTGCATGACGTATTTTTAGTACTTTTGGTGTGATGTCGTTCCCTGCCATCAGTTTCCAATAAGAAACTGCATAGAAATCTGTCTATTCTGAGAGCATTCCTGCTTGGCAGTCAACTGTCTCTCTTGGCAGTCACTGTGTCTCAGTTCTCAGATCCTTCATGAGTAGACTTTTGTGCTTTCTATCTGGTGAAAAAAAGGTTTCTTTTTTTTTTCTCCTCTCTCAGTTGGAGGCATTCATGTGAGTACAGCTACAGGGCTCCGGTAATAAGAAGAGATGTGTCTATATAGAAACATATCTCAAAGATTAATTGATACTGAGCCCATTACAATGTTTTTGAATAAGAAATTCCTATGTCTTTTTTTTTTTTTAGTTGTCTTTGATTCTTTAAAGGCATGGTTTGCAAAATATTTTCTATTTAAGAATCCAGCTTATAATTACATGAAATACATGACACTAGTCTGAAAAGGCTAATCCTACTTTTACCATTCTATTCTCTTGATATTCTACTCTAGGCTTATTTCAGCATTTTAGAATCTATAAGATTATAGAACATGATGGTGTAGTGTGTCACCCTACATGGTCAGAAGTTAATTGGTATTTAAAGGCTTTAATTCCCAGAATCCGTCAATGTTTTGAAGTTCTTTTTAACAGTAGAATAGAAAGAGAACAGCAGAATAGGGGCATTACAAGCGTATGAGTGAGAAGTAGGAATTTAGACCTAAGATGTTTAAATAGCTGAACATGTTTCTGTGTGGAGCTCTGTTTTCATGAAATAGATATTTGCCACCTTTAAGAACAGTGAATTGAATCTGTATTTTTCTGTAAGTGCTATAGTAAAATAGTATCTAAGGAGATAAAAATTTAATCTAAATTAAATTTTAATTTCAGTAAGCATGCAGTGAGTAAAAAGTGTAAGTAATAGTTACCCAGGCATCAAAAGAAACAATGCCTAAAATCCCTTGTCTCACTTAGAATGAATTGTAGTTTGTATCTCAAGTGGCAAATCATTCATAACTTTGTACCTCCTGTAGCAATGTTCATTTGAATCACCTGATGTATGCTTTAAATTCAGCATTATTATTGATTAAACATTTGATTAAACTCATTTGATTGTTTATGTCCCTGACTTTTATGAATCAATTTCTTCAGACTAAATGAGCCATTTTCAATCCATGGAAGCTAATTTCCAGTCTGTTGATTTGTTTCCACAGAAAGAAATTTTGAGTACCACCATGCAACTATGTAAAAATTATGAACCTTTTCTTGATGGTCATAAAATACTACCAAATGCTTAAAATTATACGTACTATAAATAGTATTGCAGTAGTTTTTGTTACATCTAGTGGCTAATAAAAATCCCACTGGGCAGTAATATCATGCTCTAACTACTGTAGTTATTCTGATTTTCCAGTTCACTGGCTTGATATTTACCATCTTCTATGTGAGTAAGTATATAGAATATACTCAAAGTCCACAAAAAACACCATGCATTCAAAATAAATGAGCTCTAAGGTAAATGACTTATTTCTATTATGGAGAAATTATAATGATAAATTTCAAATAGAGAAAATGGATTAGTTTTTCAATGGAAACCACATGTTTTGGATTCTTTCAACAGGCTTGCTGCCCTCAGTAAAGTCCTACATAACTTAAAATATCTGTAAATAGATATAATGCATTCTTCTCTGAATACTGTGCGCAATAAATTATATTTTACAAACATTTTAAAAATGTAAATAAATTCAGCAAAAGAATTCTATAATATGTAAACAGATCACTGAACTCTACATATTCCTAGGTTTTAAGGAGCTATGGATAGAAGAATCAAATATATATGCGTATATACATATATATATACATACAAACTTTGATGTAATTTTAGAAGACTGAGTAGGCAATGTTCCGCACTTAATTAAAAACAAAGTAAAATGGCTCAAATTTGCCTAGCATGTCTGCCATCCAGTAACTACAATCCACACGAATGACTTGGGATCAGAATGTAGGTAGATATGATTTTCTTTTCTATTGAAGTATCTTTAAAAATATTCAGAGTTCTAAAATTTTGGTTTCACTGAGAATTAAAATGTATTCTGAAAGAAACTGTGTCTCAGAATACAAAATGTTCTTTGATAAATCTCAATTTTAAGATCCTTGAAGCAATTAATTTGGTTAAATTCTTTATAGATTTTTACATGTGAAGGAATGAGTGTCTGCCTCCTCCATTTGCTCATACCAGGACTCCCTCTTGCCCAACCCAGTGCCCAGGAACCTGTCATCTCTGCCTAGGCTAAGGGACACAGCTGCCACTTTCCTCTGCAGGTTCAACCAAGTCATGAATTTTCCAGGATCACAAGCACACATTCGGGGATTCCTGGGTACCAGCACAGACCCCCTGACTACTTGGCATCCCTGTCCAGATCCCAGCCCCTCTTAACCACCTCACAGGTCCCCTATTCTACGGCTGGTCCAGCTCAGTGCTCACAACAAACATGCAGCAGCCAGACACTTGTCTCACAGGCACCCCGCACTCATGAGTCTCCCACTGAATACCAGCATAGACCATGTCAACAACTGATACCCTTGTTGAGACCTGAGCCCCCTACTCTCCAGCAAGCACAAATTAAAGTTTGTTTGTGAATACACACATCACACACAAAGAAAATTTGGCGAAAATAGTCACTGCCCAGCAGCTGGAATAGGAATAGAGGCTGTGCTAAGTGCCCAAGTGGGCAGTACTAGGTCCTTCACTCACCTCACTCACCCTGTTCCCCTCAGTAGCTGGTTTTTGGAACACACATAATTCCTGTTCCACTGTCTGGGGTCTACAGATCCACACTCACTCCTGTTGCTGACAGAGACCCCAGTGGCTCCAGCAGCTGACGCTATAGTTCGGGGGAGCCCACAGCCCAGGTCTGGCTCCAGTGCCTGATACCAAATATCACACACACACAGGCCTCACCAGAAGCTGGTATTGAGTTCTTTCAGGACACGCACTTGGGATAGAGAGTGAGAGTACACAGAAAGAGAGATAAGATAAAGCATAGTAAGACATGAGAGACAGGACAGACTTCATCAATCAGGTGCAGGGCTCATCCAAAAGAACGTACTCACTTGCTCTGTTTTACACAAAACTGGTGCTTTTCTGCTGATCCCCTTTGTTTTTTTTCCCTGTTCCCCTTCTCCTACACACTGACTCATCAGCTGACACAGTCCCACTGACCCCCTCTGATACGTATGAAACCGAAGTTTTCATCCTTATCAGCTGCAAAGTGTCGCTTTGCCTGCAGCTCCTTGATAGGCCATGAATTATTGTCACTGACCAGGTTGGTTTGTCATTGTCTCCCTCCCTTTCCTTATCCTCCCATTTGAAAAAAACATTTCTACATCCCACATACTCTTACCGATTCATGCCACTGAGAATATGACCTCTCCCTTATGTGTTAGGCAGATTTGTCTCTGCATCTTCTGCTTTGTGGTTTCTTTGATCAGGTGTCCTCAAAGGAGAAGACATGCTCTTCCCACATAAACTTACACTTCCAGATTCTCTCCGCATAAGAGTACATAGGTGTGCAAAGTATATATAAGATTTTTTTGATTGCACTGCCTTTGACATTTGAATATGGGGTCTATCAGACAGCATGAATTACAGGCATGAAAAATTGGAGCTAATGTTACTGTCAAATACATCAAGAATTCACACATTAAAAATCATATTGTACTTTAGAATTACTTTATCAGATTAGATATATCATCAGATGAAGAATCTTTAATAAGAATAAATGTAAGAGCAAAAAGTTGTTCAGATTTCCTATAGTCTTATAGTTGTAATAGTAGGATTCTCCAAGGATCAATTCTGAGACAGTGGATAAAGAACCAGACATGTTGAAAATAATTATTCATAGGTCCAATAGACTTCAGGATGGTTCCTTTATCCCATAGTCCCACAGACATCTCTATTTACCTCATAGTGTTTCTGTCACTGCTGTCTTGGAGTCAAGGAGGCAATTCAGTTCTGGAAAGAACTACATCCAGAAAAAGGAAATGTTCTTATTTTTTCTTATACTTGAGGAAATATATAGTACAGAATTATCATGCTACTCCACAAAGTACTCTGTATAGCATGAAGTAGTAATCATTTACTCAGCATAATAAAGTCTAAAAAAGCCAGTAAGTTCTCCAACATTTAGTGAAAAATTTATTATTTCTCACAAAGCAGTCATTCAGTATATGACCTTGATTTCTATGTTCAAGAGGCACAAAGATAGGAAAGAAACTATATAGTTCAAGAGGCACAAAGATAGGAAAGAAACTATATATAAGCCAAATGGATAAATGTAATCTCAGTGGCATGGGTTTGCCTTTTACAATATACTGCACATATCACTGGTACCAACATCTATTATTACTGAGATAATCCGTCTCTTACGAGATATATGATATCCTCATATCTTCTATTAAAACACTTTCTTTCTTTGCTTGGCTATGGACGAACTCTTCCATCAAACTATCTCAACGATTACTGCATTTTTAAGTTAAATTCAGAATAAATTGTTCTCAGTTTGTATGTAATTTCAAGTTTGTTCCTTCTATTTCAACTCTAAAAGTTGACTTGTATGTCTGAAATTTTTTCAGTTTTTCTGAATACATATCTGGTCTAAGGAAGGAGTATATATTTTCCTACAGACATTGCCTCATTTAATATATTGCAATACTGATATCCCCATTAGAAGCCGGACTGATTTTTCACTGTCCTGTAGCTTTAAATGCAAATGTATTTAACCACTAAGTTTTGAAAACATGCTTTTAGTCTTTTTATCTAAGGTGTTAAATATCTTTAGTTAGTGATATATTGACCTGGATGAGCAAAAATACATTTCATAGTGCCATCAAATAAAAAATTATGTCAAAGATTTACAGCTACAGTGCATGAATACACGACTACATCAAGGGTAAAGTAATTGAAAAATCAGCTTTGTTGTATCCTGCTAATTACAGAGAGTATGAATTAAGAAACTCAGATTCTTTTCTTTGATATCTCTTTTTAACTCAGTACATAACTATAAGCAATTTAGACTTCCTTAGGCTTATTATATTTAATACTCAGAAGGAAAATAAAAGACAATAAAATAATATTCAATTACACTTCAATATTTAAGGGACACTTAATATGTTTTCAAAACACTTTGAGAAACTTCATCATAAATTTTATTTATGTGGGCATATAGCATATATACTTTTTTATATAGAGATATATCCATATGCAGATATAAATTGTGTTCAATGGTGAGAAAAGTTGTTATGGCTTGCCTATAAGACCTTACATTCATTTTAGAATAAGCAGTTCTCTGCTCAGAGACATGAATTTTTCACCTATTTAAATAAGTCATCTACTATAATGAATTCTCTTTAAATTAGAGTTTCATTGAAGGGTGCTGATTACATCTGAATAAAGCAGCAGGGGAAGTTCAGAAAGTTCTTACAGAGTGGGAATTAAAGACAGAATGTAAGCTCTGTGGGGCTTTAACCTTACCTAATTAATACTCCCTCTGAAAACTGCTTAATTCTGACCTTCATTCTTTTTCCGGGTAAAATAAATCAATTTCTGTTTTCTGAAACAAGGTTGAAAAAAAAAAAAAAAAAAAAAAAAAAGAAAAGGTAAATTTGGCATTTTAATCAGTAGCATTTAGTACCAAATTTCTTGTCCGAGGTTTCTGTCAGTGTTTAAAAAAGATAATAAAATAATTTGCTGTGAGAGCAACATCATATTGTTTGTGAGCAAAATTCACAGTTTATTGAAGGTATTGTTTATTATAAATAACTAGAATCACCACCATATCAGAAAAAAAATTTTCGTGTCTTGCTTTCATTGTTCCTATTCTGTGTTTCAAATAGAACTACAAGTACATTAACTAAGTGATCAAGCGTATTTTATGGAGGTAGTTCTCCTTGCAGAAGCTTAAGCACAATTTTCTCCAAGTGCTAGCCATTATTGTCTTAGAGAATTTCAACATATCTCATAGCAAGTTAGAAGCATGGAAACTCTTTTCAGAGAGATGTAAAAATTTTAATCTGGTCCCTTGCAAATTACGTGAGGTTTACTAATCACAGAGATGAAAGAATACCTTTCCTTAAAGAAGTTTTACGGTGGAAACTAATCTATAATTATTTTCTAAAAATGTAGCCTGTTGTAAGACTATTGGTGAGAAGTTAGAGAATAAGTAATATGTGAATAAAGAAAGTTTTTATGCCTGTTTGAGCTGCCTACCTGCTCAGCAATTCAAAGCAGAAGTTATTCTTGATGTAATTGGAAATATAGCTTAAAATGCTGGAGCAGCTCACTGAAATCATAGGAAACGGGCCTGGAATAACCTCTCAAGCAATGGTTTCAGCACACTATTAAAAAAAAAAAAAGATATGTCTCTTTATTTCTCCTAGAAAAATAAATGTTCTTTACAAGCTTTCTGTTACATTTATTGGAAGGTTGTTCTAGCACAAACAGATCTTCATGCCTTTTCATGAAGTGCCTTGGTTTCCTCTTAAAAACACTTCCTGTTACAAGCAAGAGAAACTCTGAGTGTGAGACATTCCTACAAATACACATATACACAACTTGTATATTTTTTCTTTATCTTATTTTTTGATCTGTCTCCTTAACAGAAATTGGAAAAATATGTGTCTGATTCTAAGCCATCCACACAGTCTCCCTTTCAGTCAGAAGAGGAATATGTGCCTCTAAGGTGTTATTCATGTATGTTGGATTACAGCAAGAAGGATCTTCTGCTGGAGGGGTCTATTTCTCTCCCCTAACTAAAAGCAGGCTTATGACTACCTAAGCTTTAGACAGGTCTCTTCTGGAAATCAAAGATAAGGTAATCCAAAGTAGCATAGGCTTTCCTTAAAAACAATAGAGAAATAACTTCACTGGAACCAAATATGAAATTTAAGAAGTAATTGCTTAGATTTGCACATTTGCATTCAAGATATAATTTCAATCATTACTTGGTCCTATGGTTACCTACTACTTAATGAACAATTAAAACATTTCATGAGCAATTTTGTTGGTTTTTTTTTTTAATTTATGTATAGATAATCTAGGATAATCTAGTGTTACAAATTATACACAGGAGACAATGAATTAGAGGCTTTTTTAAAGGATTAAAAAGATAAGTTTATATCCTATTATTTCTTAGATGCTAGAGTCTTTCTAATATCTTCTCTGATCTGCTACACAATGAGTTATAATCCTGACTACTAAAAACATTTTCCTAAATTATACCTTCTTATAATGGTAAATTATTTTCAGATACTAAAGTACTGCTATAATGAATATTGCATTAATAGTTAGGGAAAATAAACCCTTTTCAGGAGACAGAAATAAAATAGATATAGAACAGAGAGAAATTATTTATTGTGATTGATTCTGAGTTGTTGGTTTGAGTGGTAGATCAAGGAAACAATCCTTTCAATGCCTTTGAAAATTATTAGTTGGAGAATTTGCCTCTTCATTCATGAAGTAAAACTTTAACAATGTATATCCTTATAGAAGTATCCATGTAAAAATTATGACATATATCTTTTACATTATTTTTAACAATAATGGGGGGCCCCACCAGGCTGGGGCCAATAAAAGGCACCCCCGCCTCGATAGGTACTGGGGTCAGAGTTCTTGCTTTGTTTGTTCTGTCTGTCTGGTTTTGGTTCTCCTGTGGCTACTGCCCAGGTTAGGCATGTTCTGGATATACTTGCTTTGCTCTGTTACATCCTGAAACGGTGGACAGGACAGAGGGTTGTCCCTGAGTACCTCCTTCAGTTTGTTTATAGGTAGGTGATAATAAAGCAGGAAATGAAAGACTTGCCCAAAGCGATCTAATAGGAACATAGTCCCTATAGCCCTGTGTGGTTGCAAGCTATATGGTACATGCCCCCAGAAGGGTCACCCATACCAGACAGATCAAAACCATGGGACCAGATCTAATACATTCTTGGGCAGGATGACTTCATTAGCCTCCTGGCAGTCATCCTAGGAGAAGGACAACTCCAATCCCAAACCCGGGCAGATGGAGCTCGCTTAGCCCTGTAAGGCCATCCATCTAAGAGAAGGTCACTCTAATCAAACCTACGTCCTGAGGATCTCGCTGCCACCGTCCAAGCTCGCTCGGCCCTGGCAGATGAACCTCGGGATTAAAGGGTGGGTTCAGTTCCACGCACACTGCGTCTCACCTAAAAAATCCATTGCGCAGGCTTGAAGAAAAGATACAAGGACTCCCTGAAACAACATCTCAGCCTTGGCCATATTGATCACCATAACTGGTCTACTCTGGCCTCAAATCGGGAGGCCTGGAGACACACCATCTATAATGCAGCTGTCTCCTTTGAGAACACACGCAGGATCACTCTCGAGGAAAAAAGGCAACGCAGAAAGAACCGTATCTTGCAAAATACACCATCTAAGGAGTCTTTCTGCTGCGCCTTTTGCAATCGGATATGTCTGTCACGTATTGGCCTCATAAGCCACCAGCGTGCCTGTAGCAAAAGTGGATAGTGCCTTCCCAAATCTTCGTTCGCGAAGCCTAGCCATGATTTTTAACATTAAAAAACTAAATATAAAGTTAATTGAGGTTTGGTTTTGGTGTTGGAATCAGATTTTATTTTGTTTGGGGTTTTTTTTTTGGTTTGGGTAATTTAAGGTTTTTCTGAAAGTTGATGTATTTTCTACAGATTTACAGACTTTTTTTCCTAGCAGCTATTTTTTTGTGTTTTCTCTTTAATTTTCTTAATGGGCTGAGTAGAGAGAAGAATAGGCCATAGTATCCTTTATTTTGTTGGAGGTCAGAAGCCTTATGTTTGCTTAGAAACCCATTTTAAACTCTCCAAAACTGTATTTATATTCTTTATGAAATCTAAGATCACACAGAATAATAAAAATACCTAGTGATCATATGGTTCATGTTTCACTTTCTCAAATGCAAATTGTACAGAAATGCAAATTCTGTGACATTGCCACTATCACCGAATATTATCCATTATCTTGCACTGTGAAGTAAACAAGTTTTAATACCATTTATGTAAAATAAAAAAAAAAAATCACTAAATAAAATGAGAGAATAATAGAGTAAATTTTGCTTAAAAAATTGTCTTATTATAAAAACTTTAGCACATGATATGAGAAAAATTAATCTTTGAAAAAGTATGAAAAACATTAATTATGCATAGTATGATAAAACATATTCTTACTATAAGCTATAAACAAATTCATGTATTCCTCCGTTCCATGTATTTTACCTTTTTTAGTATCATATTCTATTTCAAAATTAACTCTTTCTTTATGTATTTTTTTGCATCTAATTTTCCTATACCCTTTCATCCTTTCTTCATCCTTTCATACGCATCCTTTCACTTAGGTAAATATAACATCTTTTAAAGTGATAAGAGGGATTTATATTTATTAATATATTTTCAAAACAATTACTTTTAATGAGCTATGTTCTAGCTATATAACAGGTAGACACATTACCGTTTTAAGTAATCTAAATTAATTAGGATCACAGTAATACAAATTTTAAACTACTAACTATCACTCGTACCATTAAGAAGTCTGTCATGTTCTACTACAGGTGCTTTTCAAACTATTTTATTAGCAGATAGGTAGTGTGTTCCCTATAACACAGTTTCATAATCTTCAATGATGCACAGGTTACTGACATCATGACAGAGATAAGGAGTCATGCGAGTAACATAAATAAGGTTGTTTAGTTTAGAATATGTCTGGGTTTAGAAGATAAGAATTTCAAATAAGAATTTACTGTACAGAGAAGATGAGAGCCCAAGATGACATTAAAAAGATCTGGTTTTTTTCTGGTGGCTAACCTAGTCTTGCTTTGCTCCCCCTGGCTGGGTACTTTAGGACAGTACTCTGGCTGTCAAGGCCTCTGCCCTGCTGGCATGTTATTACACTTGACTTCCCATCAATTAGGGAGCAGCTGGTCCTATCTGCTTTCTGACGCTTTGTACCATTGTTCACAATGTGTTTGAGTTCCTGGTTATTTGCATATTCTCTCTGATATTCACGAGTCTGAGTGTTCATCTGTTAAAAAAATATAAAATTAAAAAATATAAATATGAAAGCAGTAGTATGTGGTAATTGACTGAAGAGTTCCGAGATTCTTAAAGTTGCAGACTCATCTTTAGTGCAGTCTGGCCAAAATCTGCTAAAGCTTATGGTACTCTTGGAAGTGGGCCACCTTCAACTAGCATCATGCTGCACAATTCTTTTTTTTATTATTAGTTTCCCTGACAGTGATCCCTGATGAAGATATAATCCTGACACGTGATAACACAAAAAGTAAGGTTGAAGCCTCTTTCGAATAGAAAAAGTTATTTAAAGAGGGAAATTGTTTTCAGAAAGGAGAGATAAATACGTGCACAGAGGGATACATTTCTGAAACCCACAGAATTAAAAGTAATTCCTACTGGTGTGACCAGTAGGAATCACTAAATTTAAGAGAGTCAACTCAATGCCCATTTGTAGAGAGAGTCTCTACAACTGAATACGTCATCTAGCTGAGGATACAGCAGGATGCTTGTTTAAGGAAAATTTCTAGGTTTAATATAACCTGTTTTCTCATACTTTTCCTGTTGTGATGCTTCTTGAATTCTGCCTCTGCCTCTGCTCTGTTCAGCTATACCCCTCCCTTCGTTTCTACTTTTTCACATCATGTTTCATTTCCCAGGGTTGCCTGTTTTGTTCCCTTGTTATTTGCCTTTTCTCTTGTTTTACCTTTACACTGAAAAGAGCAAGTACAGGTACAGGTCATTTGTATTGTTTAAGTAACTGCTAATTTTGCGTGTGATACCTGTAAAGGCATCATTCTTTATTTGTGTTGACGTGTGTGCTTGTGTATATGCGTGTGTGTAACCCTAGAAATGCCTGCTCAGCCTTGCCCTTGGCTGTATCTAGTGTTGGGGGATCACAACCACCATGCTCTAGCACACCAGGAAGGAGAATGGCTCTGAGTCCTGAAGCTCATCATCCTCAGCTTCCCTTTAACAAGGAGGAACATCACATAGAAGCCATCAAATCACAAGTGCTTTCAGAAGCCTCAAGAAGCTTTCAAGAAAGTGAACATTCAAGAAACTGCATCCTGTGGAAGGGAACCTGCTAGAGAAGTTCAAGAAGAACTGCAGCCCATGGGAAGGACTCACATCAGAAAAGTTCATGGATAACTGTCTCCAGTGGGAGGGACCCCATGCTGGAGCAGAGCAAGAATGTCATGAGTCCTCCCCCCTGAGGAGGAAGAAGTGGCAGAAACAGCACGTGATGAACTGACCCCAGCCCCACCATTCTCCACCCCCTTGCGCCACTTGAGGAGATGAAGTAGAGAAAATTGGGACTGAAGTTCAGCCCAGAAAGAAGGGAGGGATTGGGAGGAAGGTGTTTTAAGGTCTGGTTTTATTTCTCATTGTCCTAGTCCAATTTAATATGTAATATATTAATTGTCCCCAAGCTGCATCTGTTTAGCCCATGACTTTAACTTCTGAGTGATCTCCCTAGCCTTATCTTGACCCATGAACCTTTAGTTATATTTTCTCTCCCCTGTCCAGTTGAGGAGGGTGAGTGATAGAGTGGCTTTGGTGGGCACCTGGCATCCAGTCAGGCTCAACACACTACAACAATATTTATTTCATAATATCACAGTGATGGATTTTCACATAATATTTTCTCAAAAAATAATTAAAGCATGAAAATTTAAGAAATCAGCAAATAAAACTCACCAGGAAGTGATGGACCGGTCACTAGCAATTAAGCCTCACTGATTTCATACAAGTGTGTTTGTTATGCTGTCAACATCCAATATTTCTTAGCACATGGAGTGAAACCTGCGAATATATTCTGCAGTTTTAGAAAGCATTTTTCCCCTCAGAGATAACTACACCTCCTTTCTATCCAGACTGACTAGGCCACACTTCCTTGCTAACTGGGATTTGGTAGGAACTGTTTACAGTTCTCAGTGAAACCCTATGAATTCTCCCTAGCAAGGATCTGGTGAAGAAGTCAAATACTAAAACTGTGTATATTCTAGAGTCTAACTGCATTGTCACATACTCATGTACATGACCATCTTAGAAAGAAAGCAGAAGTAGAAAAGAACACTAAATAAAGGTGTGTAACCCTAAGGGCTGGAGATCATAGGTAAATGGGCTATTTGCTACCATCTATTGATAAACTGGACCAAGAGGTGGAAAAGAGCAACCAGCCCTGTACTAAACATTCTCTCTTACCATGATACAAAGGCTTGGTTGGTTTTGAAAATTTGCTCCAGATTTCCTCATGGGACCCATGAAATACTGCTACAACTTTTCCATCACTGAAAAGCAATCAGTATGACTGTTCTCAGGGAGATCATTGGTAGCTTAAAACTTCATGGTGTCCTCAATTAGAGAGACCCTAGTGTGAAAAATAGAAGATGGCAAAATCATTCATATTTTGTGGGAAGATTGTATCCATGGTAGTTTGTGAGTAATACAGTCATATAGACCAGTAAAATAATATACAGAATATGATCAAGCATATTACCAAACACCCTTTCTAGCAAAATTACACAATGAAATGTGACAATACTGGGGAGACATGAAGGGAGACCTGCAACAGCAAATATCTATAAAATTTGACTGCTCACTACAAAAAAAATTGTTTCCAACTTTTATGATGGACTTTCCTTTGTTTTATTCAGATATGTTTCTTATGTACAGTCTTTAAAAGATTATGTCTAAGTTTTGGGTTGAATTTCACTCATGTCCCTGCAAATATGGAACACAAAATTTCTTTTGATGAGGTTTGATTAGATGAGTTACAGAAGAGAAAAGGTATTATTTGTTTGTATTTGGTCTGTATAATAGATGAGACAAATCAAGGCAAATTAATCATATTCATTTTCCATTTTATTTTATCTTTGTCCGATTTTGCTTTTCTTTTTTTTTTCTTTTCTTTTCTTTCAATAATTACAAATGCATGCTTTCTTCATTGAGCTGTTTAAAACTTATATCAAAGGTCACCTTCATCTGGAACCTTTTGATCTTTAAATGAAAGTAAAATATATTTACTTACTTCTAGATATATGAAAAAGAGTCAAACAGAGTAATGTTACTGAACTTATTTTGTTAATTGTGATCTAATTTTTATCACTTCAAAGTGATGAAGTTAACATCACTTCAAATCTGATCAAATTATATGAGGACACATAAAAAGTGAACAACAAAATACAGTTTATCCTCATCACTAAGTGGGTGGTGAGGAACTTGGGTTTCCCTTAGTTTCTGTATCATATCTGTCAGATGTTGATATATGTTTTGGAAACTCCAGTGTGTTTCAGATGACTGTACAGTCCTCTTTGTAGAGAAGTGAATTAAGCACATGGTGTTTTCCTTATACTGCAATAGGTACCAGAAAGCTCCTACCTCCAGTACACTTTGGTCTCTCTGAAATACATTGGATACTTGGAAGACTAAATCACAAGTATATAATTTTTTCATGGTGATTTAAATTAGCTAATAGATATACATACAACATTAAATATTAAAAGTTAGTTATATAATAAAAATAATCTGTAATTTTCTAACTTTCATATAAACACTCTCATCACCAAACATTTTCTGTAACAGATTATTTACTCACGATGTATCTGCTTTTTTGTGACCAGACATCCTAAGAAAAATAGATGGGTTGATAAGGAATTTCACTTACTTTTTTTTAATTTTCATTATTTTTTGGATTTTTAGCTAGAAAAGCTAAATGCTTTTCATGTTCTTAAAAAATACTGAAGGCAAAGCAATGTAGTATCACTAGATTTTCTAACAAAATGGAACAACAAAATATTTATAGAGTTAAAGAAAGATGCCATGAGTAGACAAAGATCAGAATTCTTTAACCTTGAATGTTTAAAGCTCAGTTAAGCTTCATGCACTTTGGTTTATAGTCATAATGAAACATTATCATTATTTCAGGTGTTTTGGGCTATCCAAGATATTGACATAGAATGATGAATGTGAAACACAACTTACAGAAGTTTTTTTTTCCATTCCAGATGATGACTTTCTTAGTGATAAAACAGAAGATATAATAATGACTGCTTGGGACAGTCCATTTAGGGTTTTAATCATAGAATTGTAGAATGGTTTGGGTTGGAAGACCTTAATTATCATCTTAGGTCCAAGCACCCTGCCATGAACAGGGACATCTTTCACTAGACCAGGTCACTTAAAATCCTGTCCAACCTGACCTTAAACTACCAGGGATGGGGTAGCCATATCCTCTGGGCAAGATGTTCCAGAGTCTTATCACCCTCACAGTAAAGAATTTCTTCCTAGTATCTAATCTAAATCTACCCTCTTTCAGTTTGAAGTAATTATTCCTTGTCCTATCACTACAAGCCCTCGTAAAAAGTCCCTCTCATGTTTTCTTGTAGGCCTCCTTTAGGTACTGTAAGGTTGCTAGAAGGTCTCCTCAGAGCTTTCACCAGGCTAAAGAGCTAGAATTCTCTCAACCTATCTTCACAGGAGAGGTGTTGAAGTCCCAGATGAAACATCATCTTCTTGCCCCTTCTCTGGACTTGCTCTAATAGTTCCATGTTCTTCTTTTGCTCTCAATCAAGACATTTGGGTATAGAAATTCACAAACATACAGCAGAAGCTGTATGGGTGGACTTCTAGATCTACCCAATATTATCCTCCGGATGGCTATTGTAAAATGAGGGGAATGCTCAATAGGAAGATTGAGACAAGACAGTCTATTAACTCATACTTCAGATAACTGGCTGGTGAAGTCCTAGATCACTGTAGAAGTTACTGAGTAAAGAAATAGCTATGCACACAGACACAGTCCTATTATAAACCTCTATCAGAATTGCAACTGGACTTTAAATGTGCAACATCTCTTCTGCTATCTCCCTGTGTTATAACTATTATACTGGCAACAAATAACCTTAAGAAACTTGCACTGCATGTCATGCAGAACTGCAAGAACTTAAAGGACAGCTAAGAAATAGAGTCCCTGGAATGTATAGTACAAGATCAGAATTCGGTTAGCATCACCACTCTGACGAGTGAGCTCATGGAAATTCAGAGTAACTACATTTTTCTCTCAACTTGACAATGAATGATTGCTACTAGCTTCTAAAATGTTCCAAATATATCTGCTTTCAAAAATCAAACAGACTGAGAAAAAGCAATTCATGATTATGAATTCTACGTATGAGAGAAATTCATAGAACAAATATAATAATTACACTTGGGACAAGAAAAATAAAGAAGATCAGTCTGGGAGCAAAAGAGACAACAGTATGGAACAAAAAATGAAATAAAGAAACTGGTGAAGAGTGGGAAGGAATGTCTGATACTTTGAATAAATGTTTTATACCTATATTAGCATATGGTTTGTACCTAAAAAAGAGTTACATTTTGTTTTGAATTTGATCCATATTTTTACCTAAATATAACTAAAACAGTTAAACAAGATGAAATTTGAATAATGAGAGCAAAAAATGCCTACAGACTCTTCTAACAGTGTGACCGGAATCAAAGGAAAATCAAATCAGCAGCTTCAAAGTGCTTACAGTTTTCTGTTTGGACATTCTAGGCAGATCTAGGCACAGACAGAAAAAGCTGTATTCCCAGTTACAAGATGGGTAAGAGGTACTTGGATGATCAGCTTTTCACCTTCAGTTCTTCTCCTGCAATTAAGTTACATATCACCCTCTTTAAAAGGAGTTTTTGTTGCATACATTTGCTAACAGATGGAAGTGTTTTTATGAAAAATCTATAATTCTGGAAGCTAGACAGTACTTCATTCTTAGGCTTCCCTCATCTTCCCCTTAAGGGTGTCTGTTGAAAAATATATTTGTCCCAGTTAGGAAATACATAATAAAACAAGAGAATTATTCAGATAAAATTAATCTAGAAGAAGTGTAAACTCAACAAGGTTTGAGATGAGCCCTCCAAAGGCTTATCTGACCTCCAAGCTATATTTTCAAGTACTAAGCTCATTAAAACAAACAAAATCCCTCCTTACTCTGTGGTATATTCTAGTTTCTGTCGGAAGGTCCTGGGCAGTCTGACCTAACATTAGCTCTGCTCAATGCAACAGGTAGTCAGTATACTGGAGGGCAGCGGTGTTAGGTTCTCAACAGGGTATAGAAGTGGGTTGCTGAGAAATTCGGCAAAGTCAGATAGAAAGTTTTGCTACTGGTGTAGGATTACACCACGTAAAAATGAAAGCTAGAGGCTCAAATTGTCTAGTAAGCAGTTTTGCAGAAAAGAAACAGAGGACCACTATGAATAAAATGGTGAATGTGAGTCAACAGAGAGCACTAGTGATGACAAAAATTCGTCACATATTCATCTGCATTTTTAAGGCCAGAGATAGCTGGTCAAGGAAAATGATTTTACTTCTCAGTGTCATATTTGTGAGGTGGCATCTTTAGTACTGTGTTTAGTTTTGGAGTCCTCAATACAAAAAACCCATGGACAAACTAGAGTGTATGCAGCAGAAGGATACTAAGATGGTCAGGGACATGACATAAGAATTTAGGAAAATTTATTTTCTCAGCCTGATAAAGAAGGCTCAAGGGCTGTTGTCAGGTAATGGGAAGGTATTAGACTAACCATTCTTCTTAGAATTAGAAAATAAACCTAGACTCTTCCTGTAAGTGTGTAGTGATCAGTAAATAGTAGCAGTTACAATTTGCAGCAAGGATAGTTCCAGTTAGATATGACAAAATTCTTCAGAGGGAAAGTAGTTAAAAAATAAGAAGGGTTGTTCTGAGATGACGTGCAGTTTCCATTTCAGAGATTTTTGGAGTTTCCCAGGAGATAGCTCTAAGTCATTTGCCCTCATGTTAAACTCACTTTAAGCAGAAGGTTGAACCATGTGTCATTCAAAGGTTCCACTCAAGTTAACTGTTCTATAAAGATGTGATTCTATGATTACATTTAATCCAGATATCCTTGTGTTGTATGTGAATAATGTGGTTGTTTCAACATGTTTTAATCTTTCTGGATGGGACTTCTCTCATCCCAGGGTTGATCTGTACATTTTAGATGTTTGCATCTGAAGAGTTATAGAGATGATTTGTCCCAGCCTAGGTAAATAATTCTATCAAACAATGGTAAATAATTGTATCGATTGTCAGATTTTGTTATTAAATGCCTATTAATGAAAGCAGATAAACAGACAGGTATTAAATAGATTAGATCCTTACTGATGCTTGAGTCTTCATAAAGGCATGGTTTAGCACAATATTGTTACTAATTATGTAATTAGTGGTTTCACTATTTTCACAGACATGGTGATGTTTGCAAAGAAAAGAAGAAAAGAAAACTCACAAACTGAAAGGTCTTTACCAATCTATCATAGGTGAAAAAGACCTTCATTTTGTGATCATTTCAACTCTGAGCATATTAGCAAAGCACATTAACCATACATTTCAGAAACAGCATCTAACATAGTATTTTAGAATGCTTGCCCAGCATATATAGAGTGTTAGATATAGTTGAAGTAAACTCTTGATGCGCTGAAAGAAAGGACAGGTAGATTTAGAAACAAGGGAGACAAATTATGGACTACAAGTAATTACTTGTTGAAAAGAGGGAAAAAAGATCTGTGATAATTCCTTCAATTAGCTGTTTGAATTGCTGAAACTCATCATTTATGACAGCCATCTTAACATATTTGCATTAGTTCTGATAAAGACGAAATTAAAAAAAATGCCATTTTCCTTTTGTCCCAGAAGGAATTACGTGGCTAAGGTGACTCATAGATTCATAATTTGAAGACCACCATGGCCACCATCAACATATGAGAAGATCTGACTATAAATGAATTTACTTTTCTATAGGAGCACAGTTCATCTTATTTTTAATACAGAATATTCTTTGAGTTATCTGGCCAGTTGATACAGTTTTTAATGACAATCACAAAAAGAAAAAGGTGTATTGCACTTTATGGTTGATTTTGCCTAATCATCTTCAAACCATGTATACTTTGTCAGCCAGTGTGTGTCTGATTTTTGTTTTATTGGACAGAATGTTTTTTCCCAAGGGCTTAATTTTTGTTATTTTGCTAAGATTCATTCCTTTCTAATGCGTGTTTTCAATTGGCACTCTTCTTTCCAGATGAGTTGCTTTGAAATTACGTTTTTTTAAAATATGTTTTGTTGAGTTTTGGCCATTTTGTGATAGTGAAGTGACTCGGTTCATTCAGTCAGAATGTCCAGCTGTGAAAAAAAATATAGATGCCAGACGTCATTGGAATATTAAAAGAAAGGCATTTCTGATTTAAAAAATGTTTGTGTCATACAATTTCCAGACTTTATCATTTGTAGTAAAGTTAGTTTCAAAAATGTGATGTGTTATTATTTCTCTCTCTTCTCCCTTAGAAATTAATTACTTAAGAAAAAATACATATTGGATTTAGTATTTTTAGTTTAATGTTTATTTTGCTGATAAAGCTCCCAACTTTCTTCCTAATTTTTTGTTTACTTTGAAGGAGTCTGTGGCATAATTATAACAATTCCAGATGTTTTCAAAAACAGATTAAATGGAGACTGATGAGTAACTACAGGCTCAGTCCTTTTCTAAGTTGACTTACATCAGTTTAATACTGCTTATACAACTGCTTTTAGATTAGATTGGTTTGGCAGAAAAGTAAACATGTATTACTCTTGGAGGTGAATGCATTTTAAAAAGGTATTGTTTTTTCAGTATCCTACTACACATGTCTGTGAAGCAAAATAACTGATCTGCAGAGAGCAAACTCAATTAAGAGACATTTCAGAACAACCAGCATCTGAATAAGGCATTTGCCAACACAGGGAACCCTGGGCCTTTCCAGAACTCGAATTCCTTCTCCAATGACACCCCAGTGGTTTCAGGGAGATAGGAAGAGGAACAGTCTTTTTCCAGAGCTTTGACATATGATCAGCTGAAGGTATTTGTGGGGAAATCAAAACAAAGTGCTAAACCACCTACCAAAACTAATAATAAACCAACCAAACAACCAATAACAAAATTCCCAAACAAAAACAAAAATAAAAGAACCAACAACAATGAACTGTGAAAAAAACAATCTCCTAGCCAGGCAATCTATAACCTTAAATATTGGCTGCATTGGATGTTATGAACATGCTGACAGAAGCACATCCCCTAGCTATCTTGAAAATGTCAGTAATCATAACAAAGTTGAGGTGATCTGTAGGAACTTAGGAAGGGATAAGGATCTGTGAGCACTTAAAAACTGGAGACCAAATTGTCTACCAATCAGACGAGCTGGCAGATGAGATGTCTTCTAGAAGGAAAAAGAAATCAACTGGGAGGAACAGTGATAAAAGGCAATTTTTGTTTAAAGTGGAACTGATGGAAAAAAACAAATGCAATTAATCTGTGGCACAGAAATAGAATTAACTTAGAGAGAACATATTTTAGACATGCAGAGGTGACAAAACTTTGAAAATGTTACCTCTTCCAAAAGTTTCAGAACTGGGATCCTCCATCATCACTCCTTTTAAGAATATAATATCATTATAAGAAGGTTGCCAGGAGAAGAATGTTGAAAAAAGCTTATATTTAAGACACATTTATAGAAGTAAATATCATTAAAAAAAAATTGTGGAAGCTGAACTAAACATAACATTTCATTATCATTATAAAAGTTGTGTTCTAGCTTATAAAACATGCTAAATAATTTTTTAAAAATGTAATAGAACAGCTAGAATATGCTTAATATTCATTCATTCTCAGGAACAATGTAATTTGATGAGAATTCATCAACAGAATAGATTTCTCTTTTCCTTATCTTTGGGTTTTTTTTTAAACTGTGAAAGTTAAAATGGTTAACATCATCATAAGAGTAGAAATAAAACTTCTCCCCTCTTTCAGCAACTAAGTAACTGGAACAAAACTGAAATATTCAAAGTGACTGAATCTTTTCTGCCCCCCAACAACAGTATTGACAAAATACTCCTGCATTTTCAGTGCTTTAGTGGAAGCTCATTTAAGCACTGTTTAGCTCTTTTGTACATCATATATCCCAACAAAAAGCAGTTCTCTTTATTATACTATCTGACCAGTGATACACTTACAGATGAGCTCTTTTTCATGGTGGTGAATTATCCTTTCTCATACGATAGGTGAAGCTTGATCATCATAGTAAGTGGGAATAAGTAACAATGAGAAAAAAGTGAATATAAAGAAATGTATTTCAAATTATTATGGTAGCTTCAACTAGGAAAAAAATGTTTATCTGAATGCTCTGTTTGTGAAGATTTAGGGGGCTTTTATTTTTAGTACAGAAATTATTCTTAGAAAGTTACCACTTTTTGAAAGAAAAACGAGTTTTACTGTAATCATAACTTTCTGTCTAAATAATGTACATGAAATATTTTATGATAATATTTTTTATACAAACATTAATTATGAGTTTTAATGTATCTCACAATGAACCTTCCCCTTGAGTTACAAAGTCTTAATGGCATACCATACTATATATTCACTACTGAATATCTGTTTTAAGAGGGGCATGACAGTATAAGGTTTTTGCTGTCTTGATATTATAAAAAGTTAATGAATGCTGACACAATTAGGAGAGCAGATTAGCAATAAAACTTTGCTTTTGTTTAAAATTTAGCTTTAAAGCACATGAAAGGTTAAATCAGGCCTGTTAAATCTCTACCCAGTAGAGAAATAAGATGGCAATACAACTTCTCCTGTTGGGCCAAGCCAGTCATGCCATAAAAAAGTTCTCATATTAAATTCTATGGGTGAAGTATTTTATAAAAATGCTAATTAAGGTTTAGCAAAATCTGATTCGCTCTGCATTTACTTTTAAAAAATGTCTGTTCAGCATGGAAAAGTAGGAACATGGCAGATGTTGTGGAAAAATCAGCATCTATTGAGGGCTTCAAGTGTCCTAAAAAAGACTCACTGCCTTTCCGAATAAGATCAAAAGAAGAGAATTTTTGTTAAGAAGGGAAAAAGAAAGTCATTCTAGTGAACAGAAAATCAAATAGCATATGCATCTATTTTTTAAACAATCAGCTGCTGTAAGTGATGTGCATTTTGTTCTGATAGTAATAGCATAAAGATTTATTGTACTTTTACTTCACTCTTTTTAACTATAGAAATAAAAGTAAAGTGTAAGGGAAAAAAATCCTGCTGATTCTGACAAAGTTAAGAGATTGATCCTGACAAGTAACATTATGTAGGACTAATAGCAAATGTGAGGGGAAAAAGCAGACTAAATTTCTAGGCATTAGAGGACGGAACTGTAATCTCTCTGTGTTGACAAAATAAATGTATTTACAGGTAACTGCATAAAAATATTTTTCTGAAAGATCCCAATGGTTCAGATGGTACTCCTCAGTTCCAGATCTGTTTTCAGGGATGCAAAAAATCCACTGATTTCAAAACAACTCCCAAAATAGAAGATAAGTCAGGAAAAAATATCAAGTATGCAAGCCAATACTACTTCAAGGTAAAAATTAAAGTTTGAAAACTTTTTAGCATCACCTCAGATGTTGTCAAATGGACAACAACACACCACAGGGTTTTTTTATTTTTTTAGAAATATACAGATATTTGGACTAAATGCAATAATATTTCCATAAATTATGGTAAACCCCTAGTCTTATGGGAGTTAACAATTTACTTCTGAAAAGTCACTAATTTCTACAAGAGATTGGGAAAAATGCATGGTATACTCCAGGCTTTGTTTGTGAAGTACTTAATTTTATTCTGAAAAAGGCCTTCATTATTGCATAAATGAATGATTACTCCTTCACTAGATTGCACATACATAGTTGAGTCACTTGAATAGCAGAGGCATATTCTCTTGCAATTTTCTTGCCTCAGCCTGGCTTAGATACACCCTAGCTACTGCTGTTTCCAAGATATCACCATTCTCTGATGATGAAGATAATGAACGGAAGACAAGAGGTAATCTTCCATGCTTTCAGAGTTCCACATTCTAGGCAGCAGTTTTACTCCCTAGTCACTCAAATATGACTGAACCCCAAGACTTATGTGAGTGAGGAACTTGTCTAGGTACAAGGATGGAAGTGCTTCCAGTTCAGCATTTGCACTAGGCTTTGTTCTCTGGCAGAAAAATCTATCAAGGTCTTGAATTATTAGAGAGATGGGAATTAACAAGTGAAGTATAAGTGAGAGAAGAAAAAGGGAGATCTTCTTCCATTTGCAATATCCTTCAAATCCTGTCTTCCTTTGCTTTAAAATTATAATTATATGCAATTTATAGTGATGTAATGATGTTTTCATTTTTATTCTCTTTTGTAAAATCAGTATTGTAAGTCAAATATATTATAGTTACTAGAAGAAAAGGGAAAGAGCCCCTCACTACATTCATCGGTATTATAATTTTGAGGGTTTTGTAATCTCTTATTTCTGTAGTAGATAGAGATTCAGAAATTTCCATTCTGCACTACGCACAATAAGACATGGAAGATCTTATGTCTAAAATGGAAAGGAATGACATGGTAGAAGACTATAAAAACTGTAAAAACATGATAATGCTTACCTCAGATCTCAGGATAATGAGACTTTAACTTCTAATTCAGTACGCTTTCTTCTCAAATGTATTTCCTACATAAATATATCTGATGGTCTTGACATATTTTTCTTTTACGTGTTTTACTCAAAGGGAAAAATATCTTGTTGTCAGCTGGCTTCACTTTATGTAATATTATTTTAGATGACCAACTTATTTGCATGGGCATTTGGTTTCATCAGACAGTCTCCTTTTACAGTTTGTGGAGCGTAGTAAACCCTTCTGTTGTGCAATCCCTACAATAAATATCTAAAGCAGAAAAACTCTGGTCTGGGAAATCCTGCTTTTGTCTTGTGTAAGCCTAGTGGCTGAGATACAGAAGAGGAGTTTCAGAGTTCAAAAATATTGGAGACCCAGGGAGGGATAGCATTTTTTTGTAAACCAATTGGAAAAGAATAAAGTTCTTCAAATAGCTTTTTCAGAAGAGCCAGTTGAGTTATGTTGAAAATATTTTATATGAAAATTCAGATATATCTATGCAGGAGAAAACCTGAAGATCCAGAGTGCAAAAAGGTAAAGAATGTTTTAGAAGATTTTTTTATAGAAAACATGATATGTATTGATAAAAAAAATGTTTACTTCTTTCAAGTTAAATGCCAGAATACTAAAACCCAAGTGCAACTCCTTGGGTTGAAGAGCAATCATTTTAACACTACTTACCAGTAGCAGACTTCATGACACTTTGCTACCTAGCAAGACACCTGACAGAGCTCTGTGACTTGGCAACTGCAATAGCTTTACTGAAAAAAGTAAACATTAGGAAACTGTCCAAGTAAATTGCATATCAAGAATAAATCTTCATCTGATTGTTATTTTATATCAGAAATTACTTATGTGGTTATCACGCAGTTATTCTATTTATTTTCTTTCTTACTCTCATTTTTTTCTTTTCCTCAACAAATTACATTTTTTGGTTCTTTTTCTCTAAATCAAGAGTTATAAAATACCGAGTATCGAGACAGCTTATTTTCCCAGATTTCTGAACAATATCTTGAGCCAATATTTATTAGTAATCCTAGAAAATTAAACTGCTTTTTGTAGATACTACTCATGTCTTGGATAAAGAGTTTCACACCCAGAAAATTAGTTCTAGTGGTAGATATTTGTACTGCATAAATTTAAAATGAGGTGAAGTAAAATGCAGGGAAAAATCAGAGATACTGATAAGCTCCAAGCAGCTATTTGGCAGTATGATCACAGATCAGAGCCCTGTGGAGCACGGTGGTGTATATTAATAAATAAGTGTAGACATGGTCTAAATGCCCAGAAGATGTTGAAAAATCTGGTTCAGATAACAATCAAAGAATGCCTTTGGTACTGTATGACAAAAAATTGCATTGATAGTAAAGCAAAGGAGGACAGCGTTCTTTATCTGTTCCTGATGCTTGTGAGGGAAGAAAACATAAAAATACGTATAAGAAAAATGGAAGGAGAATAAAAAATATTAGTCACAAAACTAAAATATTTAACATTTTGCCCTTTTTTTTCAAAAAATATGACAGACTTTCACACAAATAGTCACGAAAGCTTCTATTTCTGAAAAATTATCTAAGCCTCCTTAATACAGTAAAAAATGTCAACAGCAGCTATTTTGACAGGTTTGTTGTCAAGTGATGTGGACAGTAGGAATCAAAAATTCCACTAAAATGTAGCTTTGAGAGGAGTGAACTGGATATCTTATTCCTCAGGAAGCTATCATAGACTAGTTTTTTACTTATTAGAACACACATTAAACCAAAAGTCAGGGTTTCTATAAAGCAGATAGGACCATATTTATGAAAAGCAACTTTTGTTTTGTCCTATTCAGTGGTGCAATAGGAAGTTTTTATCCTTCAAGTAATTACATATGGTTAAAAATTTCTTCACATTCACAGACATCCCCCTTTTTTGTTTGTTTGTTTGTTTGTTTTTGTTCTCATTTGAGTTCGTGGTTGGTTTTGTTGTTTTCTTGGGGTTTGTTTTTTTTGAGAAGGGGAGGAATTATGACAGACACTTTTATTCTAGATTTCATTGTCTTTAATTGTAGTATCTTTGTAGATACAGGATATTGATATAAGAACTCAGGGTTTTGGATGAGAGAATTTTCTGGATGTTACCTGTAACTGACTGTCAGATGCATTTTTATACAAATTTATTTCTTTATGTTCAGATGTGCACACACTCACAAAGAGAGATAGCTAGACAGAGAGATGCATGTGGAAACAAGCCGAGGGACCATACTAATCACTACTTTTCATTAAAGTACCAAAAGCCATGTTAGGACAAGGTCAAATATGCAATTGCTTTGTTAAGATAAGCAAAAGTTCTCCTGCTCTATGACAACAGGTCTTCAATTGTGTATATCTTCAAGTTTCCTCTAGCTTTCTGTCAGGAACATATCAGTCACATACCAGTTCCCTCTCATTTTATCTTGTTACTTAAGGAACTGTCTTTATTTTTCTACAAAGGAAAAATGAAACTTGCAAGTTCTTTAGAAATGAGGGTACCTCCCAACAGATCCCTAACAACAGCAACGGACGAGTCCAAGAAGTGTACCCAAAGGCAGACACATTCAGACACAAATGAAGTACATTAAAATATTGGAGGTTTGGGTTGAAGGGTTGTTGAAATAAATAAATTGGCACAGGTTTTCAGTACATTACAACAGGTCTTTTTTTCGTCATCATTTGTCGTCATTTCTTTTTGGCATAAAATTTGCAATAAGCTGTTTATTATGAGGATTTTTCTGTGTTTCAAGTTCAGACTTCTGAATACATATGAGTGCATTATTTGAAAACTGAGACCTGTTTTGCTCTGCAAACAGAGTTTTGTCATATATAAGTTTACTTGAAAACAATACTGATCTGAAAGCATATTAATGAATCCAGGATACAGACAATACATGCACAACCTTCAAGGCTGAGCAACATTTAGTACCTGTAACTTCTAGTGATAGCTTCTGACATAGTCTGAAACACTGGTCACTAAAAATGTTGGTGAGATGGACTAATAAGACACCATTAAAATTCATTATTCAAGACACAATAGACTGATGAAAGTAGAATCCTATCACCCTGCAGCATCTTGTCATTAGTAAAGTCTGTCCTTGAAATCATGCCTAGTAGTATATCTTTTAACAGACTTCATAAATGTTACTCTATTAAAAATGTTCACAGAAATTTTTAAGATTATATCATTTTAGCCTTGGATTTTATTTTGCGGTTCCTTTCTTCTGTCTTGCTAAGCACTAATCACCTTTTAAGTTGAATGCAATTTTATAGAAGCAAACAGTCTAATAATGTTCCACTTTCACCAACAAATTTATTTACATTAAACCTTAAATTACATTTAGCCTCTATTTATAAAGTAAGAAGATTTATTTTATTCACTTTTATGTCTCCAAATTTTTTTTCAAAGTTAATACAGCTTTGTAGCAGCTGTGCATTTATTTGTCAAAAGTATTCATGTCTGGTTTAAGCTTGGAGAATGATTAGAAATGATTGTTGAAATCATGTTTAATAATTGGTTTGTGCTTTTTTTTTTCTTCACCATTTATGTTTCGTTAAGACATTCTGCATTTACTTGTGGCTGTTCAAGGACCATATTTTGATATCCATCTGTTCTACCATTTCTGTTGCTCTTGAAATACCTTCAGTTCAGTATCCCATCCAATACTGGACTAAAGCTCCACTTCCAGTTTTTATTCATTTTACTCAATTTTGTGTTGCCCTCCTGAATTCCAGTGATGTTCCCTTCCATTTTCTGTCAAACTTTCAGTACAGTGCATGGCACTATACTTTCCCCAGTGTCCTGTGTCTCAACAGCAAAAGGCAAGAAGGCAGATACGACATCTTCCTTTCATGTAATCATCAGTCGTTTTTGCAGTTGTGTCTTTGATCTCCTCTCTATTCTCAATCTCTTCTTAGACATTTCTCCAAACAAATTATTCTTCACTTTGCAGTTCCTAAAGTCATGTTTCCTGTCTCTGATGAGTCCTACAGGCTCTGCAGCTATAAACTCTCTACTCAGAACAATTTAGTTTATAAAGTTTATACATGTTTAAAGCAGATAGCTTAAAATTTGGTGTTCCTATACTCTAAAAACCTCCTTTTGTCTTTACATGCACACTAAATCATTTCTCTCTTGACTTTTGGATTCCTGAACAGAAAGGAAGTTTTAAAAAGTCTCTTTTTTACCTAATGTTACTGATTTGATTTTAAATTTTGCACTGTACTGTATTTATTTGATTAATTTTAAACACAGGTTTGTTTCTGCTTTCAGATCATGGTAAGATGTGCTAGGATAAAAGAAAATGTGTCTTTAAATCCATACAAGTCACTCATATCTATACAACTCCCTCTGATGTCTAACAATATATAGCAATAAAACTCAAAGGAAAATCCAAATCATGAGCAAAAAAAACTCCAAATGCTGCAATGAAGAGTGTTATGGATAATTTCAAGGTCTTGTTTCTTCACAAAGAAGTTCAACAGACAAGCACTTCTAATAGGAATCTTTTGCAGTACCGCCTGTAGATTGATTTTTGCTGTTATAAAATAATAGGATAAATGCATATGAAAACAGTGAAGATATTCAGAAAGCATTAGAAAGTGAGGTATAGATATTATGATTTTAAATGTCTACACATCTACTCATTTACTCTAATGTAGTCATTTAACTATAGAAATAAAATCAGATTGAAACCTAATTTAAAAACCTGTCCAAACAGTTTCCAATTCTACCTCCTACCTCCAGCTAAAATCCCCTCTGTGGTAAATATATGTTTACTTATGTACTTACTAAACAGAATAACCTTAAACATATTTTGTGGTATAGTAAAAGTTCTGTGCTCCATACAATCTACTGTACGGTTTGAGTGCTTCTGTGTAGTCAGAAGCAAAATCAGGCTTCTTTGGTACCTATCATTCACAAAAAGAACTAAAAAGGTAGAAAAAATCCTGTTTAAATTTTGTGATTTAATACCCTGCAAAATTTATTATGTTTTAAAAATCATATTATTTTTCTTATTTACACTTACATAGATGTAATAATATATAACATTTTGCAGAAGAAAAACTAGGAATGAAATAAAGGACAAAAAAAGAAATACTGTTTATTAATTGAAAAAAATAGGTCAAATTTGTGATATTAATTATTTGAGTTTTCAGACAGCTTAGTTAATGATCTCTATTCTAGAAAATCACAATCATGCCTGTCAAGAGATAAAAATATAGTTTAAAATTTTTCTGAAAACAAAACTGTAATCTTTTGTTAAATATTATTCACTGAGTTGTATATCAAATGTGGGATATTTTTCAGATGTTAAAATTGATCATAATTCAAAACAACTTATTTCCCAATAAAACATATAAATGTTTCAAAATGAAAAACAGTTAATAATAAAACTTATAATAAAAAATACAACAGCAACACCACTGATGATGATAATAATAATAATAATAATAATAGAAATAATAATAATAATAATAACAATAATAATAATATACTCAGTGAAAAATATTAATACACTGGTGCTTTTCAGCTGTTAATGGTGGGACCATTAATTTCCAAGCCCAATGGGCAGCTTTCCTGAAAAACTAATGATACAATCTGGCTGCTAATAATTATCACTTAATAGGATGAAAAATGAATTCCAGACATTCAATTGCTGAAAGACACCAAACCTATCAGGACTAAATTGTCTACAATCCTCTCAGCTGTAGTTATATGGCATAGTTGTGTATAAGACTCTTTAAGAAACCTTTCTGAGTCACAGTAATTTTAATTTAAGTAATTTTGGAAACAACTATACACAAGGATCTTGGTACTAAACAAATATTTTCAATTAAAGTATTATCTAAATGGATATTTAAATCTGTTTTGCTTTGTGTGAATTCACGATCTGGAAATATATTCTTTCTAATGCCAGCATACTTCTGCTGATCTCCTTAGCATACACTGCTAGCAGCTGAGAATAAAATTTTGTATAAGGAATGTAGGTTAACTTAAAAAAACATTTTCTGGACTGAGTCTGTGGAAAATTATGAATTAATAAAATATTAATCATTCATAGTCCTTAACAGACACATTGCAATGAGAACTAGTGATAAACAGTATATTTTACTGCCAAAAATGAATTAACTCAGTGAAATTAAGAATTGCACTTATTAACTTAGATATTAACTTAAAAATACTGAAACTAAAATCTAAAATGAACCTACAAATTACCTCAGATTACACAAAAGAACCATAAACCATTTTGCATCTGTTATGTATTAATTTACCCACCCAATTCATAGGAATGTTATCACTGCTGAGCCCAATGTTTGGGCTTCAAAGGAACATTGAAATTGCACACCGAGGAGAATACAAGTTGGGTAAGATGTATCTGTAACAACTATTGGCAGAAATTTCAGCTCTTATGGTTTTCTCTTTATGCCTCTGAAAATAAAACACCTGTCAGGTAGAAGGTAGGCTTTACTCCATTTTTGTGTTTCACTTCATTCTGTGGCTGCTGATAGGAAAAACTTATTTTAAGATCTATATACACTGAAAATTATTCTTTATTGTTCTGTGCAGATTTATACACTTTCTGTTTATCTGTTTTTGGTAGAGTCAAACTGTATCTACCAAACAGTTTGGTGGTTTGGTTTTTTTTTAGAGGGGGGGGTCATTTTAACACCACAGGTGAACATCAACAGCATTTATACATCCACACTTAACCTACCAGCCTCTCATGGTTCTGTACCTACTGAGAAACAGCACTTCTGCAGGTGGGATGAAACTCTTCCAGGAGCATGTCTGCTAGGAACAATAAAAAGTTGTAGGATTATACACAGTGGTAATGTTAGTTCACTTGGGAACATGAACTGAACAGACAAAAAAGAAAAACAAAATCAGCATGATAACCTACTGACACTAGGATCCCAATGTGATGATCTCATCTGTCCTGGAAGAACACCACTACTGGTAGCCATGGTGACTACTCCAATGTTAGTCCCACTGCATATAAACATAGACTCTTCCAAGAACCAGCTCTCTGATGGTAACTGACCACATACTTGATAAGATAGTATGACATAAACTACCTTTTAGTGAGCTATATTTTTGTTTCTTTTTATGTCTCCATGTAAGAAAGACTAGTTTTAAGAAAGAGATTTTAAAGTAAAGGACAGTGAACTTTAAATTCTGGATTTAATAATTGCTAATTTGTCAGTAATTGCTAATCTGGCTGCCAGTTAAGGAGAACAGCTCTCTGAGAGGTTCCATTTCATGTGGTGCTTTTTTTCTGGTATGTTCCTTATGAACTCTTTGTATGTGATATTTGTTTACTGAGGCTAGGTCAGATACCTGCCTCACATAAAAAACTACTTGTTCTATTAGCTAATTTCAAAGCAGTAACCACTGCAAAATTTCAACTCTAATTTTTTCAAATTCAGTTTTGATTACAAAAAGAAAACAAATCAGCCATTTAGTAATAGAGTTCATTTATTAATAAAAAATAATGTCTAACTGTTTATTGGAAAGGAAAAATGTCACTTGAAGTATTCAAAGGCTATTTTTCTAAAGCTGAATGCAGGAAGATTTGTTTCCTTAAGTGGCTACAGAATGAAAATAATTCCAAATGTTTCCAAAAATTTGTATTCACTTTAAAAGCAGTTTTATGGTCAGGGATAAGGTTTCTTTGCCTGTGACAATGTTTTTATCTGCTTGAAGAATGGAAAAAAAATGTATCCTAGGGAAATTATGGCGACCTGTAAATAGCAAATAAATTTTTGTGGAGGGCTTTGTGTTTGTTTGGTGTTTTTTTCTGTTTTTTTGTTTTTTTTTTTTTTTTAGTTTTTTTAAAGCAATAACCACAATAAGTAGTACAATGACCAGTCTGCAGGCTGAAAATTCTTGATAAAGGATTCCTCAAGCAATTTTGAAAAAGTTTTAAAATCTAAGGTGGGTAATTATGAAATTGGTAAAAAGCTAGATTTGTTGAAAATATATTTTCAAGAATCAATTCTTAAGATTGGAAGGGATCTTTACTCCTTGTCCTACTGCACCAGCCTCTACTGAAAAGTTTGTCCCCATCTTAAAAGTCCCTTTTCAATTACTGGAAAGCTGCTAGAAGCCCTTCCTAGAGCTTTCTCTTCTCTGTGCTGAACAACCCCAGCTCTCTCAGTCTGTTTTCATAGGAGAGCCTTAATCCCTCTGATCATTTGTGCAACCTTCCTCTGGACTCCCTGCAACAGGTCCACGCCCTTCTAATTTTGGGGGCCCCAGAGCTGGATGCAGCACTCCAAGTGGTGTCTCATGAGAGCAGAGTAGAGGGGATGAATCACCTCCCTTGACCTGCTGGCCTCGTTGCTTTTAATGGAGCCCAGGACACAATCAGCTTTCTGGGCTGCAAGTGCACACTGCCAGCTTACGTCCAGCCTCTCACCCACCAACACCCCCAAATCCTTCTTGTTGGGGCTGCTCTCAATCCATTTATTGCCCAGCCTGGGGGCAACCCCCAACACTGGGGGTTGCCCCCACCCAGGTGCAGGACCTCACCCTTGGCCTTGAACCTCACAAGATTCACATGGGACCACTTCTCAAACAGGTCCAGGACCCTCTGGGTAGCATTCTGTCCCTCAGGAGTGTCAACCACACATGTGCTTTGATCTTCCTTTCCTGTCTAATGCACCTGTAGAAGCCCTTCTTACTACTCTTTACATACCTTGCCAAGTTCAGCTCCAGGTACACCTTGGCCATCCTGACCTCATCTATACACAACTGGGCAGCATCTTTATACTCTTCTCAGGATACCTGTCCCTGCTTTCACTGCCTGTACTTTTCCTTCTTACCCTTATTTTGACCAGCAAGTCTTTACTCACCCATGCCAGTCTCTTACCTTCCTTCATTTCTTACACCTAGGGATTGAGAGCTCTTTCATGCTATATGAAATGTCCTTAAAGAACTGTTCTGCTTCCTTGTCCCTGAGGGCAGTTTTGCCATGAATCCTATTGACTAACTGCTTGAACAGCTGGAACTGAGATTCTTTTATAGGGGACTCAGTCAGGGCACTTGCTGTGGTTATCAAGCCTGTATTTATTCACTGGTGAGAGACATGATATAATGCAGGGCCTAAATCAGAGCTAAGGAGTAGAAGAGATAAAACAGAAGCCTGTGACTGTTATCTGGATGTTCTTATTCTGTTGAGTATCTCCCAGAGTTGCTGTCGCATACACATTCATAACTGTATGGACCTGTTTTTTAATGTTCCTGTCAGATACTTATTTACATTTATCTCTCAGGTTTATGGGTGGAATTAATCTGCTCTAACCTGAGAATGTGTAGATTAGATGTCTAAGCCTGAGTAGGTCACCTTAGACTTGTCTTATTTTAATATAGCGAAATAAATGTCTTCCTGATGTAACTGATCTTATTTTGTTAGAAGATGACGTAAATTACATGAACGACTCTCCGAAGTGTCTGATTTTACCTCTGACTGTAAAGGTAGTTTGGCATTTTTAAACAGATTCATTAATGTAAAATTTTTACATCTAAGACTGAATTGAATCCTTTGCTTAATTGCTTGAGATGAATATGCTCAGCACTGTGACTTACTTGATGTGGTATTCTGTTTCACCAATTTTCTGCCCTTCCAGATATTCTTATATTAATTTCAATACAAACACTCAGCATAGGATTAACCTCACTGGCAATTCTCTATCTGTGACTTTTTCTAGAGGAAGACGTATATATGAGCAAGCCACCTTAATTTTTAGTTTACAATGGACACCTAATTAGTTTTTGGGGTTTGATATCCATATGAGCTTGTCATGGCTTATTCCCCAAAAGCATTTTTTTTTAAATCATGTAAAAGTTCCCCTCAAAACTATCTCAGATATCTTTCCTTAAGATTTCTAAAATAAGACAGTTGATTCTTAACTGTTCTGCTCTCAAAACCAAGAAATTTTCAGCATGTGCAACTGTAAGAGAATTGCAAATTAGTCAGAGGAAATGTTATTCTTACTCAACTAACTGCATCCATGTACAAGTGTCCTGGTTTTGGCTGGGTTAGAGCTAACTTCTTCTCAGTAGCTGGTATAGTGCTGTGATTTGGATTCAGTATGAGAATATGTTGATAACACACTGAAGTTTTGCTTCTTGTTAAATGCTGTTCATCCTAAGACAAGGACTGTTTTTGTGTTTCATGCTCTAACAGTGAGGAAGTACACAAAAAATCCTGGGAGGGAGCATAACCGGGGCAGGTGACCTGAACTGGTCAATGCCCAATATAAAAACTGGGAGAGGTACCTGGAAGGGGGGCCAGTCGGGGTGCAGGGACAGGGTCTGGCATTGGCCAGAATGCAGTGAACAATTTTATTTGGCATCCCTTGTTTTTCCTTGAGTCTTATTTTTTTCCTTTTATTAATATTACTATTATTATATTTTACTTTTGTTTCAATTATTAAACTGTTCTTATCTCAACCTACAAGTTTTACTTTTGATTTCCCTATCCATTCCACTAGGATTAAGGGAGTAAGGTGATCAGCTGCATGGTGCTTGGTTGCCATCTGGGCTTAAACCATGACAAGTTGGGCATCTAGTGTAATTCCTCCAAGAAAATTCCCTCTATTGTCATAGAAAGAAAATAGGCATTTCCAAAGTAGGAAACAACTTGGCAACAACCTTATACTTTTTAGACAGTGAGATTTAAGTGAGACAAATCCGAAATGGGTAAAGAATACTTTACATATGCATACAGGTCAATCTGCACATACTGAAGTTCAGATATGTATTCTCTATTGTTTTGGGAAATGCATATCATCTACAAAGGTTGTTTAGCTCTGTAAAATAGGAATATGATATTTTTCTATTTTGGAAACTAAATATAGAGAGTAGTTGCTATGTTTATGATGCCATTAGCAGACTATGAAAGGTATTTGGCTGATAAAAGATAATTTGGCTGAAGTAGATAAAAATGGAGGTCTTTCCACCAAACAACAAACACCTAGCTGATGGTCACTGAGCAGGAATATGTTTATCTGGGCTTCTTCCCTAACAAGTAGGAAGAGATAGTCCTCCTTAGATGTTGTTATGCCTAATACTAAGTTGCTTTTTAAAGTCTCTTTTTTCACCTTCAACTAACTACAGAGTGAGTTCATGATAAATAGAATCCCAAAGTATTTGAATAGGTGGCTAGAATTAAGGAAAATGAAACAAGGTCAGACAACGAAGTCTAAGGAATCAAAATTGCACATTCAAATATGTGTCTCCAAAGGGGACACTGTTTCTCCAGTAAATATATATATTAAGGAAGTTTGTGACAAGGAACAATCAAGATGTGATCTCTCAATGGAATTTTCACACTAGAGCCAGATGTTTTTATTTACAAGAGACATTTCTCAAGACAGGTAATTGCATTTTCACCTTTCCAGCACCAGGAATTTTGAAGAAAATTATATATAATTAATATATACATATTGTGTGTATATGTGTATACATAGAAATATGTATATACATTATTTTGTTGTGGTTTTTATATTCAATTTGAAAGAAGATGAGCATATCCTGCAGGAAAAGCTAGATGGTGTAAGACAACCTGTCAGTAAGATGCAAAGTAATGACATGTGACTATTTTTCTCAGGACTATCTTCCTTCAATCTGATTTACTTTTAGCAATATTAATTCTTTACCATTTTTTTCACATCATCTCACACAGCTTTACTATCATGATAGAAGCAGGTGACAGACCCTGTCTACTGAATCAGCACAGTACTTGTACTAGATCAGCAAAACATAAAAGGTCTTACTCACCAAGTAAGACCTAAATATTCTTGAGCTATGACAAGCATGTAGACTCAGCAAATACACTTCAAAGGAAACGTAGATGTTAAAAAGGAGAGTGATCATGGATTCTTTTATAAATGCCTTTAAAGACTACAAAACCTGTCACACTGTGAATTCAAGCAGCTTAAATAGGTTGGTATGATAATTTAGGACTTAAATTAATTGTTTTAAACCAACTGATTTTGGTATTTTTGTTTATTTGTTTTTCTTATATTGAGATGAGAGTGGCTGAACATATTTGCTGTTAAATAGATGAAAACTTACATAGGTTTTATTCTCACAGTTAAGTTATAAATTCCATACCACAGGCATTAGTACACAATTTGGTATAAACTGTGTTGCTATAACTCTTCCACTTCATAAGAAATAAAAAAATAAAATTGCTGTACATAGAGCTGTAATGCAGTGATTCCCCTTTTGTTTTCTGTATTAATATTCTGCCCACCAGACCAAACAGAAACATTCTCTGAATAGAGTATTGGAGTATTGGAGTATTTCTGAAGTAAAATTGGATCAGTTGCAAGAGGAGAAGTCACTGTTCTTTCCACAGTAGTAGTTTACCTAGAATCCCCAAAGTACAAATATGTGTCTAAATCCCTTTGGCAGAGAAGGGAATTGAAATTTTCCATAATCTGAGTCCTCAAACCACTGACCTAAGGGACTGCAGAAAAACACTCTTATCACAGAATCACAAAATTATTCATTATTCATCTTCAGTTACCCCAAATAGTTTCTTCCATTATTTTCTTTTTTTTTTCTTTTCCCCTCCAAGCAGAGTAGCTGGTAAATTTATCCTACTTTTAAACACATATAGAGAAAATTTTAACTCAGGAAAAAAATGCATACAATTATATATCTCTAAATGCTATACAATTTGAAAAAAAAAACAACAATAAAACTTCTTCTGAGAAGGGACTGAAAATTTCCCAAGTCCTCAATTTCTATCTCCAGCATAAGTCCAACCTTACTATTCACATGTACAAAAATGGAGTACAGGGATCTTTACTGCACTGTGGAAGTTCTCTGCAGGACAATCTTGTCTTTTTTTTTTTTTTTTAATAAAATTATGCTACTCCTCTGCTCAGTCTAATATTCACTGGTCCATCTGATAAGTCTGCTAGTGTGTCCGTGTCGATTTGTAGAATCATAGAATCAGCCAGGTTGGAAAGGACCTCTAAGATCTTCAAGTCCAACCCTTGGTCCACTACCACCGTGGTTACTAGATAATTGCACTAAGTGCCATATCCAGTCTCATCTTAAAAATCTCCAGAGACGAAGAATTCACCACTTCTCTGGGCAGCCCATTACAATGCCTGATTACCCTCTCTGTAAAGAATTTCTTTCTAATATCTAACCTAAACCTCCCCTGGCAGAGTTTAATATCGTGCCTTCTTGTCCTACTGCTGGTTACCTGGGAGAAGAGACCAACCCCCACCTGGCCACAACTTCATTTCAAGGAGTTGTAGAGAGTGATGAGGTCTCCCCTGAGCCTGCTCTTCTCCAGGCTGAACAATCCCACCTCCTTCAGCCTCTCCTCATAGGACTTGTGCTCCAGTCCTTTCACCAGCCTTGTTGCTCTTCTCTGGACCTGCTCCAGCACCTCAATATCCTTCCTGAACTGAGGGGCCCAGAACTGGACACAGTACTCCAGGTATGGCCTCACAAGCACCGAGTCCAGGGGAAGAATCACTTCCCTGGTCCTGCTGGCCACACTGTTCCTGATAGAGGCCAGGATGTCATTGGCCTTCTTGGCCACCTGGGTACGTTGCTGGCTCATGTTCAGCTTCTTGTCAATCCAAACTACCAGGTCCCTTTCTGCCTGGCTGATCTCCAGCCACTCTGTCCCCAGCCTGTAGTGCTGCATGGGGTTGTTGTGGCCAAAGTGCAGGACCCAGCACTTGGCCTTGTTGAACCTCATCTTGTTGGATTCAGCCCACCTCTCCAGCTTGTCCAGGTCCTTCTGCAGAGCCCTCCTGCCTTCCAGATGATCGACACTCTGCCCCAACTTGGTGTCATCTGCAAATTTGCTGATGGTGGACTCAATCCCCTCATCTAAATCATCGATAAAGATATTAAACAGAACTGGACCCAACACTGATCCCTGGGGGACATCACTAGTGACCGACCACCACCTGGATGCAGCACCATTCACCATCACTCTCTGGGCCTGACCATCCAGCCAGTTCTTAACCCAGCAGAGAGTGCCCCTGCCCAAGATGTGGGCTACCAGCTTTTTCAGGAGAACGCTGAAAGGCATTGCATTGTCAAAGGCTTTGCTGAAGTCCAGGTAGACTACTATAAATTACTACTGTAAGTAGTAATTTATAGATTAGCATCTGAGCTTGTGAAGTGAGCCATATCCATCAATGTGCATGGAATTTTATAGGGTAGAACTAAAATTTACCTTATTCTCTTTAACCCTGTAGGACAAATCAGGAAGTAATTAAACTGGCTAAACTAAGAACTATAAAATGTCATTTGTTTACTTAGAATATATATCAATAAAGCATTATTGGCTAAAAATAAGTATATTCATTTGATTACTTTGAAATAAATATTCATTGTTAAAATCAAAATTAAATATATCTCTACATTATTAAATCTCAGTATATACTATTTAATATTAAATTAACAGTGAGTTATTATGTCATAAAGTAATACAACCTTTTTATCCATTAGTGGGTAGTTATAACATGATAACGTAATTCAGATTAATTTTTTTCTTCATATTATTTGCAGCCAATACAGAAGTAAATATAGACATTGTTTCTATTAAGAACTTCAAAACTGTGAAGATGGTGCAAAGTTTCTTAATGTTGAAATTTTTCTTTAGAAACAAGTGATCTATGTAGTTCTATATTGTTCTCAAACAAAAATCTCTGGTCAACAACTAAAAAAAAAAAATTAATTCCATAGTTAGTTACAACAATCATGAAGCCTTGTAAATGAGGGTGATGGAAATTATTTTTTCAGCTCTGGATATTGAAAAGTCAAAGTTAGTTTTATTTCCTCATTGACAAATATACCAAACAAAGAAATCTTTCTACACAAAGTGACAATTATGGACTTATTACCATAAATAGTTTGTTTCATTTTTTCATTGATGCTCAAATGTTTATAGTACATGAATAAATTCAATGAGAAAAAAAAATCTAAAAAAAAAAATAAAAATTGGGACATGTGCAGAATAGTTTGTACCATATATATAAAAAAAGGCTGATAAGGATGGTCTGAGGAGTTTGATAAAATAATCCAAGATAGCTGAATACAAAAAAACCTTGCTGACTTATGAAAAAAAGCAACCCATGGAATTTAAAAGACTGATGCTTATTTTTGCAGTGGTTCCTGCAAAGAAATCTTTCTAAAAGAGGCTTTCATACTGTCTCTTTATAGATCTCAATGAAATAATTGTGATAAATAATTCATATACTGATGATTTTTTAGTTTTATTTTCCATGGGGAATGGAAAATAATTTATTTGATTACTCCACTAAGCATATAGACACTATATGGCTATGTCCTGTGAAACATTTACTCGTTTATTTTTCTGATGGCCAGAGGGTCACAAGCACATGAAGATTCAGCTTTGTCAAAACAATTGTAAACCATGGTCACCATTGTTACATAAAATACAACTTTGCTAGTTCATAATGAACAAAATAAGATCCTAAAAAAGTATAATTATTCTTTGTTTTCAGGGTAACATTTTCTGTACTATATTGTGCCCATTTTTATAGAATCATTTGCCTGACAAGCGTCATTCATATGAATTGGCAAATTTCTCCTTTGCTGCTATTCGGCACTTTTGGTCTGTCACTTAGAGACCAGTGTTCAGACAGTCAGCAAATTTCTCCTAAAGCAAATTCTGTGTTTTTAGGAGAAACTAGATGACAACTGATACTATTTCCACAGAATAGGCAGCTGAGAACTGGTTTGACTTTTAGTCACCTCTTGTTGCTCTTCAGTTGACTTTTTGCATTTACTATACCTCCATAATCATGACAGCAGTGGAAGAAGAGAAAACCTTGTCCATCAAAAAACAGCTTCTGACTCACTTTCTCGCTTACATGACTACTCTCCCACCCCTTAGGTTGAAATTGCAACTAAAATACAATTGTCTCTTTTCCTAGATGATAGACTTGGTTGGCCACTGTAAATGTGTAAATTCATTACTTGAACTCAATGAAAGTGCTTCTGCCTCTCCTTTCCCTGCTTTCAAAATGAGTTGAAGTGAGAACGGCACTGTGAACTGTGCAGAATATTATATCAAGTTCTCATGAAAATTTTAGTTACACAGCCTTTCCTCTGGACAATGGTCCTGAGTAACATGTTAGGAAGAGAAACATTATTTTGCAGAGCTTCAAGTCACAGTCACCTCACTCTTTTTTTTGTTTTAACCTAAGATGGTTAATTTCTGTGCTTTTTTTCCTGTATAAACGAAAGAATTCCTACTATGTTTCCATGAAAAATATTCAGTCATTCTCACCTTTTCATTATGACCAGAATTTCACCACAAACACAAGGAAAGAGAGACTAGTGAGATTTTGCATTATATATTACCGGGAACAACTGTTTATTTTGTGCTGAACACATTCAGCTTGCTTCAGTATGTGCTTAGTAGATGTGGCATGTCTGTTCCTGTATAATATTAATACACATTGATGTTTCCTATGTTTATCTCAAAACAGGATTACTAAAGGAAAATAAACACAAACACATACATTATATATATATATATATATATATTATTATTAATAACATATGTCGGCAGATGACTAAGCCCTGTCCTTGTATTTAACTAACTGAACAGAACATGAAAAAACACGACAACATGAGGTTAACATGAGAAAATGCTGAGCATAACAAATTAGAAAATAATAACCTGACAAAACTTTCAGACTGTACTGTGAGAAATTACAGGATTTTGTGTGGGGCTAAGGGAAGTCATGTGAGACAGACACACTTCTCAGCTAACTGGAGGGGAGCAATGAGGACCTACTGGGTACTGTGCAAGGCTAACAGGGCCTCAGTAATCCTGTCAGAAATACCAACTTGTGGTACCAATGCAGCAGACCTGAGACTAAAAGGGAACACTCCAGATGTGAACTATTTAGATGGGAGAAGAAAAAAGGAGAGAGAAACGTGGATGAGGGAGGAATAAACGCGGAAAAGTGGAGAGATGGGAAGCTACAAGTGTCTGATAGACTCAGCCATTTCGCTTTTCTGCTGAGCTCTGTTCCTAGTGATTTCAGTCTGTCCAAACTTCTTACTGAACTTTACTTCTCACTTCACTCTGTGAGTGTGCTCTGTACTCTGAGATCATGTATGTAACTGGTAGTGAACTTTAGGTCAAATATGGATATAGGTACCAGCAATTGGAGAGACAGAGGTCTCTATCTGAGGTCTCTATCTGTGGTTAGCTGCAGGATAGACCTGAGTTTTGTGTATATCTGCATGTATGTTCTGCCATGAAACTTCCAGTCGGACTAGCCAGTGTGTAGAAGAAGCCTAGGAAAGATCCAGGGTCTGAGTTTCTGCATGAGTTGCAGACCTAGGATTCAGGTATGGTTGTTAAGTGAATTTAAAACCTGTGCTAATAATCAAGAGACCTGTGACTGTGAGTTAAGGAGTAAGTGTGACTATCTATCAACAAAAACCTTCAGTCCTGATCAACTGGAGGGGTGAAACAGCATTTAGTGTTGTCTGTGTTCCTGCGTTAAAGGTTTTGTTGGTTTCTGTGTCTGTATATGTGTGTGTACACATGTGCTTGTGTGTGTGTACACATGCACACAGATCTTTTGGGGACATTTATTTACTGGTTGGATCTACTGATGGAAAGAGTAGCAGCTACAACTAGTAGACTGGGATTCCCCGGGGAGTGAGTGTGTACCAAATTGAGCTCTAGCAGACTGGGAAAGAGGAATTCCCAGTGCCCTGAGGACCATCAGATTCAGTTTTTTAACAGAGAGGAGCATGGGGAAATTTAGTTTAAGCACTTTGATAGTTGTATTCTTGCATTTGAGCTTTATTTGTTTTGAGCTTTACCTGAACTGAGATGAGCTTTACCGTGAAATACTACTGCTTATAAAATGCTGAAAATCAAACAAGAACCTTTACTGAGCAGCTCTGATATGCTATTTGCATTTCCTGCATTTCTCCTGCTGTGTGCTCCAGGCTGCTTCTTTTGTGAAATTCAATGTCAGTGTTAAGAAACATATTAGATATAGAAGTGAAATTCAAGGACAAGTCCGGGAGAAAACAAATACAATCTAACCTGATTGCAATTCTTAGGTACCCAGCTGCTGAAACATAGACAGGTATTGAATATGAAATATTTTCTTCTCTCTTCAATATGTGAGAATAATTGGGATTTTGGATTTAAGACCAGAACAGGCTGAGTGCTGAACAGATTGTTGCCCTTATCATGCAGTTACATAGTGCCATGTCATTACAAATGTTGAGGTCAGGGTGACATTTTAAATTGCTTGTTTAACTCAAGGTTGTAGGACAGTATGTTTGACAACAGAATCTATGGACCTGAAACCTCTCCTAAAGACAAATGTTTACAAATTTTCCTCTATATATGAATATGTGTACTTTTGCAATTTTTCTTTGGAAATCTACCCAAGTGAATAGGAGTTAATCAAATTTTTGTCCATCTTTTAATACTATTTTCTTTCCTAACCAAACTTTTCTAAGTTTCAGGTGGTCTAAGATATCTGAAGATGCTTTTTGAGTTGTATACTGAGAAACTCTCTTTAAGGCAGACAGAACTTTCACATGATAGCAGAGTAACTATAGAGAAATGCAGGGGTTAAGCAGGCTTTATGTACCATTGATAGGAACTTAGATATTGAGCTTGAATCTTAATGGTGTTTAAGACCATTTTAGCTTCTCATAGTGGTCTAAGAGTATGTATAAACTCATAGGAAATTTGGGTTATGCTCTACCTGTGTTCTAGACTCTTTTTACCAGTGAGAAAGTGGCTAAATTGTTCCTTGTGAGGTGAATTTATTGGTAAATATATCTCTTCCCACAACAAAAAAAATGGTCATCTAAAAATATCAACCATCTGTTGAAAGATATTTTAGAAGTCTATATGTTTGTCTTAATTGCCTACTTAAAATGACTGAAATAATCCTCCCATCCATCCCTTCCTATTATCTAGGATTATGAATAAGTCTTTAAACAAATTTACAGTCTTTTAAAGGCCTGATTCTCAGCTGGTATAAATTACCATAAGAAGTGTGTAAATTGGCAAACCTCTGGTGCTAGTAAAGCTGAGAACTAACTAAGAAACTTCCCAATACTCCAGCGTAAACTCTTCAATAGTTTGTTTAAAATAATGCATTACTTCCAGGATGGATTATTGGAATATAAATGTGTTTCCCTATGGAGGTAAAAATGGTTGACATTTACTGTCTCAGTAGATCTCTGATAAATTTCCATAGGGCTTTCTTACACAGAATTTCAAACTGCTAAGTATGTTATCTTTATGTCTATTTACACAATAGACAATAACAGCCACGATTTTAAACCAACATTATTTTATTTAATTAAAAGTAATTAGAAAAATAATCCAGTTACGCTTATTTAGCTGTGAAGATTCTTTTGCTGTGAGCATGAATGGTGCTCATACACTTTAAAAATAAATTCTGACTAGATATGTTGATTTTTTTATGCTTCTAACAGAGTCAGAGTCAGAGTTTCATTTCTTGCACTTTCAGTTATACTGTACCATACTAGACTGCTTATCTTTTTCTTTTTTTTTTTTCAAGTGAGTTTCATAATCTGTATGTAAAAGTTTAACAGGTTGAACCTACTTCATGTCCATGAGATATACCAACATCCTTTCCAGTGACACTCTGAAACATATGACGAGTTATGTAAGTATTTTGGGACACCTATACTCACAGAAGAAGGATACAATGACTTTGTACTCTTTAGGGTGGAAAGTGTGTCTCTTCTACAAGCAGAATTGCAGAGTGGAACATCAAGAAACATAATATACAGGAAACTTGATTCTTCTCTCAGGATCACACTGTAGCTCGCTTTTACCTATGGAAGAATCCAAAAAGATGGAGACATTTGCCTATAACACTGCTTGCTTTGATTGGGTTGTTTGAGACCAAATGCATAAAATATTTTTAAAAAGTTGTATAATTTATAGTGTTCTGATGGAAGTATGTACCCAATACAGAAAAGTCATTCAACTCATATTAAAATACTCCCAAATTTACTCCTAATACCTAAGAAATAGATATCCAGGTACCAGTTCACCTTTTCAATTATATATTTGCTTAAATTTCCCTACAGGTGATCATTAGGAAGGCCAGAACTGTACTTTTCATCACCACAAGCAATATCAGAGAACTCGCATCTTGCTAATAATATGTCCAGATTAAAGACAAAAGTAACAATCTTGAATTACATCCGTCAATATTGGATCCTAATTATAGCATCTTTTTCACTAGAAATTCAGATTATAGTTAGTATTAATCACAGTTTATGTTGTTCATATTTATTGATAGCAACATAGAGAAAGTAACTTTACTTCAATATTTATGTCATTTTGCTTTTCTGCACTCTAATTTCAACATATTTTGAACAAATTATTCTTTGAGAATTTTAAAAGCACTTTGACAAACAAGAATGAAAATTGCTATGTAAAAGCTTATTTCACTTTTTATAGAATGCATTCTATGAAGGTCTTCATTTATTCCAAATAACAGATCTGGAAAGACACATATGTTGCTTCTTGTTTATAAGATATTTGGTAGCTGTCAGAAAAGTTTGAGAAAAAAGACCCTACCAAAAAAGAACTAAAATATGAGGATTTATTTAAAGATATTTTTTTAAGAGATTGCAAAAATATAGTAGTCCCTTAAGTTAGAAGCAGGGTACAGGGCAATTACATTCTGAGGATTAGTAAGCAAAATAAATGTAGAGGAATAATTCCTGGAATCTGTCGTATTTGCATAATCTTTCCTATATATTTTATGCATAGTCTAAATAATGTTTCATTTTAATAAATTAGTGGTGAGTTAGGACAAATACCTAATAATTTTTCAGTTTCATGGCTGCTTGTATTGGGCCTGGATGTCATGGAGTTTTTATCGCGTAGCACCACTCATAGTGCTGTTTTGTGTTTGTAACCAGAAGAGCGTCGATAACCTACCAGTGTCTTGGCTGCACAGCATCAGCTCTGTTTCTCCAACCCCTTCCCTCTCTCCAAAGGCCTGTAGTCTGGGGGTATGCAAGAGGCTGGGAGGGGCACAGTCAGGACAGCTAACCCAGGCTGACCAAAGGCATGTTCCATACCATAGTGCTCAGCAATAAAAGCTAAGAGAAAGGAAACAGTGAGGGATACTAATTATTAAAGTATTCTCTTTACAGAGAAACCTACTACCCAGGAAGGAGCTGGATGTCACCCACAGATGGAAAGTAGATGATAAATATTTTTGCCTTTATTTGCTTCTATGTGTGACCTTTGCTTTTATTTATTAAACTGTCTTTGTCTCGACCCATGAGCTTTTTGTCTTACTTTTTTCCCCTGTCCCGCTGAAGAAAGGAAATGACAGAATGGTGTGGGGGCAAGCCAAGGTCACTCCATCCCATTAAGGCTTCCAGCTTTCAGGTATTTGTGGAGATTATTATCTTCATTTAAATAATTTCTTGTTTCAGTTTTCTTCTGGAGTTGAAAAGCAAGGAAGAGAAAAACAGACCTAAATGCCAATCATTCTGTTGCATGTTGAGACAAAACAAGGCAGAAATATAATTACTGGGAAGTTTCAATATAAAGATCACAAAAAGGACACCAACAAATCTCCTGTTTTCAATTCTAGAAAGATGACTGAGCTTTTGTAAACAAATAACTCCCTTGCTATAGTCTAGTTTCTCTTCTTTGCCTATTATAATCTGAGAAAAATGTCCAAAGTAAAAGAAATACCTTCATCAGTAGTTTAGTCTGCCTAGTTCTTTGTCTGAAATTGTTTTCTGAACTTGTGTTAATAAATGATGAATGGAAACACTGTCTGAGCTGATGGTTTTCTATCAAGGACCCTACAGATCTACTGAAGTTTCTATGCAGCGCTGCTCCGCCGAATGACAAAGTGAATCCATTAAAGTGGGTCAAGTTTAGCATTAGTAATAACATAAAACTTGATTTCTTATGAGAATTAATTTTCATAAAAAGAAATATTTCTGCAAATATTTACTGGCAGACATACTGTGTTAATGACTGAAGGTACTTTTTAGGTGCAGTAACTGTAGGGATTTCCACAAATATTATTCTTCTAGTGATTATGTGGAGAATAAGAAGAATTTTAAACAAAAAAATTAAAACCAGTACCTTTCAATTCAAGCTTTAATTGCATTGAATACTATATACTAAATGACATGCTTGAAATGTTGTAAGAACTGCCCTTCACATGTCCTGATGAAGCAAATCCCAAATAAGTGTCCTATTTTTAAAGCACATGACAATAAAATATAGCAGCATAAAGTCAAACAGAAGTAACTGAAGATAACAAAGATAAAATCCAAAATGTTTCAAGTTAATTTTGCATTGATCTGCTAATTGTTTCATAGATTGGAGGTCAGACCAAAATAAGGACTTAGCTACTCAAATGCACAGCCTTTTCAATATATAAGACTATTCAGTAATAAAAGTTATTAATAATAACAATAAAAAAAAATCTGGAAAAAGCTAAAGTTAAACCAGTAAATTTTGTGTGCAGTTTTGATTATTTTAGACATTAACAATATCTTTAGAAAGAAACTTTAAAATCAAGACCTATAGAGATTCTACATGCCAAGAATCAGTTGTGACCCTGAATACTTCCAGTCATTAAATTTAGACATGGTGGTAACTGATGCTCATCGGCAGATTAATTTGTTATTTGCAAATTACCTCAACATAACCAAAATTTCCTAAGAAGGGATAGTGTGAATATCTTTGCATTCAGTTCCTGTTTAAGTACAACAAACCTGCAAAAATACGTTCTTCTGCCATTTAAAAAATGCATTTACTAAACACACCAACAAACTCATCCAGATCTGAACTAAGTAGCGTTGCCATTATTTATCACTTTATTTTCAAACACTGTCGTAGGACGACAGAATTGTAACTTCTTTTATTCAATTGATTTTTATTGAAGCATTCATCTAGATCAGGAAACAGGGGTGAAGTTCCTGTCATAGCCTGAGGACATTCCCTTCTTCTCTGACAAAAAGTACCATAATAACTGGGCAATGCATTTCCATAAGTAAAAATATTCCTTACCCATTTTGAGAAAGTTGTTGCAATGTGTAAAAAGATGTATTTTTCTTTACTATTATTATTTAATTTGAAATATACTATTTCAGAACAGAAATTATGATATCTGGGATTGTACCTTGGGAAAAACTAGAGGACTTAGACCCAATTAGCTTTTCTTTTTATTTCACTATGGGAGATTTAAGCTTCATGCATCCTCAGTAACACAGAGGCAAAGTGAATACTTGCCTTTTCCCATTGTATCTGACAGAATGGAATTTTTTTCTATAACGGAAGCTCAAGTGTGATTCATGGGCAATATCTGTTTTGAGTAGGTAGCATCTTGTCTTCACCAAGGGCAAGTCCTGCTCAACCAACCTGGTGGTACACTGCAATGGAGTGACTACATCAATGGGTAAGGGAAGATAAATGAACAGATGTCATTTATCCGGACTTCTGTAAGGCCTTTAACCTGATCCCTACATCATCCTCCTCTCTAAATTGGAGAGATATGGAGTCAATGGGTCCATCTCTCTGAGACTGTTGTTGGACAGTGTCACCCAGAGGGTAGCAATCAGTGTTTCAGAGTCCTGATTGAGATCTGTGACAATGTACCTCAGGGGTCCATTGTGGGACCAGTGTTATTTAATATATTCATTAATGACACAGACAAAGGGATCAAGTGCAACCTCAGCAAATTTACAGATGACATCAGTGGTGTGCCTGACACACCTGGAATGCCATCCAGAGGGTCCTGGACAAGCTCGAGAAGTGGGCCCATGGGAATACCATGAGGTTTAAAAAGGCCAAGTGCAAGGTGTTGCAGTTGGATCAGATCAACCCCTAGTATCAATACAGGCTGGGGGATGAACAGATCATGAGCAGCCCTGCTGAGGACTTGGAGGTGCTGGCGGATGAGAAGCTGGACATGAACCAGCAATGTGCACTTATAGCCTAGAAAGCCAACCATATTCTGGACTACCTTGAAAGAACCATGGCTGGTTGAGGAAGATGATTCTGCCCCTCTTCTCCACTCTCATGAGACCCCACTGACAGTGCTGCATCCAGCTCTCGGGTCCCCAGCACAGGAAAGACATTGATTTGTTGGACCGAGTCCAGAGGAGGGCCACCAAGATGATTATAGGGATGGAGCACCTTCTATGAGGAAAGGCTGAGAGAATTGGGCTGTTCAGTTTGGAAAAGAGAGGGTTTCAGGGTGATCTAATTGCGGCCTTCCAGAATCTCAAGGGAGCCTACAAGAAAGATGGGGAGAGACTTTTTACAAGAGCATGTAGTGATACAGCAAGGGGAAATGACTTAAAACTGAAAGAGAATATGTTTAGATTAAATACTAGGAAAAAAATTTTACTGTTAGGGTGAAAAGGCATTGGATCAGCTTCCCAGAGAAATTGTGGATGCCTCATTCCTTGAAGTGCTCAAGAATCATAGGTTGAATGCGGCTTTGAGTAACCTGCTCTAGTATAATGCTGGGGCCTGAAGAACTGGCCTTGAGCCAAAGTTGACCCATAATCTGAACTTTCCAACCTAGTATTGTGTTTAGCCATATATCTGCTTATTAACCAACATGCTATGTAATCCTTAGTAATGCTTTAAGAATACACGTTTATGCTTATTAGCACAGTATATTATTAAAAATTAATAAGGCTTGAATGTGCTTTAAATATGCCTTTTATTTCCAGCCAACATTGTCAAAAACAGTAGGGCCTCACATGGCCGCAGCTGGTTCATATTTGAGATATCAATGTAGCCTCTGCTGGGAGGGAGGAGGGAGAACATGGAAGGAGGGGTGAGGGGAAGGTGTTTTTAAGACTGTTTTATTTCTCATTCTTTGGCTCTTATCCTGTTAGTAATAAATTTAAGTAAGATCGCCACTTTGAGTCTGTTTTGCCTGTGAAGGTAATCAGTAAGTGACCTCTCCCAGCTGTTAGCTCAACTCATGAATCCTTAGCTGTTTTTTTTCCTCTCTTCTCTAGTCCAGTTGCAGAGGGAGAGTGAGAGAGCAGCTTTAGTGGGTACCTGGTATCTGGCCAGGGTCAGCCCACTACGAGCTTCTAAAAGAAGCCATCCCTGTAGTTCCCCACCGCTACCAAAACACAGCCACAGAAACCCAATACACTTGCATACAGGTTGTACAAATGCATAGCAAAATCTCATCTGTGTTCTTCATCTTTACACACTTTGTTGTATTGGACAGTTCGTATAGTGACACCTGCCTTTACATACAGGCATGTGTGTCAGTGTGTTTTGGGGTCAGCTTCAGTGAAGTTTTTTTTGAAGTGCACTGCCACTCTTACCCAAGGTATGTGCAAAGAGCACTTTTTTCTATTCAAAGCAAAGGGCAATGTGGGCTGTGTCACAGAGCTGCTTGTCCAGGACCCAGCATCCAATCAGGGTCAACCCTGCAATAGAGTTACACACCAAGAAACCACTATTGCTTTACATATCCAAAAAGTAGCAAAAATAACACACACACATACACACACACACTAAAAAGGACTAAAAGCTAATTTTTTGGTGTTATGAAGTAATCATATCAAAAGGGACTTTACTGTAATTTTCACAGGGGTGTTAATATCTGCTTATTATCTACTCATTGCCTGCTCAGAAAAGGGAGGAAAAGTGCATACAACCTTTGAATTTTTAACTAAGGGGAGAATAAGATGAAAAAAAAAAAAAGTAGAGATGGGAGAAACTGAGACATCAAGCTGAGTAAACGGCTGACTAACAACCTAATAATTTTTTTAGCCTCTTCCTTTGTTTTCACTCCAGATACAGTACATCTGTTCATAGGCCTGACTTGTTATGTCATGTTCGATTTAGTCTGTACAGGGCAGGAATGCTCTTTGTGCTGCATCTAGGTGGTATATGACATATTTCATGCGAAAATGAAATATGCCAGTCGAAGAAGTGGCGTTCATCTCAGTAAGCAGAAGTCAAACACTGTAAAACATTTTCGTAGAGCTGGGCTCATGTGTTTCACCAAGGTGAAGGACAATTGCCTTTTGAAGGCAGGTATTTGTATGCAGTCCACGAAGAGTTTAAGACAGTTATTATGAGTAGGTTTGGCAGCACTAATGAAATTAACTTTTCTATCTTACCAAAATGAACACAACAAATTTTCTTGTTTAAAAACTTAAATTTTATTTCTCATTTTTTTGTACTTTTTCCAAATTCCTAATCATTAAGTGGACTACTAATAATATAAAATAAAATAGTATAGAATAAAACAGAACTAGTACCACTTCTAAGGAAAGATATGTTTAAGCTGCCATGAGTTGCACAGTGAACTCTATCTGGAGGGAAAAAAAAAAGAGAGAAAGACAGAGAGAGCTAGAATGCTACTATGTAGAAATCTATCTCTAGGGAAAAAGATAAATGTTGTATTTCCAAGAATATACATGTTCTCCACTTAATCTGTGGAAATTTAACATATTTCACACAAAATTTCCATCCATTTTTGGCCAGATAAGAATTGTTCAATTGCTTATAGTTGATTGGTTGTTTTTTGGTTGTTTGTGTTTTGGTTTTTTGTTTTTTTTAAAGGGAATTATAAAAAGCTTTTCTTTCTTTCTTTTTTTTTCTTCCTTTCTTTCTTTGTTTTTCTTTCTTTTTTTCTTTTCTTTTCTCTCTTTCTCTCTTTTTCTCTTTTGCTCTTTCTCTCTTTCCCTCTTTCCCAAGGGCACCTAACTGGAAGATAATCAATACTTTTTTCATGTTCTGCTAAGATAGGAAAAAATGTTAAAAATTTATATGTTTTCATTGTTTTTATTATAATTTCAAACTAATATTTGTTAGATAAACTGTTAGCTTTTTGATGATAAATAAGCAACAAATAAATGAAGTTTATGACTGGGTTATCAAGCAGTATGTATCAGTCCTTGCACCATGAAGACTAAAAACCACCTCAATCTTTATAAATTTTCAGACTAAAATGACTTCCCTGTTCCAGCTGAACTTTATCACTAATCAGCGTACAACCATGTCCTGTTAACATATGTCTGGTAATATCACTCTCCAGTTCACATTGCAGTTTTAATAAAACTGAGTAGCTAAAACTGAAGACAAAATTTTAGTCTTGGAGTAATTTATTTTATATGTCAGAGTAAGACTATTCTGTTCAGCAGTTTGATTTCTTTTATGCTTCTATCATTTTCTTCTGTTTTCCTTTTTACCACTGATCGTGCTCATTAATATATAGACTTTTCTTTGCAATTTACCTTTTCCATCTGAACCTGTATCTTTAGTTTATTTATACTCATTTTAGTATTACTTTTTTTTAAAGAAGGGGGCTGGAATGCAGGAAGGAGAGTAGGGATAAATATAACCTATGACATTAATTCTACTGAATCTCAAGAAGAATGAGGAGGAAAAGAATGTAGAACCATTGCAAAAATCAATGAAAAGGGCTGAAAGTTCTGAAATATTTATTTTAAATTTAAGAAAATATGTTGTCTAGATTTTTTTTTTTTTTGAGTATTGAATTTTCTTGCCAGTATAGAAAAGCTTTATGGTTAGGAAGAAATAATTTTCCACCATTCAAAAGTTCTGGTGATCACATTAGAAAGAGCTTTCTCATGAAAGATAAAATATATGGATTAAAATGATTGAGCCTTTCACATCTCACAGAAGAACATATGAGCTTTAATTTCTAATCTCCTGAAACACTATGCATTCAGAGTTCAGCAATGTTTCTATAAAATCTATTTGATAAAAGGATATCTCTAGCTCACTGTTAAAGATGTGCTATAAACAGTTGTCTTCAGGAAAAACTGTATCTGTAAACTCTAAAATCTCAAGAAGTACTTACCAGGAGGCAGAGTTAAGATACCTGGACTTGAGAAAAAAAGTGAGATTTGAGTAACACTAATGTTGTCAGAAATCCTGCCTGAATAATATTGTCAGAAATTCACCATTCTGTCTTGTTTTAACTACCTGGACAGTATTTGGGTCTGAGCCTCGTGATCAGAATCGCAGAGGATGAATGAGACCATTGGTGATATTTGTGCTTCAGTCTTGGCTGGATCTGCAGCCATGTGGCAAGAGCCATTTGCTCCCTCACTTGCACGGGAATACAGTATCTGTGGGGAGCAGGGAAGGACTGCTGCATGGCCAGCATTCCCACCAGAAAAGGAGTCTGGCTTACTCCAGATTAAGACCTGGGAGGTGTAACAACCAGATTAGGGGCAAGTGTTGGAGGCCTGGGCACACGGATGAGTCATGTTCCAGGGAGCCTATTCTTTTGACAGGCATCAGTTTGCAGGATCAGCACAAACAGTTCATTCCAGACCACTGACAAGGGGTGTTACGAGCAAGGTCCTGAGATCAGGAGTTTCTCATTTTCCATCACTATGAGTGTTCAGGAAGCTATAAATTCATAGAGAGAGAATTATTTCATTGTACATCCATCCTTCATGTATGGTCTCTAGTAACGACAGATCTCTTGTGTGCATTAACAAACAGATGTATCTCTGTAGTAAGATGTTTGATAGAACTTTACATGTAGGGTTTTTTTAGAACACTATAACTTCAGAAATTTTATGTTTTATCTAACCTTTTTATTTGGGTGGGAAAAAAATATTGTATCCAGGAGGTCTCTATGGGAATGCTGCTGGACAGGTAGCTGGCAGGGGAGGTTGGGAGAGTTGCAGGAGAGCAGGAAGTTGTTAACAGCAACACCTTGGCACATGAGTAATAGGTTATTTCACCATTCTACTAATACTGTTGATACTAACAAGGACAGACCTGTCAACAGAGTAGCTGAACTCCTGACATTTGTCATCATTTGTCAGCTCTCACATCTCTTTTCAATTTGAGCTGTGCTTCCCTAGAATGTCAGATTTTTGTGAAGGGCCCTTTTATGATACTCACAAGGCAAGCACAAGGGTACAATGAAGTAGATTTCCCTGAGTAATTACATCTGTCAGCAGTGGCAGTATTTATGACCCGGAATCATAAAAAGACACAAAAGATACCAGGATTTTGCCTGTACTATCTGCATGAGGGACTGCTACTGTCAACCATTGAATGGCCAGAGGAAAGGTGGAGATGATGGCTTTCAGAGGCCCCAGCAAGAGTGGTAATATGCTGGTGATAAACAAAGACGTTGATGTTTCATTGATGCATACCTGCATAACTGTTAGCCTCAAGCAACACAGCATCACTAGCTTATGTATGATTGCATTTTGAGTGTTAGCTTGATTTCTGTACACTGCCTTTCAATGACAGAATGAAAACAGCTATTCATAAATATAGTCCCACTTTCTCTCTGTTCTGTTGTCAGCTTTAATTGAGAGCAGAGGATCTTACGTCAAAAGAGTTGGAGTTTCAGTTATAAATTTTCAGTATATCTATAATTTCAATGATGGTAAAAGTGCCCTGGCTACATGACTCTCTCACAGGGTTAATTAGACAAAATTTTTAGGGATTATGAATATCTGTTGTAATAGCATTCTGTCCAACACTGTTTATCAAATAACAGAAAATATTATCCCTTCTACAGTTAGTATTTACCTATTCAAGGCTGATATGAAAGCAATCTCACAGATATCTGTAGATAGATGGTACAGATAGATGTGTCGATGCAGATCTAGCCATAGACACACATATGAAAAAGAGATGGAAAGTCATGCCAAAGAAGAGTGAATATTTGAGGGGATGAAAAATCTTTTGTCAACTCATTAATTAGATAAGGATTCCAGGAATTGAGGTTATTTAATACGACTCGTGCTCGTTTGCTAGGTTTTGGCTTTTTTTCAGCTAAGAATTTCTCAAATGTTTGAGGTACAAGTATGGACACGTAATCGTAGTATATCTTTTAAGAAATTAGACCCTCAGAGAAAGACATTATTTTTTAATACGTTTTCTGAAGAAGGCACTATTTTTTTTAATGTATAATTAAAGTTTATAACAAGAAAAATTGTTTCTGTAGTCATTGATACAGAAACTTAACAGCAAAACAGCATAAGTTGCTAGTGAGAATTTAAGAACAGATATTGCATACTGCAAGGGAATTGTGGTTCTACAATTCACATAGGAAAAATAACACTGGATCATCAGAATAGCAATATGGACTTTCACCTTCAGTGTCAAGTTCTCAGATTTGCAGTGAAGTAGTTTCTATCAAAAGCTGTAGTAATACTAATGTGAATTCCTTCCTGCTTGCTATAATTTAATAATCCACGGTCTGGGATTCCAGTAAAATTTAGATTGTGTATAGTGATGTCAGTTGACTCAGAAAAGATTACAAAGGAAATTAGAATTTTAGCACTATGAAGGAAAGGTAGATTTACCAAAGTAAAATGCAACATACATACATAACTTTTAACATCAAAGCAATCTTCTAGTTTTTGTTTATCCAAAACTATATTGCAACAATAATTCAATTAGCAAGGGTTGATATTTGAATAAATCATGAGCATTTTTACAATCCTTGATTCAGGGTTTACTACCAATAATTTCATGAAAGGAAATCAGTTTGAAGAGGAGAGTTCTGGTGTGTACATTGAGAAACAGTGAATATAACCTGATTTTCTTTAAGCAAAACCTAAAAAATTAAGTTAAAATTATCATAGTACTAATTATTGTAGTTCTAATTAATTTAAAATATACTTTTTAAATTGCTTTACCCGTACACATTATTTTCTGTGTCCACAAAAGTAATTTCTACTTAATATCATTATATTGTAAATATCTATTGAATTGGGATACAATTAGCATAGTGAATGCAGGGCTTCATTTGAGTTAATGAAGATATATTTATTTATAGGTATTTTTCAGGTCCTCAGTGGGATGGCTTGAAAGCAGGCTGAAACACAGCATGCTCTGTGACCTTTGTTCCATCTGTTCACACAGGGGCCTTATGATACCCATAACTCACTATCTACGTATTGCACCCAAGAAGTCTTAAAAAACCTTGTCCGTCCTCCATCAGTAACATGATACTTCTTCAAGGCATGTAAAATATGTGTTCATGGTTAAAGATAAGCTGGTAGTCTGGGACCATTTCCAGCTCATCTACAGTCCTTATAAATCTGTTATTGATTTCACAGAATATCACGGAATGTTCTGTGTTAGAAGGGACCCACGAGAACCAAGTCCAGCTCATAAGTAAATTGCCCATGTAGGGATGAAACTCACAAGCTTGACAATATCAGCAGCAGGCTCTAATCAACTGAGTCAATCTCAGGGTCCTAAAACAAAGAATAAGTGCTAACTTTCTGTGTCAGATGGCGTATATTTTCTTCTAACACCTGTACCTGAGCATAGAGTCCTGCATATAGTTCAGAGGTCCATGGTACAGGAAAGACATATACCTGTTAGTACAGATCTGGAGAAGGGTCACAAAGATAACCAGAAGGCTGGAACACCTCTCCTACAAAAACAGGCTGAGAGAGATAGGTTGTTCAGCCTGGAGAAGAGAAGGCTCTGGGGAGACCTTGTTGCAGTCTTTCAGTTCTTAAAGAGGGTTTATAAGAAAGACAGAGAGAGGTCTTTTGAGAGGATCTGTAATGAAAGGACACAGGCCAATGGTTTTAAACCGAGAGAGGGTAGATTTAGGTTGGTTATAAGGAATAAATTCTTCCCGTAATGTTGATGGTATACTGGCAGAGTTTTCCCTTAGAAGATGTTGATGTTCCATCACTGGAAGTGTTCAAAGTTAAGTTGGATGGGGCTTTAAGCAACCTAATCTAGTGGAAAGTGTCCCTGTGTATGGCAGGGGGTTGGACTAGACAATCTTTGAAGGCTCCTTCCAACCCAAGCCACTCCATGATTTTATGAAAATCCACCAACAGTAATTTGGAGAATAAGTACGTTACATTTGACACAGACAGGTTGAAGCACATATCCATACTTAAAATACAGAGTAGAAAGAATCTAAATTAGTTCTAACATTTTGATACTATTGTAACAGGACACTATTTGTAGACTTTACTACTATTAGGGAACATGAAAAAGCGACTAAGAGGTCTAATAAGTTCATCAAGCTTTGAATTCATAATGTGTGCATTTAGTTCAACATGTCTTTCCTCATTGAAACAAATTAAGTAAATTAAAAGTCCCATTTCCAAATGTCACCTTTTAATTATTCCTTTTTTACTATATTTTAGGACATCTGCTAATTGCTTCAAAACTTTGTAAAAGGACCAAAAGTAGATCTCTGGTCTAGCAATCTTCTTGTAGTATCACATATATTTCTGATTTATTTGTTGGAAAATGGAATATTGAAACAATTGTTCTAGCCATATCTGTGTCTTTGTACATGACTAGATTTATGTGTCCCTAACTTAAAGATAAAAAGTCTTTCATATTCTGATTTAAATCTTTGGAGAAAAACACAAAACTAAATTCTTATTTGTGTTACATATTTGAGACTCTTGCCACACATAATTTTCGCTTCAGAAAAAAGTCAAGAGCAGACTAAAAATGTTAAATATGCTGAATGTCAGAAGTTCACATCTGGCCTCACATTAAACCCCACAGAGGAAATATTGTGTCAATAAGTATTAACAACAGTGAGTACATAGTATATTTAGACCCTCATTTCAAATATTCCAAGAGAAAATCAGTCAACCTATTTTTTTTAAAATATATATGTAATTTATGTCAAAATGGAAGAGAGATAAAATCTTGCTTTTCCATTCAGACCTCAAAACAGTAACAACAAATTATATGCAAAGTACTCACACAGTTATTATTTTCCTTTTACATTTTTAATTCTCCATTCATTACTTGCCTTTCTTTTAACTTTAATCCTATTGGGGTTTTTAATGTAAGTTGAATTTTAACAATATATTATAATATTTACATACTTTCACCCTTTTCCCCTGACTCAAGTTTCTAGTTCTCCCTCTTTTTCTAGGAGACTATAGCAGCATGGCATGCAGCAGGGGAATGGGTCAGGTCATAAACAGCAAAGGATGAAGGCAATGCAAAGGTAATTACTTGTCTGAGGTCCAACACACAGTGACATTATGTGTAGAGTGAGCTGCTTTTAATTTTTCTAGTAGGTATATAGGCAAGCAACCTTTGAACTTTCAGTATTCCTTTAACAGGAACCTTTTCTCCTAAGTAAACATCAGAAATAAAAGACCTTTTGAGTGTGTAAGTAATATAACCACTTATTGTGATGGTATTTAGTCTCTATGACACTGAACATATTAAGTTCCTTCTCTAACAATGTGAACCTAAATGCGTTATGTTTATAACAAACAATTATAAAATAGAAATTTCTTCCAGTTTCTTGTACCTATCCACAGGTACCAGCTTGCAAATGGGTGATATCTGAAGACTTTGATACATATACCCATAGTTTTATAGAGTTCACAATTTGGTATTCAAATGTATTAACATCCATGTGCTAGAGTGACTTTAAATTAAAAAGCCAGTAAGATATTTTCTGCGTTTTAGGCAGACATTTGTTTTGTTAGACTAGAAGACCCAACAATACCGAGCAGTGGTGTACTGATCATCAGGGCTACATATTGTACCCATTAAAATATTTTTTTCATCTGTTAGATCATCTCCATAATTTTTTTTCTCCATATAGTATATATGAAATGCTAATTGTGTTGTGAGAAAATAGAAATTAATAAAAAATGAGAACAATTATTTTTTTCCTGAATTTTAGTTCAATACCGTGAGGTTAGTGATCTTTTGGTATATTCGGTTACATGTGTAGTAAAAAAGTACCTGCCTACTGTTCATTGATAAAGTAAAATAAACTCTGGCAACATTCAGAAAAAGCACAAATGCAATTCTTTTTTTAAAGAGTTATTTTGCCTATTAAATTGATAGAACACCTTGAAATATTCTGATTTTTTTTTATCAATTCTAAGCTTGCTGGCCTACACAAATTTCTGCAAGCAGTGCTTAAGTATATTAGAGTTTTTTACTCAAGCACTGTTCTATATAAATACATGAAACAATTTGTGACAAGCAAGTCACTGTGAAATGGTGCATTACTGAAATTTTATTCAAGAAGAACTATAATATTTTTGTGTATTATTGTCCTATATTAAAAGGTAAGATGTAACAATCTAAGAATTATTATCATCTCTTTTCTCTGAGAACATAGATACTGTATTCCACAAAGCATCATAATATATTTCTACTACTTCCTTACACTGATTTGACAACATAGAGAAAACCTAGAATATTTATTCAGAATAAATTGTACATGAAATAGTTGACATGAGTTCTTAACAAAATATTTATATGTGATTATTTTACCAACATGCAGAAAATCCTTTACCAGTGCAATGTTATACAAGAAAAACCTATTTTTTCATATAGGCTTAACTATCAACTTTAGCATCCAGTTCCTCCTCCTACTGAACTAACCTTTTGACTTGCTATGCTTGACAGTAAACAGCCTATGGCAATTTTTCTCTTGAAAATATTCCCATCACATGTTGTACTGTCAAAGTGATTTAGGCCATTGTTTCTGAAAATGGTTAAAGTTGCTTCCTTTTGCTACAGAAGTATTTGCATGGTAAAAGCAATCACATATTGTGTGTCTCATTAAGAATGTTTTCTACCCTTATCATAACTTCTAAAGTAAGTGACAAACTTCATATGTACATAAATAACCTTCTCCTGGAAGTGTCTCCTAAGAGAAGTTAAAATATAATAAAATATAATCAGAGTACCTTGATCTGTGAAGGATGACTGATAGGGATTGTTATTGTCATATAGATTTATTTCGCTGAAAGAACAACATTCGTGAGTGAAATGTTATTAATACTAGATTAGTCTTGTCAGCAACAACATATTATTGCAAAGAACTGAAAAAACAAAGAGTTGTAGAAGTTTTATTTTCTCAAAAACTTTACTGTCTAGATAAATATTAAAGCCTAAGGTTTTTGAAGATTTTACTGATATCACTGAAATTCCTTTTTTTTTAACTCTGAAATAATTTGTTTCTGGAAAAAAAAAAAAAGTAGTGCCTCTGAAAAGATATAACACATATGCTTTGTGCTTTTTAATTTCTTTTTTGAATATGCCATCTAGATGAGAGGTCTATGATGTACTCTGCCATTTCAACACTAAGGGAGAGGTTGATATCAAATTATCAAAGCAAGCATTATATTACTAAGGAATCATCACATCACAGTGTTATTTTCAAATTTACTTTTTTGAACAACCTGGTTTATCCTGACATAATGTGACACGTATGTTAAAACTCAGAGGCATAGCACTTATATATTGGGGGATGGACTAGATGACCTTTAAAGATCTCTTCCAACCAAAACTGTTCTATGATTCTATACAGATGTAAACACTATATAGTAAATAGGTGTGCTGGGAAATATGAGTAGATAGTAGTAGTAGTAGTGCATATGGGATATATAACTTAGCATATTGTAAGTATGTACTTAGTAAGTATGTACTTACTATGGAGGCACAATAATAGGATGCTTGTAATAGTGCCTGATTATTAGGGTTTGCCTTCCTTTTTTCAGACCTTATTTCCATATAGTTATGTTTTTGAGAAAATTGAGCTGAAGTTCTGAATAATAATAGTCTGCATCACCCTGAATTTTGGGAAACTTTTGGATTACATGAACATATGATTCTGAGAAAAAGTTTAGAGTTCGTATGTTTTTACACTACTTGAATGAGCCATTGACTTTTCCATCAAAGATACTTTTTACACATATTATTGCACAAATCTGTCTACATTTTTTTGATTACAAAATCTGTGAATAGCTTTATTTTGCTTGTGCACGAGCAAATATATCTAGTAAAGCCTCCGCTCAATCCATCTTTAACTGTGTATGGTCAGACTTACTAGTGCATCTAATACTGTACATACTACTGTACGTGCAGAAGCAATGGGTTTTCTTACAGATGGTCTAAGCTGCTGAACTGTATATACATTATCATAACAGAAAAAATGACATTTGTTTTAACCCATCTGTGGATAGGAAGAACTGTACTGTTTGCTCTGGCCATGATTTTTTGTAACCCCCTAATTTGTGAGGAACTTTTTTCATCAGACTGCTGGAAGTGAGGGTGCACAGAGGATTACACCTGTATGACAGATAACTGATTTTCCCATTCACTTACATGTTCCAGTTCTTTCACCAGACACATCTCATAAACTTTAATTTCTTTCAGGAAGTTAGTTATGGAGCTACTTCTGAAACAAAATTCAGATATGCTTCAAAAAAAATAATTCTTTTATAATTTTAGATACTCTGGACTGAAAACAAATATCTATACATAATTGTGCCTTCTAGTTACAGAGTCGTGGGACCATATGTCATTTCTTAGAATTACAGAATTTTCAAAGTCAGAAGGAGCCTCTGGAGATCATTTAGCGCACACTCCCTGATCAAAGGGGGTTCAGTAAGAGTAAGGTGTACGGGATCATGCCTGACCGGCTTTTTATTGTCTTCAAGGCTGGAGATTCCACAGGCTTTCAGACACCTGTTCTACTGGTTGACTGATGCTATGGGTTCACCCCATCTGATAGCTGAACACCCATACAGCTGCTCCTGCCTTTTTTCCTTTCTAATATATGCTATCTACAAGGCATCATCTTGGCTGCAGGGCTCAGCTGTGCCTTATGGTGAGTTGGAGATGTCTGGAACCAGCTGTGTTTGGCACAGGGCAGGCCCTGGCCTCTCTTCACAGAGGCCACCCCTGCAGCCCACCTTGAAACCTATACACAATACAACCATCATCATATTAAAAACGTGTTCGCTTATGTATAAGAATTTCCTATTTGTCTACTTTACCCATTGTGTCTCAAGCTGCCACTGGGCACCACTAAAAAGGCTTTATTTATTCCCTCACCATCAGATATTTGTACGTATTGATAAGATCGTCTGAGCCCTCAAGACTTCACTCCACCAAGGTGAACAGTCCCAGATCTCTCAGTCTCTCCTCATGTGATGGATGCTCCAGTTTCTTCACCATCTTGGTGGCCCTTCCCTAGACTTTCTCTATTATGTCCATGTCTGTCTTGTACTGGGGAATCCAGAACAGGACTCAGCACTCCAGATGGCCTCACCAGTACAAAGCAGAGAAGAAGGATCATCTTCCTTGACCTGCTGGTGACACTTTTCCTACTGTAACATAGGAGGCTCTTGGTTTTCTTTGCTGCAAGTGTGCATTTCTGCTTTGTGTTCAGCTTGTGTTTTACTCGGACCCTAGGTCTTTTTCTGCAAACCTGTTTTCGTATTTGAGTTCCCCTAGAACTCACTGTATACACCATCAGATATTATAATTTTTTTGCCATTCTTTTCAGTGATTTCTTTCAAAATCTCTTTACTCAGGTACAATACTCTGACTAATCCCCATTAAAAATAGTTTCAACATTCAAATCTTTCTACTAGCCTCTCTTATAAACTTTGAAGCAAATAATTAATTTAGCTTCATTTGCACTGGTTCCATTCTCTTTGAAATCTTATTTTACACTCAGATTACCCCTCATGCCTTTTTGATTCTTTGGTAGAATTCTTCCTTCTGACTTTTTCATTAAAAAACAAATTGCATCCCACAAAGGAAAAAGCATTTCACAAACAATTTTTTTTCTTACATAATGTTATGGTTTGTGACTATTCTATAATAATTGCTACAGAAATTTTAATAATAATATCTTACTTAGAGACTCCAAAAATCATCACCTGTATGAAAGTGTCATTTCTAAGGGATGCTATAAATGTCCACTGCCTCCAAAACCTGTGGCTCAACTGACCCTCTGTCAGTTGTTGGAACCCAGCCCCATGCCCTCAGGAGTCAGGTGTCTGTCCATGTTGAGGAATGTGTCTGTTACTTTCTTGTTTGCACGTTCAACTAGTAGTAAGACTTGAATGGGTATCCAAAAGATAAGTGCCCACTGATGCACCAACACATGGACACATGCACACACACACATACACACATCTAACACTAATAGAGCCAGTCACAGACAAAGTGCTGCTTTCAACAGCACCCACATACAAGACTCACACTGGACATCAGCCCAAACAGCCATGTCTCCTCCTCTTGGTCTGCCAGAGAGGCAGGAGGGTACTACTGCAGCAGTCTAGAGGCACACACATCCCTACCTGGATCCCAGCTCTTCCTATCCACCCAATGGGTCCTATACATACTTCTCACATCATGGACCCTCAGGTCTGCATCCTTACCACTACGAAAGCTCAGGTTTGCCTGCAGTTTTCTCATAGCCCTTAACTAGTGTGACTTGTAAGGATTTCTTCTTATCTTAGTCTCATCACGTTTGTCTGTCGGATTTTTTTCTCTACATATTTTCTTTATGGCTTCCTTCTTTTTCTTAACATACCATTTACCATCATCTTTGATCAGATAATTTTACTGGAATAAACATTCTCACATTCCAGGTACTGTTGTCAGTTAGTCTGACTCACCAGTTTTGGTTCTTGTTACTGCCTGCTTAACCATTTGTGTGTTTGATTTATGTTTCTGTATGTTTTGTTTACAACTTTCACTTTTTCTTATCCATTTTTGCATTGAAAAGTCACAGACTATATACTCTTTAGGGAGCAGAACCTTTCTCTTCCACTTTCTAGTACAATCAGTTTTCATACCTTAATTTAATGGCTGATAGAGTCCATGAATATTCAAAGACAGACTTTTTTCTCAGTGACATCTAACTAGGATACTTAATTCTGATTGATGTTTATTCTCTTCTATTTGCCTAGGATTACTGGTAAATGCTGAATGTTTTTTTTATATAGTTGATACTATATCAACTACTACTTAAATTTTTCGGATATAAGTATGGAATTTACATATGAGATAACAAAAATTTTCCATGTAAATGGAGGACCAGAAAGTTAATTCCAATTAATTTATATGGTGCATTTGTTTTTTTCAAATTTATGATGCCTTGAATTTTAGTCCCTGGTGGAAGAAAGAGAAACACACAAAGCATTACAGAAAACAACTCAAAGGATCCAAATGTCTTTATTCCTATTTCTGCAGAAGTTAGGGAAATGGAGGCATTTAATAGTAATAGAGCACCAAGTATTAGCACACCTTGGTCTTTCCATTACCAGTGTTTACAGCCTTAAGTACTTTGTTAAAATCTATATACAATTTTCGTGATTACATTCACAAAGGGGCAGGGGAGATTGCATGACCTGAAAACCAAAAAACCTCTGATGTTTCGCGATTACTTTAACTGAAGTTTTCTTGTGTTGTTTGAATACATATTCTCTGTATTTGCAAGTGAGAGAACAGATCCAAAAATTAAGGGTAGTGAGAAAAGACAGAATTAAGACATATAACAATTGATTACTCTGCACTGATGATCTTTCCTCTTCCAACCTTCTTTGAAAAATCAGGATATGACTGATAATTCTGCTGTTATGAAAGAAAAAACCAGCTGAGATGTTTTTTTCTTTTTCTTTTCCCTTCTTACTGCTAACAGGATGCATATCACAGAACAGAACATGAGGAATTAAAAGAACCAGAAAACTGACCATAAGGAAGTTGTTTTAGGAACACTGCTGCCAAACTGTTCTTACTCTCTGTATGGAACAATAAAGGAGCTTAATGGGGAGGAAAATACATAGTCTCTCTCAGCTTTACAGGTTTTAAACCAGACTTTGATCCTAAAAGCTTGACAAGGTAAGATGTCCTGACAAACATGTAAATAAAAACTCTAGTGTATTTAATCAAAAGTAGAAATGGAATACTTATTTCTGGAAAGCAAAATTCCTCTAAAGAATATAATTACATGAGGGAACTGGAGTTACTTAATTATTCAGGCAAAATACAGGAAAAAGCATTTCAGGAAGTGTGATTTAAAAGTTGAAATATTTCTTTTTGTTGGAAACAGATGCTACTGTATTCTTAAACGTGGATAAAGAAGTGGACAAAGAGGGATGTTAAATAATTCGAAATGATATGTTTGTTTTAAATTTCTGTTCTCTGCCTAATAACGGGTTTTCTGGTGGAAAACAAAACAGAAGAGAGTAGACTGATTGGAAAAAAAAAAAATTAAATATTTATGTTTCAATTTTTTTAACAACTGAAAGAAAAAATTATTTATACTAAATCACTTCCAGGTAGAATACAGTTTCAATACTGATACAGAGAAGAGGGTTTTTTTGTGTAGAATTTCAAGGTGAAATATTTATTATGGTATTTGGAAATTTACCTCTTAAGCATAAGACTGTTTTTCTATCATCCGTCTCTGCCAGAGGTGTAAATTACTGCCAAACTCTATGAGCTCCTTTTAAAAACAGAAAAATATATTCAAATGAATTAAGATCTAAAGATTGCTCATGGACAGTCTTTAATTTACCTTACTACATTCATGGAGTTACTCCATCTTGCACTCTGTTTTTAGCAGCATTATAGAAATTAAAGTAAAATCTTATGGGGTTTTGTTTTGGTTGGATATTTTTAAAATAATTTGCAAGGCTTTTGCAATTGGTCTTTAGTTGTCTTTGCTGTCAGTAGTAGCTACAAACTTTTAAAGAAAATAGAGTTTTAGTTTATACTTGGCAGGAATTCTTACTAACTGCTTTAATATTGTAGCCTAAATATGTTTGGGGCATTAAATCCAAAATTAGACACTTGAATTGAAAAATGGTGACTGATTACACTGTTCTTTTCACGACATCTATTTTAGAATTTTGAGATTATTTTTTTTTTCATAGCAGTCCAGGAGCCAGAACTCAAAGAGCTCTGATTTTTTTCCCCCAGTAATTTTCTCTTGCAGAGACATTAAACCTCTAAACCTCCAAGGACTCATCTAGCACACGTATTAATGTGATATCTCCTTATTCTCATAGAGCTATACAAACAGTGTGATAAATGTATTTCTAACAAAGTCAGTGAGATATTGACTCAATATTTGGGGCTATCTAAACATAATGCATTTACATATAAATTTGGAGGAATATAAGAGTAATGAAATAAGTAACTACAGAGATATTACTGACTTTTCAACAGAAAAAGCAGAAGTCTTCTTTATAATGGCTGTACTACTGTTGAAAAGACATTAATACATTTCCAAATAATATCTGTTAAAGGATTAGCCGCTTCTTCAAATAGTATTAAAAAATATATACATTTGCTTCCCCTATTTATCTGTTCACTGAGAACTATACTACTGTAGGATATCTAGCTTGTGTGTCTCTTAAAAATACAAGCTTTGTCTACACCAAATTTTGAGAATAGTCCTTAGACTACTGAACATACTAAACAGAGTTGTTTGCTGTATATAAACTCAGCCTTCAAGAGGAGGCTCTGGCATAGTCAGTGCATATCCTTCAAAACACAGAGGACCTTCTTATGCTTGAACGTGTTCCATATACAAGCTTCCCATCAGGCACAGACATCATAGGTTGGCTACAAGTAACCCTCAGAAATTTTCAGTCTGTGTGGCTAGAAGACTAGCAGGAGGTAGAGCAAATTTAATTTACAACTGGCCTATAGACTACTCTTTCAGATGCAGAAACACTGCTAGAGTTTCCAAAATTCACATTGTTCAGTTGCTGTAACATAAATACATACATCTTTAACGTCAAATCCTGTCATTCCTGAATATGCAACCTTGCTTCCCTCTCTCTGAAGCTATGTGAATTAAATATTTGACAGATTTGACTGTAGTGAATGTCATTTGAACAGTGAAGTCTCAGTATATTTAAGGATGCACAGATTCAAATTCCTTTTCGACCCTGTACTAGCCAAATTTTTGTGTAGGATTAACACAGAAAAGAGAAGTTAGGCAGGTGGATATTTTCTTGCACACTGAGGCCAATAGCCCAAGCAAAACTATATTACAAATTACTAGTAACATGCCAAAAATTTTGTAGCCGCTCTAAAAGGCCTCATAACAAGGACTTGTCAGGCTTTTTATCTGAACCCCTGTCTGGAGTTTTGTTTTAGCTTGTGCAGCTGTAATGGTAACTGTCTAATAGCCTGATTGTTCTAATATTAACTTCATTTTCTGCTGTTGTGCTGTATAAAGTTTATCATCATAGTAATTTTGATACATTTAAGTAAAAACTAAAGACCAGTGACAACACGATAGACTGTGTAGAGTGAAGTATGTGATGAAACTGAATATGCATGTGTTTGTGCATTCATATGTATATTATACACACATATCAGTTTGGAAATAGGTATCTCTGTCAAGACGATTTAGAAGACCAAATTTAGTTCAGTTAAAAAACTTTAAGAACAAAGCCATTTATTAACAACACATTTTGTGCTAATTGTTAATTCTTAATCATTATCACTATTTATCACTGCATATAAAAAACTGTTAGGTCTTAACACTTCTAAACTAACTGTGAGCATATGCTGCAGCAAAGGTGATGCTAAATAGCACAGAAGAAGCATATGACCTCTTTCTTCCCCAGTTTTCCCTATTTATGCCTGTAATTCTTGTGTTGTTTACTCACCCTTCCCTCATGCCCTGCTACTGATGCTGATCAATCTTGTTTTCGCTCTTGGCAGTCATCCTTCTGGTGTACTCAGCAGGATGCCCTGCCTTTTCACAGTCCACTGTGATTATTTTTTTCTTTATTCTCTATCTATTACTTTATAGGTCACTGTTCACACATTTTTGTATGCCCCCTAAGTGTAATTATACATGTCTTTGACTCACTGGTGATCAGATTGCTCACATACTTTTGAAAAATGATCATGTTGTGTTTACCTATGCCATCACAGTGCTACAAAGTACTTATGATCTGCTAGTGACTCCGACAAGTCTAAATATATTCTTCCATTTGGATTTATGGCAAACCATTACCCGTTATATCTTAATTAACAGTTTTATTACTTACAGATGCCTCTTTTTTTTTACTGCATAGGACCTCAGAATAAGAATGCAGGTCAGTGAAGTTCCTTTTATGTGTGAAACCAGCATGATACTGAGATATCAGGGCTATTAATAAACCACCAAAGATAAGGTAATACTTATTGAAGGATACAGCTTTAGGAGGTAGCTGTTGCAACATTTTAAAAGAGCAGGTACCCAACATATGTAAAACATATTAAAAAGAGTAAAGCAAACGCACGTGTAATAATTTTAAGGAGATCTTTCCCTAAATAGTAATTTTTTTCTTAGGTATTTACTTTTTATTGTAAAAAATAGCTCTGGATTAATAATAGCTATTTTATTACACTATGTAGATTGCAATTAAATAGTGTATTTTCAATTTTCATATAAATTATCTTTCTCTGTTCCACACTATTTGTGATGGGAAAAAAACTTGATGGAGATGACTTCAGTTGTAATTTCAATGCAATAAGTGGATGGAGAATGTAGGAAAAGTAGGCTATGAAAAGTGAGATACAACACTAATGACATAAAAATTTTAAGAAATCACTTTTTTATCTTGTCCATTTGCTTTATTTTTATCAACACCAGTGTTAAATGTTAACGAAAATGTCAGCCAGAAAGAATACTAAATATATAGTGATATCTAGGCAGTCAGTACAGTTTCTGTATATACTCAATATTACACCTCTAATATCATGGGTTACATGTTAGTCATATGACATATGAGAAATGGAAACATTTGAGAATTTCCCAGTGAATCTTTTTTCTACAGGATGGTCTTGTTGAACTAATTTCTGATTTTTCCACATTGAAAATTTAACGCTCATTTTCCTTAGGTTTTTTCTTCATATTATTGCCATATAAAGTGCATGTACTTAAAGATTTTAAGGAGTCCTTCTTGAGTTAACCTGCATGTGCACTAGGGAAGTATGTAGATAGCTGTCTAAGTCAGGAGGATTCATACATAAGAAACCATCATAGTACAACCGGTTGGCAGTGTCATACCTTATCTAAAAGAGGAAAACAAATGTAATAGTGAAAATCAATGGCCTTATTTTCAGATGATGTGAATACATGTTCTACCTGGCCCTGAAACCACACTAAAGATGGCCCAAATCCACTTCAGACAGCAATGTTACGTTACTTCATAGTTTCCATAGCTCTATTTTTTTTGTAGGTTCAGTCTGAGGTGATATTTTGTGACTGTCCATCAGAATAAACTTCAACAACAAACCTATAAAAAGCAGTTCAAGTGGTTCAGTCACTCAAAATTCTTGAATTGTGTTGGTTTCTAAGGCATTGTTCTACTGTGGTATTGTGTCTGGAGCAGCAATTGCTCTAAAGGCCCCAGATCTCTATTATGAAATTAAAAATTGACCGGATGCCTATTTCTCTTTTTTTTTTTCAATATCTTGTATCAGAATATTAAACAAAATGCAGTGTAGTAGAACCAAACAAACCAATCTGATTTTAGCAAGTGGAAATCCAATGGATTTTTTATTAATGCATAGCAGAGATTTTCCCGAAAAAAATTCTCTACAAAACGGTACTTGTGTGCCAAGTTGGTGTATTCAGGGGGAGTAGAGTTTATCACATAGTGAAGTGTTCATAGGATCATGCTGTTACTAACTCAGATATCTTAGATCTCTAGTCCAACCTCCTACTCAAAACAGGATCAACTGTAAAATTAGATAAGGTAGCTCAGATTTTTTCAAGTTGGGTTTTGGAAACCTTCAAGGACAGAGTTCACAAAACCTCTGACCAGCCTGCTCTGTGTTTGATACATCTTGTATTTCAATTAAATTATTTAAAATTGTTTGTCTTTTCTGAACTTTATGTGAGAAAAAAGGCATTTTAATGCTGCTTCTGCAGGAATGTACTCATTTTAAATGACTTTTTTCAGTTCTACAATGAGTAGGTCAAAAGAGAAGAATAATTCTTATGAATAGCATAGCTTTCAGTTTCCATACAAAAGACTGTGTATACTTTGTATTCTCTAAATTGAGTACCTATATTTGTAGAGACCATAATTCTCTATCTTCTCTGGCGTATAAGGAAATAGGATTAATAAGATTATATTTTCTGGATAATTTTACTGTATATTTAATTTCCTGTCTTAGACTGTATTATTATTTGTGGAAAAAATATTTTGTAAGTTGTTTTGACTGGTACTGGAACTAATTACCTACTAACTAGAATAAAAATTACCCAACTGGTGGTGAACTCTTTAATAAAATGGACAGTAAGCAGCAGTTGAATCTGTTATACATTACTATTGCGAGGAAGTAAGATGAAGGGGCCACGTATATACTCATAGAAACCGTCTGGTTAACTAAACAGTAATTTTAAAATATTCTATTACGAATGGTAACTGTGCTTTGCTCTGTTGCATTAACACTAAAGGTAAAATGCCTGGCTGCAAAACTCCATTAATGAACATTTTCATTCTGTAGTCTTAACATGAATGTCAATAGCAGTGCAGAAAAGCTTTTACGAGCTTGCTTGAAGTGCTTTCATGAATACATAGCTTCATTTTCATATGTGTACTTCTAGTTATGTTATTGACATATGCATCTGTTCCTTTTAAATTAAAAAGCGTCCTCTGCACCACGTAATCTGAATGTCTTGGCCCAATATTTCTAAGGTAACTCTGAGACATGAATTGTAATTAATGAATTCACATGAAAAATGTTCCTGCAGAATTTCCTTTACAAATACCATAGCTCTGGTTACGGATATGAGAAACAGCTTAACTGTTCACATTGAAGATCTGTATAAGAATTTCAGATTTCAGCTACACTGTTAGTTGCTTGCAAAGTTAAAATCTTTTCACTAAAATCTTTGCTGTGTTGCTAACTTATTTGCTGAATCACAGCATTGTTTGGGTTTGAAGGAATCTTTTGAGATTATCTAGTCCAGTTCTGCAAGTGATGCTGACTCTTCTGGTGTGTTTTGATGTATAGCCCTGTGAATTAAGTTTAGGACAAGACATATACTACTCTTCATTATATAATGATTTATCTTGTGTTAAGGGATACTAGGATAGGTGCAGTTACCTCCAGCAGCTCCAGCCCAAGGCTGCCTTTTGCCTGTGTGCTGAAGTCCAGACCAGTGTCCAATGGACTCAAGCTCTCTGCCCAGGCTGAAGGATGCTGCTGGCTTCCCATTTACAGGTTCAACCAGTAACAAAGTTGAGTACATGTCCCAAACAAGGCTGGTTACGCAGGCAACCACAAACAAGGCTCTGTCTTTGACAGCAGCCACATAAGATTCACACCAGTCATAATTCTGGAGAACCACATCCTTTCCTCCTCTTGGCCTGGCAGAGGCAGGAGTTCACTGGTGTGCACACTTATGGCAATATCCAGGTTCACAAGCACACACAGAGTTACACGTCCTCAGAGAACCAAGCACAGCTCCTCTACTGCCTGGCACCTCTGACTGGATCTTGGCCTCTTTTACTTGTCCCACAGGTCCCCAGTTCTCCAGCTAACACAGCTGGATGGTCACTGCAAACATGCAGCACTCACAGTCATCCCACAGGCAGCCCATGCTAATGGATCCCCTTGAAAATCAGCACAGACTCTCTGCCCAACCAATCCCCTAGCCTAGATCCAAGGACTCCTGTTCATCAGCACATCAAACTTGAAGTTTAACAGCAAATACACATGCACTCCTGGTTTGGCGAAGATACATACACTTGCTTCCAACAGCCAGTATCAGACACACAGGCTCTGACCTTACAGCCCTGCTCCAGTGGCCAGCACTGTCTTGCTCACCCTGGTCCACCTAGTAGCTAATTTTCAGGTACAAACCATCCTCATCTCAGTGGTTGGAGGTTAATGGTACCCACTGTCTCCAGAAGCTGATACTGATGACACCCCATGAGCCACAATAGCTGACATTTCAGGACAAGGGCACTCACATCCCTACTCTAACTCAGAGTCAACTGAACACCCAGTACTCTTGTGCTAATCTCTCCAGTAGTTTACACTGAATCTTTGCAGAGTCATATATGTACACATAGAATAGAGTGAAATGACACTGTTAATTATGAGAATGTTTAATAAGACAGGACAAACTGCAGAAATCAGGAACAGAGATCAGCCAGACAGGCATACTGACTGTCCTTGTCTAACATACCTTTTGCTGCCTATAGCATTTCCTTTCTCACTTCCCTGCCCTCTCTCCCCTACACCGTGGGTTTGTATAATCCTGTAGATTCCCTCCCTCCTCCTAATCTGGTGTCAGGACCTACCCCAACCCTCCCCTCCACCCCACTCTGATTTACCTTCAGTTTCTTGATAGCCCATAAATTAGTGTAACTAGTAACATTTGATTCTTATCGTTGTCTCCATGCTAATTTGGTCAGGTTTATGTCTCTATGTTTTGAGGTTTTTTTTATTTTTTTTCATCCTCCCAGTTATGAGATTTCTGATCAGATAACATTGCTGGAGTAGAGATTCACATACTACCACACACTCATATCATTAAAATATGAATAATCAAACTTGGTTTTCGTGACTTCCTCACACACATTGCCAGGCAATAACTTCACTAAGACACTACAGTGCCAGAACTAGACAAAGAGAACAGAATGGTGACAGGAATTAACAGTCCTAGCACTGTCAGAAGAGATAGCATAGCATAAAAAGACCATACAAGAGTCTAAGTCATCAAGTAAGTTCATGGTGAAAATACAGATCCAAAGTCTAACCAGGAGTCTATCCACAGAGCAGAGTTGGAAACAAATCCCATGATCATCAGGCAAGTGATTATTATGGTTAAAATGCAAGCCATAGCTTTAGGTCTGTTTTAACAGTGTGTATGCACAGAGCATGCCAGAGATAAATATTCATCCAACATATATCAGGCAGGGAAGTTAAACCTAGGACCAAGCTTAAATAGAGGTCCTGTGCTCATGGGTAGGGGGTGTGTATGGGAAGCTCCAGGTAATGCTGCTCAAGTTCATTAGGTCTTATCAGTGCACTCAGAGCCCTGGTAATATGATTGGAGAGAATGATTGGAGAGAATTATTGGAGAGAATGCCAAACGTTGCTAAAGTCAGGATAAATATCATCCTCTATTTTGTTATTATACCAAAAAACAGTCAACACACCACAGAATACAATCGGGATGTTCAGGTATGATATGTTCTTGGTAAATTCATGCTGGTTGCTAAAAATCACCTTGTTTTTCATGTGTTTGGAAATAGTTTTAGAAATCTTTGCTCTATAATTTTCCCAGTATCTGAAGATAGGTTGACTGGTCAATACATCTCTGACTCTTCTTTTGTCTCTCCTTAAAGTTGACACCTTCTTCCCCCCCCCAAATTAACATGACTTTTCACAGATGAAAGAGAGCAACCTCCCGGTGACATAACTCAAGTATTTCAGCACCTCTGAATACATCTCACCTGGTCTCATGAATCTGTGTATGTCTATTTAGTTTCAATGACCCATAGCTTGATCTTAATGCACCATGTTCTTCACTTCTCCAAACTGTGGCATTGGTTATATAAATTGGATTTGTGTACTACATCTAGGACTTCCAAAGCTACAGGACTGTTGTGGGAAAATTATACTGATAAATTATCTGAGGAAACCTAGGTTTTCTAGGCTGTTCTTTTTCACATGAATACCCAATTTACTTTATGGATTAGCAATGCATAATGAGAATTTTGCTGTTCTTTACTTCAGCATCTAAAGTGTGGGTTAAATGATATATGGCTACTTAAGGCTTTTTATAACTAGTTCCCTGTTAGAATATCATCACTATGACGCAAATAATCTTTTGTGGCTTTCTAATAATTTTCATTTTATGGGGTACTAATGAAAAAGCAATAGTCCACTCAGTAGTACTGCTGAGTCAATGGATTCTGAATGTATAGAATACTGCGCACTAAATAGTCTGAAAAATTGTTCCATAGGTTTTTAAAATTAGGCAGTTGAAAATAATGCTGTTGGCTTTGTCTTCACAGAAACAGGGTAGTAATACTTCTTTCACAGTGATGTAGACAGAGTATATGCTGCTAAATTAACAGAGTATTCCCATACTGTTGTAATAAAAGAAAAGAGGAACTTTAATTACCTGTCAAATAGTAATTTTGAATTTAGAACAGCTCTAGATTAGCATAAGACAAATAAAACCTACCTCAATACATTTACTATTGGGGAAACAAAGGAATTGAGAAGCTGCTTCTTAGTGGAACAATATCCTCATCATGGGTGTAATGAGAAAAGTTCATACAAGTAAGGGTAGTATCATAATTAGTACAAAAATGATGATCAAATTAAGGTTTCTGAAGCATTTTCCTGTCCCCAGTCTTTTCATTCCCTGGCTTTGAAATCTTACTAGTGACTGTTAAAACAGATGAGGGTGTGCTTGTATAGTTTTATAGCCACCACCCATAGACAATGTTATGGTTTCATTTTGTTTTAGTATTGTCACCATTGCTAAAACCAGTAGAAGTAAATAATTATTAAGAACTTTGCTTCTGGAGAGGACTCTATATACTCATATTTCCACCTATCTTTTTTCCTTTCATCAAATATATTTTTCCCTTCTATTAAATATACAGACAAGATGGTACTATCTGTGTTTTCTAAGCAGAGCAATTGACTCTCCATTGATTATAAATTTGTCCAATGTTTGTTGAAGTCCTACTGGGAATTCAAACTGTATAAAGAGGAGATCTCAAGGTAATTGTGTTTAATTTGAAGGAGAAAGCTTGTAAAAACCCTGCTGATAACATATTTAGTGTGAGTACTTGTCAATTTGACTGTACGAAACAAGATACAATTGTTGAAGTTAAAAATGTTCAACTACCATCATTCCTGGTTAGAAACATACACATATTTTCTTATTTAACTATCTTTAGAGAGTGCTTATTTTTGCATATCATTCATTTACATCAATACTGAGTATTCCTTTTTTTTTCCTAATTTTTTTATATAAAGCATATTTCCTGAGATGGAAAAACAGATTTCTGAAACTGATTTGCTAGTTTTTAGGTCCCTATGGTTGCACAGAACTTATTTTAGACACAGATTTATTTGTATGTTGGTAAGTTGGAGAGGATCCAAGTGCAAAACTTGTAGATTTTACTTTGATGTTTTGTCAAAGAACAATATGTGAAATTTTAGATAATTTCAGTTTCATGTTTAAAATGCTAATTCAATTAACTTTTCACTCAATTTATAATCTCTCCATCTTTCCAGAAAATAATGAATGCGTGTATTTCGTACAGACAGTGTTACCGGTCACCATGTGTAAAATAGGCAGTGAGAAAAATAGTTTTGTTGAATGCTTTGTCATGTAATGGGAATCTCAGACTTTATTAAATGTCAGTACTGAAAAAGAAATGGCTCTGCTTTTGTTTATTGAATTTCCTCCAATAGTCAGATGCAGATGTGGGTTCCTGTACCTGTCAACAGGGTAATCAACTTAGTTGGTCAAGGGAAGCCAGCTGATGTAATCTTTTGGGATTTCAGTAAAGCTTTCAATACTGTCTCTCACGGGATCCTTCTGGACAAAATGTCCAGCATACGGCTGGATAAACACATCATGTGGTGGGTGAGCTGGATCATGGGTCAAGCACAGAGGGTAATAGTGAATGGGAGAACATCAGACTGGGGACCTGTCACTAGTGGGGTTCCACAGGGCTCCATCTTAGGCTCTATGTTCTTCAACATCTTCATAAATGACTTGGATGTAGGACTGGAAGGGATACTAAGCAAGTTTGTAGATGACACAAAACTGGGAAGTGCTGTTGACTCCCTTAAAGGTAGGGAGGCCCTGCAGAGAGACCTCAACAAATTAGGGGACTGGGCAATCACCAACCATATGAAGTTCAACAAGGGAAAGTGCTGAATTCTGCACCTGGGATGGGACAACCCTGGATGTACATACAGACAGGGGAATGAGATGCTGGAAAGCAGTGCCATGGAAAGGGACCTGGGGGTCCTGGTCAACAGTCGGTTGAATCTGAGTCAGCAGTGCCCTGGCATCCAGGAGAGCCAACCATGTCCTGGGGCTATCAGGTAAAGCATCGTCAGACAGTTAAGGGAAGGGATTGTCATGCTCTGCTCTGCTCTACACTGGGGCAGCCTCACCTTGAATATTGTGTGTAGTTTTGGGCACTGCAATATAAGAAAGATATTAAGCCATTAGAGGGTGTCCAAAGGAGGGCAACAAAGATGGTGAAGGACCTTGAGAGGAAGCCGTATGAGGAATGCCTGAGGTCACTTGGTGTGTTCAACCTGGAGAAGGGGAGACTCAGGGGAGACCTCATTACAGTCTACAACTTCCTTGTGAGGGGAAGAGGAAGAGCAGTCACTGATCTCTGTGGTGACCAGTGACAGAACCCAAGGGGACGCCCTGAAGCTGTGTCCAGGGAGGTTTAGGTTGGATATTAGAAAAATGTTCTTCACACAGAGAGTGGCTGGGCACTGGAACAGGCTCCCCAGGGAAGTGGTCACAGCACCAAACCTGCCAGAGTTCAAGAAGTATTTGGGCGATACTCTCAGGCACATGGTGTGACTCTTGGGGATGGTCCTGTGCTGGGCTAAAGGTTGGACTCAATGATCTTTGTTGGCCCCTTCCAATGCAGCATATTCCGTGTTTTTGCGATTGTGTTATCCAAACATAGTCCCACAATGCATGATCTAAGTAGATGCATTGGTAGTTTCCTAAAAAATTAAATTCCATTGTGAAAAACTAACAAAATTTAGTTAAAAACTGTTACGTGGTGGTCCTTTATATGACAAAGAAAGATGTACGCTCTTCTGAGGTGGTAATCAAAGAGGTTTTATTTGAATTCGGTGCTTCCTTATATACCTGGACACCATGTGACCTTCTTAATCAATAGGGTTGTCTGTCCCTGCGCATGTCCCTTGATTCTCCTGCCCCTGGGACATGCCCCCTACAAAAAGCAACTGAATGTTATGCCATTGAAACTGTCTTGATTTAATGGACTAGAAGAAAGACACATAGTAAGGTACCTTGCCCAGAGTAGTCTAGCAAACAAATCAAAACCTCATCTGTGAGTATCAGACCACTATTCTCTTTACTAGGAAACAATATTCTTCATAAATATATATTCAGTACTTTTCCTTTAATAATTTGTTACAAATAGACAGATTAATTTCTTTAATCTTCCTCTTTTCTTCTTCCCTCACAATGAAAAACTAAATCTCCTTTACCAGTGAAATCCTTCTTATTTAATTAGCTTACTATTTCTTAATGGCTTCTCAAATGGGTAAAATTAGCAGCAATAATGGGATAATGAAATGACATTAAAAGGGAAATGCCTGAGAAATTAAAACATATGTAAAAGGTACAATGGAGACATCTGTAATTAAAGACTTGTCATGCCTTACACTACCATAATAAGGCTGAACTAAGAGGATTTACCTTAAAAAGACTTCAAGCATTTGAAGGTAGGGAAGGAAAAAACCAAAACATGCCAACCCTTGAAATGTAAGCTAAAAAGCTAAACTTAAATAAGGAACCAAAGAATTATAAGGACAAAAGGAAGAGGGTAGAAGGTGTAAGAAATTGAACACATAAGAAAAAGAAAAGAGATAATTTTGTGGGGGTTAGGGCATTATTGTTCATAACGCATCTATCAATCTGATTTTATGTTTAAAATCTCTATTTAATATTTGATTATTAGTTTGCAAAGCATGCACAGGAAGAGATTTCCCATCTTTCAACTCATATATCTCATTATCAGAATGAACACAGCAGTGAAGTGGCATATAAAATCATTTGACCTTTCCTTCTTATATATATTGCAACACATTCAGAGTACATTACTAGATTTTTTGGAACAGCACACAAACCACCACTAGCATATGTGTAGAAGGGTGGATTGAACGACAGTATAATGACAACTTGGCTGCTTCCATGAAAAATGTTTATGAATAGAAATAAAAATACTGCTCCAGAGAGGTGAAATAAACTTATGAGTTGTATGTTCTCTGCTGTAAGCAAAACTTATTTGATAGTATACTTTCTTTTTCAATTAGTAATCTCAAATACCTAGTTTGTTCAATTAGGGGAAAAATTATGATAATTTTTAGAAAAAAAAGTGTGTGTTTGCATGTGCATTTTCACAGGCATACTTACATTCTGAGGTGTCAAAATGTATGTTTCTCTTTTAGTTCTCATGCCACTTCAGACTACTGAATATGAATATCTCTAACTGGAGATAGAAGGAATATAATAGGGCTTGTATAGCTAAGAAACCAACAAAATTATGATAGTTTATGGAAACCCTGGTGGTTAATGATTTCATAGGGATTTGGAGAAAGTGTTGCCTGATTTGGGTAAACTTGTAGACAAAAAGGTCAGAGTATAAACACTGTAATATGAAATTTTGAAACATTTTCTTTGAAACAGTTGATATATAGAAAGCCCACATTATTCTTTTTAGCAATGACTACAACTGGTACCAACACTGGTAATAGAAGAATTAATCATTAATCAGCATCCCTAGGGCAAGACTGAGTAATTTTAATAGTTCTTACTCAACATTTTTCATCTGAAGATCTGAGACAGCTATATAGTAGAAGGTAAGTCTCGCTATTTTCTCCAAAGTGAAACAAAAACAAAAACAGAGGCTTTACAGCAAGATGCTATAAAGTGGAGCTTTGACCAGAATTCAAGTATGTCAACTCCCTGTTCATGCTCGTCTGTCACAGGTTATTCAATTAATCTCTCATTTTAGTCACCAACATATTAATTAGACTAAATTTTCATTAAAATGACTAGATTATATAGAGATTGACTTGGTAAGGTCAAATTTGTGATTTATTTGCCTAAGTTCAGATGTTGAATATTATCTTTTGAGACACCTTAGGCTATTCAGTGCAATCATATGGAGCTGGTAGATATGGTAGAGGACCCAGTTTACCTGTGGTCTTCTGGATGAGGAGTAAGAGGCCAGATGGAGTGAATTAGGACATCTAAAATGGCCTTAGGAAATGTTGTTTAAGGAACAGACTCCTGCCACAGCTAAGTAGATTCAGAAATGTAATGTAGGGCAACTTAATAGTTCACAATGGTCACAGTGGGAGCTTAGACATTTGATTTGTCTATGTCTGAAGCTTAAATCTATTCAAATGATAACTTTTACCCAGTACTACTGAAAAAATCAACATATATCTGACTATCTGCTAGGAAAAATGAAATGTTTTCATCTTTTGCTTTTACCTCTGTGCAGAATATTTCCCTCTACTATAATTCTCTATTTTCTGCAAAAACAGTTTAAACTGTATAAATGTCCCAATGATCTCATTCTGCCACACTGTGTGCTAAGTGATCCTTATTAGTAAGTTAACTAATATCCTTAGTTACCATAACACTTTCTTGGTTATGTATATTTCTGGAAAAAAATTGAAGAGAAATATTACTCTACATAATAGTCTACCCTTCAATGAACTTTTTAAAATAGGTCTAAAATAACTTTGAAAAAGGAATATAATTATTCCAGCTTTATAGGTGAGGAATCCAAGTCACGCAATTTATATTAATCAAAATAAGTGCAAGTGCAGCTTATGTGTGTGCTTTTGCTATGAACCTATTCCGTAAAAAACTCTAAATCATTGTTCCATGCCATAGCTTACCATGTAGAAATAAAAATTATCCTATTTTAAGTTAAATATTTTTTAGAACAGTGCTGACAGTTTTAGCATTTCAAGGCAGAAAACTACAGGAAAAGGAATAGTTTTGAATACATATGTTGAAATTTATACTTCTGGTGAAGAGGAGAAATACAAAGCAATTGAAATAACTCTTACAAAGCCTTGATGTTTACCAAAAAGTTCCACACATCAGTTCCTTCTGTCAGGAATTACTACAGGTAGTACTGTTAAAAGAACACCAAACCTGATCATTATGACTGACACCTTCCCTGACCTGGAAACTCACTTTATCAGTGGTTTTCAACAAAACAAAATAAAACAAGCAAACCAGCAAAAAAACCAAAGAACAAAACTTTTCACCTGCTACTTCTACAGCTGCACCAAGAATTGTGAGTCAAAAGCGCTACTTACCAGTCTCATTAGCTAGATATTAAGGAATGAATCTGTATTTATCCAGCCATAAATTTGTGTTCTGTTCCTCAAAATTTTCAATTGTGTATAAGTGAATTGATTTATATTGTTTGAAAAGTAAAAACTGAATCACAAAACCCAACAACAATTTATGTTTATAGGCAAATTTATTCACATATAAGATCTCTCTAAATTACCACTTAGCCTAGAGCACATATAACAGCTGCTAAGAAATATTAAATGCAACTTTAGTATCTAGTCCCATAATCTGGTTTGCAGAGATTGGGTTTATTTTTGGCCAAAAAATATGTTCTGGTAACTTCACCTTGTTGATTTTGTTTGTTTCTTTGTTTTTGTTTTTGATTTTTTTCTTTTCTTTTTATTCAAGAGCTCACTGATCAAAATATTTGTTTATTGAACTACATGTCAATTTGCTTTTGTCAGCTTCAGAATAGGTTTAAAAACGTTCTTCATTACTGAAATAAATCCTTTAAGACATCTATGTCAGTTTTATGTAATGGAGATGTTTCAGGGATAAGCTAGTGAAATACAATGAACATATCTAGAAGCTTGCAGTTAGGATATAACTTCTAAAATTAAGTTCTTGATTCTAACACTAATACTAAATTACCTGTGTATTTTTTTTTTTTGTAAACTTCAATGGAATTAATATCAGATTTACACAAAGTAGGTGATGGTATGATGTTTTATTGAGACTTCTGTAGTGTAAACTTTCAGGAGGACACTACAAAATCCTATTGGGAAAATTTTCTAATATTCTGGTGACTCTGACACTGCTATCAGATGCCTGTAAAAGGGAGACATCACTATCTTCAGAATTAACTCTGAATTTGTATTCCCAGTTAATTTGTATATTGACTTCCTAAATAGTTTTTCAATGACCACATTTTTATGTATTCAATCCAAAGTATTGCTCAGTCATAATGGACTCCCAGCTCTATTGAAGCACAAGATTAGCCTGTAAACTGGTAAGTGAATTGATCAGCGAAATGTGACTGCACTGGATCCCCAGTACAGAAAAGACATCGACAAATTGGAGCAAGTTCATCAGTGACCCCTATGGTGGGTATCCTCTTAGCACGTACAGACCAGGAGGAGCTCACTGGGGATGTGAAAGTTGAAGGAAGTCTTGTCTGCAATGATCATGAGCTAGTGGAATTCAGGGTCCTGAGATGAGGCCAAAAAGTAAGATTACAAGCTTGGACTGCAGGAGAGCAGACTTTGGCTTCTTTGGGGATCTGCTTAAAAGGGTCCCATGAGATAGACCCTTGGATGGGAGAGAGGTTCAGGAAATGTGGTCAGTTTTCAAGAAGGCCTACCTTCAATCTTATGAGCAGTACACCTCAAAGAGCTGAGTCAGGCAAAAATGCCAGGAGGCCTGCACGGATGAACATAAGTTCCTGGAAAAACTCTACACAAAAATACAGGAAGCAGAAGCAGACATAAGTAGCTAGGAGGAAAACAAAGGCACTGTCTGAGCATGGAGAGAAATGGTTAAGAAAGGGAAAGCCTAGAGTTGAATCTGACAAGAGAAACAAAGGACAACAGGAAGGGTTTTTATAAGTAGAAAGACTGGGAAAAATGTGAATCTGCTGTTAGATGATACAAGGGACCTGGTGACACAGAATGTGGAGAAAGATGAGGTCCTGAATGGTTTCTTTGCCTCACCCTTTACTAGTCAGACAGGTTGTCAGGAATCAAAGGTCCCAGAGACCAGGAGAAGTCTGGAGCAAGAAAGATAAACCCTGGGTGGAAAAGGATCATATCAGGGAATATTTAAGCAAACTGATCATTCAGATCCAGAGCTCTGGTGGGGTGCACACTGGCTGATGTTACTCTAAGACCACTCCTGATATTTTCAAGCAATTATGATTACTGGGAGAAGTGCCAGGGGACTTGAAGAAACCATACTTCCCCTATACTCAAAAAGGGCATATAAAGGATAAGAAGTTGATAAGCAGCAGTCAACACAAATTCACCAAGGGAAAGTCATGCTTGACAAACCTGATACTCTTCTGTGATGAAATGACTGGCCTACTAGATGAATGGAGAGAGCAGTGGATACTGTCTACCTTGATTTCAATAAGACTTTCAACGCTGTTTCTCATAAGATCTTAGAATCACCAAATCATAAGTGGTTTGGGTTGAATGGGACATTTAAAGATCATCTGGTGAACTTCCCTGCCATAAACAGGGAAATTTTTCACTAGATCAGATTACTCAAAGACTTGACTTTGAACACTTCCAATGTTGAAGCATCCACAACTTCTCTGGTATACCTGTTCTAACATCTGACCATCCTCATCATAAAAATGTCTTCTTTATGTGCAGTCAAAATCTACCCTCTCTCAGCTAGAAATTGCTCTGTGTTCTCTCACTACAGCCCTGGTGAAAAAAAAAAAAAGAATCTTCATCTTTCTTGTAAGTCCCCTTTAAATCTTGAAAGACCTTAATAAGGTTTCGCAGAGCCTTCTCTTCTCTAGGTTGAACAACCCCAACTCTCAACCTTTCTTCATAGGAGAGGTACTTCAACCCTATGATCATTTTCATGACCCTTCTCTGGATCCACACTAGCAGGTCCATGTCTCTCTTGTGCTGGGAGTCACCGAGATGGATACAGTGCTCCATTTGGGGTCTTATCAGGGCAGAGGTGAAGGAAGTGATTCCTCACATCTGTTGAACATTGGTGAGACCGCACCTGAAGTACTGCATTCAGTTCTTTGCTACCCAGTAAAAGAGACATGCAGCTACAGGAGTGAGTCCAGCAAAGGGCCTCAAAGATCATTAAGGGTGTGAAACACCTCTCATATAAGGAAAGGCTGAGAGAGATGAGACTGGTAACGTGGAATACAGTTTAGATCTTCTCAGAACAGGAAAAATTCATTCTTGCAACTGCAGAGGAGAACACAGATTACCAGAATGACCACCTCTGTGGTGAACCCTACCCAAATGAGGTTAGGGGGAATCTCATCAATATCTGTAGCACATGAAGGGAGAGAGCAAAGAAGATGGAGCCAGGTTCGTTTTGGTGGTGCCCAGTGAAAGGACCAGAGGTGATAGGCACAAGCTCAAACACAAGGCATTATCTCTGATCATCATGTACTGATGGTGGCTGAGGTTTGGTACAGAATGTACAGAGAGGCTGTGTAGTTTTCCTTCTTGGAGATACTCAAAAGCTGTCTGAACATGGTGCTGCACATCCTGCTCTTGGTGGCTGTGCTTGAACAGGGGCATTGGACCAGATGACCTTCTGAGGTGTCTTCCAACCTCAAGTATTATGATTATGTGATTGTCAGGGCTTGAACATTTGCCTTGAAGGAAAAGCTGAGGGATCAGCTCTTGTTCATCCTGGAGAAGAAATGGGTTTTGGGTTATGTAAGAGCTGGTATCTACGTAATGTTCATAGACAAGAGGGAGAGAGACTCCTTATGTGCATGTGAGGAATGAGCTAATGTTCATAAATTGTGACAGCGATGGTTCAAATGGAGTATAAGAACAGCCTTTTCCACCAGTAGTACAGTCAAAAAGTGGAACAAGTTGTCATATACAGAGGTTGTGGATTTTCTGTTCATAGCAGTTTTCAAGACTGGACTGGACACAGTACTAGAGAACCTAGAATCACAAAATCTTTAATGTTGGAAAAGACCTTCATGGTCATTGAGTCCCACCTTTGACTGATCACCATCGTGTCAACTTTGCACTAAGTGCTAAGTCCAGTTGTTTTTTGAACAATTCCAGGAATGATGACTGCACCACTCCCAGGGCACCTCACTTCAATGCTTGACAAACCTTTCAGTAAAGAAATTCTTCCTGAAACTTAGTCATATATGTGGAAGGTTAAAGATTCATGTTTGAACCTTGTCCCTCTAAGACTCCATCTCCTATGATGGTCTCCTAAAGGAAGGAAATTAACTCATTTCAGCTTCAGGGAGACCTATTCAGGGAGGAACTGACACCCTTTTATTTAAAATATCATCCTTAATCATTGTGGTGGCTTCAATGAACCTCTTGTGTTGTACGTACACTTTTTCAGAATAGGGGATTTTGCTAATAAGTAATGCAAATGGTCCCAAGAAATTTCAGGAAAAAAAAAACCCTTAACCAAAAAACTTGAAGAATGATTCTACACCACCTCTACAAAATTACCTGACGTGGGAATTATCTGAGTATCTAAATGCATTATGGAAGGTCTGGGTCCCATCAAAAATTTATCTGTGCATTTAAGTTTATATATAACAAAATACAACTGCTTAACTTCACTAAAAAGAAAATATACATGTATCTATTATTTGAATAAATCAGAAACATAGTCAATTAAGGTGTATTTCTGTTTGGCCTATTCAATGTATGCAATGTCAGATTTTTTTACCCCAGTAAGTAGGACTAGTCATGTCAGAAAGCAAAATGTCATAATTAATTAGGCCCAAATTATTGTGGCAGTTTGTGCTAGTTCCCTTAATGAGCAAATCAGAATGTTTTAACACTATTTTTCTTTCCTCATATTAGTTAGATAATTATTTTCAGAGGGATAATGACATACACACAGTGAAACATTTGTTTTTATGGAACTGAGGGGTAATGTATAAACCAGATATGATACTCCAGATTTTAGGTGTGTATGCATTAAAAGTCATTAAATATCTGCAGAACATGCTCATGCAGGACTCGTGTATTAAATAATCAAGTAACACAGCGTGTACTTATAAGCTTTTATATATGTATAGCCACACAGAGATTTAAAGCTCTTAAGTAGAGAGCAAAAAAAGTAAAAAAAAATATGAAAGAGTGGAGTGAGAGCAGGAAAAGATGAAAAATTTTACTTAGTTTTAAAATGAATGACTTTTTTTTAAATTTCAGAAGAAAAAACTTACTCCAAGCAGGGACAAGAAAAAGGTTAAAAAGATACTTTAATAATAAACAAGAGGCAAGTGGGCATGTCAGTCTGATTGCTTCTGGGTGTTGTCAGCAGATATAAGATGTGTTACCATCACTTCAAAGAATCTTTTTTCTCATGCTGAGAAATATCTGTGAGGAGAAAAACAAGAGGAGAAATAAAAGTTTTACTGAAACAGAAATAAATGGGTCCAATAATTTTAAGCATGTTTTAAACTTGCTTTTGTTTAAAGTAATAGAATGGTATGTATGTTGACGTTGAAGTGATAGCTCCATAGACAACATTATCAGAGTGTGTAGCACCTGTTCGATAAAAATATCATAGGTTTTGGGGTACTGTTGCAGGAACTACTGTTTTCTCATACACAGACTGTTGTTCTGTGATGTATTCAGTTTCCCAGGAGCAAACATGGTAAAAGTTTTCTTATCCATAAGCTTGGTGGACTGACACTTATTCCTTGATTAATCTCAAATACCTAAATTCCACTAAAATTATTTTTCATATTCTCCTGAAAAATCACACTATTTTGACACATAGGTCCAGTCTGCAACCCACCATTGTAATTGAAGACATTAGGGATTATTCTTAATGTTAATTGAAAAGGAATGTATATCTCTTCTGCAATAGAGAGAAATTAATGCAAAAAAGATTGCAAAGATGAGCAGCCATCAGCGTCTCAGAAAATTCACAGGTAAGGTTACGGAAATATTTAGAGAAAAGTATGTGATGATCATAACAATAATTAAGTAGAAAATGCTGATTTGGAGTTGTGTTTAGAAACATAGCTTAAAGCAGGGTAATAACATTACGTTTTGTTTTGTCATTTTCTTTTACACACACTTTTTTTAGAAAATATTGGAACAGTTCTTTATTGCTATTTTACTGGGGATGCCAAGTTCTTATTCTCTCGGGAATGTTCTGTGAAAATAACAGTAGAAATAAAAAAACAATGAGGCTCTTAAAATTTCAAGTGTGGCAGAATAAGTATCAGGTACATGAGAAAACCTGGCAATCCTTTTTCAGACTACAGATTTCAGAGAATCACAGAATCATCAAGGTTAAAAGATATTCAAGTTCATCTAGTCCAGTTGTCAACCTTGCACCACCATAATCACTCCTAAACTATATCCACTAGTGTCATGTCCAGACACTTCCTAAACACTTCCAGAGATGGTAGCTCCACCACTTCCCTGGGTAGCTTATTCCAATGCCTAACTAGTCTGTCAGAGAAAAAAAAATTCTAATATCTAATCTGAATCTCCCATGGTACAACTTAAGGCCATTTCATCTCGTCCATTCACTTAAGGCATGGCAGAAAAGACCAACCCCAACACTACTAAAACCTTTCACGTAGTGGTACAGAGCAATGAGGTGCCCCCTGAGATTCGTCTTCTCCAGAAGATTTCTGTCAGCTGCTCCTCATAGGACTTATTCTCTAGACCCTGTACCATCTTCATTGTCCTTCTCTGGACATGCTCCAGCATGCCAATGTCCTTTTTGAAGTGAGGGTCCCAAAAGCGAACAGAGTACTTGAGGTGAAGCCTCATCAGAACCAAGTACAGTAGAACAACCATTTCTTAGTCCTGCTAGTCACACTATTCTTGATAAAGACCATGATACCAGTGCCACTTTCCAGTCACTCTTCCACAAAGCCATAGCACTGCATGGGTTTGTTGTGACCTAAATGCAGGACCCTACACTTTGTGTTATTGAACTTCATGTAGTTGTCCTCAATTCAGCAATCCAGTCTGCAAAGATCTCTCTGCAGAACCTTCCTACCCTCGAGCAGAACAACACTCCCACTAAACTTGGTGTCATCTGTAAACTTATTGAGGATTTCATGCAGGTCCTGATGATTACCATCTTATAAAAATGCTAGTATATTTTGAAGAGTTTTCTGTTAATGCTGGACTAATAAAACCTATTAAATAAAAAAAAAAATTAAACTATTTTTAACTCCTTATTTCTTCTATATGGTCTAACATTCTGCAAGCAAGAAAACACCTTGTCAAGCAGAATTATTTTGAGCTGAGTTATTATGTAGTTTGATATATCTCTCAAATGAAAATTTGAGGGAGAAAGAAGTTGCATAAAATGCTTAACAAAATATAGTCTAATACACAAAGAGCAAAAAGTTTTGTGGTGAGGGTTTTTTTCTGTCTTTCCTTTTATTTTTTTCTCCTCTTCTGGTTGGAGGCTTTTCCATGTCCAGGCTATTTTTTGTCTACATTACGTTGCAATTAGCTAAAGATACATACTGTAGTTGTCTTGAATATCACTGAAGGCAAAAGGAAAAACTGTAGAGACTGAAACTGATCAGGACAGAGAAATATTCCTTCCCTTCCATATAATTTAGGAATCCTAGCTATCAGAGTGAACACTGGGCTGGAAGAAGTGTGTAGTTTTCAGGTCTTTTAATTTTTTCTTGGAATTTTTTTTAGTTTCTGATTTTGATATTTTTATATAAGCCTTTTGCTGACTTATTGCTTCCTTTTCAGGGAAGAGAAAACGGAAAAAAAAATCCCAATCTTTCTTTTTATTCTTAAATAAAACTAAGAGAAAATCAACCTTCCTACTTGTCCAATGATACTTTTCCTCAAATTGTTATTTCCTTTATTCTCTTTTAGTGACCAAGTTATAATTGATTTTTTCTTAGAAATTATCATATACTCTTACAGAAGTTACTACACTGAGACTCAAGTATATGGTTGTTCTTAATTATTAAACTAATCTGTAGAACTAATGTGTGAGTTTGCAATTTTTTAAGGACCATGAACATTAAATGTAATTGCAGACATCCTTTTGCCTGTTTGAACTGAAGAAGACACTTTTTTTTTTGTTTTACAAATGTCAATGTACCTTTATTTTGAAAAGACAGATGTATGGACTTTCATCTAGAGACATTCAACTGTTTAACTGAAACCTTCAGGCTCTTAAGTAGACAACTGCAGCTGTACTTAAATGTATAATTAAACACAAAGAAATACACCTAAAATACTAATGAGAGTATTATAAATTAAGTGTTAATTTTGAAGTCCTTTTGAATAAATAAAATACATTTTTGAAATGTACGTGATCAATAGATTAACTATGAGATTTGTAGTTAATACTTGAAATGTATTGTTTATAGAATCACTGGAAAAATAATCTAAAACAATGGAAAGGAACTGGGATTTATTTAATGAGGAATATTAACAAACTGTCATTATTAAATAAAGATAGTGTGATACTGTAATGAGTGCACCAAGAGCTGGTCAGTGGCTAGGAAATCGAAGAGAGATTGCATAAGTGGAAAGACAGCACCATTATGAATGATGAGTAAGAAGAAATACATCAAGTAAGTGATACTAAAGCTAGAAAGAGTAAGATTCATTTATATATATTAGTAAAAAAAAGGTAACAAGGAAACCTTCTGCATATAGGTAAATAACGAAGAATACAGATACAGTGCAGAAGAGGAACAGAAAAAAAATGTCTTCAATAGCTTGTTACACTTTTTTGTTTCAGTCATCACCAAAAAAAAAAAAAAAGGCTAATTTTAATCATATACTGCATAGCATGCAAATAATTTTGACAGGGAGATAAGAATATAGGCCAGAAGAAAGAAAGAACAAGCAACAAAAGTTTTATGTTATCTCAAGTACAGCAAAGCATAAGGAAATTGACCCTAAAGCAACAGAACTATTCAAAAGGATATTTGAAGTAATACTTGTTACTTTATAGAATTTATAGAAAAAGAATATGTATTCCCTAAGAACTAAAGAAAAGGAGGTCTGGAGGAATGACATATCTGTCAACCTAATTTTTACCTGGGAAATGGCTTGCCAATATATTATTCAAAAAATCAGTTTTAAAGTAACTAGCATAAGAAAAAGTATAGCTTTGTCAAAAATACAAAGTTAATCCAACTTCATTCCCAATCAGTATAACTATTCTAATCTGTAGGGGGAACAACTTATGTAATATAGCTTTTTATTTGTCACAGTTGTCACTGTCACACATGTCATCTCATAACAAAACTTAGGAAACATGGTCCATATATAATCACAATATCACAGTGCATGAGCGTTTGGAGGGAAATGTAGGCACTATAGGTATGTGTCAGTAATCGCAGTCAAGTTGTGAAGGCATATTTGTTAGTTATTGTAAAGGTAGCTCCTTGCTATATGGATTAACATTTTACATCTCATTTCAGCCTACATTTTCAGTAACCTGTGTATTTCAGGTATTTTTGCCATATATATCAAAAGGAAAAGTGGATTAATCAATCTTCTTCCCGACTCCTGGGTTTGTTTAGGCCATTTCTTAAAATATTTGCTAATACCATTTACTTACTTGCTCTCCACTCTCTAATCCACAAACTCCATATTACATCCAAATTTTACTCTATATGACATATTTTGCAAATGCTTGAGATTTCATTTCTGTTTTGTTTTTTAATCCTGAAATGGTTTTCACCCAGCTACTAAAGTTGTGTTCCTTTAGTGATCAGTAATTAATCAATAGTGATTTGTGATTATATCTTGGGGCCATGTCTATTGTCCTGTGCTTGCCCTTTCAAGGTTATTGCTGTCAGCTTCTGATTGCTCCTTTGGGAGTCCCTGATACAATCCTATATTTCTTCAATAGCCTTCAAAATGTAGTTTTAGTCACATAACCAAGTCACTTGTGAGTACAGCTGTAAGGTCATCAAAAAGTCCACTGCACAAAATATGTGATCTATTAGGAGACACACATGCATTTACGCACATAAATGTGCCTAATAGACAGTTACCACATGCAACTAAACCACTGAGTCCTTATTAATATTAATTTTTTGATTTTTCACAAATATTGAATACTTCACTTGTTATTATTGTTGCAAAAATTCTACATCTAACTTATTTCATTTGAAAAACAAAAGACCATTTGTTTTTGTATTTCTGCACAGGAAAAGTCAAAAGTCAGGATACTTTTCCTCTTCTGGATTTTTTATTTCTCAGGTTTACTACCAGTCACCTTTATAATTCATCACAAGTTATTTAGATCTTCTCTAAACTCTTTTGGATCCTGTATAATTCCTCTTAATGTGTGTAACTTGCATCATACTGAAATTAAATGTGGTTTGTATAGTTTAGGGGGAGGGTTGTTTTGTGTTTTTTTTCTTGTTGAGTTTAACTTTTTAACAGTATAACAAGATTCCTGAAGTCTTACTTATAAGTGTTTTTTGACAGTTCATCTCTTCCTGTGAGCATTAGCACAACTGAAGAAGAAAAAATATCTAATAAGTTTCTTGAAACATAAGTTTTTTCTGATTTTGAAAACAGGACAGTGTGCCTTCCTTCCCTTCCCTGAAAGACTATAGGTGAAAAGGGGCAGTAGACATATTCTCAGAGGGCTTCACATTGCTAAATTAGTTTCTGTTGTGGCCACATAATTCACCCACACTATGGTTCATAGCCAGAAGATAATTCCAGAAGAGAGAGGGAAAAAAAACCCAAATAATTTATTCTCATTTTTAGCTGTGGCTTGTTTTGATATAGCCAGAAGATAATTCCAGAAGAGAGAGGAAAAAAAAACCCAAATAATTTATTCTCATTTTTAGCTGTGGCTTGTTTTGATCTTTATCTGTGCTTGATAAAACATTCTGGTAGACCAATTTTTTCTTTTCTGTTGAAAAGAAAAATAGACAGTATAGTGATGGGAGTTTTACCCGAATTTCCCACAGAAGTCTCCATGATTACACTTAGAGATTCATTTTGAGGTCCTCAGGCTGGAGTGGGTGGAGCTAGCTGAAAGTAAATGAAACCTGTAAGACACTTTTAACCTCCTACATTAAATTTCTATTTTGTCTTTGTAATATCAAAGGTTATCTTCCTACTGGTTACTAGTTCTTTGCATTCCTAATTTAGGTGTAACTAAATCAATATTTTCAACGAAGAAAACTGAAAACTTTTAAAGGCCCCATCAGGGTGCTAAAGAGAATCTTTCCTTTTCCATCCACTAAATACAATGTTAAATGCCTCTGTTTCATTTAATGTATAGCAGGCAACTATTACAAAAATGAGAAACTAGAGGGATGATTAAAACAGGCCCTTCACATGTGGTTTTGTAGTGTTTGTTTCTATCCGGAGTTTAAAACACTGAACTGCCTTTTGAAGAGATTTAGCAATAGACATAAAAAACATATTTTTGTAGAACTATAACTCACCAAAAGCTAGGACACCTAGGATTTCTCTAGAGAAAAAAAAAATACTATTCTCAAATCCTATCTACCAGCAGACAGGCCAGGCAGTACTTTTTTGAAACTGGGTCACTGCGAAGTCAAGAACACCTCTGAGTTCAGAAGAAGGCAATATTAAAAGAAATGTGAGTTTTCCAATGAGTTCCACACATAACTAAGAATATGTAGACCCAAGGTGCCTTTCCTACTCTTAGTTTTTTTACAGTTTGTACTTTACATTTTTTGGACTAGGAAAAAAACCACACTATAAACCAAAAATGAAAAAGTGAGTAGGAATTAAACCTGTTATGTCATCTAAGTATCCTAAAGACAAAATCCCATAAATTAAGAATAGAAGAACTAGACGGCACCTAAATTCCAATACAAACAACTCAATGTTCCTATAAATGATTCCCCTGATAATCTATCAGAATTTTTAATCCTCAATATGGATTTTTGCTTGTTCCTCTCTATCCATCTCCTGCATATCTACACCAACATGTTAGAGTGCGATGAGAATTTCAGATAGTCATCACTGAAAAATCACAGGTCGTGGAAGTCAGTTCAATATTCCCTTTATCTGGTCTTCCCATCCTAAAGATGGGATTATACATTTTTTGTAAACCCATCTAAATCAGGATACAAGAGAATGTCATACAGTAACTGGTTCATAGACTCATTGAGATCTTATTGGATCCTGAAATTGCTAGCAATAGATGACTGCAAAATAGTTCCATATCATGCAACTAAAAGAAGCACCTCAAGATTTTTTTGCATATCTTTTACCTGTTGAAAATTGTATTTATTAGGTGGTATAAAGGGTAGTACTGAGAAGGAGGAATGCTTACTAACTTCTAGAGAAAACAGAAGAATCGTAGACTTGGAAACCTGTTTTCAGTACAGAAGGTATAGTGGAGACTTAGGTGATTTGGTCTGTCTCAGGAAATGAGTACTAGTTAAACTATACTTAACCAGCAGTGTGATGTAATACTGTCAATATGTAATTCGTACCTAATCTATTTCTTCAGATGTATTAACTGTATAGGCAAAATTTATGGTTCTTTTTTTCTTTACAATCACTAAACTGCTATCTCCTGAATAAATTAGAGTGGATTTATTATTGAGGAATGAAAGTTACTCTTTCTGAGCATAGCAATGCTTGAACCACTGGAACTTAATTCAGGATGTTTCTGAAACTACCTTATGTGGGAAATGCCATGAAATTTTTGAATAATTAGATGGCCTGTATTCTTGGTCAACCAACAGCATTCTTTCCCTTTTAATTAAGTTCTTTGTCTGATAAATATGCTACCAGGCAGCACTTTTGAAGGCAAACTATTATGTTCAATGTTGACACAATTTTCTATGCTTCTTCACATCTCATGAGCCACTGTTTAGATTCTGAGTTTCCATGAAGACAAAATCATGTAACTTTTAACACAAATTTAGCACTTGAATTGAAATAAGTTGTAGATAATCCTGAGGTTTGTGTCAAATGTGTAAATTAATTGTTTATTCACTTTTGCATGAAAATTAAAGAAAAGTCAGATTAGTTTCAAAACCAAGAAAAGCTAATGACAATGACAAATCAAGGGCTGGCTTTTATATTAATTTTGAGAAAACTTTTAAACCACTCTAAGCAAGAAATATTATAAAATCTTAAAAGTAATAGGCAAATGGTCACAGTTATCTATGTGATTCAACTACCTATTCAGTTGAATTGATTTCAAACCACTTATATTTAATTTCTCTCAAGATACAATGCAGATGGGAGATCCATGACATTCTAGACAATAGCAATATGTTGCTTATGAACATTTTTCTTACAATTACGAAATTCCCAGACACTTACTGTCTATAAAACGTTTTATATTGAAAGCACATAATTTATGTTTATTTTTATAAAAGAACTTCTGATATACAAAGACCATAAAAATGTCAACAATAAAAATACATACTATTTTATCTGAACTGTATTAAAAACAGACAAATAATTACCATTTTAAGGATAAAAATACCCCACATTCTGTAATTCCTGAAGGTTTTCCTGTTATTCAAGCACTTAAAATTACCTTTAAAGAAAGAATTCTACTTTTGAAATATAAGCTTTTTGACTTTAAAGATCATAAATTCCTATCTCCCTGTAGCTTCCCTCTCTTTCTTATACTCATTTGAAAATAACTGTAGACGTATACCTAAGTGAATGCATTTCCACTGAATGCAAATAAATGTTACCATGTAACTATATTTTCCCATCTTTTTTTCTTTTTTCTTTCTTTCACTCTCCCAGTCAGTCTGAAAAATGGATACCTAGATAGATATACTGCAGAAATATTGCACTGCCTAGATCAGCAAAATATCCTTTTGAATGGACAGAAGTATTGTTTAAACATTTAATCCAACAAAGAATCCTTTGTTGTTATATGTTATATTTAGGAAGATGTATGAAATTAGCAATGATAAAAGGCTATGTATTCAAATTCCAGAAAGTTACCATGTTAGAAGCAGAACAGATCTCCTATTGAAGTGAATTGGTTGCTACGACAATAAAAGCTGGCAAACAATAATTACAAATTCATAGTACATATATAGTACATTGCCAATAGCACTTGACAGAACCTGTTTGCATATCCAGCTTTCAAACCTTAAAAGCAAACAGCAATGTCTATGAAGAATCATTTCTTCTTCTCCTGGAGACAACAGAAATAAATTTTTGTTAAAAGTTTAATCTGTGGGAAAAGTTATAGGATAGGACAGGGCATGAGGAATTGATCTGTGTAATAATATTCTTGAAGAAACTAATAGATTTTGTTTCTGTCTTTTGACAGTTGTTCTTCAGCTACGCTTGCATGAGTTCATAGAGTTGGGCATTTGTACCTCTAGACAGGACAATTGTAATCATAGATCTTGAATGATTCCATCTATAGTTGTTTCAAAGAATTTTTTACCAGAATTAATCAGTTTTTGGAATAGTGGTGTTATGAAAGTTATGCACAACCTCTGCTCTCAAAGGATCCATGTACTTGAAAACACCTCCACCTAAAAGAGATTATGCATAATTTTGAAAAATTAATCACGTAGGTTTATTATTTCTGTGAACATTTTTCAGTACTAGGCAATCAGTCTATTAGTAGTATATTGCTAAAAATGCACAACTCACATTTTTTTTACAAATTTTAATCTATTTCCATGGAAACAGTTTTTTCTTTCTGTGCTTGTAGTTATGAAAAACAGAACAGGATAAAAATGACTGTTAACTGTGGCAAAAAAAAGGAATAGTTTGAACATTGCCATTTTTTGCAAGCAGGTTATGAATTGGTGAGCATGATTTCAAGCAAGATCAGTGTGCTTCTGAAGATGTAAAAGCTAAGATCCTCACCCCCTGTCACCAGACCCAGCAGGGGCAGGACAGGGATTGCTGAAAGGGGCAGAGCAGCCTTGACTGGTTGAAGCTGGTTCTTCCATCCTGCTCCCCTCCCATGTGGAGACCCCCAGGAGGCAGGAAATGAGGTACAGGGAATGCACACCCAGACCTCCAAGCATGACCTCCAGGCTAAGGAGAAAGTAAGGTCCAATGTCAGCATAAAAATCATGCTCCTCCAAGTAAACACACAAGAACTCCAACAATAACTTCACATCCCTCCAGGCAGAAGTACTTGTGTTACTGCATTTTACTGCAGTGCTCTAAAGCAGGAATTTTTGTAACTGGATTAATTCTGTGGACTAGTATACTGCTAAAACACAGATTCAACTGACAGTAGATTCTCAGCTCCACCTAATAAGGTATGTTTCATTTTTTTCTTTGGTAAGATTTTCATTGTAACGAACAGATCCAGTGGTGTCAATGATTTAGGAAGACTACAGTACCAGTGAGAGACTATACTTCACCTTAGCAATTGTTCTTTTTCTATAAATACCTCCACAGTTAGTCATCCACAAGTCAGTGAAGACGAGAATGATTTGTGTTAGGGATGTTAGGACTGTTGTTACCTTCTCCAGTTGCTCCAGCACAGAATCCCTCCTGTCCCAGTAGCTCGAGACCAGACCTATTACCTGCAATGAGGGTGTGAGCTACAGATGCAGCTGCTGCTCTCCTGTAGCTGATACCAATGGCCAGGGGTGTCCACCCCCTGTTCTGACTCCAGTAGCTGCTCCCAAATTTCATTCACACACTCTCAGATCTCCCCTGTGTCCTTGCAGCATGTACACAGACATAGTGAGTGAGATTATGGTGAGAGGTAGTTAATAAAACATATAACAAGGAGATACAGAAAGACAGGAAAATCTGCAGGGCTCAAGCACAGGGCTCAACCAGACAAGTATACTAACGAGTCCCATTTTACACACTACTAATGCCTTTTATATACTTTTCTGCCTATCACCCTCTCTGTTCCACTCTGCTCCCCCTCCTCCTGCACATCAGTTGACACAGTCCCACCAACCCACTCCAACATGCAGAACAATCTGGTTCTCATCCTCATCCACTGCAAATTCCTGGAAAAGAGGAAATGTCCTCAAGCTGTACCAGGGAAGGTTTAGGTTGGACATCAGGAAGAATTTTTTCATTGAAAGGGTGGTTAAGCATTGGAACAGGCTGCCCAGGGAAGTGGTGGAGGCACCATCCCCGGAAGTGTTCAGGAAACGACTGGACGTGTCACTTGGTGTTATGGTTTAGTTGACATCGTGCTGTTTGGTCAAAGGATGGACTGTATAATCTTGGAGGTCTTTTCCAGCCTTAATGATTCTATGATTCTATCAAAATAGAAAGGAGCAGAATGGAACAATTGTGAATTTGGGCTAGAAGAGTTTCCTAGGTAACACTTCTGAAGCTAATTCACACTCGATGTCCTGCAGCTTCATAATTTTCAATGAGAAAATAAGATTGCAGGAAGTAGGACTGAGCCTACCATATGTTCATGTTTGCCAAGATATTTCTTTTTCCTTTTTAGATATAAATTTTGTTCCAGTGGAGCTTGAGGACTTCTGACATGTTCAGAATTTGCAGTTTTGACAAGGCCACAGGACAACCAGAACTGTCAAACATGTAGTACGCAGATTGCTGGCACAATATAAATGAAAGATATAATATATTGGGTGTGAATCAGATCTGCTGCTGATGCCAAAATCTGCGTAAGTTGAATAAATTCAGCATGCCCTGAATATGTCAAACACACTATGTTTTTATAGAGCAGTGGGGAAGCACATTCAGAGAGAGGGCTAATGCTGGGGGGTTTTATACAGTTTAGAAGTGTATAAAAAAATGGGTGACACAGAATACAAACATACTTAGGTAGCTGTATGAGGCTGATGGCTATATTTACATTTGTATCCAGTATTGTGTCTAATTGGCAATATTAGGCTTCTAGCAGATGAGACAGTCTTAGTGGCTAATACAAGAAAATTTCAGAAGCTGTAAACTCTTTTTTTATAAATAAGGTAAAATAAACATTTATTCTGATTTTTTACCTGATTATATTATTTTTGTTTATGACTACTTATTTAGTCACTGTATATTCAAGGAAATCTTCATTAGAAGAGAAAATTAAAATACCAGAGGAATGTGTTTGAAGATGTCTCAAGAACTTACTGCTTTTAGAAACAAATCCTCAGTGAATTATCATACTGTTCTTGCTTAAAACCTGAGGAAACCATAGCTTTTTTACTAACATGCATACACAGGGCAATGTAGTCTATGTCGGTCTTCTAAATGTACATAAATGACTATCCAGATGCCCATCAACTGAACAGTTTCTCACAACCTATTTCAGAAACCCGAAAAAAAACTGAAGGAGAATAATACAAAAAGTGAAGAACTTTTCTATAACTCACAAATACAAAAGTGAAACACTTTTCTAGAAGATGCTTTACACTTCCTAGTATCCAGTGACTGGTCTAATTATCATAAACCTTAAGCTTAAAATCTTTTAACAGCAGGTATTAAATGACTTCTCTCTCTAATTCTGTTTTCAGAAAAGATGGATGTCTCTTGGAAATTATGTCAATCAAAGCAAAGAGATAACAAGTGTTGCCCAAAAACCATGTATAAAGAAACTCTCTAAGACCCTTTTTGAGTGTTAGGGAGCAATCATTCCTTTATTTCAGCATGCTGGGTGCACAAGAGAATATTTTCTCCAAATTGTGCATACCTGAGTTACAAAAGCTTCATGACTTTTTCAGTTTTCTCATTAATAATTCATACATTCCCCAGATCTGTCCCTCCCTTTTCCTAAACCTCTTCCTCCCCTTGAGCTGGTGGTCCCTTTGCGTGGTCGTTCACAACTCTCTGGTGGTCGTTTGTCAACTTCTTCAAGCTGTCCTTTTCTTGAACTCTCACTTTTGGCACATCTTCATGCCCTTTGGAACTGTGTCAGAGCACAAGGCCAGTTTTTACTGCTAGCTTTCTGTTCTTTTTATCACTTCTGCTTTAGAATAAAGAGGTCTTCTGTCTCTTAAGAAATTTTTTTCTTCTGAGACTGACGACCTTTAATGATAAGCTATATAGGTCAAGCTACATGGTTTGCTACGTTCATTATTCTATATGGCTACACAAGTTATCAGAATAATAAGTTCATTTTAAAAGTCCAGACTCAGAGGAAAATAAAGGAAAAAGACAGTCTGATGTAAATTATGGTCACCATGAGTTTTCCCTTCATGACAAGACTTTCTACAATTTACAGTGAAGAAGCCTGGGTTAGGTGGGTCGCACAGCTAAGTGTTACATTGACTGTTTCATCTTAAAAAAATAATAGCTTAAAAAGAAATAAATACCTAATGTTTACTCTGTAAATGTAAAATATTTGCAATTTTGTTAATTACAAAAATAAAGGTAGATATAGCTGCTATGCAAAAAAAAAAAAAATCATGTTAGAGTTCAATTTTGAGAAAGGTATAAGGGAAAGTAAAGAAAAAAATTCACCATTCTGTTTTGACTAATTAGATTTAAAATTCATTGTCTCTGCATAGTTTATACAAGATTATCATATAACTGATTTGCACATTCCTAATTTGGTCTAAAATAGAGATGGAGTAGATTCAATTCAATAGAATCATATGGTTTATGGAAAATCATATTTTATTCATAAATAGACTGTTTAACAGTGACTCCTGTAAGCTCAGTTCTCCAGTGGAGCTGTTAATTTTTCTTGGGGCGACATTGATTCTCTGCCTCTCAGACCCATATGCAAAGTTCCTGTGACCACCCTGTTTGGCTCCTGCCCTCAAGACCTCTTTGCTATTAAACCCATTTTATATCTTCAACTTTCTGTTCAGGAAGGATATACAGCTTTCATAGCTTGCCTGTATATAAACTTATGATTTTCAAATCTACTAAGAGTTAGTTTTTTTTCCTGAACATGGTAGTTCATTTCTTAATCTAGAGTTTTTTGTTTCTCATAACACTTGCAAGAGTAAGTGAAAAGCAATTAGCATGTTACAGGATCCTTTCATCATCATCTTCATCTCTACTTAAAAACTCGTTCTTCAATTAAAAAAAAGTACTGAAAGAATACTGTTCAAATATATATTTGGGTGGTAAACTCAGCATTACTTCACCAAAACACATGTATCTAGACCTTAAGGCTCTCTGTATTTTTTGGTATCGTTATGCACAAGAAGATTAACTATTTCAAGCATCCTTGGGAAAGCCCTGTCTTTCTGCACAGGAGGGCGTGCAGAAGACTTGTTTTGTCAAGATGTCCAAGTATGACTAAATTACAGATGAATAAAAATAAATAAAATTTTTACATGCCATTTTTTGTCAGCTCGAAACGATTTGAATGTTTTACAGGATACAATTTACTCCTTTGCTTTGTCAGTTTAATTTTGCAGATCACACAGTAGCCTGCCCACAGACAGATTAAATGAGTAGCTTCAAATAATTAATCTCTTACAATAAATTTTTTGATTGAGTATCCACAGCAAGCAGAGAAAAAAAAAATGACAATTCTGTTTTATATTTTTCTTAGCTATAATTAGTGGATACTGTGAAGAAAAAGCTGCAGCCATCTCATTTTGAAAGCCTATTTAAGGGAGATAAAATGGAAAAGACAGTGTGCTAGAGCATATTTTATGCACCAGTTTGAAGAGGCTTACATTTATTCCCAGGAGCATTTAAGATAGATATTCTGATAATGTGCTATAAAGCTCTCTTTTTGTCTGTTTTGACCATAGAACTGAATGTATGGGGATCCATAGCACTCCAGAAGGCTGTCCTAATTCCGGAGAACCATCTGGAGACTTTCAACAGTTTCTTACTAGCAGACCATCACTACATACCTTTCCTCCAGAAATTAATATGAGAAATATGATTTGTACAAAAGGGAATCACTAAAGTTTCCCAGAAGATGTGGAAAACTATAAACCCAGATTGTAAAGTCTTAATGCACCTCCAGATGAAATGTATGAACCATGGGTTTTATGAGGGAGTTTGTAAGAACTTTGAACTAATTTGGGTTTTATCACTGCTGCTCCACAGTTGTCCACATACCAAAAATATTGTTAGAAAAAAAATCAGACTTAGAAGGGTATCAAAGTATTGTAAATATTTTTTTTCCCATCTCACTATGAATTCATGCTTCTTTTGAAACAGACAGAAAAGGATGGTCAGGTTCATGAGCCAGGAATGACACTCATTACCATGATTAAATAGAAAAGGTTCTCCAAATCACCTTACAAGCTGAGAAGAGTTACTTCCTGGTGGATATGGAACACATTATAAGACACAGGGGAAGTGCATTTTGGGATTGTACAGGGCACATAGGATGTTTAGAAGAATCGAAGGAATGAAAAAGGAATCATTGAGGTTGTTTGGGAGGGATCAATCATGAGAAAATTGATGGAGAAAGGGTATGGCTGTATGTTAAGCAGGTCAATGGTCAGTACACATGCTTGACCATGTTCTGCACCTGATGAACACTTTTGTCATACTGAACTCCAGTTCTAATTATTTCCTCGGGTGAGATGTTCTTTCATATATTCTGTGTACCCATGTGTGTGTGTGTCTGGAAATTTATGTGCCAGGAAGTGGACTGGGGTCATGGGTCAGAGAGGACAATGTTTCCTCCAGTACCAACAACTGGAGCAAGGGGTACATTGGTGTGTGACAAGCCAGACTAGTCAACAAATTGAATAAATGGTTTGGGAACCCTAAATTTGGGACAGACCTGATAATGGAGAGAGGAGAGGGTCTGCAAATTGGCTTCTAGAAGGACCAGTATATCCAAGCCAGCTGCTGGAGAGGCTGTTGGATCAACTGAGAAACACATTTGCATGTGTGTGTGCACGCGTGAGGCAACTGGAGACCCAAAGATCCAAAGGTGGATGTGTGTGTAGGTGTGTGTGTATGTGTATACTCAGGCACGTTGACCTGTAGGGACTCCCACACCAAAATGCCAGCAACTGAGGAGAAGGAGAATACAGGGATGGTCTGGAGATCCACTAGCAGACCTTTATCCTGAGCTGCCATAGAAGAGAATGGAATAAGGCCATTGCTGCTGTTTGTGTTTACATGAGTGATATGTATCCTGACTGCGTTAATCTGTGTATGTGGCTGTACTTGCAAGTAGATGTGTATTGCACACCTGTGATTTTGTATGTCTGGGGAGAACATGTGCTTACCATCTCTGCTGGCGGGACTTGGGATTAGGGAGCTGAAAAAACCCTGCCTTTTCCCAGCTACCAGATTCAGCAGTGCCAAACTAGTCTACTCCTTGTTTCTTCCCAAATGTCTGATTAATTATCTCATTATGATATTTTTAATTTCACCATAACTGCCTCATATTCTGTGCCTCATGGAAGTTAAAAGTAATTAGAAAAAAAAACTTTAAAGTTGTACTAACTTAAAATACAAGAACTGATTTATGATTTTATATATATATATATATTCAGAAAAAAACTCCACAGCTTCTCCATATAGATTTTCCTAAAACTCAACTTTAAGTAGAATTCTATATAATAATTGTAGAAACAGTACAGAAACAGAAACGTACAAAACTTCGAGGAAGACAAAGACATTTTGTCTTTTATAGTAGTACTTTTATAGTAGTATAATACTTTTATAGTACTATCGTACTTTTATACAGTAGTATAGTATAGTAGTATAGTACTTTTACAGTAGTATAGTATTGTACTTTTAAGTATGCTTTAGCAAAGGGAAAATAAATAAATATCCAGATGTTCAGTAAATAAATGGTCCCAAATTAAAATGAGGACAGGAGTTTAAAAATATAGACAGCAAAAAATAATGAATAATTAACACAGATTAAACACAAGTACTTGAAATGGTTTGTTATGCAAACTACCTTGCCATTGCAAGCATTTCTCATTAGGAATGTGTTAAATGGATCAGTGAAGGTGTTACTAATTTGAACTGCTAGAGCTATCTGAACCAAATCTGAAAAATTTCAAATGTTTCTTAAATGGAAAGGATTCCAGCACTTTTTAGTGTCTTGTCAGCAATGTGGACAGTAGGATTGAGTGCAGCCTTAGCAAGTTTGCTGACAAAATCAAGCTGTGTCATGCAGTCAACATGCTGGAGGGAAGGGATGCCATCCAGAGGGACCTTGACAGGTTTAAGAGGTGAGCCTGTGTGATCCTCATGAAGTTCAACAAGGCCAACTGCAAGGTCCTGCACTTGGCACAGGGGAATCCCAAGCACAGTAGAAAAAGACGTTTTCCACTGTCTGGGTGGAAAATGAATTGAGAAGAGCCCTGAGGAGAAGGACTTGGGAGTGTTTGTGGATGAAAAGCTCAACACGAACCAACCATGCACGCCTGCAGCACAGAGGGCTAACTGCATCCTGGTCTGCGTCAAAGGAGATAACCAGCAGGTCAAGAATTGAGGTGATTTCCTCTTCTAGTCTGCTTTTGTGAGACCTCATGCAGAGTACTGTTTCCAACTCTAGGGCCCTCAATACAAGAAAGATATGGACCTCTTAGAACAAATCCAGAGGAGAGCTGCTAAGCTGATCACAGTGCTGAGACACCTCTGCTATGAAGACAGACTGAGAGATTTGGGCTGTTCAGACTGGAAAAAAGATGACTGATGAGGATTTTATCCAGGGCATTGCTCAACATACTAAAACACAGAGATTGATCTACACAGAGCAGGAACTGCCTGCACGACAGTCCGAAACTCATATTGGAAGAGTTCTTACACAAACCAGTTAAAACTTTTATTGTGGAGGTCTGGAGTTTAGTTCATCACCTTGACTGACATCTGTTCACTGTATCAAACAAGACCATTAGCTCATCTACACAAATTTACCTCTCAAAGAAACTTTAGTTTTAGGCTCGATGACTGTGCTCTTGAGATGCTCACATATTCACACTGTCTTGCTGATGCTGGCTGGAGCCCTAACCAGAATTTTCAGTGTGTAGTCTAAACTGAGATAGGGTAAAATCAAGAAGTAACAGTATATGTACGTTTTTGCCTGTCAATTAACATATATCTTCTCATTTTAGTGTGTTACTCACACTAATGGGCTAATGGGCCCATTAGTTACTCACACTAATGGGCTTGCTCTGATATTACTTAAATAATAGAACTATGAATAAAAAAGTTTTTAGCAGAAGTTTACCATTATTTTCTGGGATCAATTTTCTGTTGCAACACAAATTATTTATTATACTTTACAAAGCAGAAGTAGGTAAAGTTTAAATATATTCATAGATTATATTTTTACTTTAGTTCATTGTAGACAATAGGCTTAGTCCTTGGTGTTAATTTAGATAAAAGAAAAAAAAGAAGAAAAACAAGAAAAAAAGAAAAAGAGAAAAGAATCTAAGTTACAAATTTGCTTACAAAACAAACTTACAAATATTTTCATGAATACAATCACTGATTCAAGCATGACGATTAACTACTTTGGTTACCAACCAGCACTTACACTGGCACAAACTAGAATAGAAGTGAGATTACTTTGACATAGAATCCATGCAAACTGAAGTTGTACAGAATATCATGGGCACATCTTCATGTTGAGGAAGACATGTGGTTTTACTACTAAACACAGAAAAACCATTGCAGGACAGAGTAAAAGTGGTTAAAATAGCTGAATTTTTTAAAAGAAATACTCTATTTGTTAAATCATTGTTAATTTAATAATTAATTTTAGACTCAGAAATTATGTTGCATGTTAAATTCAGAAAGTATGCATAGAGTTTCTCACTTCTTTACTTTTTTAATACAAAAAGTCCACACATAGCAAATTCTGAAAGGCTGTGAGACTCAGGTTTGGACACACCTTCTTTGGGTTTTCTTGATAACATTAGAAGTAAAAGAGTTGTTGGACAAGTTGTTGTATGGTGAAAGAAATGGAGAAAACTAGAATGAACCCCCCATTTTTTCTACCCAGACATCAGTTACTGTGGTTGTTATCAGTAACTATTACCAATACCTTCAACAATATTATCTTAGATAATCTTTTTAAATACCAGTGTTGTTTATTAATATAACTTAGAATACACAGTAAGTACAACCCATTATTATGATCACAAACACCATTTCATTCTGCTTTTATTAAATCTCTAGCTATCCAGATCAATCTGCATTTCTTTATATCCTGCGGCTTTTAGCTGTCTGTTGATTTCAATTTTTTTCTCTGAAATTATATTCCTTCACTGGAAACAAAATTGTATTTTATCCAAGGCATTTCTACAGTCTTGTTTGATGACCTCTATCATTTTATCCCACTTTTCCCATCTGTACTATAAGGATAATAATTTTAATATTTCCTTGTCTATTGACATTACACATGAAGGATGACATGGGGGAGAAAGAGGGTTGGACAGCCAAACTAATTAAAGTGCTTCAAATTCTAGCTGAGTGAAGTACTACAAATACATGTATCACCATCTACTTGCTTATTGATCTTATTAGTAACACTAACACAGTCTTTTCAAAATAATTTGTTTACGAAAGTAATATTTATTTGACTTATTTGAACACATATTTGCCCCTACCATGATATATTTAACAAAGTATTGCCTGTTATCTTAGATAGCATTTCACCAACTCTAGTGTACTGTCTCAAAAAAAACCCTCTGTCATTCCTCCAAGCTTCACATTCAATATAACTAATATATTTGAAGCATCTATGGAGCTTCCTATTTTCCTTACCTTACAGTATGTTATTTTAGTCTACTGTGTCTTCTTAGTTGGCCTTTTTTTAACTAGTGCTTGCTTGGTTGGTAGCTTTGCCCTCTGGCAAGGGTTTGATGAGCTTACAAATGGGCACGATGCCATCCAAACAGATGAGAAAGAAAATAATCAGCCAACACTCCCTCTGTATGTATTAAATGTGTTTGATTCTAATTGTTCCAGATTCTGATCTGGGAATGTTCAAATAACTACTTTCAATATGTAGTATTTGGATAAAGGATTTACTATTGTTGATGTAGTTCTGAATTTTACTTAAGCACTTTGCTTTGGAAAATAAGAAAATGGAGAACCATTTTATGCTGTTAAAAACAAAAATTAACTTGCTAGTACAGCAAAGGGATTCTTCTTCTCTTTTTCTGGGTAAGAAATTTCATGCAATGTGCCAAGTCTGATTTCTAAACTTTATTTTCCAGTAGTATTGAGTTACATAACAGTTTAAACATTAACATTGACTCTTATCTCACTTAAGTTCAGGCATTCAAAAAGTGAATAATTTTTTACATCAGTTGTATAAAATCCTTTTATATTTAAAAGGAAAAACATATTTCTTCAGGTTACCTCTCAACCTTACTATCATAGATATCTAATATGGAAGAGAATACCTTACCTTCTAGAACATCCTGTCATTTATTTTCGTTGTTGCTGTAGCCTTGTATTGAGTTTGGGTGGACAGGCTTTGGTAGCAGGGCAGCAGCAGGGGTGACTTCTGTGACAAGCTGCCAGAAACTTCCCCTGTGTCCAACAGAGCTAACGCCAGCCAGCTCCAGGATGGACCCACTGCTGGACAAGGACGAGCCCATAAGTGACAGTGCCTCAGGGATAACATATATAAGAAAGGGAAAGAAAAACTGCTGTGCAAAAGCAACTAAAAAAGAAGAGTGAGACTATGTCAGAGCAACAGACCTGAAGACACCAAAATCAGTGAGGAAAGATCAGGAGAAGGTGGTCCAGGTGCTGGAGCAAAGATTCCTCTGCAGCCCATGGTGAAGGTCATGGTGAGGCAGGATGGGGACTGCAGCCCATGTAAGTACACGATGGAGTAGAGATCCACCAGCAGCCCATGGAGGACCCCCTGCCAGAAGAGGTGGATGTGCCCTGAAGGAGGTTGTAACCCCATGGGAAGTCTGCACTTGAGTAGGCTCCTGGCAGGACCTCTGAAAAGAGGAACCCACACTGGAGCAGGTTTGCTGTCACATCTGTGATCCCGTGAGCAACCGACACCAGAGCAGCCCATTCCTGAAGGACTCTCACCCACAGGAGGGACTCCACGCTGGAACAGGAATAGCCTTTGAGGAGTCCTCCCTGTGAGATGGGAGGAGTGGCGGAGACAGTGATGAACTGATTGCAGCCACCACTGCCCGTCCGTCTGCACCACTGAGGGGGACGAGGTAGAGAACTCAGGAATAAAGTTGAACCTGGAAAGAAGGAATGGGTATGGAAGATGTTTTAAGATTCAGTTTTCATTTTTTGTTATCCTATTCTGATTTGGTTGGTAATAAATTAAATAAATTGGTAATAAATTGGTAATAAATTAAATTAATTTCCCCATCTTGAGTCTGTTTTGCCCATGACAGTAATTTCTGAGTGATGTCTCCTTGTCCTTGTCTCAACTCATAAGTCTTTCTTTGTCTTTTGTCTTCCCTGTGCAGTTGAGGATATGGATGATAAAGTGTCTTTGGTTGGCACCTGGCATTCAACCAGGGTCAACCAACACAAGACTTTACAAGGGAGGTAAAGTTTAGGTCACTAGAATGTTCATTTAATAAATAATTAAATAAATAACATGGATTAGTGTGGTGACTTGACTTTCCCTCATAGTGCTATCCTCTCAACACATCTATATTTGTGTGCATAGACTCAGGATGGTCCTCCTTCAGTCCTGATTGTGGTTTCTTTTTATTATTTTCTCATACTTCATCCTTTGCTTGCCAACCTGGTACACTGCTTTCTCATCTGTGAGTCATCTTCTCCCTGTCTTGATATACCTTGTTTAAAATTCTCATCTCCAGGTTGACTAGGTTGATAATTTCCCCACACACACACTTGTAGACACACTGAATTGAATAATAAGGGTGGACTCATCATATAGACCATAAGCATTTAAATTTAGACTCCTAGACTTAAAAATCTATGGATTGTTGTCCAATGTCTTAGTAAGTATTAACTTTAGAGTAGATTCTAGTGTTCCTGCTTCAGCTTAAGCTAACTATATTATCACTGTTAATTATAATGAGATTTGAGAGACTTGGATGTCATGTAGATTCCTATATTCAGTGTTCTCCTCAGGTGTTCCCTAAGCATGTAACACCATCTGGAGTGTCCTAAATTATCCATCTTGACCTCCAGCTACTAACCTGAAAGCATGTTGATATGTTCTGTATATTCTCTCAAATATTCTGTCAAGTCCACTCCATTTTCTCAGATATCCTAAGAACCTCAATAGATAGTTAGTAAAGTGCCTCAAGGTAGCTGGTTTGAGCTGTCAAAGACCTAAATCTCATTCTAAATATTTTCAAGGGCCTAAGAACTAAAGTGAACTTGGAGCTATTATTATTCTTGCATTGAGGAAGAAATTAGGAGAAATAACTCCTCCTTAGTTTTGTTTTATACATGTGTTTGTCAGGCAGGCAGAAGCACAGTTCCAAAGCAGACAACAGATCTGCAATTTCTTGCTCAACCAGCTTAGGATCCAGAAGCTACATGCATCTGTAAGATAGACTGAGGTACATGGAAAAAAACCCCTTTTAGGTATAAAAACTTATTGTAGGCATTCAGTCTCAGCAGAGTATGAAGAAATTAATGAATATAAAGTGAAGAGAAAATGGGCTTTTTAAGCCATTTCTATGGCACAGAAAACAACTTGTTAGCTTTTTTTTTTTTTAAATAGCGAATCTTATAGTTTTGCAAAATATTACTAAACAATATAATAATAGAAACACATAAATAAATTTTATTTTTGCTTTATCAGTTTAAAAAAAATTTAATCTATTTGCTACTGTATAGTTTAGCACTTACCTTGCATTTTAAAGCTTTAAAACTGTTTGCAGCCCTATTTCAGTATTTGACATTGTCATTAGCTAATAAATCAGTAAGAGAACAGCTGTGATTATTCCTACTATTGATATAATCTTAGGACCAGCAGACATTTACTTTTCCTAGTTTGCATTTTGCATGAAAAACCAATAATGAAAAAATCCACTTTCACTGACTCACAGGTACTTCTGTCTGTTATTAGATGAGTAATGAAATTACAATGAAAATTAATGAAAAACAAACTCTGACTGATTTTTCCCACAAAGTAAATATTTTTGTATTTCTTGCTCACTAAGTGAATAGCAGTGTAGACATTCTGTTAACATGTTGTCAGTAAAAGTTCTTTTCCGTTGCACAAATAAAATGCTTTAGATCAAAGCTTTTAAATCACATTTTATTTTTAAAAACTTCTTATTTCGTTAAACCAAACGACAGAATCTTTTTTTACCTCTCCCCTCAGTTCCCCTGCCTCAAAATAATTTGTCAAGAGTTGGACACTCAGATTGGACGTCACTAAAAGGAAGGAAGTGAGCAAACTTAATGAAAATATCCTAAACATGGTATTTCAAGGTAGTTCTGTCTTAAGAACAAAATCTCCAATATATGTAGATCAAATTTGAAATCTCGGATATTGCTATGAAGATAAAGTGTCATTCTTAAGCCAACTACAATAAGCAGTGATGCCTTCATCAAAAGCATTTCTTGTAAAACATATGTTCAATAACATTTATGAAAAGTACACAGTTAAAATAAAACTGTTGTTCAGTCTCATACACATATTTTTCAGTCTATTTGGCCAAAGAATTAAGAATCTAGTGAAATTTTATTTAGGAAAGGAATTATATAATTTATGACAAATATAAATGGCATAATCATAATGTTTCAGCCTGTCCCCCCCAACCCCTCTACCTATCCGGCACGCAGCGTGCTCTCCAACCCGGCCTCGGACCAAGAAATCCAGGACTTGTTGAGGAAGAAGAGAACCGCCCACCAAGCACACCTTGCACTGCCATCCTGTCACGCAAGTAAAACAGCCTTTCGTCTCGCATGCAGCAGGCTCCAACAGAAACTCCGTGACATCCAGAACAAGTGGTGGATCGATCTAGCTGTAAAAACTCAATTATGCGCAGATATGGGTGATCACAAAGCTTTCTATGAAGCCTTGAAGACAGCATACGGGCCCACATACCAGGTACAAAGCCCTCTACTCAGTGCTGATGGCCAAACGCTTCTAACAGATAAAACCTCCATTCTGAATTGATGGTCTGAACACTTTCAAACTCTTTTCAGTACCAACCGTGTGGTCCAAGACTCAGCAATTCAGTCCATCACACAACAACCAGTAAAGTATGAATTGGATACAGCCCCCACTTTAGGAGAAACCCTCAAGGCCATACAGCAGGTAAAAATCAGCAAGGCAGCTGGGGTTGATGGAATTCCACCTGAAGTCTGGAAACATGGGGGCCTTGCCCTCCACACCAAATTTCACGAGTTTGTGGTGCGCTGCTGGGAGCTCGGTGAACTACCATCAGACCTTCGTGATGCTGTCATCATCACTTTGTATAAGAAGAAAGGTATTAAATCTGACTGCTCAAACTACCGTGGTATTACTCTGCTCTCCATTGCTGGCAAAATCCTGGCAAGAATACTCTTGAACAGACTAATACCCACTATAGCAGAAGGGATCCTACCTGAAAGTCAGTGTGGTTTCAGAGCCAACAGAAGCACCACAGACATGGTATTTGTTCTCAGACAACTGCAAGAGAAATGTAGGGAACAGAACAAAGGTCTTTATGTAACCTTTGTTGACCTCACCAAGGCTTTTGATACTGTGAGTAGAAAAGGTCTGTGGCAGATTTTGGAACGTTTAGGTTGTCCCCCCAAGTTCCTTAAAATGATCATCTCACTTCATGAGGATCAGCACAGCCAAGTCAGGTATGGCAACACACTTTCTGAGCCCTTTTTAATTAAGAATGGTGTGAAACAAGGCTGCGTTCTCGCTCCTACCTTATTCACAATCTTTTTTAGCATGATGCTCCAAAGGGCCACAGCAGACCTCGATGATCAGGACGGTATCTACATTCGATATCGTACTGATGGAAGCCTGTTCAATCTAAGGCGTCTGAAGGCCCACACCAAGACCCTAAACCATCTTGTCCGGGAGCTGCTTTATGCTGATGACACCGCCCTTGTTGCCCACACAGAAGCAGCTCTGCAACGTTTAACATCCTGCTTTGCAGATGCTGCTGAGCTCTTTGGGCTGGAAGTCAGCCTAAAGAAGACAGAAGTTCTCCATCAACCTGCACCTCAGGAAGTCTTCCATCATCCCCATATCACCATTGGCGAATCAGAGCTCAAATCAGTCCAGCAGTTTAATTACCTAGGTAGCCTCATCTCCTCGGATGGTAAGATTGACGGGGAGATAGACAACAGGTTGGCAAAGGCATACAGTGCTTTCGGAAAACTCCACAAAAGAGTATGGCGTAATAAACACTTGAAGAAAAGCACCAAGATCAGTGTTTACAAAGCCATAGTGTTGTCTACTCTCTTGTATGGTTCCGAATCATGGGTCATCTACCGCCACCACCTGCGTCTCCTCGAACGCTTCCATCAGCGCTGCCTCCGTACAATCTTAAACATCCACTGGTCAGATTTTGTGACCAATACATCTGTTCTTGAGCAAGCAGCAGTCACAAGTGTAGAGGCCATGCTGATGAGAACACAGCTGCGATGGGCAGGGCACGTCTCCAGGATGAAGGACCACCGCCTCCCTAAGATCTTGCTCTATGGTGAACTTGCCACTGGCTGCCGCAAGAGAGGAGCCCCGAAGAAAAGATTCAAGGACTCCCTGAAACAACATCTCAGCCTTGGCCTTATTGATCACCATAATTGGTCCACTCTGGCCTCAAATCGGGAGGCCTGGAGACACAACATCTATAACGCTGCGGAAGCCTTTGAGAACACACGCAGGATCACTCTCGAGGAGAAAAGGCAACGCAGGAAGAACCGTGTCTTGCGGAATACACCATCTAAGGAGTCTTTCTGTTGTGCCTTTTGCAACCGGATATGTCTGTCACGTATTGGCATCATAAGTCACCAACGTGCCTGTAACAAATGTGGATAAAGCCTTCCCAAATCTTCGTTCGCGAAGCTCAGCCATGAATGAATGAATCATAATGTTTCATTTGTTGTTATTTAATGTTCAAGCTTATCTCACAGTTGTTTTAATCTTTAACTGTTTAAGTACTTATAGAACTTAATTTCAAAGCTTTCCCATTTCAAAGCTTTCATCTTCTTGACAGACCTTCTAGATACCTTCTGCATTGAACAAAAACACCCACCAAGACCATTCGGTTATTATATTTCTTATTATAGATTTTAGTACCAGACAAGAAGCTAATCCTCTTTCAGCAAGAGATTCCATGCCTTCTTAGACATGGAATCTTAGAGTTAGTATAGACAGTTATATCTGCTCTTCCTCTTGTGTTACGATATGAAATCTATATTACATCTCATAGAGAGCTGCTAAAATTGCTTTTTGTGAATTTTCAGCCTGTTGGGTGATGTGTTGTAATAGTAAATCATTCTGGTCATGTTCACTGAAGAGTCCTTCCTTTGTAGCTCTGGTATGATTACAGTGGTTAAATGAAATATAGCTCTGGTCTGAACTGAATAGAGTTATCGAAAAAGGAAAGGTAGAGGGGAAAATATTGCAAGTAATACCAGTCTCTCCTTTCTCTCCTCATTGATACTGAGATTGAGTGAATCCTTATAGTAGGCATGGGAGAAGCTACCAAGCACTTCACAAATTTTTCATTATCCCCTTCCCTCGTTACCACCCTGCCCAAGTAAGGGCTGTTTTCCAAGCATCCTTAGAAATATGACTTGGTGCAGTACTGGCAGTTATATATGAGAAGAACAGACTCCAAGATGTCCCTTGTATCATCTTTCATCGACAATAGAGTGACAATTTGCAGGGCCAGGAATCATGGATCTTTTACTTTTTCATTATGTATGTCAATCATAGGCTTTACCAGATTAAGTTGCACCTCAGCAGAAGAAATTGGGGGTTTAAAAAGGAAGAACCTTTTAAAGGAAGAACCTTTAAAAAGGAAGAAGGTATGGTGGACCAATAGGTTCAAAGCTTCAAAGCAGAGAACCTCTTTTTATTATCTCCAAGGACTGACAGTATATCTTTTTATGCACTGTTCCTTCCAGTTTCCATTAATGCTGTAGGCTTCTTTCTTACCTCTGTTTTAGTCTCTCTTTGTTCCATGTCACTCCAGAAGCTCTAGTTACATTTTCGATTTACAAAAGGTTCTGTCTGACCTAGATTGCACCAACCAGCATCTTGGAAGCAGGAAACCTTTTTGCCACCCAGCCACATCCTTTTAGCAAAAATCCAGTAAATATTTAATAAATAATTATAATTTCTTACTGCATTGGGTTTGTGTGGCAAAGCTTTACTAACACGGTGAAGGCTTAAGGAATGGCTTTTGTGAGAAGACACCAGGAGCTGCCCCTGTGTCCAGCGGAGCCAGTTCCAAGATGGACACTTCACAGGTTAAGGTTGAGCCCACCAGTAGTGCTGGTGGAGCCTCTGTGATATTTCAGAAAGGGTAAAACCTACTGTGCAGTTCCTGTGTGAGAAAGGAGTGAGAAAATATGAGATAAGCAACTCTGCAGATACCAAGATCAGCAAAGAAGGAGAGGGAAGAGGTGCTATAGGTGCCACAGCAGAGATTCTCCTTCAGTCCATGATGCAGACCAGCCAGGCTGCCCCCCTGCAGCCCATGGAGGTTCACAGTGGAACACAGATCAACCTGCAGCCTATGGACCAGGTGAACATGCCGTGAAGAACAGGGCACACCAGAGCCCTGAAGAAAGCTGCATGCGGTGAAGAGCCTGCGTTGGAGCAGGCTCCTGGCAGGAACTGAGGCCTCTGAAGAGTACACACAGGACCAAGTTTTCTGGTAAAACCCATTGCCTGTGGGAAACCCAGAACTGGAGCAGTACTTGAAGAATTGCAGCCTGTGGGAAGGACGAACATTGGAGAAGCTCATGAAAGACTGTATCTTATGGTAAGGGCTCCACATTAGAGCAGAAGAAAAGAGTTAAAAGGAAGAAGCAACAGAGACAAGATGTTATGAGCTGACTGGAAACCACATTCCCTATCCCTCCTGCACCACTCAAGGAAGGGGGGAGGTAGAAACTTATCAGTATAACTGAGACAAGGAAGAAGGAAGGGGTGGAGGAAGTTGTTTGTTAGGGTTTTTTTTATCCTACACTGTTATTTATCGGCAACAAATTAAATTAATTTCCTTTAAGTCAGGTCTGTTTTGCCTACAATGGTAACTGATTTTGATGCACTAGTTTTTTTATCATATTTCCTTCCCTTGTCCTGCTGAGAAGGAAGTGACAGAGCAGCTTAGTGGGCACTTGAAGACAAGTCAAGGTCAATCCTCTATGGTTAATGTAGATATTTCTTTAAAAAAAAATAAAATATTTTTTCAACAAAAATAAAGGCACAAGTTGTATTACAGCCATGGCAGTATGAAAGGGCATGAATGTAGATCTACATCAAAACTGCAGAGTATGTTCTTAAAGATGGGATTAATACGAATGCTACAACAGTCAAAGTCAGTAATAGACCAAAGAGGCCCAGAGAAATAAAAAAATCAGACTCATCTTCAGGATTCAGGATGTTTTTGGTTTTGGCCTTTTTAAAAAGCAATGACATTTTTAGTGGAAGAAAAAGGTGAGGAAAGAAAAGGCAAAGTGTAAAATATCTTTTTCCAGTGATGTAAAACATGTTTGTTCTGACATGAAATAGCCTGTCTGTTTTTCACATACACAGAGGGTTTATGATGGAGCCCTAACTAGTGTTTGGAGATAGGGACCATCTCAGAATTGTAGAGGAGCATTAGCATTCAGGTCTCACAATTATAACCTTTTGTCCAATGCTGGCAATCAGCACAGAGAGGAGACAATTGATGACTGACTTTGTAGAAATCATCTGATTCTGCTAAAATACTGCAAATATGATACTAATTGGCCAAATGCCAATAGTAGCAGAGAAGGAAGAAAAATGAAAACAATTTTAATGTCTTCTTTTCCTTGTGAAGTCTTTTCAATACCACTATCTCTCCAGTCCTTTTATGGATAGTTTCCAGAACAAATGGAGATTTACAAGAAAGCAATATTGAATATATAATAGGTTTACCAGAGGATTAATATAGTAAATACATTAAATAATATATTTTTATTACTATATTAAATGAATATATTAAATAACTTTTGCATCATAGGAAGTGTAAAATTTCTATTTCTTTTAACTCTGTAGAAACTTGCATTGTGTTCTTGAGGGTTAAACTCTTTCTAAACCTGTTGTTTCCTTTTCATCTTCATGGCATGATTTTCTTTGTCAAATTTTGTTGAGTTCATTAATTTAGAAGTGCTTAAAAATATAATGAACGTGCATTCAAACAAGCTTGCACTAACTATACAGGAAGTTAAGATTTTTTATCTAAACAATTTAAAATGTAAAAAGTTAAAGAAACTTTGTCCTTGCAGTTTTGCTGTTGCTATGATTGAACGGAAAGTTTCTTTGTGTAGTAAATACTGAAAGCTTAAAGGAATTTTCTTCCTCTTTAGGAAACTTGTTCAATTCACACTTGTCTTGGTTTTATTGATGTTCAATTTCAAAGCAAAATGAAAGAGGGCCTCTTCTTCCTGGGTACTTCAACACATCTGGCTTTCAGAATTGGTTCAACCCTTTTAATTAAGCTCTTAATTTCAAGTAGTTTGTTCAAGCATCAATGAGTCTCTCTTGTCATTCTCTGCAAAGACTTGTTGAATAAGACCATGTTTCTATAGTCATTTGTACATCTAAGGTTTCCCCTTTGGTTGTCTCACTGACTTCTCACATACAATGAATTTTCCTATCTGGGTTTCCAGTACAAAAGCTTTTTCTACTTTTAATCACTAAAATGAACACATCTGGTAGCATCTTTGATTGTCTTGTCTGTTGGCCTGTAATAATCTGGTCAGTTTCTCATCGGGTCTTATTGCTGTCACTAATTCTCTGAAGACATTTTGTGTCAACAAGTTTACCCGCTTGAAAATACCACTCATTCTTGTTTGGCATTCTATATTCTATGATTTGAAATGTAATCTAACGTCTTTTTGAGTCCTGTGGAGTTATTGTAGTGTGTTATATAACAGATGATATTTTCCAGAATCTGTATATCACAAGAATCTGACTATTATTCACTTTTCTGGAAAAGGCACTGGAAAAGGCACTGACAGATACTTTGTCATTCACGTCTCTAGCATCCTTTTAAATGCCAGTAGAACAAATAAGTTAATGCTCAATATATCTTTTACTTGTTCTTCTTACCCTTCTTGTAGATGGGTTTTCTCATTCCTCATGCTTGCTCTTTTCTGTAATTGCTGTTAAATTTATCTTCTGGATGTTGTAATTCTTGCATTTCTCATATTTTCTTGCATGCCTGTGGAAGTCTCATATTTTTTAGTCCGCATTATTTCCTCTTCCCAGATTCATACTTGTCAAGCTTTGTACTGATATTTGTAATTTTCTTGCAAGAATTCTTAGGCTTGCTTTTCCTCACTTGCTTGAGGTATATCTCTCCTGAAAGAAAGTTCTCCAGGCTTATTTCAGCTCCTGTAATTGCATGCTGTACAGCTCTTCAGAATCTTTTCTCCATCACTTATTCATTTCATATCCTTAGTAATCTGTCACACTTGTTTCTCACTGCCAACATCTTCAGTTCTGGTCTTCCAGTTGTCTCCCTTATCTCATCACACAAAGCCCGAGGCCCATTTCTACTCCCATATTCTTTTGCTGTTTTGCATTCTTTGCTTATTGTTTGTTCCTGTATTCAATTTCTGTTTGTCAATTTACTGTATTCTACTTTAACTCTTAGATTTTATTCTTGTTCAGACTTAACTCCTAGATTTTATTCTTGTTCAATGTCTTTTAATTGTTCATCTTTTTATGCCTCATCTATTACCTTCTATTAGCCTAGAATATTGTTTCTCTGGCTGCTCCTCTAACATTTCAGCTGTCCAGCTGCCTCCTCTTCTTTCTCCATAAGTATTCATCTCTATAAGTGGTTTCATGAAACAAATCAAGCTACTTTCTTTTTACTCAATTGGACAACTTGATCAGTCCCCCTATAGTATGTAGAACCTCAGATCCTTAAAATATCAACCTGTATGTCCAATAAAGCATTCTAGATTCTGCCTCCAACTGGGATCGTGTTAGTTCTTGGACTCCCACATCTTTTTAAGTTAAATTATTCTTCTTAAAGGAGTACAAAAACCATGCACAAGTATAATATACTGTAGCCTGGGAAACAGTGAACAACCTCTGTTCTATACCTCTTTCTGTTCTACATTATAAAGGATACCGATAATCTTGAAGCTGTGAAATTATTTATTCACACATTTTTGACCTTCCTTAGAAAGTTATATAATTTCACATTCAAATATTTACAGATTCCTCTTGGGAAACATAGGATAACTTTCAGTTTTTTCTTTGAATTAGCAGCAAAACTTGCTATAAATGTCTAAAGAGTTGGGATTTCTCCCACTGATGCTAGCTAACCTTCATAGTCAATAGCAGCATAGGTTCTCTTGATAGATAGCATTTGTTCTGTGAGATCTCTAAGTATCCTATAAACTCAAATGTTTCTAAATGATGAAGGTTATCTCTTAACGCTCAGACATTGCTCCCTCCTCATCATTGTCAGACATCATGACAACAGACCTGTGTATAGAAAAAGATTTTCATCAGGAATAAATGTGGTGGAAAAGTATTTTATTTAATTAAAAGTGGATGATACTTCAAAGTCATTAGCTGGAAAACTTCTCAAAGTTTCACAGTTACTTAAAATTCCATTTTTTCAAATCATATGATATACCATTTAACTATAAAAATCCCATCCCTTATTGAAATGTGGGGGCAAAAAGTGCTAAAATATCAATATTCATTATTCAATACTGCCAGGAATCTGTAAGATGTACTTCACACTTCATTAAAACATGGGGTTCTTTAAGAGTCTCTCTAGAACCTAATGAGAAATACTGGAAAAATCTAATTTTGCTTCCACTATCATATCCAACAAAATTCCAGATTCATAATAACTATAGGGTGTGATATGAAGTTTAAACAAGGTAAAACTTTCTTTGATGCAACCTTTAAGTCATAGAATCAGTGACAGCTCCTTCAGTAGCCAGGGATGAAGCCCTCTGGGTCCTGTTGCTTTCTATAGGTCAAGATTGCTCAAGTAACACCTGACTTCATCCTTATCCATTACTGAGCATTCTCCTAAAACCCTTCAATTAAGTGTGAAGGCCTGTGAGAATTTCTTGATGACTGAGGCAAAGAAAATATAGAATACCTCAATCTCACATGTGCCTACTGTCGCTAATCCACTCACCTCATTCAGCATTGAACATATTTGTTCAGCTTTAATCAGATACTCCTGCCTTTTGTTCATACATAAAATGTAGTTTCAGGGGCCCATTCTATATTTTGTTAGCCACATCATATCATATTAAAGAACTTCTATATTAATTAAGAAAGAAGCATGTAAAAGCAGTTACATTAAATTTTTCTGATTTTCTTTTTTTTTTTTTACCTTTAGTTTTCCAATGGTCTGTTTTTTTCCCAGGTGGTGTTTCTTGATGCTATAGACAATAACATCATGTATTTGGTCTGGGTTTTGTTTTGGTATGTTTTTTATTATTATTGTCTGGTTTTGTTGTTGTTATTATTGTTGTTGTAGTTCAGTGATAGAGTGTTTCTAATGTGAAAGAGATCAAAAAAGTCAACAGAACATTTTAACTGGAAATCAGTCTTTAACAAATAACACAGGCAAGGGATTTTTTCAGGTCGTTTAGAAAACTATATAATATTGTGGTGAAAATGTTATCTTTTGACCTAAGTTAGCATTTGCACATTTTACAGTGATCATTTTAGAAAGAATTGAAAAGAAAATAAGTTAATTACTTACAGTATGAGATGATTGAGTAGTTCCCAGTAGCATAGAAAATAGGAAGAGAAAGATAGTAGCAGAGATGGCGATTAGAGGCAAGACACGGAAGTGAACACAAAGGAATCAAGAAAAGAGTCATAAGAAATGGCAGAGATATGTGAGCAAGAATTAGGCTGTACTTTTCAAAATATGCAATGTCACTTGTGCAATAGTTATTGTTATGTATTTTTACATTAACTTTAATTTGCATAAGCCATCTGGATGGTCGATAAATAAGAACAGACAAAAAACACACAGAGATTTGACTGAAGTATCTGTTTGCCCCAAATAGTTAATTCCTTGCTGATTTGGGTAATACCCTCATTCCAAGAGCTTATCCAATCTTTTAAAGTAGTAATTCAGAGGAATGTACCAGTAGATCTTTGACTTAATCCTCCAGTGACAGGTATCACCAAAGTGGGTGCACGTACACCTACTTTTTCTACATGAGAAACTATATTTTTATTGTGTGCACATTAACAAGAAAGCACAACTGTGATCAGTGTAATAATCAGCTTTTAGTGTCTTGGAAATATTTGCATTATTGCATACCTAACATATTTAAAGGATGATATATTATGCTTTATGTGCTTTAGAAACAGGAACCAAGTTATACTCTCTCAAGATTGAAAAAAAAGTTTTATTGACCTCGTGTGGGAAAAGATTTTTTACAAAGCTTTGTATTTTTCATTTACCTTCACATATATGTCTGTGATACATTAGAATATAGTGGATTTATATGCAGATTAAATACTAATTTTTTTCTGAGCTACAGGTATATTAATATATAATCAATACATAATTTATATATAATTGTATAGCATTATCTGATGAATATTTTCACTTGGATTAAAAACATTAACAATCATTTTAAAACCAAAATTTTGTGTGCTAAATGTAAAAGGAATAACTGTAGAAGTAAGATGTAAACTCAACATCACTTAAGCAGGGAGAACAAAAGAGCATCCTTTTTTGCATTGTGCAGCAACTGTACTTGGTTATCTTGATATTCTTACTGTCTGTAGGTCTGCTAGAACACTGTGTTTAGTAACATATGAAAAAATATTTTTCAACTTTGCAGTAGCCTCTTCCAAATTGTTATATCTCAGATTTGGTAATGTTTGTGCTTCCTAAAGCAGAAAGTTTAATTGAACCATATGACCTTTCCTGTGGAAATGTGGTAATTAACTTAGACTGACCCATTACAGGACTCTCTGTGTGTTACATTACAGGCATTTCCCCATACGAAACAGGGAACTAACAATAAGTCTTGCAGCAAGACAACCAAAGATTTTATTTCCTTTCTCCCCTCTTGTCTATCTCACATGCAATCCCATTATTTTTTTTTATTTAAACCTTAACGAATCATTGATTTTGTCAAGTGTAAAGCATATTTAAAGGATATCACACATGCCTTATGTTAAGTAGATTCATGTTTCTGACAAATTTCTCTTGCATGCATTCAAAAATAAGTGCCTTGTAGGCATCATAATTCGCCTTGGCATATGTGGAAACTTACTTCACAATTAATATAGTCAAAGCTGAAAAGAGTGAAGGATTTCCTTGCATATGAGATGTAAGTTAAAATGGCAAAGGGACAAATGTGATCGACCTCCATATATTTTTGAAATCATTGTGCAAAGAATGCTTAGCTCATTTGGTTTGTCAAAGATTCCCTTTATTATATATATATATTTCCCTCTTGTATAAATTCATTTTACAATGTTCCCAAAGGGCATAAAATTGTACATAACACTCACAGATGTTGGAGTTCCACATTTGCATACTATTTACTTTTTGTATTGGGTTAAAGGGTAGGGCGAGACTGCATTTTGCAATACAGTGCTTGAAACACCTAATGATGTACTAAATGTTTCCTCAGAGACTGATATTTTCCATATATTCAGTATTCAAGGCTACCTCCTCCAAGCTCAGGAGCAATGCATTCCAACAGGAGGAAGTCAGGCCAAAACGGCAGGAGACCTGCAGGATGAACAAGGAGTTCCTGGACAAACTCAAACACAGAACGGAATCTACAGGAATGAAGCATGGACAGGTAGTCTGTGAGGACTACAGAGATAGATCTTACCTGAGTAAGTTTCCCAATTTTTAGGAAAACTAAAGCCCTGATAGACTTAGATCTGTTTAGGGGCATCTAGGTCAACATGAAAAGCTTCTATAGGTATGTCGTGATAAAAGAAAGACTGGGAAAACGCAGGGCCCTCTCCAGCAGGACACTGGAGACCGAGTTACCTGCTATATGGAAAAGTCTGGGGTATCAATTACTCTTTTTCCTTGGTCTTCACTGACATGTGCTCAGAGCCACACCACCAAGTCATAGAAGGTAAAGATGGGGACTGATAGAATGAAGAAGAATGGCCCACTGTAGAAGACCAGGTTTGACGAACATCTATGGAACCTGAAGGGCCACAAATACATGGGAACTGATGAGAGACATCCATAGGTCATGAGGAACTGGTGGAGGAAATGGTTAAGGCACCCATCGTATTTGAGAAGTTGTGACAATCCAGTGATGTTCTGACTGGAAAATAGAAGCACAACCTCAATTTTTAAAAAGGAAATAAGGAAGGTCTGGGCAACTACATTCCAGTCAGTCTCCCTCTATGCCTCCCAAGATCAGGAGCAGATCTTCCTGGAAACTCTGCTAAGGCGCATGGAATAAGGAGGTGATTGGTGACAACCAACAGGGCTTCACTAAAGGCAATCATGCCTGACAAATTTGGTGGCATTCTATGATGGGTTTACAGGATTGGTGGTTGAGGAAGAGCAACTGACGTACCTGGATGCCTGTAAAGCATTTGATACTGTCTCACATGACATCCTGTGTCTAACCTGAGAGACTTAGATTTTGTGGAATGAACCTCCTCAAAGGAATTGGTACTCCAAGAGTTCTGGTCAATGGCTCGATGTGCAACTGAGAGCAGTGACAAGTGGTGTTCCTCGAGGTGAATATTGCACAACAGCTAGTTAAGGTACTTAACCTTTAAGCCTACATAAGTCTGTTAAACTGGTGCTCTTATGACAGAATTTAACTGTCAATGAGACTCAGCCACCTTTTTGTAAAGAGCACCTCCTTTCATATTGTGTCTCTCTCCACTTTACTATAGATTGTAATTAACTCCAAAGAAAAATTGTTTTATTGAGAAATCTCTATAGTTGCATGCAGTTTTGGGGGATTTTTCTACAGAAATATCCTTATGGAAGTTTTCTCATATTGTTACTTTGATTTTCCCATTCACTGCATCTAGAAATGCAGTGAATAGATAAACCTTTGCATTTCACTGCTATGGCTGGTTTGCATCTGCTTTAAAAATTCTGTTCCAACAAGTATAGTATTTGCTGCATTCAATTAATTTTGTTTCTGTATGCGTAGTACTAGTCCCAAGAACTACAATATCCAGGAACAGCTGGAAGGACATTAATCACTTATCTAAACATGCAGATAAGTACAAAGTGAAGCATGAAATTACTTCCTGTACAACTATATATATATTTGTCGTTGATATGCTGTTTTAAGTGTGACAATGCTATTTATTTGGGATCTGTAATTATATAGCTTTGACTCTTGTTTAATGTATTTTAGCAAACATTACTTGGAGGTAAAGCCATTAGTATATTGCACATATATTAATTAGGCTGTCTCATTTATTGTGGTTGACAAAAACCTTTTTCCACCATCTCATTTTAGATGAGCTAAACTCTGCATAAAATGAGTAAACCTCCTTTTTTCTTTTTACTTGCTTTTCCAATCTAAGTCATAATAACAAAAAACCTCCTTGTTTTCCTTAAAATGTTCCCTTAAAATATTATCTTGTATTTCAAAGTGAATGTATCCATTTTTTCTCTAACTAAAATATTCAGAGAACCACTGCATATTTAGCTGTGTAACTGTGAAAAGCTCAGCATGTACTGGTGAGGTTACATGTGGAATCCTGTGTCCAGTTTTGGGCCCCTCCCTCTAAGTATGACATTGAAATGCTGAAGCATGTCCAGAGGAGGGCAATGAAGCTGGTGAAAGGTCCTAGCGAGTAAGTTCTATGAGGAGTGGACGAGGGAGCTGTTGGTGTTTAGTTTGGAGAAAAGGAGGCTCAGGGGAGCCCTTATCACCTTTACAACTGCCTGGAAGGAGGTTGTAGCCAAGTGGAGGTCAGTCTCTTCTCTCAGGCAACGAGTGACAGGATGAGAGAACATAGATTCAAGCTGTACCAGGGAAGGTTCAGGTTGGACATCAGGAAGAATTTCTTCAAGGAAAGGGTTGTTAAGCATTGGAGCAAACCTCCCAGGGAAGTGGTGGAGTCACCATCCCTGGAGGTGTCAAGAAACTACTGGACATGGCACTTAGTGCTATGGTCTAATTGACAAGGTTGTGATCAGTCAAAAGTGTGAATTGATAATCCTGGAGGTCTTTTCCAATCTTAATGATTCTGTGATTCTGTATGAAACAAAACACTCAAATAAGTAGAAAAATATTGTATGTTTGTATATTTGCTTATACATCACTATAGATCTTGAACTAAATGAGGTCTAAGACAGAAAGAGTAGAGTTATACCATTCCATCATCTCAGTAGCTGGAATATGACCCTCAGGGTGTGAGGAAGATGCTTAAAAATGGAATCCAGAGCTTTTTCAGAAGCTGTTGCTCTCATTCTGGAACTCTTGCTTCTGCTATGTGGGTCCAGTAAGTCCTATCCTCCTGTTCCAGAGTTGTATATATAAATATATGATTCATATAATGGATCTAGATAGCTATATTTAGACAACAGAATTGTTCTCCTGTCTTCACAGAACCTCAAAGTGTCTTTCTAATGAATTCCAATGCCTCTGCAAAATAACAGCCTTTATTTTTCTTTCTTTTGAATCTTCATCAAAAGAACAAGATGGGATTAAAAAAAACCAAAACAGTTTTTGTTATGTTTGTCTACCTTCATTCTTATAATCAATATTATGTGTTTTCCCCTAAATACAGTAAAAAAATGATGAACTTAATTGAATCCTATGATCTATAGTAGATTTTTATTCTCAAGAGAATCAGTGGGAACCTACTTCTTATTTATTTTCAGTCTTTTTTTACTTTGATATCTCTTTCTATAGCATATGTTCACATATCAATTGATTTTCATAATATTGATAAAATGTCAAAGAACTTTAGGATTATTCCATTTATTGTTTTTATTGAAAACATCTGGTATGTATTGTGTATCCTGGCAGTATTATGTCTCTTACTAAATTTCTTCTGGTAGTTTTAGAGTTTTGTCAACATGACTTCATTTGTAAGAAAATGGACATTAAAAAAACTTTTATAAAGTCCTGGAAATGCAACAGAGGAGATATCAGTAGAGTGACTAACAGTAGACAATAAAAGATAAGCTTTTGCACAGGGTTTAAACAAGTTCCAAAAGTTACAGTCGATTCATTGCTTTGATCATCAAACAGAATAAGTAACTGAAAATGCAATGAAAGACATTACAGGGCTTTGATCAATTTAACAGTTTTAAAATAAATTGTGTTAAGTGTCTGCAGTCAATCAGTAGCAAAATGGAAGAGAACTGCATGAATTACAAGAGTTACTTTCATATCAGTACAACTTTCATTGTGTGATGAGCAGCCAACAGTGCTTAGAGGGTTGAATAATCCTTTTTGAGGACAAGCAGTTCTGAGCAGTACAGTTCATGTCTGCCTCATCTCTCTCTTACAATATAGATAAATCAGTTCTGATGTGATCACAGTTGTAAAGAATCATGTGAGTAATTTTTAAAATGATGATTCTTGATTTATGTCAACTTGTCTTTATCAAAAATCTTCTATGGAAAGCTGAGGTTTGGTTTGGTTTCTTCTTCAAGAAATCTTGTAAAATAATCTTTTCAACAAACTGAGGGAAAATCTCTTCATTGAAGAGCCAGGTTTGCTTCAGTGTTGCTTTTTTTTTTCTTTTACTAAAATCCATGTGTTAATGGCTGTTTCATGATACTCTTGAGACTTCATGTTGCGTTTGCACATATACACTATTAGATGAAGCAATTCAGAAATCTGAAATTCTTCTGCAGTTACAGAGGGAATTTTATTCAAAGGATGTAGCCATGTCTGGTTTAGCCAGAACCAAGCAAGAAGATGAAATAGAGCACCGTGAACTTTGGGGGAAATAAGCAAGCCTGATGATTTATCATCTTTCCTGTTTTTAATACATATCCATGCAAAGTCTGAGTCAAATGTTACTCCGGACGGTTTTTTAAATTCACACTTTGTATAGAAATAGCAGATAGTACATGGTAAGACCTGCTTTAATGCATGTTTGGTGTTCAAATACTTCATCTAGCCTTCAAGACATGGGTAGTGTTTAAATACAAGAGTGAATGTATAGACAATTTTTGCATTGATACATTGCTTTCACTTAGACAAAATCACCCAAATAAAAGATGGGGTTTTGTTTGTCTCTTTCATTTTGTTGAGTAAGGTCTAATTACTTCACACTTTAGCTTCCCTTAATTTAGTTTCACATAGTGAAATTTCCACTTGTCAAAGATGAATCATCTTCCATACTCTTGAATTTGGTTGCTACTCATATGTATTTTCCCTCTGAAGTATGAGGTATCCTTATATCCTGAGACTTTTCCAATTAAAAAAATATCAGAAGATTAGTAAGGTGAAATCCATTTGCCTTAAAATTGGACATCTGTGGGTAAAGTTGTCATGTCATATCATTTTATAGTCAGGGAAGGAAATAGATACTTTTCTGGCTGTAATCCATAAAATTATTTTGATATGTGCATCAAGTTAGTCAAATTCCACTTATGAAAAAAGGAAAAAAAGCATGAGAACTATTACTAACAAATACCAAATAAAACTTGACCAACAAAATCAATTTGGTTAAAATAAAAATAATATTTACTTTCAGCAAATGCTGAATGCTGCCTATGAAAAACATCAATGTCTTTTAAAGTGTTTCAGTGTTGTAACAAATATATTGCTGATAATTTATTGAAGATTAAATACCATGTATACTTGAAAGTTGAAATAACACCTTAGCAAACTCTTAATAAAATAAATTTTTAAATCTTATCTATAGGATGCTACTCTTTTGAAACTGCGTGGGGTTTGGTTAAGAAATTGATTAAAATTTAAATATAAAAGGAACATCACAAAGGTTTACTTTTTACAGGTTATGTGCACTGAAAATTCATTGGCTTGTTGAATATTTTGAGAAAGTTATACTTTTGACATTATCTTATATAATAATCTTTATTTTTCAGTAATATTGTATACCCTTTTTTGTTGTTTATTCTGAGTTAAATACTTATGTATGTCTTTCGACTATAATGTATTGCTGAATTTAAAAACACACCTTAGGGATTTGCTGGAGATTCACCTAAATCTATAAACAGATTTGTGGAAAAAATAGTTAAAAAACGGAAAATTAAGAGTGTTAATTTTGTTGTGTATTCCTGTTGAGCAATCCCTTTTTCATGCTATTCTTACTATTATATTTTCTTAAGAAAATATACCTTCATTTAATAAAATTATAAACCCTGTTTTGCAGAATTTTTCCATAGCACAGCAGCAGAAAATTTTTTCTAGATGAAGATATGTATACATTTATAATAACCTCAAAAAGCACATCAAACTGTTTTTCTTGACTATGTTTGCTTAAACTGAAAATGTGTATACCAGACTTGAAGAAGAAGTCATCTTTTTACCTCTTATAGTCATGTTCCCATTTTTCCTTCCTTCTCTAAGGAAGCAATTTTTAAATAAACGTTTTTAATGTTCAGACTTTATACATTTAATGATTTCGGCAGAGGGAGATTAAACATGTTAGTGTTCTAACCTGGAAGATAAAGAATTGCCTGGATGTTTTTATTCAAAATAAAAATTTCTTACTTGAAAATTCTAAGGTTTAAAATGAAGGATGAAAATGTTTGTTTTAAATCTAATACATAAAATCTCAAAATCAACCTGCCATATTAAAATTAATGTTTTTGATAGTTTTTCTCTTCGTTGGGAGAGGTTTTTTCCTTTCTTCAGGTATCTGGTCATCTACTACATCACTAGCCATGCATGTCCTCTCATGAGTACAAAAGATAAATATTTCTGAGATTAATACATAGTAGAATGGAAATGTTACAGAGGAGAAAGAGTTGCCACCCAAAAGGCCCCTATTGTTCTTTACTCTGTATATTTCTATATAACTAACAGCACAGTTCAAGTTTTGGTGGCAGAAATAATAGTTCCCTGTTTACTTACTCTGCTCAAAAAGAAAAATAAATTGCCCAATTTATTATTATAGTCAAAATCAGTCTTTCAGAAGAAATTGAGAGAATTGCTTGTAAAAGGGAGTAGAATGTGATTTACTTGATTCAAAAACGTATATGCAAACTGGATATCAATCCTAAAGTGGATTTATGTGTCTTTTTTTCCTTCTATTTTTTGAGCAACATAGTACACTAGCGGCACTCTGTGCCACGTCTGATGCTTGTAAAAACCCAAAGCTTGGTCTTAACTAACCTATAAAAGGTTTATTTTGTGTACTTGCACATATTGTGACATTTATGTATGACATACAGATGTATTTATGGACATAATTTATTTTTTCTCTAGGGATCATTGCATGAATAGAAAAACAATCAGACTGCAAATCAAAAGCCTCAGAATGAAAGAGGATGGAATTATACATCCTTTAAGTGAAATATCACAAAATTCAAAGTATATTTTATTTTCAACACTCTTGGTTAGATGATCAGATGATTCTTGATTGCAATCAAATACAACCAGTCAGGATTTGGAGTGTACATGATTTTTAACTCTGATTGGTTCACCTCTGCTTAATGTCTTGCAGATTGAACATTCGTTGATCACAATGTAAGTGAAGTTGGAATATCAACCTTTTGACTCACATTTAATGCTAGTGTAAAATTTTGACTTAATGGAAATACATTTAAACTGCAGAAAAATTTATGAGCTAGTAATACCAGTGTTCAGAACCAAAAACGCTGATTAATGGTTTCTTCAACTTATATATCATACCTCCACAGTAATCCAAGTAAATTTGAAAATGTAAGTCAGTCTGAGTTATGTGATCTCGCATGAGATCCTCTAAAACCTTTTTTATAACCCTGTAGCTATTTCTTCATTTTTTTCAGAAGGTAATAGAAAAGATGCTTCAGTTGCAAAAGAAAACCCCAACAAACAAACAAACAAAAATACAAAACAAACAAAAAACCTCAAACCCAGAAATAGTATTTTAATTAATATTTAAATTAATAATTAATCTTAAATATTTGTAATTAATAACATTTAATAGTAATAAATTTGCAGATTCCCTAGTTTTTATTTTAAGTTTCATAAAATTTAAGCATCATGGCTTCAGACTGTAATAGAAATAAATACTCTGAATCCAAAAATTAAAGGTAACAAGTAACACATTCTGCTTTAACATGTCGACACCATATTATTAAAAATAGAGATTTTATTCAGCATTCGAAAAGGGTGTCCTCTGCCTTAATGTTAGTAACATTATCCTAGCCATAGTCACAGTAGCCAAAAACCCTCTTTAACAAAGATTCTTCAATGTATTTGTACAAAATTATGCCTCAAGAAATTTGATACTACAGCAAATTGGGACTGGTATCAACCTGTCATTCTATGGATGTCCCATAAATCCTTTGTTATATCTGCTTCGGTTGTGTGGATACATTTTGATTTCTAAATCTTATCAAATATTACTAGACACCTGTACACATGCAGATTTAGCTCAGATTCCATTAAACTCAGTGTGAGCTTAGATAGTCTATTTCACGTGTAAACATCTATAGTCAGACAAATAAATTGAGGTGTCTAAAAGCTGGAGCTATATCCCAGATGGAAATTCTGGTTTAATCTAGAAGAGATTGGAGACTATGGAGAAATATCTTAAATGTGGTGAGAGAAGGAGGCCAGAGGCGTTAAACTGAAGCATTTATTATGCTAGTTGAGCGAAGACCTTAGCAACAACTTACTAAGAAAGTCTAATTTCTGCTTTTTTAGTGATGAGAAACCAGTTTCTCACTTTTTCCTCACTTAGGATGTTGCAGTAGAAATGCAGTGACACTGAGACACAGCAAAGGTATATGTGCAAGGAATTTGATGGCACATTTACTTTTGGATATGCTGTTATTGAAAATATGTTAACCCTAGACCCACTGAAAAATACTGAAATGCTTACAGTCAGAAAACCAACTTCCATAGTTTTTATTATCAAATATAACTTCTCATATCATCTCTCTTTGTAATATTATTTTTGATTCTTTTATTGGAGGAATTAGATTACTGCTTATAAATTTTATAGATTTCATAAAGGAGTGTTAGAATACACTTGAACCCCATAAGTAGTAAATGATTTTCCTTTCAATTAAGAGAGAGAATATAGTAAGCATAAGTATTAAAAATACATTTTTTTTCCTTAGTTTAATATCTAGACAAATAATAGGAGAAAACCCACATAGTTTAAAAATTTCTGGTTCTTCTTTGTCATACATTTGTATTAGCCATTAGTCTCTATTAGCCATGACTCACTTCACTGATAATATGTGATTCTCCTGTGATTTCCGTCTTGCATAAAGTTACACATATTTACCGTGGGTGTTTCAAGAACAGTATCCTTTCCAGTTTTCCACTGTTACCTACATGCTGTTCCTGAAGTTTTTATGTGCCACAACTTGTTTACTGCATTTTTCCACTTAAAAATATTTTGAAGAACAGTGATAGATTATCTTAATTTTCAGTGCCCTTCAAAGGTGTGTCCTACTTAAGACCAGCAGTTTTAATAGCTCTTAAGCTTCATTGTAGTTTAATCTGTTTTGTACTCAGTTCCTTATGAGTTTCAAACCTATTGCTACACAGTCTTCACATATCAGAAACTGTGTTATAATGAAACAATATTTCATTATCGGTGTTTTTTTCTTTATTAATATTACTTTACCTGCAGAATGCACGTCAGTTTTTACAAGTGTGTTTTCTCTGTCTCTCTTGTTGTTTTCTGGATCGTTTGTTTTGAGTTTTTCTGTTTCCTTGTTTGTTTGCTTGTTTAAACTTTGCTGGTTCTCCTCATGTTTGAAAACGTTTGGAAATCCCAAGAATGTCTTTGGATGCATCTACACATCCATTATGGATGAATGTGCCATTCTATCCATCCCTACACTGCAGCAAGGTCTAGGTTATGTTGCAGGTCAGTGGCCTTTTCCACGTATACAGTCTCTTCTGTACATTCTCTACAGTGCTCAGAATGCCTTTAACTTAACACATCTAAAATGGAAATGTGGAACATATTACTTCAACTCAGGAAAAAAATCCCAAACAGCCCAATACCTAAAATAAACAAACAAAAAAAATCTACAACAAAAAAAACCCCTACAACAAAAAACCCTACAAACCTTCCCCCTCAAGAATCTTTACAAATCAGAGAATTTATTTTATCACTTTTTTTTTCATTTTTTGCATACATTTAAATCAGAATTGTAAGTGCAAAACTTCAAGGGAAACAAATAGAAATATAAAAACTATTTGTTTCTTTAGGTCTTTGTAAACAGACGTGATCACCCTTCAGTGATGCTCCAACAAAACAAAAAGATGGTTTAAGAACAGACAGACATGAAATTCAAATAAGTTCATCTCCGAAAAAAAAAAAAAGCAGCAAGGAGCAACAGTTCCTTGAACAACATTTCTTTTTAAATAACTGGACACAAAAATTAACATGGATGTAATTGTATGAAAGTTATTAGAAATTCATAGCATGCAGTAAAATAGGAAGGAATTGGTGTGAGTTGTAAGGCCTCTTAAAAAAAAAAAAAGAAATGGACAGGAATTGTGTATAATGTCTTTAACATAAAACAGCATAACATTCCCGGTTTCACATTTTAAATGTCTTGTCTCCTACATGCAAAATGACCACTCCATTTTGAAAAGATTTCTGATATAATTGTAAATTAGAAACAGATGGCTGATATTAGTCCTCTGTGATGGGAATCCTAGCCACAGTAGTTGCAAGGAGTTTCCTTTTAAAAGTTAATTGAAAACACAGCTTGATGCTATTTGCAGTTTAAATACTGAAACTCAGTGCATTAAAATACAGAATTAATATGTTCACACACTCTTTTTTTTTTTAAATCATCAAAGAAAGGACAAGTGGAGTACATCTCTAAATAGATAACTATGCAAACAAAACCTTTCATCCCTTTGAGGAAACAAAAGAATAATATATTGTCATTTCTTCTTCAATTTAAATAGCTGTAAGTAATTTTTCCACCAGTATGTTGAAATATGTTTAAATATCTGTCATACAAAAAAGGGAGACAAGGCCCACAAGATTCCCTATTTTTACAAGATTTCAATGTCACCTTTGTGTACTTGGCTGGCTTGTAACTACAATTATTATCAGGGGCTCCTTGGGAGGGTTTATATTGTTCTGCAAACTATAAAACCTTAAAGAAACTGGCACTATTGTAGCCCATTTTACAGAGAGTTGTCTACACAGAAAAACAGCCTTAGATATTGAAATGTTAGTTAGTTCTTGCCTTTAAATTCTGTTAAACTAACCTGCAGAAATTCTATTTAACTGGGACTTCTGCTATGTGACTGCCTTCTTGTCAAGAAAGGAACTCTAGGGAGCCTACTAAACTAATGTTATATTTTGGATCTAGGACTGGTGTTCTTGGTGATGTGAAATTAACCATAAACCATTATAGATATTTTTTTCTGAAAATTATTGTCGCCATTTTTGGTAAGTAAGAGAGGATTTTTTGTGAGCAAGAATATTTGTTCCTTTGCAAGTGAACTGCTAACAAAGCAAATAAATAAAAATAACATTACCTTGATTCCTCTAGCTTTATGATTTGAAAGGTTGTCTCAGAAACATAGAATTTGAACTTTTTTTAATAAAGCTCTAGCTGAAATATCTGTTAATATCACATATTATTAAAAATTTTCATAGCATTAAAATATGTCCATTTGTGCAGAGAAAATCCACAATGTATACACATATGTCCTGACCTAATAAGCATATGAAGTAAAGTTTAAGTATAAATTGGTCATGACAAATGTTTTGTGGCTTTCATTATATGCCTTGATTAAGGTAAGCAAAATGCTTTGCTGGATCAAGGGCTTCAGGAAATATTTCTTAAATATATAATCAACTGAGCAGATTAAATTATTTGAATGCATGGAATATAAGTAGAACTGGAGTACAGTTTTGGTCCACCTAATAAAAGTCACTTATACAATGGTCCCAGCTACAACTTTCAGGAATATTGTTTTTTGTGTCATTTGATCATTTTAATCACAATGCACTTTATTCTTTCATGAGCTGAACCCAGATGTGATTAGCAATTTAACTTCCTAAGTAAAAGTCAGTAGATCCTGCACCAGGTGGCAAATAATAAAAATTCAGTCTTAGCACCAGCTGACATGAGCATCAAAAACAATAGCACAAGAATTATAATTGTCTCGGTGGAAAGAACACCTGGAAACTTGTATTAAAGGAAAAAATCCATCCTGTTGTTCTGTTTTGGTGATTTCTGCAACCTCTGCCTGCTCACTCCAGCGAAAAAACTGGTATGAGGAATATTATGCTGATGAATCAACAGCAGAGATGCTATTGGTTGCCCACGATAACCCAGGGATTTGGCAACAACAAACAGCAAATAATGCCCTCCACCCTCCAAGGGTCTTATTGACCCTCTAGAGTCTAAATGTTATTCCCAAATAATTTCTCTCTCTGCTCTTTAGTATGCTTCTGCTTTCTCTGGGTGGCTGTATTACAATGTACACTTAACTCCATTTTCTCTTTTTTGTACTTCCTGATATGAAAGTAACATCATGATTTAATATGACCTATTTTGAAATGCTCCTTACTATCACATTGTTGTAACAGGAAAACTATTATGTATTATGACAGTTGAGAAAAAAAATCTAAAATACACAGATTTCTTTTAAATACCATAGATTATGGACATGATATAACATGACATGGCCCAATAACACCCTTGAAGAAAGAAAGTCTAAAATAATAAATTTTTCTTCAGAGACGTTTCACAGAAAAGGGAAATAAATTATTTGCAAGTCTATTAATGCCTAATTAATAATTAATTAATCTAGCTCATGTAGATAAAAACATCTTCCCGTAGACACAAAAGCTTTTAACCTTCATCTGACTCCCAACCATGATGTCTTTATTTCCTTCAGATTAGGAGAAAAAAATCTTCAAATTCAATGTGATAGACGGTTCAGGATACGCATTACAGTTGCATATGACATTGCAAAAATCCATGGAGATTTTATTTACGTATCCTTGATACTGCTATAGATGCTCCAAATAACAGATGAGAAACAGAACAAGCACTTGTTCTACTTGTTCTCTTCGTAAAAGAAAATACATATTATCAGGATCTGTATGATAAGAATAGAGCATGACAAGTTTTTAGAGAATTTCTATCCATATGGACAAAATAACTGGTTGCAAGAAGATAATTCTGATAGCTGAGGCACTTTAAGGGTTTACTTTTTTTAACAACTTTTCTGTGTAGCTTGCATATAACTGTAATAGGATGCATGGCTTTAAAAAAAAAAGGTGTGTGTATATATATATATGTATATATATATATATATATATACACAGAATGTCCTGATAATGAACTTCGTAATGCTCCTCTGAGATCTGTGGCACCATGTAGGCAACAGAAAACATCTGGGGATTAAGCAAAATTTTGAAGACCTCCCTAGTTTCTCATACTATTCCCTACCCTGTATTAGAGGTTACTGAAGAAATGTTCCTTGGTTTTCCTTTATGATTCCTGTGTTCCTGTTATTCAGGATATTATAGCAATAATGCCTGGCTGTGGCTATTAGCAGTGAGTAGAATTTTCTGAGTTTCATTTATACAGAGCAGACTTTCTAATAATTATGTGTAGGATTACTTCTCCAATTCAGACCTTACTGTGGGGTACTTGGCCAAAAGTGATGACTGCAACTGCTTACAGTGGGCATTAAGGATGCAGTTCCCTCAAGATATGACCTTTGGAGAAAAAAGGAGGAAAGTGGACAAAGTTGGTGAAGTTTTCTGGAAGCACAGAATAATTTTCAGAAAGAGGCTATTAATTCTGAAAAACAATCCGTGATTAAAGTGATACTAATAAGCAAAAAAAGATACAGTATTTTCACAGTCTTTTTCCAAAACTGTAGAAATGTAAGTCCTTTGACTGAAAAGAAACACGTTCCTCAGGTCAAAATGAAACACAATAAAGTATGTTTAGTAAGCTTCATTCTGGGTAGGACATAACACACCATGAAACATGACAGTGTAGTCCAGATGCATTTTATTAAAAACTGAAGAAAGGAAAGGAGAAAGGGCATGAGACTGATTCACACATTCACGAACAGATGCAACTTTGCCAGCAATGATTCTCATACAGTTTCAGTCTGAGACACAGACATTCCCATTCCAAGGGGACACTTCCAAAGGTCCTGTTGCCATGGAGTTTTTGATTTTTAATTTTTTAGCTTAGAAGTAATTATATAGTGAATGTAGATTTTAATGTAGCTGTAGATCTTTCTCACGTATTATATCTCTCATCAGTATTTCCAGTAGAAGTAACAATAGTTTAAGAGTTGCACATACCAAAACCCTTCCCATAACAATTCCATTAGTCCATTAGCTGTGTAGTCTTCTTTTAACATAGAATTGTAGGAAAGCACCTTAACACCTGCACCAAATATGTAAACATAGGCCCAACAGCCTTCAGGCCCAGAACCTTGAAGGCCTCCAAGGTCCTGCACATGCTGAAGAATATGAAGATGAGGAAGAAGGGGTCCCAAACCACCCCAGACTCAATTCCCAAGGGTGTGTGTGTCAAGGGGCAGAATGGGGCAGAGCCGGGGGGTGGACGAATGGAATTGGATGGACATTATTATAAAATTGTAACACCTGAGCCAAAGGTGCTTGTGATGGTTGTATTCCCCGGAGCCTGATGGCTCATTAAAGCTTTCTGCTTTCTTATCTTATCTTATATCCTAATTTGGTCCAGAGTCTCTTTGTCAGCAGTCTCTTAAGGCAACAGTCCCCTAGAGGATAGCTTCTGTCCTACAATTATGAAAAATGAAACTACCAATGTGGTTGAGTGCACCTTGAGTGCATACAAATACACAGCAAGGGAAATTAGCACCAAAAAGACTTCCTTCATGTTGCAGCATTGTATAGATGCACTCTGTGGGGAACTGGGGAGGGCCAGTTATGTAAGAAAAGCTGTGGTCTACATGCCAGAAAATGCCCATGGACCGCATCTGGAAAGAATCTACCATTTAATGGATTAGCTGAGAAAGGGGAAATGACCAGCTATAAACAAAACTTTCTCTCTGTTAGAAATTCTTCTATAATTCTGTTCATTTTTATTTGAAATGTGATCTTAAACAGTTTCTGCTAAATTTTGCTATTCAGTATCCTTTTTTTCCTTTACTTTACTTTGTTTAGATAGTGGGGTTTTTTCATACAACTGTCTCCTTTTCCCAGCTTTAAAACTACATCCTCTTTAATAGGGCTTCTCATTTCAGCTATTTTATGTCTGTACTACAGAGATCTATTCACCAGTTCAACTGGAGAAATGTTAAAATTATCATCAGAATCTATTTTCCTCCAGGAGGCCTCCCGGGAACATAAGATTGACAAAAGGCCTCAGAAAAACAGCAATCTATTTCTGGAGCTATTTATTCCTTTTGCTTCATTGCTTGCTGGGAACTGGTCATCTGAGCTCTCCCCTGGGCAGAACATCTTGAAGGACCTCTTATGTCAACTAGAAAGCAAAAGAGTGTCAAAATAAGACACTTGTAGAAGTTTTGCTAATAATATAATTCCAACATTGGTTATGTTTGATCCATTTTAATTCTGTATGTTTTGTTTTCCAAAGTCTCTAATCAAGAAGGTTTAAATACATTAGCACATGTCAACACCTTGGTTTGTATTGGGATTTAGTCAGAGTTTCTATTTGACATTGATTGAATTTATAACTAAGACAAACCCTCTGATTTTACTGAGGCACATTATGTTCTCTGCCGCATGTATTATGATCTCATACCATCCATTATCATAATCAACTGCAACACTTCGATGAAAAACTGATATCAAACTCCCAGCAATGGCATTTAAGGCACGTTTGAGATAAAAGACATCACACTTTAACTTCTTTTCAGTGCTAAATATAATAACTGTTAGTCTTTCACTTAAAGTTGTTTCTCATTATAAAAATACATTATTTTTTCATGTGCAGTCAACATTCATCACCTCTTTTGTCCATAAACAGACATTGTTTGCTCTGCTAGTGAAGCACTTAAATTTTCTGTCTGTTTCTAAAAAACAGACATATTGTTATGGTTCTAGAACAAAACAAGGACATATCTGTATTGCCACTTTTCTTCTTTTTACCTGCAGTGTAATAGTGCATTTGTAAAATGGTCCCTTTTCATGGTCTAAAAAATGTTTTCCCAGTCTTCTAAATAACATTGTACACCAATTTTCTATGAAAGCTTTTAAAGATGTTTATATTCAACATGATTATATATTCAACACTATACTTCTACCTCTCCACAAGCTTCATAAATACAAGGCTGTCAGTATTTATTTATTACTTGAGATTATTTTTTCTAGGACGTTTCAGTATAAACTACAAACATTTAATTAAGCTTTGTTTGGTTTGAACTTAACTCATTCACTGCTGCACAGTTAAGTCATACCTTTGCATTATTGATAACAGAGCATGTATGAGACAGTATTTCACATCTATAATAATTAACTTATTAAAGGTGATGAAGTAGCTCATAACTATTGAAAAAAGTTGCCAAGTGCCCCCAATTTTTTCTTACGATTTTGTTTAACTAAATCTCATCAGTAGTGTATCTGTATATCATCTAAGAAATTATGGTCTGTATCTTTATAATGGATCTGGAGACAATTCTAACTGTGCAATATTTCTGTTGGAGATTACTTCAATTAATAATGCATAAGTGTTATATCCATGAGACATTGTAGTGGTTTAGGAATGGTACTCCCCGATTTAGTGCTCCCACTGAAACCACACTGCTGCTCACTCACCCCTCTCCCTCCTCCTGTGGAGGTCGGAGAGGAGAACTGGAGTCACAAAGATAAAGATCACTAATTGAGATAAGACAGTTTACTGGAAACAGCAATGAGATACAAAAATGAACAGTAACAGCAACAATACTAATGACAGAGGGTACAATAAACAAACAATTCACACAGAACCTCCTCCAGAGACCTCCACTTCCCTGCTCCCAGAAATGACTGAAGGTGGGTATAGAATAACTTCTAGGTCCTAACCATTTCTCTTCCTAGCTACAGCAAAATTAGCCCTGATGGGAACCAGGACATATATATAAAACTACTGGAACAGCCATGATCAATTTGCAAACTTTATTGATAAATGGCCTCAAACATCATAAACTGCTTTCAAATTTTACACAGCTAGCAATTTGAAAATGCTTATCACGGACCTTTGTTTTAGGGCCATTACCCAATCCATAGGTAGGTTTTTTTGACTGAGAACATAGTTCAGGTTTAGCTTTATTAAAAATAAATGTGCTTGACATCTTCAATTAATGTCTTCTGAGATCACAACATTCATTTCACCTCTTTCAAAATGTTATAAATGTATGCAAACACTGTACATTACAACTAGTGTAATTCGTTTGCTTTCATGAGATGTTCTGTATTTCAAAATGATTACTACTATCACCATACATGTTATTCACCCGTTTTATTTTCTAATTTGCATCATATTTTGATGTGAGTAGCCTAAACAGCTTTCAGAGAGACATCTTCCCATGTATCTTGGGATAGGAGAGGGGTAGGAATCAATCAAAAAATGTTACTCAAATTAAACAGATAACGCTTTAAGAGAATCTATTAAGTGTGCAAAATATATGTCAAAAACCAAAGCAGTTTATTTTGATTGGGTTACAAACTGTCTTTCACATACTGAGATGTTTTGTTATCTAATGCTTAGCTATTTAGCAATGACTGTGGGTTTGTCTTTTCATGCAACATTAAAAATTGAGTTGGAAGAGCAGAATCTGTTAAAAAGAGCTGATCTTATCTTACATTTTTCAAAATGGAAGATAACTTTTCTGAAATAAGAATATGAAAATGAAAATAAGAATCTCACTGTAATTGTTTAAAGAAATGTATTTTTAATTATTAGTATAAGCCTTTTTAATAAAAAGTATGTATATCTGTATATATATATATATAAAAAATCATTGTCTTTAGAGTCTCTTTTTCACTACTTTATTTATTTCAGGTTATATCCTTATATCCCCTTAATTTAAGGCAGATCCTTTAAGAATGTCTTTAAATATTAGACTTGACTGTACTGACCCTTGACTACAAATTCTTTTTTCACAACTTTCTTTAAGTATTAAAAAAAACCCCAACACTCTTTTGCATTGTACATTGTTATTTTATAAGAGTTAATACAAGCACAAACTTCGTCTTGAACATGACTTGAGTGATTTTTTTTTTCTTTCTCCTGTCTCTTATTTATTTCTAGTATGAAATTTGGGAACTTTCTAAGGCCTATAAATTCTCTCTGGTGTAGTCTATTTTGAATAAAGAGGTTGGGTCTTTCAGATATTTAAACTGTAAGCTTCATGCTTAAAGAAGGAATCTGCAAGTTGTATTGATATGGATCCTTGTAGCAGCTGCTATTAGAAAATTATGTTCTAGTGATGTATTAGTTAAAAAACAAAGTATAATTAGAAATGAAGAATATATTTTGTAGAAAGTTTAGATTATTCTTGTAACAAATTCCAGAAAATATTTAGAATACGGGAAGTAGACAGTGTTAGCCTTATTTCACCTAAGTTCATCATCTGTATCATTGTGCTCGGAAAGTGCTGTGCACTGCAAGATATATTAGCTTTATACCCGAAGATATATGACATAAAATACAGCTTTAACTCTTGGATCCTGAACTTTCACTAATATAATGTCTTATATTTACTTTCCAGTCTTTCAAAGAATTGATTGATACATGAATCTTCATTAATTTCTTCCTTTTCCTAAAACACACATATTGATCTTGCTTGCCAGACAAGCATATTAAATGCCTCTGGCTTTTAGAACCGTAAGACATTTGATCAGTAAATGAAAACCACTGGCATGTAGTTGCATTGTTCTTTCTGGTTTAGATGGCTTTTGTACAACATTCACATTAGCTCAGTGCCCACAACCTCAAACTGAATAACACTGGAAGTGCAATGTATGGAGGAAGCTCGAAGGCAAAGTGCCAAATGAATATTGGCCTTTCATGTACTTCTGTGGTAAGTACATGTGTAAGTTGGATTCATGATGGAGAACAGAAAGATGAATATTAGATATTCTCAATGTACACTGTAATGACTTTAAAATTAATTTCCTTAGGACAAATTCAACATGTTGATCCAACTCAATATTTTTAAAAAAATCTTAGTCTGGATAAGATATCATTTACTATAATAGGCAGCCATTTCCAAAAGTAATGAGAATTGTAAAGAATAATTTTTGGGCATAAATAGAAAACGAGTCAGAAATTAAATCCCCAGAAGCATGGACATGATTTATATACAATTCCATTTCTCACATCTCAAACATGGACCATTACACATTGTTTTACTCAGCCTTATAAACACAGAAATTTTTATTTGTTTAAAATGATCACAATCACATTAAGATCTAATCTTTGACCATTCATTTCTGATGAGGAGTTCAGATGCTGTGCAAGAGTTTTTGTACAGTTAGCAGCAGTTAATTTATTTCCTAAAGGCAATTGACTCCTACTCTTTTTTAAATTAATGTTTAAAAATTTATACTTTGGCTGATTCAGTCTCTGACCTGAGTCTCTGACAGGTATATATCAATATATTACTTGAAACATGTACGTTTTCCTTTTCTTCTGGTGACGTAGATTGCCTCCCTGCAGCCTGTGAGGAACCCTGTGAAGAAGGTAGCCACTACAGCCCATGGAAGGATCACGTCAGGGCAGACAACCACACTGCAGCCCACGGGGGACCCCACACTGCAGCAGGCAGACATGCCACCCCACTGCATTCCATGGAGAACCCACACTGGAGTAGTATTTCCTTGTAGGACTTTACCCCATTGCAGGAACCATGTTGGAGCAAGGGAGTAGTGCAAAGAACAAGAAGAGGCAGAAACAAAGTGTTATGAACCGATCAGAAACCCCTTTCCCCATCCACTCTGCACCACTTGGTGATGTAGAGCTACAGGAGCTGAGAATGACAAAAGTAAGTTGAGCCTAGGAGGAAGGTGGGGATGGGGGGAAGATGCTTTAGTTTTTGTCTTTTTTTCTCACCATTCTACTCTTTTTTAAATTGGCAGTAATGCTGAAGAATCAGTTTAATAACAATGGAATATGTATCAGGACTAGCACTCTATAATCATATGAACAGTTCAACATTTAATATAGACTTCTTTTGTTTAGCAGGCAGATAATAATTTTATGGATGCAAGAACAATTAATTGATGTCCCAAGTTTCAGAAAAACATATGTAGACAAATATGACAGTAAAAATACCACTGATTAAATTCTCAATTACTATATGTATGTTGTGGTTTAAGAACGGTATTCTTCAATATTCCCACTGAAACTACTCCAAACCATGTGCCACTTGACCCCCTCTCCCCTCTACTCCTCTCCCCTGTGGAAGGCTGGAGAGGTAAATTGGAGGCACAAAGGTAAATTCATGGGTTGAGATAAGAAAAATTTACTGGAAACAGCAATGAGATAAGAAAAAAATGCAGTAACAGCAACAATATTAATGACAGAGGGTACAAGAAAAGAAACATTATTGCTCACCTTCCAGGGAAAACCCCTTATAAACCCTACTGCTCCATCCACCACACTGCAATGGACCTAGAAGCAAGACCTTCCCCTGCTCCTGAAAATTATGTGAGGTGTTATAGAGTAACCTCCAGGTCCTAGTCATGCACCCTCCTGGTTAATACAAAATTAACCCTGTCCTGGCTGGAACTAGAAAGTATAAAGTGTTTTGCTGTGGGTGTTTATGTCCTAAAGGATATTAACAGGAATGTAAACTTTTCACAAGGGCTTTAAATATCTCAGAAAGATATATTAGTATAAATTACACATTTAAGAGACTGGAGATGTTTTGAATGGATGCAGGACACAGGATAATTTTAACTTCTACCTTCTTGTACATTTTTTTCAGCTTCTTGGCAACTAAGATTAACCAATTCCTTTATAGGAATTGTAAGCAGCTATAAGGAGCATTTCTCTCTCTCCCTCATTCCCTCTCCCTATATTTCTTCCCCTCTCTCTGTTTCCCTCAGGTCACCATCTGAGTAATGTCTCACATTTTTTTAATTTATCCTGCTATATAGTTACCTGTTTTCAGTCTAACAACAGCAATATTTTCCTGAATTTTTAAAGTGTCATATATTTAAATGGGTTTTTAGCCACATGACTCTCCATCTGTTTCAAAACTCATCTAAAAATACTTTTCCCTTGTCTTGTCAAATTTTGCCTCTTTTTTTCAGTATTTCATTATAGCTATAAAGGAGATTTTTGTTATATTTTATTTGGAGTATGCAAAAATTTTTTTTTTACTTTGCCCTACCTAATATTATTATTAGGGTTTGAATTTCTGATTTAACTTTCCCACTCCCACCCCCCGCCCCCAGGTATTATTGTATAAATTGCTGTCAAATTTTCAGTACCCTCTGTTATCAATTGTTCTATATTGGGTTTTGGTTATTTTTTTTAAAATTCTTTCTGGTTCTACTCTTGTTATTCCTTACCTATAAATAAGACAGAATTCTTCATATTCAGGAACTTACACAGGATCAAGACTTTCTCATACATGTCCTTTTTTGTTTTATTTAATTTTAAAATTATTACTAACAGAATCTAGTATTGCTTTTTTGGTCTTAATGTGTCAGAAGTCTTATTGACTGTTGTAAGCACTTTGCCAGAGTACCTATAGTTAGCTGTAGCTTTTAACAGACTGACATTGGAAGGGATATTCTGCCTTATGGATTTCTGTATTTTAATGTGCATTTAAAGTAGTTTTTTGATGCAAGGATATTCATCTTCAGGTAGATAGTCAGATAAATGTTACCAATATCTTATGACTGTAGACATGTATTTCTGAATTCCCCTACTGGAGGTTCAACTTTGATGGGCTCCACAGGGTTTATGAGGTCTACAGATGCTCCTGGATAGAACAGTTACACTGATGTCCAGAGGTAGTCATGTGCAGAGAGAGAAAACTCAAGATCTCTTGTACAGTCATTCAGATAATATAACCCTAGTCTTAGTCAGAATAATGAGAAATTATGATTCATCCAACAGAGTTTAATTCCCACAGGGATTAGATTCTAAATGAGATTACATACCAATGCCCAAAGGCCAAATTAGCAACTACATGAGGCAAAACAGGTGTCCATTCAGGTAGGTAGACATATATATGAGCAGACTCTATATATATAGAGTCAACCCTGTAAATGATAATTCCTACATCTATTTTTGTCACAATTGTGGACCCAACTCCAGAATTGAATTTTGCATGAATTTTTCATATCCTTCATTGACTGCCTGGTATTTAGAAAGTTTAGTGGTGGACATGGCAGTGTTAGCTTAATGGTTGGACTCTATGATCTTAAAGGTCTTTTCCGACCCAAACAATTCTATAATGCTATAATGCTATAATTCATAAACTATCAGGCTGACAGCTGAAGCTGATTAGTACTAACAACCATGGCAGATTTGTCTTGGAAAGAGGCAACAGGGGTGGTACAAAGCAGAGCCAGGAAAAGAGCTAGTACTGCAGTGTTCCCTGGATACATAGTTCAAGCCTTTCCATTAATAAAATAGTTTAATAAATTAATATAATAACATGTTTCTAAAGGAACAATTACAGCTCAAGTTACATTACAACATGAATCATAGATAAGCTTTGACACTGCCATCAATAGGCCATCCTTCTTCTGTAGGCCATCAATATCCTCATGCAACAGTTACAGATCTGTAAAATTGATGATAACTATATATTCACATGAATATTCAATCGTCATATGCAAATTTAGAATACAGGTTGTGGCACTATAAGAGCTTAATCCTTTAATCATAATCACCACAGGAGTAATTTGTTTGAGTAGTACCTACCTATTGGCACTGAGGGAATTGCTCATTTAATTTATAAACTGGGAAATTTAAAACAATGTGGTAGAATTAATCATATTCTTGGATTCTAAAGACAAAAGGATATCGAGAAGGAGTATTTAACTTAAAAAGTTGTAAATAAACTTCACAGATGTTTAGTGTTTTTAGAACTATTTCTATGTAGGAGCCAAAACAATATATTTCATGGGAATCTACACCATCAAAAGTCAGACAAAGAAATGATGAAGTTCTCATTTTCACACTGAAAAGTGAAAGATGTTTGAGATCATGAGTGATATTTATTACAGAAAGTGTGCTTTTGCATTGCAAATTGAGGTACTCTACTGTTCCATGCTAAATAACTTAAAATTTCATGATAGAAAGGCATGTTTCATTGTATGTAAATTGAAGGATTAGATTTATGGATGCTAAAATAAAATAAAAAAATCCCATTTGGCTTGGCAATGAATATATATGTTGTTCAAAATATTTATTAGTTAGCTAATTTCTGTGTAAGTTTAATAGAACCAGACAAGTTTGAAAATCTGAACATACAAGATAAAATGCCATAAAAATTAAATTCTGTGTTCTTGGAGTCAAAAGAAGAGTGCGTATACTTTACACTTATTCATCAAAATAGACAGCTATTTTGTTTATTAATAAATTCTTTTGTATAAGTGTATGCCTACAACCAAAATAGAATAGCTATTATTTTCATACATTTACTGTGTGATAAAGGAAAACTTGAAGTGGAATTCATTAGGTATCTATTTTGTGATGAAAATTGGTCCTAAAATGCCCTTACTAATAGCTACATAAGGAGAGGTACTTTAGAATCACAAACATTAAACAAATAAAAAATAAATGGTTTTCCTAATCCCACTTCCCATCATTACATATCCAGGAAAAAAATAACAGAACAAGAAGCTTTCAAAAATAGGCAACTCAAAAACTGAAAACCTGGATGTCCATTAGTGTAACTAGACATAAATGAGAGAAAAAGGTACATCATAGGACCCAAATTATATCATCATAGTCAAAAAGAAAAATCTGAATACATTATTGTTACTATCATTATTGCTATTACTATTAGCATTAGCACTGACATTAGTTACTCAAAATGAATTTTTAAAATACTTAAGTAATGTAAAAATAAGATCAGATATTTTAACATATGAGCATTTTCAGTTCTATATTTAGAACAAATATTCAAAAAGTTCGTGTTTACCATAACTTCCAGTACTTTTTCTGAAACGTACTTAAATGAGAACTAAGGTAAGGTAATAAAACTACCCTAATATGTTTTACAAAACTAATTTCTGAATAATAATAAACCACTAACTCTTAATGATGTAATATAAAATTGATTAATCAAAATTAATCAAAAAAGTGGTTTATTTTTTCTGTTTGCATGTACTTCTAAAATATATTGATTGAATTATTCTTTGACTTTTCTTAAAATTGTGTCAGAAGAGAAACTTTCTGGAAAATGAATGATTTTTTGAGATTTCCTGTAATAGATATGCTGCCCTTACTACAGTAAATACTGTATTAGAAAACAGTGTTTAAAATTGGGCCTGTTTTTTATGAAGATTTTTTTTTTCCAAATCAATCTTCTTGATGCCAATTAACATTTTAATGATGGTTTAGAACTCTCTCATTGACATATTAGAGCTTTTTTTAAGGTTTACTTATTTAAAATAGATCAGTACGTAAAATCATATGCATGTTTTCTCCAAATTAACTTTGAAGATACTGTTGTCAAAACATTTCTATTAAGGATATGTTATACATTGGAGCAGTAGATTAATCAAGCTCCATATTCATCTCACTCACAGATATGTTTCTTTACATTCAATAAGAGATTACAAATCTTAACTTTACATGATTTCATGCATGATCAAGGAGGCCATAGTTTTGAGGTGAATCTGACTAAATATTTTCTAGTCTGTCTAGTTCCCAGTTGTCATTCCTAGAGAGATACACAAACCTGAAAAAAGCACCTGCAAGACAGTTTAAATACCTGAGTACATTAAAACTGGACTATTGGACCTCCAATTACAGCAGCTGAACCAAGCTCCAGAAGTAGAGCAAAGGTCCCAAAAGTCCTCTCTTGTACCTGTCAACCTCCTTTTGCCTTTCCAATATCACAGAGCTTCTCAAGTGGAACTAGAGATGGAAATGGAAATGCACATCTCCAGAGGGCAATTGAAGAAGATACTTCTGAAGTTAAGCTTCTGAATCTCAAGTTGGGTATCACCATCAATGACTGAACTCCTTCAAACAGCTTTCTTACATCCACTACAAATACTAATCTAAAAATTAGTACTGATCTAAAAGGTCTATTTAATTGAAATCAACAGTGAATGTCATCATCAAAAACACGTTAAAAGAAAATTATCTATAGTTAGCAGAAACTGAACTACCAACAAGAAAAGATTGGTTTCAGGGGGCGGAAAAAACAGCTTCCGTCAAACTGTTATATTTATAGAGCAATCATCTGACAAGATGTCAAAACATCAGAAGAATTCCTGGAAAGGAACACAATTGCAGTGTAAAAGAGGTTAAATGAATTTTCAAAATGTATAAAGAGCAATCTCTAGACTTTTCCTTTTTTTAGGGTAAATATTGAAAACAAAGTTGTCCATACTGATCTTAGCCATACTATGTAACTGAACATTATACTTGAAATAAGTAAATATTGAAGTGGAAATGCTGAATAAAATTTCAAATTGAAACATAAAAAGCAGCCTCTTACTAATACATGTACATGGTATAAAAGACACATTTTCACTTCAATGCCTACCTGAATAAAATCTGAGATTCATACATATGGTGGATTATCAAGCTATACTTCAGAAACACAAATCTATCACACTTGCCAGACCTCAAAAGACTGAATTCTATTTCAGATGAGCCACTTATGATGTCTGTGCTTATACAGTAGTTCATGCATCTCTATTCACAAATCTACTACAAAAATTATTGTTGATACAGACAAAACACTGTTTTCCTCAGTTATTGTGGTTCAAAGCCCTGCTATGTCAACTTCTTCTCTACCTCTTATTCTCTGATGTATAATGTTTTGCCACAAGCCAATGTATGAAATGGGGAGGATAAAAATTGGCTGATTTAGTAACTTTATTGCCCTGGTTCTGTATACTTCTTAAACTCAGTTTGGACATTTTCATATTTTTCTTGAAGAATTTACAATCTACATTCATTATATGAGATATAAGAAGAGGGTTTTCAACCTTCTACTGTAAACACTGAATCAAAAAGGTATATTCTAAATACCACTATCCACACTATAAGCAGAATTAGTAACTTATAAGTACTTTAAAATCTTTTAAAGATGTTAAAGGCAGCAGAAAACAGCATGTGGTTATGTCTATAATGTCAATTTCTGTTGTTCAGGCTCTCACCTGGTCTGATATACATTTAACATATTGATTTTAGACTCTTTAATGTAGTTAGTGAGAATCTAAGACTACTGGTCTGTATAGACCAAATAGACTATATTAAGTCTTCTTACTATATAATATATACTCGTAACTATGATTCTAAAAATAAATATACAGCACACTAAATAAGATTGTTGATGCACATAAATAAAATCTAAATTATGTGGATAACAGAACATATACAATATAACACTATTCAATTAGTTAGATTTCCAAGTAATAATAATAATGTTAAAATAATCTGTTGGAGCTTCTATAAGCTAGTGAAGGACATGAAACCCTTTCTTGCTGTGAAAAATAACTTTGTGGCTTCTGAAGTTCTTTTGTGCTAAATTTAAAGATCTTTGGTTTAATTTCAAAAAGAATAAAAAGAAATTTTCAAAAGAAATAAAAATACCAAAAGAGTAGGGTAATGAGTTTTATTTCTCTGCTTGTCTATATCATATATTTAAAATTCAGTTTACCATGTTGTGGGGTCTGATCAAGGGGTTACAAGCCCTGGTACCAATATAGGCTGAGGGAGGAAAAATTAAGAGCATTTCTGTGGTGAAGGATTTGAAGGTACTGGTGGATGAGAAGCTGGACATCAGCAGGCAATGTGCACTTGCAGTCCAGAAATCCAATTGTGTCACTGGCTGCATCAAATGCAGCTTGGTCAACAGGTCAAGGGAGTTGATTCTGCCCAACTATTCTGCCCTTGTAAGAACCCACCTGGAGTGCTGTGCCTATCTCTGGGGTCCTTAGTAAAATAAAGACATGAACTTGTTGGAGCAGGTTCAAAGGAGAGCCAAGTAAGTTATTAGGGGGCTGGAGCACCTCTCCTATGAAGATAGGTTGAGAGAGAGTTGTGGTTGTTCAACCTGCAGAAGAGAAAGCTCCAGGGAGACCTTATTGTGGCCTTTCAATACTTAAAGGAGGTTTTTACAAAAGATGGGAACAAACATTTTAGTAAGGCCACTTGCAATAGGACAACGAGTAATGATTTTAAAGTAAAAGAAGGTAGGTTCAGAATAGATATAAGGAAGAATTTTATTTTTTTAATTGAGAGTTGTAAAACACTCAGACAAGTTACCCAGATTGGTGGCAGATGCCCCTTGCCTGGAAACATTTCAGATCAGGCTGGATAGGGCTCTGAGCAACCTAATCTAATTGAAGATGCCCCTGCTTATTGCAGGGAACTTGAACTAGATTGAGAGTTTTCTTCCAACCCAAACTGTTTCAATTCTATGCCATTTAAATGTATATGTTCCTATCTTTGATCAAAGTCAGGAATTTTTACCGGTCTTGAGCAATGGTTCTCAAGAAAGTTAATGTTTAAGAATGATTTTGAGAGTTTACTGAGCCTATTTAAAGATCTAAAATACTTCCTCAAAATTCTGTATTCAGAATAGATCTTTTCACATGTAACCAGATTTTCCAGTTTGCAAAACTTTGTTGAATATTTCAGACTTGACAGGAAATATTCAAGTAAGAACAATGTAAGCTAATGTATTCAAGAAACTAAGATATAGATCTTCTCTGTTCTTCAACAGCCTTAGATTTTTTATATTATGAAGGGCTTTTTTTCTCTATATTCAGCAAATTAATATGTGATTATATATTTTTTTTATTTAAGGATGCTTACAATCCTTATGAAATGTAACATTCACAGTTACCTATCTTATAAAATGTTAATATTCATTCTATATTAATGCATAGCATCTGAAATAATAATCTAATATCAGATTATAATTAACAAGATGTTATGGTGAACATTCTAACAGTGACCTGAGGTCTGCATAAAAACAACAGTATTATTTCATGCTTAACATTCACTGGTCACTGTTATAAAAGAAATGCATGCCATCAGCCAGGGTTTAAACCAATTTCTGCTTTAAAATAACTAAATTAGTATTTCAGAATAAAATCTCAATTTATCTACACAACTTTTACAATATCATCGCTTCAATTATGCTATGAAACTGTTATGAGTTCTCTTGGTTGTAATGTGTTACACCATCAAAAGATCCATTTCTTTATCTTCTTTTAGTAATTGCAAAACAAAAATAAAAAGATCACCCAAACTTGTTCAGAGGGTAAGAAAATTGTCATGAAACTTGATCTTTTTCTTGTTGTTGTTCCAAATCAGTTACAATAACTCCACAACTCTAGAACATGTGTTATCTTTATCACCATCCTAATGCCTTCCAAGTGCTCATTTCTGCACCTTGATGACAGCAAACTTCTCTAGGAGAATCAGCTCTGACCACTTTTTCAGAAATTTTTCTCACTTACAATAAATAGCCGCTTGATTAATTTTTAGTAGTACCCACCCAGCAATTTTACTGAGATTCACTGCTTTTTATTTAAACCTGTTATATATTTTTATGATGATAATTTCAAGAAAATGCCTAGGATTAGCTTTCCTGAGCTATTTGTCTGTGAAGCAGGAATCTGCAGATGGTGGAAATGCAACTGGATTTTGATTATACTAAAAAAATCAAGGAGTAGTCAGATACACAAGTATGAACATCTCTATAAACTCCAGGGGAAAAAAATAAATATTCTTGTGATCTGAATGAAGAGCAAAATAAAATTTTGTGTGGTTCCCCTCCATCAATCAGATGTGAACGGTAGAAGATCATTTTCTTCAGTCTCTGTAATACACTCTACAACAAATCCAGTGACTTGTTTAATATGTCCTAGATTTGTTTCCCATGTATCTCTGGAAGGACTGCTTTATGCCTATTTTTAGGACACAAAATAAATAGATAAATAAATAAATATAGATAAAAGATGCATAGCTGAGCTGTCGATTCTGGCTCTGAACAGGCAATATTCTGTTTTGCCTAGAAGACTCCTACTTTCTTCCTGCCCTATAAATCAAAGGCTTGTCATAATCTATAAGTGTAATAATAGAAAGATTTTGGACCAGGTATCTATCCAGCTTTCTTGAAAGAACCTTTTAGGTTAATGATTGCTGACCCTGAAATTGCTAAATCTATTACCAACCTAAGTTTTTGAATACAAGGCATGTTGATGAATCAATTTCATCTTGTGAGTGCAGCAGGAATATACAGTTCATGAAATATCCTTCAGACATCCTCGTATTTTTGCTTAGATTTATCTGATATGCAAAGAATCAATCATCTCCAAAATAGTTAGGTTAGGTTGTGGGTTGGTTTTGGGGTTTTTTCGTGGATTTCCAAATAATTTCTGTGTGAACAGCTATTTAGTACTGGTTGTTTACAGATCTGCATGGATTCTGAGTTAGATTTTCATACCTGATAATATTCAGTTATTTAAGGAACTTATAAGTTATACTTCCCTGTGTGGCACTTTATTTGACTATTTTCTTTTGATCCCTCTGACTAAGAAAAAATTTAAATCTGTTTCTGAAGTGTGGTCAAAACAAACCTTTTACTTAAAGTAATCTTAAATACAATTATACAGATGCAAATTCCTGATCCAGTATGGCCCTCTGACTATTGTCTTCTCTTAGTTGTCCAGGTTGGTAGTGATGAGATTGAAGGAAGAAGTCCTAGAGCAAACAAAAGGGACTTCAGGGCACTGGGACCTTTGGTCAAAGGAGTATGTGCAGTCCTCAATGCCTTCAATACCGAGGTTAATACTGAAAGAAACAAGAAAGCTAGCCTGAATGATACATGACATAGAGGCTAGTGCTATTAGGTAAATTTTGGGGCAGTTTAAATGTCCCTAGGCCTGCTCATGACAGATGGGGTCTACATGTCTCAGAGGGGGAAAATGATTATGGCTCATGAGTTGGTGGGACTGATTGAGAGGACTTAAACTACATTTGAAAGGGGAAGGAGATGCAGCCAGGCTTACTAGAGATGAGCCTGCGGATGGCATGCCAGTGCTGGAGGTGAAATCAATGCCCAGCTGAAGTGCAGCAATGCGTGCAGTACAGGTAACAGACAGGAGGAGCTGGAAGACATTGTGTAGCAGGAAAGCTATGAAGCTATGATATAGTCACTATCGTGGAAATGTGGTGGTATGACTCTCATAGCTGGAATGATGCAATGGATGGCTCTGAGCTCTTCAGTAGGGGTAGGCAAAGGAGGAGAGATGGTGGGGTAATACTCTATGTAAAAATTTTTTCATTGTAGGGGTGATAATGGTGGTGCTAGGTTGACAGTTGGACTAGATGGTCTTGAAGGCCTCTTCCAGCCTTGATAATTCTGTGATTCTGTGAACTACCTGTAGAGGACCAGACATAAGCATGTTTTGTTTCAAGCATTCTGAGAATTGCTACAGGAAAGGCGATCAGAGAAGAGGGTCCTGTGGAGGTGGGGCAATGCTGTTCTGAGCCAATATCCTACTCCATCTTGAGACTCGTACTCAGTCCACCCACTCCCTCAACTCACTTCCTGCAGAAGGGCTGGCTGTACACGTGAACAAAATGCTCAAAAAGTCTAATTTATACAAGAGGTGTGCACCAGAATGGTTATAGATTAAAATTATAAAATTATAAAATGGATCAGGTAAGGCCTCCTTGCTCTCTTTTCCCCCTTTTTTTCTCTGCCTCTCTTTCTTCTCTCTCTTTCTTCTCTCTTTCTCTTTCATTTTCTTTGTTTGATCCAGCTCCGGACCATCCCAGTGGCAGGACAAATGTGGGATCTCAGGATAGGTGATATTTTTTGTTTTCTTCCCTTGCTCTGCCTGAGGAAAGGACGGCTATCATATTCTATTTCATACTCCATACTGAACTTTGTCGTGGGAGTAGAGAGCTTGTATAAGAGTGTGTTGTGGCTTGTGAGACCACCTTTGAGGAGTGTTGTGGGAATTGAGAACTTATTGAAGTGTACTGTACAAAATAAAGGGCTTGTTCACCTCCACTTTTGTGGAAGTCTGTTATATTAATTTAAAGACTCGTTAGCCAACACTTTTTCAGACTAAATAGTGAGCTGGTTTCTGGAGTTATTGTGACTACATAAAAAAAAATAAGATTCCCTGACGTGTGGTCCAGTGTCTTTGCCTCAGCATGACAAGAATTTGTAACAAACTTCACAGCCCCTACCACTGGGTTGTGGTAAGAAGTGCCACAGACAAAATTACCTGCACAGTGGAGTTTTAAAGCATATGTCTACATACTCAATTTTTCCCCTGAAATAAAAATGGTTTGTCTTGATTGATACAAGTACTACTTTCTTTTTGTAGCTATAGAGTGATTTTTTTTTTCCCAATAACTAAAATTTTAAAACATTTATGAATATTCAGAGACTCACAGGGTATAGAGAAAGGAGTGAGTAACAGGATGCTTCTCACATCTCTCAGAATGGAGCTACTTTTCAGATCTTATTCATGGTATTTTTGATTGTACATATAACCGGTAGTCTGAAAACACTGCATAAGCATTTATTTAAAATTTAAATATTTTCTATTAGAGTTTAATTTTTTATTCCTTTACTGGTAACTGATTCCTCTCCTTTGATATCTACATTTCTTCTGTTAATTTAAAATTTAAAAGGGGGTATCAAGACTTATTGAGAGTGACAGTGTCATCTAAGGAGAAAGGAGAGAAGAAACGAAAGGTTCCCATCAAAGTCGGTACTTTGAGAAATGCTTCTGACAAGACCCAGACTGAAGCTGACAGCAACTGTTATGCAATCAATTTATGTAACCTATGTAAAGAACTCTTCAAGAGTATAAAGGTGGATTTGAATTTTTTTGATTCTGTAACATCTGTGAATATGATTTTGCTGCTATGCACAGGAAAAGCTTCACGTTGCAACCTATGAAACTGAAGATGAGTCTGCAAAATACAACCATTTTTCAGTAAAATTAATTCTTTTTTGTTACTCAGTGTATATTAAAAAGTAAAAACTATCAGTGAATATACCAACTGATATTTTTCATGGATAACAGATCTGTGCTGCATGGACCCTTCAGGTCAAATCAATAAGGGGAAAATACTTCTCTCCAGGTTTTCTTTTGCTGTTGCTATCCTTCTGAAGTGATTATAGTAAACCTATTCAAACAGTGTCCTGGCATCAGTTTGACATTTTAAAAGATCGAAAAGTACCATGTTAGATAGCTAGGGAGCCCCCAGACTGTAATAACACCAAAAAGGAAACTAATAAAGTAAGGAGCAAGCATATGGCATGCAGTTGCATTTCTTGCTATTGATTCTGAAACTGCTGAAGTGGAACTTCTTTATCAGCAGCTACATAATCAGCAAGTCAAAGCAATGTATCTCTGTCTGAAAACACAGTAAACCCACTCTGTCAATTTAATCAAAAGGTATCAGTTAGAGAAACCTGGAAAATTATATGATATTACATACTGATATGTGTAAGATTGTCAAGTCTGATAATTGACAAGCTGGTAAACTCAAACTGTGAAGAAATGCCTGGAAACACACTGATCTTTTAATTATTAGACCAATATGGCATCTGTGAATCTTTCTAATATGTAGAGAAAACCCTTCTATTGCTATATTCTTAAAAAAGAATGATTTTCTACACTCAGAAGTGAACCAGTTCTATTGACTGCATTCAGCTGTGTGGCAATGTCTTTGTCTCCAACTTCTTGCTTTTGGGTTGATCATCATAATCTATGGCACTTCATTATATTCACAAAAAATTGGATACTATTAATAAACCTAAAAAGCCTTTCTATTATAGACCTTGCTTACTCCAAAGCTGTAAGCAAGACCAGATGAAACTTGAGATGCCCCCTTTAATTCTCTCAGATCCAAGGAGATTTGACTTCCAGGAAAAATGTTTTAACAGATTATAACAGAAAACAATTAGTCCAAAGACTAAGAACAGGGGGAAAAAAAAAAGATTTAACAGTATACTTAACTATGCCAATATAATTCATTTTCAGTGTCCATAACAACCCAAACTGTAATCCATCAACATTCCACTATAAAAGCTAGCTCCCTGATTAAGATTTGAGAAGGAAGAATGATGTCCTTCTGCATTTGAAATAAAGTTCCCGTGGCTGTATTCTGCAGCACGTGGCTGTGCAGTACAGAGATGAGGTCCTGAGCCTGAAAAGCCATTTGACTTCATTGTCATTTCATACAGAATCACAGAGAGAAGACTAACACATCTATAATACCATAACTAATATTTTTTAAAAAGATGCATTAGTTTAGACCTTAAAAATCATTTCTGTGTAAGAAACACTTTGTATCTGCATTATGTGTAGAAGTAATAAAAATTAGTGTTTTGCACAAGAATGCTTTCATTTACTCATTTTTCAAGTAAATTCATTATAAGAGGGTTTTTTTTTAGTCTGCTGGCACTATTCATGTTGGCTTTTGATCTATCATTTTAACAGGATTGTTTCAAATGACAGTAATTCCTTGGATGTATTGAGTATGAAACCATATCCAAAGATTTTCTTGGATATTTTTGGAATTTTTAGAACTAATTAGAATTCATATTTGAAGGATCAAATTTGCAGAAAACAGGGGAACAAATCTTCATTCATCTTCATAAAAATTCTGGCTTAAACTATTAGAAAAACGACAACTTTCAAAGTTAGTTTATGTTATGGATTTGAGGAAAATCCTCCATCTTCTGTGTTTAGCATCATATATAGGACCAGATCATTAGCTGGTGTTAGACATTATTGAACTTTACCTACTGCAATATATTAACTCATTTACTAGTTTTATGACTTTGAAATCCATCTGTATATATAAACACGACTGATCTTCCATAAAAACTACTATGACTTTACAGACGAACTTACTTGGTCTTTATAGACCACACTTGCAGTAGCAGGTAAAACAGATTGGTAGAAGTAGACATAGAGTGTAATATGTTGCCCTGAGAAGTCTACACTAGATACTTTTCTTATTTAATTTATGTATGTGTGTATGTATTAATTTATTTATATCAGAAGTAACTTTGGATTATTCTACAGACTCAAAGCTCACTTGTGTCAAGATATGCTCCTAGATATCTTTCAACTCAATTACATCCAGAAGAAATCCAGCTCATGAGCACAGCATTCATTTCATGAAGCAAGCACAGTAAGTAATATGATAAAGAGATTTTTTTTCAAAACCACATTGCTATGACTTACCAAAACATTATGATAGGCAGTTGTAGCTGCTCATCAATGGAGCCCTGACATGATGTGAAATTTGTCATTAGAGAATAATTGAGAAAATAAGAAGCTACTTTTTGCCATAAAGGAAAAAAAGCCAGATGAAATGGTGGTGCCAGTGCCTGTTTAAATCTCATTGCCCATATTTAATACTTGTTTGGGCTTCTTCCATTCCCAGTAGTCCTTTAAGAATGGGTATTCCCAATGCGTTTTGTATTTAGAGTTCATTTGAACTTTGATTTTTTTTGTTGAGACATATTCTAGAGCTAACAAAAACAGCCTTGTCCTTTTCTCTTCAAACAGCATCTAGAGTGTTTGCATCTGACTTTGGATATAGATTTCTAGCACTTCAATAGTTCTTGCATATTCCCATGTTCTCTTTACTGCTTATGCTTATGGAGTTTGTTTTACTTGTTTTTTTCTTCCTGAAAGTAGCTGTCAAAATAAGTTACCTTATTGAACAACTTAAGTCTAGCTTGCTATTAATTGGCATCTCTGTATAATGATCACATGTGCATATCTTTTCTTATACATGCACACAGACACATTTAATAGTGACCATATAGACATAACATAATTTATGCCTAATATACATGTATATACTATATATATGATAATTCAGGTTTTGTATATGGAAACATGAAAATGACTGTCTCACTCCAGTGTAAGACCTGTGAAGGAATCTCTATCTTCATTGTCCTCTGTTCTTAATGATGTTTGGTGTTATGTTTGGAATGCTGTGATTACTTTGAAGCTGTACATGTTGCTGTCTTTATAAGAAAAGTCCTATTGCTGTTTGAGACCATGAAGTTAGGCAAAAACCTCAGCTTTACTGTGTCCTTTCTTTTCAGCCACAAATACATATACATCAACCTAACTGTCTTGTTACATCTTTTCATAATCATGAGTTCTATGAGGCAAGGAAAGTTCTGGGTACTGTGACAGCATGAGAAGATTCTAAGTTTCAATTATTCTAAGTATTCTAAGTATCATTTAAGTATCCTAAGTATTCTCAGTATTCTAAGTATCAATAATAATGGGCCTTGGTATTATTTATTCCCTTTGGAATTTCAAGCTTGGAGACCAATGACTCAGTGTCACAAAACTCTCATATATATAAGAGAGATCCAAGCTGTAGAGTGCTTGCCCTTGAAAAAAAATCTGTATTTTCTGAGTCACAGTACTATTTGCAAAGAGTTTTGCACTGAGTATACTGACATAATGATTGCAGCAGTAGATTATAAATAGCTGTATTTATACATAGCTCTAAACTAAAAGAGCAGTAGCTATCTTGAGACATTTTTAGTAAGATTTTTTCCCCCACTCTTTAATTTATTCCGTTCTCCGTTATGCCTCAAAGAATCCTGGGCTTGAAGCTTTAAAACTTATGACTCCTCAACATGAAAACAGACAGTTCTTAATCACAGTTTAGGTGTTGTGGTTTTCAGAGAGAGGAGCAGCAGCTGTACGCTCTTCCTGTTCCTTAGCAACAGAGCAAGGGGATATCAGGAGACTCCACTGGAGGGAGCCTGAGGTGCTCACTTGTTGCTCTCAATATCTTTCTCCACCTGCCACAGACTATGAGTGGACCAAAACCAAAAACAGACTGCCAAGGAAAGGTTCTGTATAAATGATTTAATACTGCTTCATACCAAGTGTATAATAACAAAACACTAAATTTGGTCAGTTAAGCATTCAATGGTAAGGAGGGGGCAGAAAAAAAAAGTGAAAAACATACATGCTAAGCTCTCAGCTATGCCAATTAAATTTCCTTATAAATTTTACTCCCAAATCTTCATTCGCGAAGCCTAGCCGTGATGATGAAATTTTACAGTGTTTCTTTAAAATACTTGCTCACAGTAAAGAAACTGAATAAAATAGAAGGAACACAAAGCAGACTTATCTTTGCTTGCTTATCAGGCTAAGACAATAAAGTAGGGATAAATGGTGCAGAACAGGCTATTGTTTGCAAAATCTGGAGTTTATGAGTGTTTAGAAATAAGTTCAAGACTATATGTGATTTAAACATTAAGGTATTCTTAAGTGGTTGAAATTATATTACTTAAACGTAAATATATCAATTTTTGAAAAAAATCCTATGCAAGACTAATTAATCTGTAGACTCACATGAGTCCAGGCTGCAGATTGTAATTTTCAAAGGTGATCTTCTGTCAAAATAAATCACTACATGCTACATTTCCATGGATACATTTTTTTAATTCTTTATTATATTTAGGCTTTTAAAGTAGTTTAGTTGTTTTACACATTCATGGTGTTGTGTTCCATATGTTTCTTTATTTCACAAATTAGGATATGGAATGCCCTTATGATGTCTTGAAAATCTCTGCTTTTACTACAGCTGTTGTAACTGATTCACTGTCTAAAATAAAGGAATGTTTGACTTCTCCCTAAGTGAACAGTTGTGTTGAGTTTTTTTCTTTATATCAGAGAATAATTTAAACATAAAATCAATCTGCAGTATGATAGGTAAAATAACTATAGATAGATAGCATTAATACAAAACTGAAGAAAGCCTTTTTATAATGGAATTAACTTTCTGTAGAATATTTAAAAAATAAAGACTAGAAAGAATAATTTTTTTCATTGCTATTACCTTATAATAGTCAGATATGCTAATTATGATGTACCTTAATAAATATTAGCAATAAGAAGTGTTAGAAATTCAGGTGGATTTCCTTCCACAGATTGGTTGTCTACCCAGAGGCAGGAGGAACAAATAAAAGAATAAATGCTTTACATAAAATTTTATAACCCCTTTTTAGTGCTTTGGTTAAACCACAATATAAGTAAGCAGGTTTCATGTGAATACATTAATTCAGTAGTTTAAGTTGAATATTAATCACTTCTTGTCTTAATCTACTGCCTAATGATGCTATGAAGTCTTAAAGAGCTGGCACATATCCCCACAAAGGTGTTTACATTTAAGTTGCATGATTCCTCTGTTCCATTCCCTCCACATGAGACCAATGTGGATTTAATTAATTTGAGTTTATAAAGCATTCTCATATTCTTGGTTGAATTGCACAATAGAAATGCAAAGTGGTAGTGTTAAATAGCAGAATTCAAAAGAAAAATAATTGAAAGAAAAGAAAAATTACATAAGTTATTTACTATGAATAGAATAGGAAAGGGTTATATCAATAATTTTAAAAGTTTGTATGTTTTAGAAGTTTGTATGTATGGCTTGGTTTGGAAGGCAACTTAAAGATCATACAGTTTCAACACTACCATCATGAGCAGGGATGACATCCACTAGACTAGGTTACTCAAAGCCCCTTCCAAGCTGGCCATGAACAGTTCCAGAGATGAGTAATCCACAACTTCTCTGGACAACCTGTTCCTGTGCCTCACTGCCCTCTAGGTAAAGAATTTCTTTCCAACACCTAATCTAAATCTCTCCTTGTCCTATCTGTCCACGTAAAAACCACTCTCCCTCTTTTTTTATAATCCCCCTGCAAGTACTGAAAGGTCACAAAAACATCTCCCTGGAGACCTTCTCATCTCCAGGCTGAACAAACACCACTCTCTTAACCCATCTTTGCAAGAGAGGTGTTCAGCCCTATGGTCATTGTGACCCTCCTCTAAGACTCTCTCTAACAGGTCCACATCCTTCTTTTGTTGAGGAATCCAGACCTAGATGGTTACAAATAAAATGTACTTTAAAAATAAATGTATTTGTTACAGTTTCAGCAGAGATTTTAAAGTTTCAGAGTACTAAATTTCACTATACCAGACAGTCTGATACTGTATCATTCAGAAAAAAATTCTGCAGATACCAGGTACTGCTTCAAAACTGAAGTTGTTCCAGGTTTAATCATGTAATGAGCTGAATAATATAGAGATAATGCTAGCAGCTTCAGACAAATAGTTTTATTTAGAAGAGTGGAATTTTCTTATGGTTTTAATAGCATTTTAATTAGGAGTGTTTTATGAGTCTTCACAAATTTTTGCTTGTGAAATTCCAAGACTGTAGAATGTTCTTAATCCCATTAAAAATGAAAAAACATTAAAATAAATTAAAAAATAAAAGAAGAATTAAAAAATAATAAATAATCTGCAGTAATTTAATGCTACAAAACTGAATAGCACTGAGACTCATTAACTACCATAGACACTGGTGAGAAATGAAACTGCTTAGATCCTTACAGAAATTCTCAAAATTTTAATAGAATTTCAAGTATCTAAAGAGGAAAAAACTGTGACAGTCTGTCTTTTACCATAAGAGGCTTGCTAAATGAGAAGTGTGATGATTTTTGCGGTCATTCAATATGCTTATGTATGTTGCATGTTGAAGATCATTTTGTGTGCTCATGAATCACTGACTAACTTTCCATTTTCTCAGGTGGTTTATTTTGCTGTGCAAATACCGTAACTCCAGTTCATTACAATGCCTTCTAAGCAGCTTTCCTGGGCAGCATACCCTATTTTGTAGAGTTTATTTATGACCTTCTCTCTGGTGATGTCCATACTTCTTGACAATGTGTTCTTCAACACCTGAATTGTCTTCCTGACTCCATATCTAAAAGGTAACACACCATTATGTGATGCTTTACATCGCTATTAAAATTTTAGTTGCAGGGACTATCTGATGACTGGATGGTCAATACTCGACTTCTTACTACTTGCTTGAAAAGTATTATATTTTTGCTAAGATTTCCCAGTTTATAAATGAGATGTCATTGTCAGATCAGAGCACTTCCCAGCTGTAGAAATATTTTCTGTACTACCTCTTATACACTGACTCTTCTGCATTTTCTTATGATTTTCTGATGTCTAAGAGGAAGAAATCCCACAATATATTACTTAATAAGCATGCTACAGGACATCTGTCCTTTGTATAACTGACATAGTTATCTATTTTATCTTTGATATGTTAAGATGATTGACTCAGTGAAATAGCTTAAACAGACACTTCATCTTTTAATTGTCTTGAACATACTTAATTTTACTATAACGTATTTCTACTAAGAGTATTCTTACTAATATTAAGAATGTGTGGGTGTTCTCAGGAATATAGACTAACTCTCCCTCAGTGCTTGGAGAGTAGGAGGAAAAAATATCTTCAGCCTACAGCTGTTTCAGATTAAATGTTGGAGTTCTCCTGCATTCCAAAACAAAACCATTTCTTAGTGTGTTTTTTGACAAATGATCCTACAGATTTCCCACCCACAGATGCTTAAACATACAGAGGTAGCTACTGTACAACTTCCAAAATTAAAACTTGGAAAAAATACTGTGAAATAAAGTCAAAACAAAAAGCATTACCTGGATTTGAGTGAGAAAATTCTTCCATTTGATAAAGAGATCAAGACATTACTTGATTTAAAATCTCTACAGAGGCTATGCTTCATGCCTTCTGAAGTCTTACATTTGAACTAGTCTTTGTGAACAAGTCCAACAGGACTTTGGTATTATATGCTCTTGGGAATCTCTGCATTGGAAACTTCCTTGCCTTTTTTAATTTCTTCCTCTATTTCCATTTACAGGTTGGCTTAGAAAAGGTACAGAATCACAGAATCACAGAACATGTCAAGCTGGAAGGGACTCAAGGATCATGGAGTCCAACTCCTGGCCCTACATAAGACCATTCCCAAAAGTCACACCATGGGCCTGAGACTATTGTCCAGATCCTTCTTGAACTCCGTCAGGCTTGGTGCTGAGACCACTTCCCTGGGGAGCCTGTACCAGTCCCCAACCACGCTCTGGGTGAAGAACCTCTTTCTCATATCCAGCCTAAACCTCCTCTGACACAATTTCAGGCCATTCCCTTGGGTTCTGTCACTGGTCACCACAGAGATCAGTGCCTGACCCTCCTCTTCCCCTCACAAGGAAGTTGTAGATTGCAATGAGGTCTCCCCTCAGTCTTCTTTGTTGCCCTCTCTTGGACACTCTCTAAGATCTCTTTCTTATGAAATGAGAAAGGGTCGCCTTTGTAAGTGACTTGGGAAATCAGAAGTTTTAGCTTAGATAAAATTGTGTCCTAACAAACTAAAAGATTTGCTTTCTTGGCATAGTAGTTGTCTTTTCTTTTAGGACTACAATTAGTTTCAGGATGTACAATGCAGATGAAACAAAAGAACAAATATAGAGTGTACTGTAGGCTCACCTGCAGGAAATTAGCTTACATGCCTCAGAAAACTTGATCAGTAAGGGATTGTTCTGTTAAGAAGTAAATTCAATTAAAGATTGTTTAAGCTAATGGGAAATTCTAGTTATCTTTAGCCAGTCATGAATATATGTGTCTTAGTTGGTTCTAGAACAATTAGTTTAGGGATTAAAGGTCAACTGAATCAATCACAGATGTTAGGAGGCCTGCCAAGCTAGTAAAACTCTGAGAAAACAACTGCCCCCCACCAGAAGAAATGAATGCGAGATGGCAGTCTTGCTCCATGGTGATATTTATCCCCCAAATTATGACATAATTCAAGGTTGGACTTGTGGGAAGGAGGTTTCAATGAATACTGTATTTATACCTGAAATTTGTACTGATTCTTTGATTCATGCATGGCAGAGTACCCCTATGAATCCCCAGCTGGCATATTGAAGAGATGCCCGATCCAATGATTTCTAGTTCTTGGGTTTAATTCTTTTTTTCACTTATATTGTAGTGCTCAAAACTGTACACAATATTCAAAGTGAGGCCACACCAGTGCAGAGCAGAGCAGAGCAATCACCTCCCTCCTGTGGCACTGCTTTCTAGTATCTCATTCCCCGGAGTGTACAAACATCTAGGGTTGCCCAATTCCAGGTACCGAATCCAGTACTTCCCCTTGTTGAACTTCATATGGTTGGTGATTGCCCAGTCTTCTAATTTGTCATGGTCTCTCTGCAGGGCCTCCCTGCCTTTGAGGGAGCCAAGATGTTGCTAATGAAAAATATTGTACAACTGATATAGAAAACAGAAATTATTCTATCACAGAAATATACAGAGAGGAAAAGCTAGAGATTTTACATTAAATACAACTATTGTTCCAAACTAGGCTTTTGAAAATAATGCATATCTGAAAAGTTTGTATTCTCTCTCTTCCTTTTTTCCATTAGTTTTCTTACACCTTTTCTTTTTTCATTTTCCAGCATAAAAATGTCCAGGGGCAGTGTGAGGCTGGGAAGTTGATGGCTTATAGTCTGGATGAGCTTATGTTGGGATAGGAAGAGCTTCAAGATGGTTTCTAGAGAAACAATGATATTAATAAACCTTTCTGGAACTGTATCTGATCCCTCTCAGCATAATCCTCATTTTCTCTGCCAAAAGACATGTGATGGAAAAACCAGTTTCTACATCCCTCTTCTACTTCTCCAGTGAAAAGAAACAAAGGAAGCAGGAAAAACTTAAAAAACCGAGATGCAGTAGAGTGAGTGTTGATGCAGTCCTTCCAGTGTAGTCATAACTAGATATTGTCAGTCAATCTGGATGATTTTTTTTTTAATTATTATTTTGATATTGGGTCAAAAAGCTTTAGGAAAGTACAATGTGCCATGAAAGAGTTCAGCTTTTCAGAATTAGTTTTGATTCTTACATAGAACCAATTAAAGCAAGATAGAACAAATGGAAAACTAAAAATGGAGAACTAGTTACCATGAGCACCTCAAATTACACAATTCAACAAAAGCTTGAAATAATCCATATATTTTCCAGAGAATCAAAACTGAGAGCAGATATCAAACAAATACATTAAAGACTCTACTTTCATGCTAAGCATAGTAAAGAGAATTGTTTTCAAACTAACTTCCTGTAGACATAACCACTGTCTTCAAGAAAAATAAAAATACTTACAGAAAAGTCTTTACCTGAAAGTCTTTTTAACATCTGATAGGGATAAATCACACCAGAAAATATCTGAAAAATATCATCACAGTTTCTCTATTGTCACTGTCCCCTGTAGCTCAAAGTCTGAACTGCATTTCTTGACTTCTAAGGATAGATTTTGAGGGTCACATTTACATTGCAATTTTGTGAGGAAATACACCACAGAAATAAAGACTGGGATCACATGATGTGATCACATGATTCGTACTCTCTAATTTCAACTATAGTTCAGCTTGAATACACAGGTCTTTGTCAAAGCAAAATCTCAACAATTGTGTGCTGCATACATCATCATCATCATCATCATGTCTGGGCTTCGTGAACAAAGATCTGGGGAGGGCTCTACTCATGTTTGGTACAAGTGCGCTGGTGGCTAAAAAGGCCAATATGAGATAGACACGTCCTGTTGCAATGCTGCATACAATAGCAATGACAATGTGACAACACCCTCCAGCCTTGAACTTATGAACTATAAAAATCTAAACTACCCTGCCCTACCCCAATAAACTGTACTTGCTTTCAGCTTTATCCAGTAGTTACTGTCTTTTATTTCCCTTCTTTTTCATGAGGAAAACAGTATAGAAACATGCTGTGATAGGAATATAATTGATGAGGATTTGATCTTCAGTTTTCAAAGCAGCATAGGACTTCTTGAACTGCTAAACAAATTACTTTTGTTCCATTTAGTATACTGAAGGTGTGTTGCATCAAGCATGACATATAATGTTTTTGTTGGAGTCAAGGTAATTTCTAAATTTCTCTATCTAATGTCTGTTTTTATAGATTATATCTGAGTAGTTTTATTAACTTTAATTGATTTGATTTACCAAAATGAATCTACTCATGCAATCCAGACAGTATACTGAAAATCATCCTGATTACAGATAGATAACAAGCAAGGACCATCTATTCTGCACAATTTCCCCCTACCATCCCCCCAGCTGTAATCTCACAGTGGCACCATGTCTCATTATCTTCAATCACATCTGTTGACACTAACATTCCAAAAACACAAAAATACTTCAACAGTAGAGGAAAAGAAGATTTAGATTATGGATATTACAGCAGGTGCTGGGAAGCCCACTGAGAGAAAACAGTGTCAAACATATACAACATGAACACACAGCTTGCTGTTGCTTTGACTAAAGGCAATTTTATGGCAAAGCAAGGACACAGGGGAACACATTCGAGAACAAATAAGTAGAAGGGAAATGGAACACAAAATAACACAGGCAATGCAAAAAGTAGAAAAACGGCCAAAAACACATTTTTACCATCTGGCCAAGAGCAAGGTGCCTGATGCCTTTACACATGGGATATTGGCAAAATGAAAAATGCACGTGGTGTTTCTTGCAGTAAGTCGAAAACATAGTTCCATTGTTCAAGGCTCTAACGTCACAGTAAAACCAAAAAAGATAAAGTGATTCTTATTTCTATCTGCAATCAGTTAGATAGAGGGCAACTGATTTAGTCAAGAAATTTTCTAAACTTCTTAAAATGCACAAATATCTTGCTGTTTTGTTTCTTTATAGACAGTATTAAAAGCACATTGTAAATATAGAAAAAGGGTTGCACAACTTATAGTGTAAAACAGCTTGAATGATATTCGAAGCAACTGGGATCAAGGGATAAATATGGTGCATGTGTACAGAAAACTCAAAAAGGAAAATACGGAAAAGAACAGTCAGTCTCATTTCAGAGGCTGGAAGAGGTCCCCACAGTAGCTATTACCAGGCACAGGAAGGAGTATGGAAAAAGGCAACAAGTATTCAGCAGGGGGAGTCTGGCTTGACCAACTTGATTGCTTTGGACTGGATGGATGGACCTTAAGTTGTATGAAAAGCTGGTTAAAGAGACAAGTTCAAAGAATGGTGATTAATGGCAGTAACCAAGAGTGGAGTCCCTCCAGAGCTGATATTGGGCTCAACACTATTCAATATCCCCATAAATTACTTTCATGACAGAAATTAATACGCTGTCATGTCATTCACAAGTAAAAACAACCTTAGGGGAGACTCAGATAATAGGGAAGGAAAAAAATGGAAGGCTGGGCCAACAGCAACCACATAAGCTTCAACAAAAGGAAATGTAAAACTCTTACATCTGGGTCAGACTAATCCCTAGTAGTTCATGGGAGGTCTAATCATAGTCTCCTGGGACCTGCACTCTTCATAACATGCACAGTGACAGGACAAGAAGCAATAGAAAAGAAGTCGTTTGAGGGCAAATTCCTGAAGTAACTGACTCTCTCTATATATATCAAAACAGACAAACAACAACAACAAAACCCCACCCAAAAAAAATTTGAGGACAATTAAATGTTGGAATAAAATGCCTGGAGTGGTGGAATCTCCCTCACTGGAAATACTTAAGAATTCGCTTGATGGAGTCATGGGTAACCTTACCATAGTCCCTCTTTTTTAACAGAAGTCTAGGTCAGTTGAACTGCAGAGGTCCCTTTCAAACCTCCCTTTTGTGTAATTCTGTAATTTCTGTGCTTCTGTTGAGGCAACAACTTAAATGACAGGTACTGAGATAAACCATACAACTCTTCCTTCTCACGTCTCTAAATCTGGCACTAAGAACCCCCCACAAACCTTCTGTACCATGCACTATCAATCTAACACTGAGATGATTCCTTTTTCTCCTCATTCTATAAAACATCAACTCCTGAAAATGTGAAACTTTAAGTCATAGTCCTTTTTTAACCTAGAAAATCTCAAGTCATTTGTCTTTACAGAATTTTATCAAACATATATTACATTCCATGTGGTAGATTTCTCTCATTGTGATTATCATCATACATCATGAGCAGGGAGGAAACCTAGGGCATTTAATGTTGAACATGTGATTTTTATTTATTTTTTTTTTACTTAAGATTTCTTTACTTAAATTTTAGCAACATCTTCAAATAATTTTCTCAAAAAACTTGAATACTCTCTAGGGCAGTCTCTAGCTAAAGATGTTTTGTTACATTCAATGAGCAGCATATCATGCTCAAACTTTACAAAAAAATGCATTGCTTATTCTATTCTAAAATAGTTCTTCCAATATGAAGTATATAGTGTTTACTGATTTTTTAAAGTTTTTTTTTTACATTTTTATTTTGTTTTTCAGAGATAGTTCACATTCCAAAGTACACATTTCAGATTTCAGGCAAACTGATTTTGTATAATGCTTCTGGGTACCAATATGTTTCATCCTTATCTACAATTGCAGTTTCATAGCAACTAATATAACTCAGAGGAGAAATAGTGTAAGAATACTAAAACCAGATTAAAATAAAGAGCAAAACTAATGACACAAATTAAATAAACAGTACTATAAGGTACTCCAAAGGCTTTATTGTCTCTTCTGGATATGTCAGTGTTACTATGGGAACTTCAGTTTTTGCATTTGCCATGATTCAACTGTGGCAAGTGCTGACTGAAAAAAATGAAAAGAGCAACCACCAAAAAAGATACTGTGATTCTTTTTTCTTTAAAATGTAAAAATTTGTTTCCATTTTACATAATCCAACAGATTGAAAAAGAATGCGGAGAAAGCAGAGAAAAAATGAGAAATTCTCTCTCATGTCACATAGAATTCATTATCAAAGAAAACAAGTCATAGGGTTTATATAAACTTAATTTTAATGGTTAAAAGACTTTAAATTATCCAGTGAGTGTATTTTCAACAAGGTTCCATGAACCACATAAAATAAAGTCTACAGAATCTGCACTTAAATCTTGAAAGTCTTTGTCTTTCTTTTTTTTTTTCAAAATTTTGAGTGCTACCTTGCAGCAGCAGCACACAGGATATTATGCTTCCTAACCCAGCTCCTGGATACTTTATCTATGTAAAGACACAGTTGTATTTACAGCACTATACATTATATCTGAGAATCCCTGAAGATAGGATCTAAGTTGTGTACCACCCAAACTGCAATTACTGTTCCTCACAGTAACAGCTCTTTACGCTCTTATTCCCCTTATGGATAGCCCTTTCTCTCCAGTCTGTGCAGTGACAGGAACCAAATATCTCTGCCTACCATGGATAGACTTTTCACTGATTCTGATAAGATTTGTCAGACTGTCTGCAATGGCTGCTAGAAGAAAAGGCTATTTCCTCAACAGTAGGTGACTAGTGCATCTACACATCAACATAGCAGCAGAAAGCTTGTGTTCTGATCAGAGTAAGATGACTTATTTTATTGCTTGTACAGCTTTTCTTAAGGAAAGATAAGGTGGAAAATTCAGAGGGCCATCAGAAAGTCAGCACTATGTTGATATCTAAATGAGAAGAAGTTTTATTTGAGAAATGGTGGATTTGCCTCTGTAAATGTAGATACAAACCCACAAAAAATCTAGGACCTGCTTCTTTCAGCTATACCTGAGTTCTGATTTATGTCACCAAATATAAAATTTTCACTACCCACAGATTTACTTTAGTAGTTACTATCCCTTATCCCATTCTTTCATTAAGAAAATGAACAGTGAAAGCACAGAGGTGTATATTTGAAGATAGACCATCAAAATCTCCATAATATTGTGGTGGAATTTATACAATGTTGACATCCAGGCAAATCTTCCTTTTTATTTAATTGAAAAGATTGATCTAATGTTTACTTCCTGTATGTTGTGTTAGATGGCAAAAAATATGAGGAAACTTAATTGAGGCAAACTGACAAAACATTTCACCAAATTAATAACTTAATTTCCTTTAGTACTGCCCCCAGTATTTCTCAGTTAGACCTAGATCTGAAAAGTACAAGAGAGTCTGAATCTGCCTGCAACAGTGTCAAGCAATTAAATTGTACTTTATTACTTATAGAGTGGTTTCTCAGTATTTCTTAAGCAACTCCCTTGAAAATTACTATTTATGAGTCTCATTTCTCTAAAACTACTGCCAATGCCATCTGCTGTGGCCAGATCAGAGGATGAAACACTAACGTCAGTGCCTGTTTTGTCATTTCTCAAGAGACCAAGATTCTCTTCTCATTCAGATTTCACAGCCCATATCCCTCTAGACTTTATCTAGTATCTGACCCTTTCATGTCAGTAGCATAGTTTTCCACATCACTGGACTGACATACACCCTGTAATGAATTGACTATGATTCTGAGCTTGGCTAAACAGTAGAAACCACAGAAACCTTTAGTAAGCAATCACTGCTGCAGAGTAACATACCGTACTTACTGCCAGAAACAGACCGACATTTTCTGACCGGAAAAGCTATGAGAGAAAATTCTGAAGGCCTGTCACATCTGCACGTTTTCTACCTTAATTGTTCGTGTACAGTTTAACATCCACATGTATCTTCCAGTGCCTCAGTGAGCAGAGCCAAATTGTTTAACTCAGTTCCTTTTTAAGTAGAATGGCACACTAGAGATTTTTGCGAAAGGAAGTGGTGCCGTTTATGTGAGACTTCTTATCTTAGCAAACTAAATATATTCTCTAAATGCTTTCTTCTTTCATACAATAAAATTGCTGCCTGTGTGATTGTCCCTTTGTGCAAAATTGAATTTCACATTTGCTACTGTAGGAATCTTGCTGATAAGGTGGTGGCTGTGCTTAAAAACTTTCTGTGCTGTGTTTATGTTATACAACTACCTTTTCATGATATTTATAGAAATTTAGAATTCCAAACTCAAATCGTTAAAAAAGCACCTTTTCCTGTCAAAAAGTTTGGTCTAGGGCATATTTCACAGACTACAATGCCTTATCACTCTCTGACCTCACAGAAAATGCTAAGGAATTTCTCATATATAGGCAATTGTGAAGTAAATGTTTGCTCAAGGAGTGTCTAGAAAAAGGTCCTGGTAGCTAAAACATGGCTTTTGAAGAGGTTTCATATGGCAAAATGGAAGCTGACAATCTTTTGTTGCAAACATTCTCTAAAAATGAATAATAAAATTTACAGGATCGCAACTACAGGATTCCATTCAATCCACTAATTCATTACAAAATCATGGTTTTAATTGATTTTTTTCCTTGAGGTTTATTCAGTACTGCATCTTCTTCTATTTCCTTTATTTCAATAAATTTAGATGACATTTGTGTTTTTCTTTCTCAAGTTTATTTCATCCCATTCATAAAACCTGCACAGCAGTGCTGTACAATAGGTATACAGCATCTGCTGATACCAGTCCCCATTTGGGACTCCTACAGCGTGTCACTGGCATGTCCCTTATGGTGAGTTTCAAATGGATATGGCAAGATATAGTTGCATAAAGACACAGATTTTATATAGACATTATATCACCTGGACGCTACCTTGCATTTAAAGAATCTCCATGGACTCAATTAAGTCAACTTTATGAGAAGGAAAGGGAAAATCTAAGGAAGAATATATGATATATAGTCATCCTTAGTGTTGGTATGTCTTGACTGCAGAAGTAAAATTCCACAGATTTATCATTTCTGTCCATGTAGAAGGCTGTTAAGAAGTTACTAGGAAAGTATTCCTTATGTTTTGTCATAGTCAAAAAGAATAATCTTCTTGTCCAGGATACTTCAGATAAATAACAAGAGCAACTGCAGTTTGAATGAAATTTTGGCATTCCAATTACAGATAATCATGAAGCAGGGAGCCAGGCATCTAGCTATATAAGGAACCTTCACTAGCTCTAGTATTAGTCACATTTTTCTTTTTCTTTTTTTTCCCCTTGTGTAAGAAGCTGCTTTAACTACAAGTACACAAGACTGGGAGCATTCTCAGTGAGGAGGATTGAAGTACGTTTCCTTGCTTTTATAGATCATATTTAGACTATGTATTTGAAGTTATTTAATGAAGGTAGTTAATAAGGTTAATAGAAAAAGAGGAAATGACAGCCTTTTCCTACGAATCATCAAGAGACAGAGGCTAATACAGGTGCTCTTAATTTCTCTCTGGAAAAAATTGGTTTTCTCCATTGAACAGGTGAAAAAGCAAGGAGTACCCTCTAGAAGGCACCCAGTGCCACTACTACTGACTAGAGTTAGGCATTGTAACTGTGGACCAAAAAAATTTTTAAAAAATCACACTCTTTATCATGGGATAAAGATGATTTGAATGGAAAATATAATCATACATTTCATTAAGGTATTCTGATTGGAATAAGACTAAGTAGATCATGGTTATATACACCAAACACTTACTGCATTCTGACAAACCAAAGTAGAGGTTGTGGTAGTTTCAATATAAATATATCAAAAGGCAGAGAGAGAGGAAGAGGCAGTACTGTTCTTCTGCAGAGCACAAGGAAGGCTAGGAGTAAAAATATGTGAAAAACAAAGACAGTAGGCAATATAGACAGGGACCCACTGAAAGAATTGACTCTGGTACTGAAATATTAATAAAAAACCTAAAAGAAAATTCAATTATAAAAATGCTGTATAATAAACTGTTTGTGTATTTTGTAAAGAAAATAATTTACATGGATGGGAGGCTAGCCTGTGTAGATTTGGTCCTGATCCTTCATTCATGTTATGTGCATGACTGAAAATAAATGGTGCAAAAAACTCTAGTCTACTGTTACAAAAAGGAAGCATCTTTTGATGTTGCTTTTGTTGAAGGTTTCAGTCAAAAGTTTTCTGTAGGAATAATGCATATGTAAGTAATCTAATAATTTTAGCATTCATGACAGAAAGTTGTCATATAAGTAGCATTTTCAGTATACACTTTCTTTGAAACTACTTAACTATCATGATGTAAAAAATATTTACTACTCAAAAAATAGGATGTGCATATATCTGGAATTTTGTATTTGGGTCAACATTTTATTTTTATTGGCTTAGAAGATCCCAAATTAACTATAGATTCATTTCTCACTTTTCTCTTTTTGAAGTGAACTCTGATGTTAACCTCAAGTGCTATTGTTAGGAAGCAGCGGTACGGTCTGAAGTAATTTATCAATATTCAGAAGGCAGTTATAAGTTCATGTCAAGGTATTTCACAATTATCATATTGTTTGATGATATACTGAATGAATTTCAAGTATAAAATACCAAGGACCAATTACCTAGGTTTGAAATTACTGGCTTTTGATAAAAAAAAAAAAAAAACTTGCATAAAAAATATTTTTCTCCTTTATTTGCCTGAGGAAAAAAAAATGTAAAAGACAAACAATTTAGAATCAGTGAATTATAATGTCTGTAAGTTGTAGCTTGTCGTTTAAGTCCTTCTCTCCAATATGCCAATGAAGCCCTCTTAATTAAAATGGTGAAGGTGATGTCATGGGAGTGATGAAGGAGAATGGTGAAGCAGTGAAGGAATGAGAGTTCCACTCACCAACATCTACCATGATATGTGGTTATAAGCACTGTAAGGTACTTAATGTATGAATGTACTTAATGTATGAATAATGTCATCCCTTCCAGAGATTTTACGAAAATCACATAATAGAAACATATTTTTGTCAAATTTCTGTAAATCCATTGATAATATTGAAAGTCTGGGTTAGTAAGTTCCAGAGACAGGAGTAATCTGAGCAGATATCTTAAATCTATGTGTATGTGTGTCATTCTATGTTCTCTTTGCTGCCAATGAAAAGGTCATGTCTGCAATATTCTCAACTTAAAATAGATTTTTTTTTTTTAACAAAAAATCGACAAAATTGAATACAAAATATATTTGTTTTTCTGCATGGACTACAAAGTCAAAGGAAGTTAGCTTAGACATAAAATCACTGTAGAAGTCTAAAGAGATAGAATCCTACTGCAACTACCTTTAACATGTGTGAATCCACTTCTGAGGTTGTGTTACTCTGACTATGTATGTGCATATCTCTGGCAGTTTGAGCCACATTAGAAATCTGAAATCTAATTTTTAGTCTTCCCCCAACCCCTTCCCACAATTCATCCTAACACCGGAGAGAAACTTTCAGGTCAGAGGCTTCTGTAGGGGAAGGAGGAAATATATATACATTTATTTACACAAATAAATACTATACAAACTAAAGGTAACTATATATATATATTACATTACTATCCGTCAGTCCTTTCAAGCCCTTCCTTTAACTTTAGTCCAGGAGCAGCCTTTAAGGCTGACATGTAACACAGTCTTTTGCTGTGGGAGTGTTCTGGGTTACTGAACGCTCCCCCCTCACCAAGTTCCAGCAGTTGTTTGTTGCAGTCTCTCCTCACAAAGTCCAAGAAGATAATTTTGAGTCTTTACTCCTCTGCTGCTGTGCGATCTCTCTCTCTCTGCTCGTGGTCTCACCTCGGTTTGTAGGTTGCTGCAGTGCAGCTTATCAAGCATACATGTCCTGGAATCTTCATTTCTCCACATCAGTTCTCAACTGCTCCCGGTCAGCTTCGGCAGGCAACTCTCGAGCTCTTGGCTCGTCTCCAATTTTGCCTGGGACTCTTCTCCCGAGCACCGGGCCTACCTCCACGGCCTGTCCACTTGGCTCAGTTTCAGGGCTGAGCCTCTCCTCCACTTACAGTGGAGGGAAAGAAAAGCCCCCCTCTACAGCTTCACTGCAGAAAAGGAGGGGGAAGAGGGCCTGGCTACAAAGCCTGCCTCTCTCCTCTTACCTCAGGTGCTGTGAATCTCTTCCTTCACAGCACACACTCCAAATGCTGACTCTAGCTAAAGGTTGAGTTGGGGGAGTCGCAGGGCTCCCCTCTCCCCCCCGGAGGGGAAGAGAGGGAGTCCAGCCACCCCCTGGCCTTGTCCACCTACCCACATGCAGCAGACACCAACAGCAAAACAACCAAGACTGAACTTGCCAACCATTTCCGGTGCTGTGATATATGATTTTTTAGCAGAAGTGAACAACATGAGTGGTGATTGGCTCTCCAGGGAACACTGTCCTGGCACCCAATCACCTCTGAGCCCCCACAGCTTCTCAGAGGGGGTCAATCTCAACCTATGACAATATCTTAATTTTTTTATGCCAAAATCACTGACAAAATTTTATAGTTCAAACTGCGCATCTGGTTTACATTAGAAATTTTGGTTTAAATTGCTTTTAAAAGTTTCTACTAATTAATTTTAATCCCTCATGTCTTCCTCTCTTGCCTCTTTCAACTCAAATGATGAAACTCTTATTTTCTTAATTTTGGAGGCTTTTCTTTTTTAAGGAAAAGTGAGAATTTTAGACAGATTTTTGTCTTTCAGTGATGTTGATGTATGAAGTTAAATATGATAATAACTCTCATTGCTTTGAGTTCAGAACTTAGAAGTTGCTGTAGGCACTTGCATTTCTGTAATAAAAAGTTATCCCCACTGAGAGTGACAGACAAAAGCAGAGGGATAAAAGGGAAGTGGTACAAAATAATTTTTTTTTTTTTTGCTTGGTAGGGCATGACTTAAAGTCTTTTAAACTTTCTTTTGCAACAAAATAGCAAAAAAAACCCTAAAACACGGCAACATATATATATCTATATATATACACACACATGTATAAAAAGGAATGTAATGGTAGTTTGCTTCTAGAAATAAAGCACAGATGAGAACAGAGTTTACTGTCACCGTTTGCACTTAACACAGTTTGTCTTCTGGAATTATTTTTAAAGAAAACAAGTCATTAGCCACATTAATATTCTGTACTGCTCTATCACAGGGCAGATGTTTATCTGCATGCTTCACTGTATTGTGAACAATGTGACCAATGCAATTGCTTTTCATGGTGTGGAAATGCTTGCTATGGAGAAATTTAAATACATAACATTTCCCAAAATTTTGCAATAACAGCCTGCTTCATAATTAGTAACATTTTTTGACTTATTTTTCCTACATTCCCTCACTGTTCCATTTTTGACACACAACTACATCTATGTCACTAAGTTCAGCCTAGAATCCTCTGTTTGGACTTTAAATTATTCCTGCATCTCTGCTTATTCAAAAATGAAAAAGTTTTGATTTGTTCTATATTTATCTTTCATTAGATCAGGTTAATATTTTTTTCTTAGTAATCATAGACAACTATGATAATCTCACTGTAGAGTTATAAAATATGTCAGATGAATACTTATAGCCTAAAAGTATCATTTTTTTATCCTTTGCTTGGAAAGGATTCAACAATTATATACAAAGTAGATGTGCAGATGCATGTTAATGTGAATGTGCAATCCCCTCTATTACTAGACATGAAGAAGAAGCAAACAAGATAAAAAAAAAAAGAAACACATAATGGGATATCTAGAAAGCCTGCAGTCCCTCCTCATTCATCTGAAATGAAGAATGAGCTCAAAAATATGAACAGGATCATTATGTTCCGAGAACACACAAACGACAGAAGTAAGGTTTATTCCCTCGCAGGTAAGATTTACCTTTACAATAAAATTTTCATCCTATAATACTCAATCAAAATGGAAACTCCCTTGCAAGGCAAGAGCTAGGTACTAATCTGCTAAATCAACACAGCATGAACTGTACTTCAAGTACAACAGTGCCACTTATTTTCTGCAGAATATCAAAACCACTCACAACTCACAAAGCCATCTCTGCAGGGAACTGTTATTTCATTTTTCTGCAAGCTGGCAAGGTGTATCCAGACAAGATACTCTTTTATAAGTAATGTGGGAATTTGATAGATACAAAAGAAGTAACAGGATGATTTGCACATGCTCAACTAAGTTATAAAAATACTTATTACATGAATAATACATACTATGTGAATAACATTTGATTTGTATAGGAGACTTGATGCATTTCTGAATTAGAGTGGAGTACAGATAAGGATTTTGTAAAGGCTGATCTGTACATTTCTAAAGTACAAAGGCTGAATTCTTGCACAATATTTCCATCTTGTAAAAATGCAAGTACTAAAGATGGTAATTAGGACAAGGACCTACAATATGACAAAGAACGCTGAATAAAGAATTGGATTTCAATTCCAGAGAGAAAATGAAGGTAAAATACATACACAGACCTCAGAAATAAGAAGTCATTTTTGATTTTTTTTTTGTAACATGGATGATAATAAGAAAATAGAAACACTTTCAAAAATTATCAACTTTCTGAGCTTGCTCTGATAAATCTAGGAGTTTCCAGCTCCTGACCCCTGTAGAAAATGTGATCTTTATTTATAATCAGTTTTCAATATTATTCAATCCAGTTACGCAATGTCTGTTACAAAAGAACATTTATAAAGGAGGGTTTAAAAGGTCTTTGTGTATATTTTTAATTTTCAGTGCAAAACAAATCAATAGATGGAGTAGATTCTCAAAGGACATTTTGATCTTTTATGTAGTATAGCCTCCTAACATTTTACATAGAACACCTGTACAGGTAGTAGAGTTAAAAAATGCTGAACCTGAATCCATTTGATAGAATTTTTAATTGATACAGTGAAAAAAGCAAATAAAATCAAATCAATGAAAAGACAGGTTCAAAGTCCTAGACACCTCATGTTGAAATATTCTGAAAACAGTGTTGGAAAAAGACGGTGTAGATTCCCGAGGAAGGGCAAGAAATCAAGGCAGAAGCTTTTATAAAAGTGTCAACACTCTTCCAGAACACACAGTTAACAAGCTTGATTTTACAGCGGAGAAGGTCAATAAATAAATGGGGTTGGAAAAGCAGTTCAGAGCACAGAACAATGAATTTTTATTCTAGAAAAGGGGTAGCAAAAATGAAAAAAGCAAACCATTTCATTAGACATAGATTTTAAAGCTATCACTAATGATATCATGTGAATGATCTGCAGTTTAATGTTATAAAGTGCTAGGTTTTAGTCATCTAGAAATCCTTTTCCCAGTATTCTATATCAGTAATCAATCATTATTTCTTGGGGAACATACCGACCATAAATAACACAAGAATCCTTTAACAATTACCTCCTTATTCAGAATCCACACAGTGTGTTTTAACAGTGTCGAGTTATATATTTGGCTATTTTTCCTACCATGAATGGCAATTTAGGTTAAGGATTACAAAAGCACTATGTGTTAGGAATGTCAGTCCCAAACCACTTGCAATTGCATGGTCTGGATCCTTTCAAAAATTCAAACAATAGTGTTATAATATGTATACAATAACAGGACTTTTTTTACAGTGGGCAAGATTCTAATTCTCATCTGAATCTTTTCACACTTTTTTACCCCATGATTTCAATAAAAATATGAATCTAGTATCATCATCATGGCTGAGCTTCGCGAACGAAGATTTGGGAAGGCTATAATTTGAAGAAAAACTACATTTCCTGCATCAGAACATTATGTCATATTGAGTAAGTCTACTTACACAAGTAATATCAGAGAAAATGCAACATGTCAAATCACATAGTAAAATTAGAGAAGAGCTTAAATGAGTGGCACTTGATGATCTAAAAAGAAAAGAAAAATAACTACCTTTGAAAAATCCAGAGTCAGATATTCTGTCGGTTATTTGGCATGATATTAAGTGATGTGACTGGAATTGGTCGTAGATGGAATCCAATTATCAGGTGGCAAAGTTTTCATGTTACGCTTCTAATACTGACCACTGTCTTCTGATATTGTGGCATAAAGAATAAAGTTGTGACTGTGGCATAAGTGACCCTTTCAGTTGTGTCTGCTATTGTCATTTTATTGAGCCATTGCAGTTATATTATAGTACCTTTGTAGTAACATTGTAGCAATGGTATAATAATTTCACACACAGTTCTAAATAAAATCAATTCTTACACCAGACTGGCCTTAATCAAACAAGTAGAAGTGTTAAACCACTCTCAATTCTATCAGGCACCAGAACTTTAAGGGAAGATTCAAAACTATGAATAGGGTTAGAATCTAAATCTTCAGTAATTTAAAATGGATCCATTATAAATGAAAAAAAAGTCAGACCTTAAAATAGTGGTGTAATTTAAACTGCGGAGTTGAACTGAGACATACCTAAATAAGGGATTAAATCATACTTACGAGTTATTTTAAAATGTTTTATAAAGCAACCACAGTACTGTGTGCTGACACATTTAGAAAGAAATCAAATAAAAAATTAATATGCAGATTCATGCAAATTTTTTTACAGCAGGTTCTCATTAATTTTGGAAGGATGTAATACTTCCCATGTTGCAGTTGTCTGAACTTCAGGACTGCTGAATTTCCTTTGCTATCCTTCACTTTTCCCTTGTTTGTCATATTGTTATGAAATTTATAATATGATATGGATTTTTGGCTTTCAGTTTGTAAGGAAAGATTTGTTCTTGTCTAGTTAGATGTTGAGACCTGTGTGGTTTGGCAGTGGCATCTGCTTTGAATAGATGTAATCAGACTTAACCAATAGTTTCATTTCGTTAAAAAGAAAAAGACAGAGAATCAATCTGTGAAAACAAAGAAAGACATAAATTTTAAATAGAGTATACTAGAAGCAGTAACTTTAACATAATTACCATAAAAATTAAAATTGCTTGTATGAAAGTGCTCTTAGTTCTGCTCAAAACTACTGAAAAATCACGCAGAAACCTATCTTGCAGACCTATTTTCTTACAGCACCTTGTGCTGCTTTCTAGGGTTTTGAAGGTTAATCTCATAGACGGATCTCAGTTTTCTAATGCAGATATCTTTCTGTCATGTAGAACGGTACCTGCTAATTAAAGGCCAGTTTCAGTAAAATAAGAAATGTTAGTCAAGCTTTTAAAGGTTTTCATTATGGATTGTGTCCTATTGTATACACATTACTTACACTGCTGGACAGTGGTGCATAGTAATACTGTAATAAAGCATCATTGGTATGTATATATTTCTGGTGATGATAAGTGTTATCCTCATGACAATGAATTCTGTATGCAGATGTTCCTTCTTTGTTACTGTTATGAGAAAAAAAAAGAGAAAAAGAAAAAGAAAAAAAAAAGCAGAAGCAGGTTAAGTTGTCAAGAGTTAAACAAGCCCATGGTTAGAAATTCTTAGGAAAAGCATTCATCATCCTCTAAGTCAGTCTGGGGATTTGATTGGCATATCATGTGTTATTTGCACTTCAAGAAATACAGGTTCTATTCTGAAGAAACTTTTAGGAAAGACTGTAGTTCTGAGGAAGTTGCTAGATATTTTTTTCTCATCTGTGGAAAAATCAGTAATATGCCACATGGTGACCTAATCATTACTTGTAGAATGACTGAGAAGTCTGAATTCCAAATGCAACCTTTCCTTAAGGTTACTTGCATCTCGCATAAAAACTTATTTACACAATCAGATTTTTTAAAAAATGTTTGTATTAATATAAAACTTCTCAAGGAACCTTTAGATGTGGATCCTGATTCATTCTTCTTGTTTGTAAAGTTGAAAGAACTTCTCATGGGGAATCCTGGTCTTTAACATAGTAAATGACCTATTGCTGTATACAGCATGGGTCAGACTAATGAAAATAAATTTAAAATAAGAGTTTGGAAATTAGGTCTTAAGCACATTACTCAAAGTACTAAAATTATTAACAATTGTTTTAAAATGGAAATTCTTTAGTAGAACGTATTATTCTGTATATTCACAATATTAACATGTACTTCACAGAGCTGCATAAATCAGTGTGTGGCTCAGAAATAAAGTCTTACTTGCAGTGACAGATACATAAAAAAACTGGACTTGTGGGAGGTGGCAAGTTGAGTTGACTAGTTTTAGTTCTGTTTAGATACGTTTGACAGATTGAGACCATATTTTTTAAACTCCGGTTATAAAGGTCTCTTTTATCACAAGGCTTTTGACTCTGTCCTTACCAGCACAGGGAGTTCTGAAAACAAAGAAAACCAGAGCCAATGTGTTCACAATCTCCATTATGATATTTTAATGACTGAATTTTTTTAGAATCAGTGAGGTCAATGGTGCATCAGACAGTATGTTGTTATGATGGAATTTACTGCAATGGAGAAACAACTGAGTAACCTCTGAAAAAAGGAGTAGTGGGTAACAAGAATAGTATAACCAAGTTAGTTATACTGCTCTTTCCTTATTTAACTTGATATCAGCAGTTGGTGCTCATGGTCCACATATGCACTATGTGCAGTTCAGGGCGTTTATTTCAGAGTCATTTTAGTCTACTGCTCTGGCCTGACTTTCCTTGCCGTGAATGTTGGCCAAAGCTGTCCAGTTCCTTTTCCACTGGGCACTGGACTTGGTGAATACTTAGCATGGACCTTCTGGCTTAGTTTTCTCTAAATGGGGTCTAATTCACACAACTAAAATATGCTCTGTGGACTAGACTGAAGTGATAACCAAGGATGGCAGGATTCATGTCAAAATCACAATACTGTTTCAAACAAAAATGATACAGACCCACAGATCATGGAATAAATTATACAACACTACAACATTCTTTTTTTATGCATATATATGACCCCTCAAGAAAATTCCAAAAGTGTAAACCTAGATGCAAAAAGTATTGCCAATATTTATGAGCACTCTATCAATAAAATTATTTCAGGTTTCTGATTCTTTTTGTCTGTTTCTTTGTTTTTCCCCTAACGATTTACAAGATTTCATATTCTTAATTTTAGTCTTATTTGCAAAATGTTCCCCCAACAGAGGTAATGTATTACATTTTTCTTACAAAGTTTTTTTCATAATTAAAGAGTTTAATTTTAATTTAGGAAATTACCAGATACTAGTGGGTGAAAGAAACAGACAACTGCTTCCACCCAGAGAAATACAGTAATATCAGTTAAATACAGCAAGAAACATAGCAATTTTGTGATTACATTTACTATCAAACCTGATACTGGCAAGCATCTAGTATTTCTTTTGTATTGCTATTATTGTCTTTGTCTGGTGTTTGTTGACTTTTCAATAACAAGTCCTATTAGATAATTTTTTGTATTACGTATTAATTCATTAATTGCTTTATAGATGCCACTTAGTATGTATTAGTCTCCTGAACAGAGTAGGATTGTAAAATATGGTGGGCAAAATTGTGACGCTAGGTCAATTCTGCAGTAATTGCATTTATTAAAAAGATATAAAATTAGATTATAATTGAAAGCTGCCAAAAATTGTTTTCCTCTTCCTGTATTAGAAACATAAAGAACTGTTAGTGAGTGCTTCCAGGGTTCTGACTGAGAATTCCTCCATGTCAATGTGCAAGTGACCTAACAGAGATTAAAGTCATGTGTCTTCTACAGTCTTTTAAGTCTTATGATCTAGCATGTTTGACTCTTTAATTAGAGGGTTGCAAAGGAGAATGTCAAAAGTACTTCCTGCTGTTCCTTGCTTGTTCTGTAACCATACAATTCAAGTGTCCTTTGTAGAAATATACATGGATTAATGTGGTCCTCGGTTTAATATATCTCTGAGCAAATTCCAAGTTCTTAACTTAATGAAAACTTTGCATTTACATCACTGGAAGCCATTTCTGTTCTTCAAAAATAGAATAGGGCATTAGTTCTTTGAACTGATTACTATTGTTTTAAAAGTAATATCAGCATAGTAAGGTTTACCTGAAAATAAGCCTGATACAAAGCAAGTTAACCACATTCAATTCGTTTTGGTTTGTCGCTTAGCATACAACGTTTTTAGCAATTTTCTGTCCACACTTTCTAAATTTTTATAGTAAAATTTTAAAAAATAAAAAATACATAAATAAATAAAATCTCATAGTCTTTAGAGAAAAATTGCACATTCAGGAAGAAAATCAAAAGTTGTTTTCCCATACTAAACGGTTTATACTTTTGTTCTCTGTGGGTTTGAATATCTAAAGCCACTTAAAATTAGTCAAGAGTCATATATTTTTCTCTAATTTTGATACCATAAGCTGTTTTACACAACTACTACAACAGAGTAATCCATTCTAAAGTAATCTGTTATAGAAACTGTTACACCAAAGTACTGATGGAACTTTTGTCCAATATCTTTTACAATTTTCTATTATTTATCATCAAGTCATTTCCTTGTATTTAGTCAACTGTTTAGTACGTCTGACTAGATCTAGTCTTCATTCTCTGATTCTCCCCTGTGAACTCCTTTCTTCTCCCACTTATTCTCCTATCTGCATATTTTTCTTAGGTATGGAAATTAATTGCAAAGTCATTGATTCTATTTGTTCCTTTGCTGCCACTAGAACTCTGAAAAATTGTTGTAACCTCCTTATTAATGGTTCAAAGAGTTTACCTTGAAGTATTTTTATTAACTCAATTAATTAGCATTTTAAAGGTACTTGAAATATCTGATTTGAAGGTTCTTTTAAAAGTGAAATTAAAATGAGCAAAAGTTTCAGAAGTATATTTTCTGAGTAAATGAACAGCTATACCCAAATTTTCAATTATTTCTAGAAAAATGATAGCATTATGTTTTGTTAAAAGGTTTTTGCAGAATCACAGATTATTATGAGTTGGAAGGGACCCATAAGGATCTTCGAGTCCAACTCCTGGCCCTGCATAGGACTATCCCCAAGAGTCTTGCTATGTGCCCAAAAGTATTGTCCAGGTGCTTCTTGAACTCTGCCAGGCTTGGTGCTGGGACCACTTCCCTGGGGAGCCTGTTCCAGCACCCAACCACCCTCTGGGTGAAGAACCTCTTTCTAATATCCAGCCTAAACCTTCCCTGGCACAAATTCAGGCCATTCCCTTGGGTCCTGTCACTGGTCACTGCAGAGAAGAGATCAGTGCCTGCCCCTCCTCTTCCCCTCACAACAAAGTTGTAACTACAATGAAGTCTCCCTTCAATCTCCTCTTCAGGCTGAACAGACCAAGTGCCCTCAGCCGCTCCTCACATGGCTTCCCCTCAAAACCGTTTCCCATCTTTGTTGCCCTCCCTTGGACACTATCTAAGAGATTAATATCTTTCTTATATTGTGGTGCCCAAAACTGCACACAATATTCAAAGTGAGGCTGCATCAACGCAGAGCAGAGCAGGACAATCCCCTCCCTCGACCAGCTGGTGATGCTTTGCCTGATGCCCCCAGGACAGTTGGCCCTCCTGGTTACCAGAGCACACTTAGTTTCTCCAGTTTCCCTTCATTATACTTTTTTATACTTCAATATTGACTGTGGAAAACATGAAAAAAAACACTAACACAACCCCTCCTCCCCCAAAAAATAAACCAACAACCAGAAAGAGGAACAGGAATATTAAACAATAATTAAGCAAAATAGTATTATACTTTTTTTTTTACTTTGAAGTTTCACTGTCAAATATAAATTAAAAAAACCCCAAACAAAAAGTTGGCATTCTTTTAGCAGCTTTGTTCTGTATTTCATGTGGAATCACTTTTTACATACCCTTTTCCATTTAGAGCCAAAGTTATGAACTTATAAAAGGGAGCTATATAATTTTAAACAAGTCTTTTAGTAGGAAAGTTATGGTTTATTATTATTTATTATTATTTTACAGAACCTGTAACACCATACAAGAACAATGCACAAGGAAAGAAAGGAATAAGCAAAAGTTTTCAGTCTTCTCAAGATGAGAATGGGAGTGTGACTGGCCATCCTGCAGGAAGACAGGAAAAGCATCCGAAGGAGAATGACAGCAATCTCTCAGATGGAACTGCTAACAAGATGTCTTGGAGTGATACAGCATGACTGCAGCACTTTAATTACCTAACTGTACTGCCTAAAATAAAACAGGAAGCTAAAGGGACTGTTTCTTCCCCACTAGTGACCCTCAAAACCTGCCTGTTGATCAGCTCATTTTCAAAACAAGATTATCCTAAAAGGCTCATTCTTAAAGAACAATATTGAAGACCTGTTTTGCTGTTGTGACTTATTATTAAAACCAACTTTAACTGGAAACCTTAGTAACTGTGATTTCAGGCTGCTTTTTCAAATCTTTTTCAAGGACTTTGAGTCTGCCTTCCCCTAGGAATCTAAAAATCTTCTGGACTGTTCAAACTAGAGACTTTTTCATCAGGCTTTCAGATGGGGAAATTTTCATTTTGGAAGAAATAAATTCTTTTGAACTTTTCAATGCAGCAGGTTTTTTCCCAAAAATCTTCCTTATCATAAGTTGTTATCAAACCCATTAACCTTTGGCAAACTTTTGAATGGCTTGCATAATTCAGTAACGATTTAGGAAATGTTGAAACAGGATAATGAAGTAACTGCATATCATGATCACAATAGTAATACAGAAAAATCAGTAATATCTGAATATTTGTCTGTTTTAGATATCAGTTAACACTTAAGTAGTTTTCCTAAACTACAACTGAAGATAAGTAAGCAGCATGTAAAATAGCCTACAAAAATATATTTAAATAGAAGCCAGGGAAATGTTTCAAATCTACTCTAAATTATGATAAAACTCATGATAGCATTGCTGGATTAAAAAAAAAAAAAAAGATAAAATATTGATCCAACATTGTAATTCTAAAGAGAATTTTATTTAAAATATGACAGTTTATTTATTTTTAATTTTTTTTCCCCAACATATTCTGTTACTTTAAGATTGTTAGTTTTTCAGTGTCTCTGTTTATGTCTTAGTTTGGGTTGTGGGAGGTGGGGCGGGGGAGTGGGAAGTCAGAATAGATTAACTTTTTGACAAAGGTGAAAAATTCTTGAAAGAAACAATAATTACTAGTAAATAAGTAAGAATACAGGTTTGAAACTTTAGAAAATCCTGAAAATGTTCCATAGAGAAAAAAAATGAGTGCATGCAGTATAGTCATCTCCAGCTGCCTCAAAAGTTTCCTTTTCTAAGTTAGAATAATTATTTTTGTTCTGTTTAAAACAGACCTAATTCATGTAGATGCGAAAAAATAATGATAGTAGGAAACATTTTTATTTATATTTATCCATACTGTATTGGTTGTAACAAGCATCTAACACTTATCTGGCAGGTTTTAGTTCAAACTGATAGCACTTTGATAACAGTATTATGTTTACCAAGAGAAATAAATTTTTAGTCATTTCATAGACTTTCTTTTAATCATTATTATTTATTATTACTATTGTTATTTCAACAAAAGTCCAACTTGTTTGGATATGATAAAAAATACTGAATACCACTTCAGAGGTAAACAATTTTAGAAGAGAAATTTATTAAAAGACATAAACTTTTATATAGAAAAAAAATCAGAGTTTCTGCGTCAAACACATTATGCTGGAAATGTTTGAAAATATATTTCTTTCTTTCTGTGTTGTTTCATAGTAGAACTCTAGTCGTGTTTCTTAGTACAGTAGCTTGTATTCTCTCCATAGTTTCTTCCAATTCCCTAGTAAAACGTTTTTTTCTCTATTTTTTTAAGTTTGGCTATAAATCTACTCACTGTTGCAAGTAGATTCCCTTAACGTCTCAAAAATGTCTCACTTTTTTTTCTATGTTGTAAGAATCTTTTATTTTTGGTCATACATTTCAACAAGGAAATGTACAAAATAAAAATAACCTGTAGGATAAAATTTAGTATTGCATGAATTAAAGGAGAAGAATGGATTTGGAAATGCTACTTTCTTTCCAGCAACACTCGCAAACACAAGACAAAATTTTCACAAGTGCAAAAAAAGTAGTGAACAGTATCAATCAGTATTTTTTCATAAAGTCGAAAACCTCAGTTGGTCCCACAATGTTGTTTTTCAAAGTGGTTTTTCAACCTTTATTCTGTTTCAGAAGGAGAGAGGAAGTTCTCTTTCTTTTAACAAAGAGCAAGAAAGTAACCCTGGCTCCAACATGTGATTTAGCATCATTTTTGACAGCTCGTTGCCTCCATATTCTGGGTCAACTTCCTTGTGCCTTCCTATCATCAGCATGAGAAGTATTCACTGTGCTGAAAATGCCACATGTAATTAGAGACAAAAAGTATTTACTTAAAAAAAAAGATGATGAAATAAGGTAAAATCGAGTTATACTATGTAAAGAGTTCACTTTGAAACAGAATGAGACAGTGATCCCTTCCCTACCTACCTTTTCCTCTTTTTGCAAACTTTGAAAAAAAATATGCAGATAGCTGGCTTTGCTTATAGGTAAATTTGTAAAACTGTGTTCAGTTCCACTGATTGCTTTTGTTAGCAAAAAATAGTTTTCTCTTGAGGTAAAAATTCTTTTTTTTTCTCCAGCATCTGTTGAGCTATGTCCAGGGGCTTCTTTTATAATTTTCTTGTATTTTTCATGCGTGAGCCCAAAGCTGAATATTAATGTTTATACACTATATGAAGAAATTGTGTCTCAGTCTACCAAAGACGAAGTGCAGAACACAATATGGAAAAAGGGTCAACAATAAAAGCAAAGAACATGATGCTGCAGGAAACTAATTGCTATGGAATTAATTCCTTTGCTGTAAAAATTGCCTGGATACTTTATTATGTTATTCACACACAAACATTTCTACCGAAATCAGTAGAAAAAATTCTGAGGAGAGAGGTAAATTTTATTTGAGTCAGAACTTTGGTGTCTGAGTTTCTTTCCCCACTTTATCTAACCTTAACCTTAAAATTCCGTCTTTCTGCTGAGGCTTGAGGTTCCTTAAACATATAATGCTAAGCTTATGACCATGTTCAGAAGCATCTATTTTGGGAGGGTGGGAGAAATGTGGTAACATATATATACCTCCTAAACTGCAAGACATACTTAGGTAAACAGATACACTGCTAAGTTCTCAGAGGGACACAGTCATGTTCAGAGTGAGATCAACTAAATTCAGATAAAATTAGATCATTACTAATGCCTAATTGTTAAAGCACGTTGCTTTAACCATGAGGGTATTCTGATTTTTCCATAAAAACACAAAATTTTTCAATGGTTCGGTACAAAACCAATATTAAATCATTGAAGAATTTTCCTTGCAAAGTAGATTTTTTTTTTAATTATTTACTCTGGTCAACCCTAAATCATCATTTGATTGTAGAGGAACATCATAAATTTTTCCAGAAACAAAACAGATAAATACTTAGTAATCTAAACTGTGAAAATATAAATTTGGGAATAAAATGAGGAAATTGAGTTTTGAAAAACCACTGAATCTTCTCCATTTTGCATTATTGAACCAATAGAGATTAGACCCATCCACAGTTCTCTTTTTTTTCTTTTACAAAAACATCTGAAATTATTTTTTAATGGTTTTGCAATTTCTCTTCAGGCTGAAATACAGACATAACATTTAGATTGAATGAAAACTTAACTCCAGCTTGTAAAATATTATAATTTTTTTCAAAAAATTCTATGCAAAACTATCAAGTTTCTGTGATGTATTATCAACACAATGGACTTTTAAAACCACAGGCAAATCATTTATGACTGTTGCAGACATTATGATGACAGCTCTGCACTGAGACATGATCAAAGTTTTGAAAACATAATGTAAGAAATGGAATAGTACTGATGCTTCTAGAGACAAATGTCTCATAATATTAGAGAATTAGATGTGCCTTCCACAGCTGATAGACCAGACTAGCAAAAAGTATTGTGGCTTTGATTTGTGGTTGAACATATTTATCTTGACATAAATTACAATGGATTATTGGTAGATATTACAGTTTATACTGGTTTGATGTAGTTTGTCCTTTTTCCATTAACTCTAAGAATACATGGATGAAGAACATGCATACACCAAGAAAAATAGTTTTTATATTTTTATTGCCTTTTTTTTTACTTACCCCACTTTTCACAGTTTGAAAAGATTTATAACTCTGAATTTAAATTTTATTTCCTGTACATCAACTGAAAGAAAAATTGTTAGGAAAACTGCAATTATTGAAAAGATATGAAGGAATGCTGTGAAAGCATTTGAGCTGCATATTCCAATAGTTGGTGAAATGCTACTGAGGGGGGCAGGTTTTTTGTTTGTTGGTTGGTTGTTGGGGATTTGGTTTGTTTTTTTTGTTCTGCAAATATGAAAGATAGTAAGTAAGAGAATATTCTGTGGAAATGGAAATCTGTCTCTGGAATGCTACTTAAGGAGGGTTTGGGGAGCACTAAAAACAGTTTGGAGAATCTGCCTAAACAAAAATCTGAAGGTAGATAAAAATATTGCTACTCATTCACTTCAACCTCAAAAGTATTTTGCCAAGTGGTAATTGGCTCACGTCTCTAAATATTCAACAGTCTTGCACATTCAAGGTCCAGAGCTGTAATAATCTGTGTGTAGGCAAATCCCCATAACTTCACTGGAATGTTTTGAAGACCGTGTAGTCTATAAGCTATGGGACAGCACTTGTTTTCTGCTTTTGATTATCAAGAAATCCATAGGAAAGCAATATTAGTTTAGATAATTTACATGATAGTATGGATATTTGCATTTTTTATTTATTATATGAACAAGTGTACTGAACTTAATTATTTGTTCCCCAGGATCTGAAAATATTTTTATTTTGTGCACTAATAGCTGATATGAAACAACATCCTCTGCCAGAAAATGTGAAAATGGGGCAATGACATAATGTAAGTTGAGCAACTGTTCTTTGATGGTTGGATGAAAAATTTAAAAAGTACTAACAGAGTCTTGTTTATAAAGTCTGATCTAATTCCTTTGGGACAATATTATATTGTTTTTAGCATTCAGAATTTTGTCCAGGCTTGACAACATTCTCATCAGAAAATAACATTTTTGTAGTAATGAATTTGGAACTTATTCCTCCTCCTCCTCCTCCCACACCCAGTATTAACAAGACACAAAAGGGAGTTGAAGGGACAACGTGATGAGCAACAAGTTTACCACTGTCTTTAAATGTCATCATGTAGTGAAACTTTTCAATATTATTCCTACTGTCTGATTTGCAATACTGGGAGTCACAAGTAATTCTTTCTGTCTTTCTGAAATGATATCCTTATGGCAGACAGTGCAAACAGCTTAGTGTATTTTGTCAAGGTCAGTGGAAAAAGTAACTGCCATAGTGTTAGTGCGGATTTCTTTCTGAAATGCCTTTTGGCACTGGTGGCTGCTGGGATGGCTTCATGCCTGCCTGTACTTCATTTCATCTGCTAATACTGATCTGACAGTTCTTGACCCGTGGGTAATATGTGGTCCATCATCTCCCTACTTTTCTTAGTCAATTTCTACTCTATTTTCCTCTTTTTTTTTTTTTTTTTGTCAGTGCAGCCTTCTATCACATATCTTGTTTCAGTGGAAACAGAATATTACTGTAAGTGTGGCAGATATCTTTTCATATATTTTGCATCTATTCTATTTGAAATCTTTCTAGCTTGTCCACAAGATAAAACTGAATCTTTATTTAAATGAGATTTTGTTGAAACATCCTGATAAGAGAAAAACTTTGAAGGTTGATATTAGTTTTCAAACTAATTACACATAAAGGACTAAAACAAAAAATAAATATGGGAATAGAATATTTACTATTTTTCATATCAAAAATTGGGTTTTATTTAGAACTCAGTTTGGGAAAATTATAAGGAAACCAAAACACTGGAAATACCAGTTCTCTAATTAGGCATACAGCTATTCAGCTCTTACAGAAGTGCATATTTCAAGGCAGCATGAATACCCTTCCAGCAGTACTAAACTCACACTGGGTAGAAGAAGCCTAAGGTTAGGGGAGCTGATAGATTCATCTCACCGACTTTGTATATTTGCATTTAAGCCGTGCATACCTACATTTTTGTGACACATTCTCAGACAAGGTCAAATGAAAAATAGTCACTGTAGGAGCTCAAACTTCTAATTTCTTTTAAGTATATCCTTTGATTATTATCAGCTTTGGTCACTGACTTATTGACTAGGTCTCTGTTTGCTATAGGGCTGAAGAATTGAGTTTAAGCATCCGGGACATATGTAGTCTCCTCTTCTGTAATGCCTAGCCTTGATGTACAAATTATAGGATGGTTAGGGTTGAAAATAACCTTTAAAGTGTGGGAGAACACGCAAATTATCAATCGTGGAAAGAATGCCTTTAGGAACGGAACCATCACCGCAGCAGCTCTCCAGAATTAGGCGAACTAAAACCACTTATAGTTACTTGCGGTTTTATTGTATAGTATCCCCTCAAAGCTCTGTTATTCCCTCACCCACAAGGTCTCCCTGTACAGCGCCATGATTGCTTTCTTCACTGAGCCAGCCCCCACCCCTGTCTTAACCTTCTTGGTCTTCTCACACGTCTCTCCCCAATCCCTGGGTTTCTATTGGAGTTCGATCCTCCTGTTTCCCCTGTTGGCTAACCAACTCCCCAGACCACTCCCTTCCCCCTGAGCCTGTACAGCCTCCTTCCTAAGCCCTCTCCCGAAACCCATAAAAACCCTTTGCTGCTTTGAATAAACTGCTTTTTCACCACTGGACCTCACAGTGTGCACAACATGATCTCTGTCACTGGCCCTGGGCTTGCACAACCCTGACCCGACTCTGAGAGGATACGAGTGAGGAAGTGGTGGATCCCCTCTCAACCTCTGTCATTAAAGATCATAGAATCATAGAATCATAGAATAGATTGGGTTGGAGAAGACCTCCAAGATCATCAAGTCCAACCCCCGATCCAACTCCAATTACTATATCATGGCACTAAGGGCCACGTCCAATCTCTTTTTAAAAACCTCCAGGGATGGTGAATCCACCACCTCTCTGGGCAGGCCGTTCCAATGCCTGATAACCCTCTCTGTAAAGAATTTCTTCCTAACATCTAGCCTAAACCTCCCCTGGAAGAGCTTGAGCCCATGTCCCCTTGTCCTATTGTTGGTTGCCTGGGATCATCTAGTCCAACCTCCCTACCATGGGAAGGGACATCTTTCACTAGATTAGATTGTTTGGAGACCTGTCCAATTGACTTTGACCTGAGCCTTGACTTTGAATACTTCAAATGATGGAGCATCCACAACTTCTCTGGGAAACCTGTTCGAGTGCCTTACTGTAGTGGGCACAAGAGAAGACTGGGAGAAGTTTCAGAAATGGTGAGAAGTGTACAAAAAATGACAGAGACACGTGGACATCTGCTGATGTCTTGAAACCTTGTTATTCCAGACAGGATAAACTAACTTTACTAAAGAACAGTAATAGAATTGTTAATGCATGGTTCGAAAAGCTTTGTACCCCACTTTTACTGAGTTTTAACATGTTTATTCCCTCGTGTTTCGTTCTCCTTTTCTGATTGGCTAGAATTTGCTGCATTGCAGTGTCCCCTTATTTGGTATTGTTCCTCCCCTAAATGCCCTTATTTGAGCATTTCTTCTCCCCTTTACCCTAATAAGACCTGAGTTCCTCCTACCTTTTCCATATATGGTGTGTCTCCACCCCCAGTTCTGGAACCTTCCTCATCCTACCCTATATAAATGAGTCCCTGACAAGAATAAAGTGTGATAGCTTGGAGCAACCTTCTACTTCGCTCGAACCCCTTTGTGCTGTCGTGTGATCCTTTCCCCATTTCGGACTGTGGCATCTCACCACCTCTTTCAGTTTAAAACCATTCTTCCTACATGCCCCAGTAAAAGATCTGTCCCCATATTTCCTATAAGCCCTCTTTAAGTAGTGAAAGGTCACAATAAATTCTCCTTGGAGCCTTATCTTCTTCAGACTGAACAATCCCAATTCTCTCAACCTGCCCTCACAGGAGAAGTATTCCAATCCTCTGATATTTTTTGTGGCTTTCCTCTGAACCCTCTTTGACAGATCCACATCTTTCTTGTGCTGGGGACCCTAGAGCTAAATGCAGAGCTCCTGGTGGGGTCTCCCAAGGGTAGAGTAGCCAAGATGAATCCTGTCCCTTGACCTGGTGACCACTCTGCTTTTGACACAAAATGGAATATAATTGGTTTTCTGGGCTGCAAGGACACTTTATCAGCACACGATCAATTTTCATCCACCAGTATACTCAGGTCCTGGCAGAACTGCTTTCAGTTGACTCATCCTCTCAGGTTGTTTTGATACTAGGGATTTCTCCAACCCGGATGGAGAGCCTTGCACTTGGCCTGATTGAACCTCATCAATGTTCACACAGGCATATTTCTCAAACTTGTCAAGGTTTTTCTGGGTGCCTCCCCTCCCCTTCAGCAAATAAGCTGCACCAGTCAGCTTGGTGTCATCTGCAAACTTGCAGTTCATCCCACTAAGTTACTGGTAAAGATACCAGGGTACAAATCCCTAAGGGACACCACTGATCTTCATTTGAACATTGAGTAACTTTGATGCATTAAACCAGTCATTTCCTTACCCACCAAACACTACATACATCACATCCTTATTTCTTCAATTTAGCAGAAAGAATACTATGCATCAAAGGTCTTACAGAAGTCCAGGTAGATGACATCCACAGTCCTTCCCTTGTCCACTAATGCAGTAACTCCCTAACAGAAGCTCACGAGATTAGCTATGCAAATCTAGAACCATCTTTCATTTTTTGTTTTGCTTTGGTTTCTTTAAGAAGCATACACCCCATGAGAAAAATATTTAACATAAAATTATTGGATTTATTAGTTTGATAAAAATATGGAAAAATATATTACTTTCCCAGAAACACAGATAGAAGAACTTTGTTTCCAAAACAAAACTGTTACTTTTTTTTTTATGCTCATAAAGGTTTTTGATTTTAAAACATTTAAGACCCAATCTTTGTGTAAATGTGAAAGAGAATGTAGGGGTTATAAAACCATACTACTTACAGACAGTATAAATAGACAAGAAGAAAACTTACTTGATTTCCTTTTCCTCTGAAAATGTATTGCATGAACCAAGAAATAATTGAATTATAATTAATGAAAACTCATTTCTTACAAGCAATACAATTTTATATCTATCATGTTGTGAGATATATGTAATAAAAACCCACAAAACTTAGCATTGAGAAACTTCATTCCCAGCATACTTATCATTTACACTTACATACTTATTTAACAGTTCTATGAACCACTTATTGGTCAATTAATGGACAGTTATAAGTTAAATGAGTTAAACGTTATTTTGTTTGCATGAAGAAGTCTCTAATAATGATTAATAAAACTTTAATCAAGTACAAGTTGAGACTCAAATATACCATGATAGAATCTGATTGACTTAAATGTTCCTCCAAAAATGCAAAAGAGGAGTTTTCTCTTTCTAAAATAATAATAATAAAAAGTCATGTTTTATATTGTAAGTAAACACTGTGAAAGAGTAACTTACAATTTTGAATATATTTTGCGCTTGATATATGGCAGTTAGCATTTCTATTAAAGGAACAGAGTGAAAATTGGGTGTTTTGTTATATGTGGATTGGTGGAAGAATAGGACTTCATGACCTAGTCTTTGCTCTAGTGTATCCTTTATAAAAAGTCAATTATAAAAGTGTTACTAAATGTAATTTACATCTAGAAATAGTAGCAGAAAATTACCAGAATTTTAAAAATTATAATAAAAGATAATAAATAAAGATCATAAAAGATCATATCTTTTTTGGGTTTGGGGTCATTGATAAGACTAAGTACAGCCAGATGAGAATATAGAAGACTGTCTTTTTATCACTTGTCCATTTAACAATTTGGTGTAACCGTAGGTTGTAGATATGAGGGTAAGTAAGATGATTTAGATTGCTAAAAAACTTTCATATTTCTTCAGAAATTACAGTTGAGAATTATGTCACCTTATTTAAATGCTGAAAAATTAAACATCTATATCTTAATTAGCCATCCTACATTTCTTTATTCAATGGAGAGAAACAGGAACGCCCACAGAACAACTTCTGTGTCCCAATTTAAACACACTTCTCAGAATAAGAGGAAACTCCCTGCAAAGCTGTTTCTTTGCCAAAATGGTTTGTTCTGAGTGAGAAATGAGAACTTCTAGATGGATATGTTTTATCCCATGTGGGTGACAATGCATAACACTGTATGGTAAATTCTGAAAATGGATTTTTTCCTGAAGGAAGAACAGCTACTTCTGAAGGATGTGGAATGAAAAGCAAATCCAACTATCCTCCTGTCTACTGGTCCATGCAGTTGTGAGCATGGCTAGAGGAAAAACAAGAAGCCACCCTCTATCCAGTTGCTTACTCTTTTTCATAGTTTCCAGCACTGATCAACCCTTGCAAAAGGATGAACAGGTTAATAAAGGTGGTATCTATTTTTTTGAGGTAAACAATAAGAGTAGAGGTCAAATTATGAGAAATAGTTCTTATATGCTAGACATAGTATGATATTTGTCTTTTTGAAAAAAAATAGTTTAGAGGTAATTTCTTAGGTGTCATGATTTCTCTTACTTTTAAAAACTATCAGCCAATCTCCTACATAAACATGATGAAAAATGTATGAGGATGATAAGGGATAATCAACTGAGATAACAAGATGAAAATGTTTTTCACTTCAAAAATTCATCACAAACATAGAAGGCTGCGGCTCATACTGTAGTATTTGTTACATGTGTAAGAGTTTCTTAGTTTACATAAATGTATGCAAATATGTGTTCCCCCACATGCATCCATGAGCACACTCAAGTTTGTCTACTCACTCAAATTTGGTCTAATACTGGTATATAAGAAGACAGGTTTCTTATAATTTCCATTTTTTCCCCAAAAAGGAAAGGAAGAAAGAACTACCAGACTATATATTTTTTTAAAAAATGGAAATATAAGGATATTCCCTCAAGAACAGGCAACAATTAACAGTCGATGATACAAAAAACTTAGGTTTCTCTGTTTAACAAGGCACATCCATACTATTAAACTTAGTGAGTGAGCTCACAAAAAGACTGCTGTCTACCTCTACTACTGGATTGCTTTCTCCATTCCTCACTCTGTTTTGGACAACACTACCTAGCTCTCTTCAGGATAAAGGGATAGGGTATTTAGGAAGCCCTGCAAAACAAGTGTCCCATCCAGTTAGTGACAGCTGGTCTTGGGGCATGAATCAATCCTTGAATTCTGTATTTAATAGTTTGAGTGTAGTCCAGGAGACAGTAGATTACAGTTTTGTTCTTCCTGATACTGAGAGGTTTTAAATATTATATCATAACTGAATGGCTTAACCTTCAAACTACAGTCTTTATAGAGACTTTATAGAGATCTTATAGAGACTCTGATGCTCTTTCCCTTAAATAAATTATTAACTGGATCTCAGTGGTTAGGGTAGATGCAAGGTATCTTCTACATCTCTGTTGAAAGTAGTCATCCATTAGAGTCAGTCTGTCCCTGTTTCTTGCCAAAGAGTTCATTTGATGAAAAAATAATCTTGATAAAATGTTGTGTAAAATATGTATTTCCATTAATAGCTTCTACTTCAGAACATCAGTGTAATAGTATGACAGAAACGGGCATTGAGAAATTCCCAAGAAACTCTAATGTTCAAAAAAGTTCTGACTGGCCACTATAATCCTAAAATCCATTATGTATTGATAATCTGTCAGACTTAGTACCATATATTCACTTTTTAAATTATGGACATTAATCTCTAAATAGAAAAAGAAACTACTGTCCTTTTCAATTACATTAATTTATCTCCAAGAGAATAAAGAGATCTTTCTTTATAGTTCATTCTGATATTTAGTTATTCAACTTTCTTTTCTAAAGAGGAAATGTGAGTAAATAACAAAACTAATTATGGTCCATAGGCAATTTCCTATGGCCATTTTTTTATTCATCAACAAAAAGAATGCTGCTTTGTTTCTACTAGAAAGTGGTTAGGAAGATACCAGTGCCATTAGACGTGGAACAGACATGGAAAGGATTATATTGGTATCAGAATGCTCAATTGATCCATTTGTCAGAGTGTTCTACTCTTAGCCAGAGAAAGCACTTTTGCATCTTTCCCACCTCAGTCCTCCTGACTGATGAAGCAGATCATCTGATTTGTGGCATAGTTAGAAAATAGAGTTTATTGACCTAATTTAAGGTGATATTGTCATGTTCAAGACTACTTAACAAGCACCCCTAATAGGACTGACCACAACTTGTATTTTTGGTTTTCTCCTTCCTCATTTCTTGATTCTATTTTCTCTATGCTCACAAGTCTTATCCCAGATAAACCACTGACCTGAAATTACTACTGTCTTTTGAGTCCAGTTTTCCTACATGCATAATGATAAATTCTGATACCATTACTGCTATCATCCTTATTTTATACGGTATCACTGGTGGGATTAATGAGGTGCTTCTGGCTTTGGGAGATTCCACTCCCCAGAAGGCCCACAGTGCTCCTGTCATTTCCTTTGCCATGTCTGGCAGTTGTACACACACTGGTCAGTTAGCTTAAACTCAGGCCAGAGCTTCAGCAGCAGCCTAATTCTCCGCTTGCAGGACAAATAATGCCATTACATTGATCATACCTGTAGAAATAAAATGCCAAAGGGAAGTTGGTCAGTCTAATGGTCAGAATGTAAGTTTTTTTAAACTATTTTGGTTTGGAAGAAACATATTCAGTGGTAGGTGTATCTACAGCTCTTTTAAGATCTCTGCCTCCTAATTTAAGACCTTCAATGAGACTAGTATAAAACCACTCCTACCCAAAACATAAACACATATTACTACCCAAAACTAATTTCCTAGTTGAAGAAGAATTGTTTAAAGGGCTCATTTTAACAGAGGCAGAGGAATACAAAACTGCATCTTTAGTGAGTTTAAATGTAAAGGAGTCAGTAGCAAATCATAGAAAAAAAATCTCATGGAAGCATATAAAATTTTTCTGAACAAAATAAAATGATCAGACCAAGAGTATTTTTGACTGAAATATTGAGTGAGAAGGCTTGAGAAAACTTTGAGAAACAAAGATCTTTCTTGTTTGATTCCTCCTGTATTCAGGATTATTACATTATTTGGAAGTATCAGAGGATTCTGAAGTCTTCATCAACTTTGTGGAAATAGCTGTAGTACCACAATTATTGTCAATGGCTTTGATGCTTCAGATGTTACCAGTAAAATATGTGCAGTTCACAACAGATACTGAAATTCTCGTATAGTTTCGCTGTGCTGAAATGCGCATTTCAACAAAAGGTTGGCTGAATATTATGTTAACTGCACTTAGAATGCTTTTAGATCTATCTGAATAGACTTAAAATATTGTCCTTCATTCAACCCACAGCAGAGGAGTGTAGCAAAAAAAACGACATGGAAATGAATTGATGTTTCCAGTACCGACAGAGTGACTAGTAGTACCTGATCTACATGAAAAAGACTAAAATTTGAAGGCCCTCCAAGTGACTGCTCATAATAACTCAACAGCATTTGAAGAACTACTCTGGCAGGTCACAGGTAAAAGTGAAAGAATTTGTCGATATGAAAATAATCCTACTAGGCCTTAGCCTATTTCAAGTCTATCTAGTAAATCTATTTTAAATGGTAAGCAGCTAAATTACAGCAGGAAACATAACTGCATTGCTTTTTCTGAGTAGTTTTCTATCCCATGAATTGGCAGGAGGCATAGATATGGGTACCTTCAGTATATTGTCACCTATGGATATTCCTTACCAGTATTCACATAGGTATCTCAATATAAACTGAAGACCCCTTTCAGTTTGAACTTGGTTTGAACTAGCATTATATTATTAATTCTTTTCATTACATTTTCATTACGTTAATGGAAATATGTATGAACACTGAAGTAGCTTAATAATATGTCTATGTTCCTGTGACTGTCATTATCTAAAGACCATGTAACCTGTTGGACGCAATGCTTATATTGTAATTCAAAAGATATCAAATTGCAGTCGTAATAAAGTTATACTTCTATTAAAATTTCTATTAACTTTTCTCACATCAGCATAATTATGACTGCATTCGTTCTTAGTAATGAAAACAACTCAAAAGCAGACAACTTGAATAAGATATTTCAGCTGCAGACCAGACCAATGAAAAGATATCATTGCACTAGCAAACTCCTTTTTTGGTTCATGTGGCACATGATTAGGTAAAAAATACATAGGTGATTAGGGCTAAAGCCCTAAAAGAAAACCTCCAAACCTTTTAGTTTACAGTGAACTCACCAGTAATACCCCAGAAAAAGAACTAAAAAAAAAAAATAAATTACTGTATTGTGAACTTTACATTTTTATACTCTAAGAAACATAATAAGTTTTGACTGATTGGTTGATCAAGTAAATAAGACACTGATAACTTAGCTATTTGACTACTTGCAATCATCAGTTTTAGTCTTAGCAAGTGAGAGAAACAATACAAATTTTACACAACCTATTCACATGTAGTTGCTTTATTATAAGCAACAATTCTTTCTTCCTAAACAGACTATGCTAATTTTGGACATGCGTAAAGTTCATCAGTGAGCTGAAATGTCAACATCTATCCTGAAAGATTCATAAATTATTTGATTGGTAAGGACTCAGTTATTTTGTATAATCAAATAAATTCATAATGCTTCAATACTATGTTCATATACTGATACAAGAAATCAATTGCCATTAGGTGAAAATATTTGTCACTGGTTAAATCATAATTTAAACTGTGAGTTAGATTCCACTATGGATTACAGTGCATTAACATACTTGTCCTGACACAACAGCCTGGCAGAGGTAAGGCTGTCATAGCTTCATGCTCCTAGGTCCAACCTGTAACTAGGCTGATCACATACTCTTAGCAGGCATGTACGTGCAGAGCACAGCGGTAAAACACATACATACACCTGCACGTATCTGGACACACAGGTCACTAAAAAGCACACAGGGCAGTCACACAAATACAGGTAGCACCAAGGATCTCATCCTACTCCCCTCTTTATGAAGTAGAGCAGCTGGGCTCAGACCTTCAGTCTGCCCAGTGTCTGCCCCAGGATCTCAGTCCCTTCAGTTGCTGGGACCTCAATACAAGCCTACGAGGCCACAACTCCACTCCGGTTGCTCATACGCTACATATCACTCCCACCACAACACAGATGCATACACACAAACACACACAGAGTTCCATACGGAATCACGAAATCAAAGAATCACAGAATATGCTGAGTTGGAAGAGACCCACAAGGATCATCGAGTCCAACTCCTGACCCTGCAGAGGACCGTCCTCAAGAATCACACCATGTGCCCAGTCACCCTCTGAGTGAAGAACCTCTTTCTAATATCCAACCTAAATCTCCCCTGACACAAATTCAGGACATTCCCTTGGGTTCTGTCACTGGTCACCACAGAGAAGAGATCAGTATCTGCCTCTCCTCTTCCCCTCACAATGAAGCTGTAAACTGCAATGAGGGCTCCCCTCAGTCTCCTCTTCTCCAGGCTGAACAGACCAAATGACCTCATACAGCTTCCCCTCAAGGCCCTTCACCATCTTCTCTGAACTCCCCTTGTTTGTTCCTTATGCTGTGTGCATTGGTGTAGAAACATTTTGAGTGTGGTACATTAGGTCATAGTTACACTTTTAAACATTCCTTGAATACAAACTATTTATTTTTTGTATCTGATCTTTGATACAAAAAAATCACCTGCCTTGCTGTTACAGATGTGTATCAAATTATTAATACAGATAAGCAGATATTTATTATAATGTAAGAATTTGTAGGGAAGTTTTTTGCATTCTTTACCTATAGCATGCTAAATTCTACAACTACAGAAGTGCCAACAATTCATAGGTTGTCAGAACGAACTCTTTTCCAGCTATTGCATTATTTCTTATTAATTACTTTTTTTTTTTTTGAAATTGAAGAATATGATCTTGCATCTTCACTTCAGGTTCACTCCTTGGTGAAAACTTGTTGTTAATGCAAAAAATGTAGCAGTAACTTTGTATATGTTTAAGGAAACGATAAACTGGAAAAAAAAAAGATATCATCTTAGCTGATTTGATTTTTTTCATTGCCATTTAATAGAAAGTGTGAAAAATTTAAATAATATTCTACTTCTAGTCTGGAGTCTGATTGTTACTTTGGAGCTTAGTAATTTTCCTTTAAAATAGTAATTTTCCTTTAAAATAGTAATTTTTCTTTAAAATCAAGATATCTTATTTATATTACATAATCTCAATGAAATATTAATAGACAAATTATACAATATCTATTTAAGCGTACATGTGTCTTATTCAACTATTACAACTTTCATAAATATGGTTCTACTTAAATTTGTAGTGCAGTGAGATGTGCTAAATTGTTAGGAAAAAAAACCTTTCCATTCAAGCAGGTGGAACAAAACAGTTCCAAATGTCTCACTGAAACTAACGAACCAAAGAAAGTAATTTGCTAGGTCCAAACAGAAACTAGCCTTTGGAGAAGAAAAAGAAGTAAAGCCTTATGTACAGTGTTGACTTTAATATACACTGCAGTCCATTGTTTCCCAAAGCAAAAAGACATAAGGGCAGACTGAACATACACAACATATGCTGCTACTGGCAATCTTATGTCTCTGATAATAAAAGGGGTTAAACATCATGATATTCTGCAAAATACTGTGCATACGTGCTTCATTTCTATTTCAACAAAACAAATTCAAGCGCGTCGTTTTACTGGAATGACATCGTTAAAGCTGAAAACCATTGCCTTCACTACGGATACATAAAGGCAGAAAAATATCACACATTGGAGTTGATTGCCCCTCTTATGTCCTGACAGAAGATAAGCATGACTGCACCTATAAACATGTAAACATTATTCCTATACCTCCACATATACACCATGAAAAGAGTAGTAGTACCTGGATTAAAAGTATTGGAACCTGGTCTTCTTTGAGGGGAGCAAGAAGGTGATTGTGACAGAGTAGGTTTTACAGATCACTAGAATAATCTTAAATATCGACTCCACAGGAAAGATATGGTATTTATACTTGTGTGATGAATGCAGAACCCTTTGTATAAACTAAAGATATGTGCAAAATAGGTGATTCTGGAATAAATTCTGATGATTTGAGATATGAGAATAGGGTTAGCAACAAAGTTTAAGAAAAGTCTTGTAACCTGACAAGGAGGAGGACAATATCGATGGACAGAAGGAAAACTAAGAATAAAATAAAACATTAGGAAACAATAGAAAAAGAAAGAAGAAAAATTAAAGGTGAGAATACCAGATATCTTCAGGGCTCAAACAAAGCAAAAGTCCTGGCAGTAGAGAAAATAACATCCCATCTGTGGTAGCTTTTTGTTGACCTAATGTTAGTATCAAGCTTTATATACAGAGTGGAAAATAAATGTTATCTAACTGGCATCACAGGAATGTACAGTGCTTTAAATAGAAACTGTGAACTGCAGTTATTGCACTAGAAATATGGGATACTGAAAATAAAGGCAAGATTATTTATTTCTGGGGGAAAATAAACTCTTCAGATCACATTTATAAGGGTGATTCTGAAGAGAGCAAGCATCTGGAAGCAGAAGTCATGCCAAGGTATTGGTAGATATTCCAGGTCACAAAACATTTCCTGAAAATCACTTTGAATGAAAGGTTGTACTTAGTGGCTTCTTTATCACCAATAACACTTTAATGTCAAGAGTCAAAAGAAGCAACAACCAGAGTTCTGAAAGGGCAGGAGCAAAGTAACATTTCATCCAATTATCCTCTTTGTCAAGCAACCAAATTCTTATCCACTCAGTTGTCTCAGACTATCTCAATTAATAAATTGATTATAAATTTATTAAATTTATTAACTTTACTGAGTATGTTTCTGCATGTGTTCCAAAAGTGATGATAACCATGTGGATTAAAGGCTGCAAGAGACATACAGACCTTAATAACTGTAGCAAGCCAGTTCTGAACTTACATTAATTACTCAAGGCATTTTCCTACAGAAGAAAGGATGATGGAAACATTATAACTGGTAGTAATTAAGCTGTGTGTTTGTGTTTAATAAAACCTTGTGAATTGTTTTCTGTTTCAAATCTTCTTTCACTACTTGCAGTTACTGAAAGAAATTCTAGCTAGGCAGCATGAGTTCATCTGGAATACATATTAATTTGATGGAAAATTCCAGAATGAAAAGATTTTTCAAATGTATAGCTAATACCAGCATAAATTATCAATTCCATCAGTTTTATTAGTAATGTAGGTAGAAAATAATTCCTGGACTGATTATTCTTAGGATGATTTTTTTTCCTTAAAGAATACATAGCTCCATAATTCTTTTCTGGAAGTTTCATTAGATACTACTGCATCAAGTTTTCTATCACTTTTCATCTGTGATAGAAAATTCAAATGAGATTGTTAAAAGGTAGTACAAACTACTTGATTCCAAATACTGGGAGTGGAAAATGAAGGATAACTGTCTAACTGAAGTGTATTTTTCAATGGTATGTAGAATTTTCCTGTTATGGTTTATTCACACTTATCCAGTTGGTTAAATCTATCAGAGTAAATGATATATTATTATAATAACTTGAAATTTAAAAATTTTATTTTTTTCCATTAAACTCAGTAAGTCTTAGTCAAGATATTGCACAAGAATATGTAATTAAAAAATGTTCTTAATTGTATTATACAATTATACAATTATACAACAAGACCTAGGACAAATCTCTCAGTTCAGTTTTGTTTCCTTGTTTTCCTTTTGACCTTTAACAGCCTTTGGTAATTATGGCAATAAAATTCACTGAAAATAATTTTCAAGACATTTTCTGAAAGCATATGTGTAATACCATCACATTGAGACTGCCAGCACTGAACTTCTTGCTATAGTCCTGTAGGTCCAGTGAATAACATCTTCTGGTTTATAACCTTAAACTAATTCATCTAATGCTACCTATAAAATAATTATGTTTCTTTTTGGAGCATTTTCAGTCAGATTCCAGTTGTTTTCCAGCTCTATGCTTTTATTCCTCCTATGCATCACTGATAACCCCTCAACATTATGTAAGTGTCATGCAAGCCAAAAGAGTGTCAGAACTAAACAAAAAAGGCCACGTCCTCATCCAAATCCTGATTTTTTTTCATACATTCTAAAATGTCAGGAGCAAGTTAGATTACTATAATGAAATCTGCAAGGGACAAACCTTTCTAACCTTTATGAGTCCAGGTCCTGTTTATTAATGTTACTACAAATTTAAAGGTCTTTGCAATGCTTTGTTCATAAAATTGTATGTGTTTGGTTTTTTTTTTTTGAAAAGAATCCTTTCACATTATTCCTTCTAATACTTGGTTTAAAGACCAAGTTACATTAGGTTGCTCAGTGCATTGTGCAGTCAAATTCTCCACACACAGTTTCATAACTGTCAAGAAACATTACTACATCCCTTTATCCACTGTATACATTCCTGTTGACCTAGCTCTCTAAGCACATAACTTTTGTTTCCAGGAAAAAATGCTGAGTGATAGTAAAGTTGTATACTGGGACCCCTAGATTTTATTTTTGCATAGCAGCTATATAGGTCATAATTCCTCAGATATTTTTATACATGAATTTTAAATGTACACACAGAACTCTGTATTTGTTGAACTTCAGCAGGTTCCTGCAGGTCCATCATTCCAGTTTACTGAGATTCCTCTGAATGTCATCCCTATCCTCCAGAATATCAGCAACATTCCCCCGTCTCAATGTAGTGTCAGTCGCAAACTTGCTAAAGATGCAGTTCATCTCAATGTTAAGCTTATTGATGAGGATGTTACACATTTCTGAGAACAATTCTGGCAAATCATATCCTAACCTTTTCACACCAACAGTGTAGTAGGTCATCCATTCAGACTACATCCCCTTAGTCTCCTACAGATGACTGCATCTACAGCAGTCTTGAACTCAAAATAAATGACATTTAATGCTCTCCCATCATCACTGAACAAGTGATGCTGGAGGTGTCAGAGTAGACACCTGGTGAGACACTGGTAAGACAAACAAAGACATTGCCTCTTTTGTCAAAAGACTGGTTTTTTTTGTTCCCTTACATCACCCGCTCCATCCAACAAGGAGTTAATAACTTTGTTTTCTTTCTGCTGTCAGTATACATAGAAGTCATTCTTATTGCTTATCACACCCCTTCTGAGTTTCATCTGATTACCTAATTCCATCTTTGCATTTCTAGAGATGCTAATTTACTGTTTGATATTTTCCAATTCCTATCCACTTCCGTTTCATATTCAAGCTTGGTCCTTATTTGGTTAGATTGCCTCCTGCAATCACTGCCTGTTTCATTGTACATCAACATTAACAACTTTTGTTCAGTATGGATGTTAATGATCTTGAAGACCAAATAGCTATACTGAGCAACCTTGGCCTTCAAAATAGCCTTTTAAAGGACTCTACCTAACATGTCCCTGAACAAGCTGAAATCTGACTTACTCAATGTCAGGGTTTATTCTGCTACTTGTTTTCCTCACTTTCCTAAAGATTCTATTCTCTTGATATGACTGTAGATGCAATAAAAAAAATACGTTGACCAATTTTCCTACACGGATGAGTAGCAGGCCCAGAGGTCTACTTCTTCTTGCTAAGATATGCCAGTAGTTACTGACAGAAAATTGTCATCAGAGATCTCCTGGACCGTTTGCATCCTAACATGTTACCCTTTTAGCAGGTGTCAAAGTGGTTCGAGTCTCCCATGAGAACAACCATTTTTGGTTGGGGGACTTCCTCCAGTTGTTTCAACAAGACTTGTCTAACTCCTTTTTTAAATTGGGCTGCCTGTATCTGTATCCCCTCCGATCCCAACTCAAAAGCTCTCAAGACAGTTCCATTTCATAAAAAAATTCTTGCATGTGAGATGCTCCTTCGAGTAGAGCACAACTTGCCTTGTCTTCCATAAAGAGTTTAGAAGGACTTTACAACTGTTTACCTCATTCCAGAAGTGCAAACGTTTGTCCCACTATGTTGCTGTAGTTGCTATGACATCACAATTCCATAACTGAACACAGACTTATGGTTGCCAAAAGTTCTACTCCTTTTATTTGTCCACTTTGCCTTTTTCAGTTCTCCCTCCAGTCTTCAGGTTTCCAATGCTAGTTTCCTTTAAGTCCTATTTGTTGTTTGTCTCCCTACTTGACTATTCCCTGATGAGAGCTGGTTTGTCATCTCAGGTTCCTGTTTATTTTATAGATTCTACATCTTTATGTGTGGATGCTTCAAACTGACCCTCAATTATCCTATTTTCTCAAGGGGAGTGAGACGGCTTCCCCACTATACCCTGGGTGCATCCCATTCTCTGCAAGTTTTGTTCCCTCCTCTCTGTCAAAATTAGTTTCTAGAGGCTAGCACAGGAGACAATTGATTTAAAGATACAACCAGAAGACCATACAAGGCAGCTGTTCTCTCCATTATTAGCACAGAAGGAAAAGTATTCATGGCAAGCGAACGGAGTATATGAGATTTCTTGAGGACTTTTTTTTTGTGCACTCTTAGCCTTCAATGATAAAATGCTTTAAACCTTTGCTGGTACCTTTCCCGGATTCTAAAACATATAGGATTTCTGAACAGGTTAAGAAAATATATCTAATTATTACTGATTTGTTAACAGAAGTAATATAAAAATCTTGACCTGTACTTAGATATTTACTTTTTTCTTTAAAATTGTTAATGCTGGGGTTTTTTCCCCACTCTTCCTTCCTTGCATCTTTCAGATGTACAGAAGAATCTTCTTCAGAGATGACAGTTCCAAAGTTTAATTAGAAGCACCCATTGGATTTTTCATTCCATCCTTTATTGAAGATCAACTAATTGCCATCCATCTCTTTATGAAAGCAGAGTATGAAACCTGCTACTGCTAACTGTAATAAATAAGCAATCCTTCCTTCTAACTACATGAACTATCTTTTAAATTTAGACACTAAAGAATTAATTTTAGAGTACAGCAATCCTAAGCTGCCTAAACAGTAAATAAGGAAAGACACATTCATGGAAACAATTACTACAGTCCCAAATTCTGAATGTCCAGGGAGATAACACTCTTAAGGTGCTTAAAGTTAAGTGTAATGAAGCTAGAACTCAATATTAAATGATTAGCAAATCACAAATTTGTGTTTATTATAAAAGAGTTTAAGAAAAAATAAATTAGACAGTTGAAATTATATGATGAAAAAAATCTTAAATAGTTAAAAAGTAAACTCATTATGTGAAAAATAGTTTAGGAATGCAAATTCTCACATAACAGAAAAAAGGTATTTGCCTAAGTTTTCTATGCACAATGAAGATAATTTCTACTGTTGTGATGTAATGGAGGAAGTAAATTGCATTTTACTCTTATTTTAAGACATCTTAAGCTGTGTACATTAAGGCTAAATGATTCCACTAAACTGCTAATATTTACAGAAGATTATAAAGAAATCAGAATCTCAAAGAAAGGCAAAATGTTAGAGTTATTTTCAATGAGTAATGCTCTATCATTAGTTGGATAGTTCTTCAGTTTAAGTGTTATACTATTCCAGTTTTTTACCAGTAAGTTCAAACTAAATTGCTAGTATAACTGTAGTAAGTTTTGAATAATGGTTAGGTTTCATATATTTTTATAGGTTTTCTTATTTCCATACAAGTGTTACTGATCTGTTTCAAGTTTATTAGTGTACAAAAACATAAACTGTACTCTCTTATGAGTTTTATCTGATAGATTATATTTTCCAATCATATGTTGCAATAAAAACACATATGTATAAACTTTATACACTATTCATTTTATTTCAACATGTGATATTAATTGTATTCATTATATTTGTTATATTCAGTTATAAATTTATCTTAATATTAAAAAATTCTGAATAAGTTAGAGCACTCAAGTGATTTTAATTTTGTTATATTTTATGTTGCTGAAAAAAAATATTAGTTTAAATTTTTAATGGTTTGATTGTAAGACTACCAAATGTCTCCAATAAAATTATCACTTTATCATTGAATCATTGGGATTCTGGTAGTAAGAAGTAAAAATTTCAGAGGAAGAGATGTCATAGTATTTGTCTATGCTGCCTGCAGGGAATAGACCACATCTTTCACAGTATTTTTAATGTTCATTATTTTCATATAGAAAATCACAAACTTTCTGAAGAAAAGCATTTTGATCATTCAGTGAAAACGTTGTCCAGGAGTTTTTTTCTCTGCTAGTCAGCACTTATCAAATAAGCAAACCGATTGAAAAATTACTAATAATAAGACTTAAAATTACATAACCTTTTTGAGCCTTAGAGCATTTTAAAATCAAACAATCCTCACTAGAACGCCATTGCTTGATTTATTTAAGTATCACTTTTACGGTTAAAGCCAGAAGCAGAGACTAACTTTAAATCATATAAGCAGTCAACAATAAATCCTATCTTGAAAAAAAATAGACTTTTAATTATATGCTTTTCTACAATGAAATGTCTGAAATCTAGACTTTATTTGTTATATTTTCATTATCATCGTGAAAATAAACAAAATAAACAAAAATTTAACTTATAATTTTTTTGATTTTCCTTATTTGTAGAATGTAACTTTAACCTTGCAATTTCACAAAGGCCAGAAGAAATACTGTAATCTTAAAGCAGTCTATTCAGTAGATTTGTTTGACAATAAAAATGCTTGACTGATCGGGGTCTTTCTGGGTCACAGTAGCTGCTTATAGCAAGACTTCCCTTGTCTTATCCCATCTCTCTCTAATAGTACCTCTCTTTCTGAAATCCATATCAAGAAGAACAACAATAAATGGTACATCCATTCAAAACATCTGTCTGTCAAAAAGTGGAAGTTTTTTGGTCATGGTGATTTTTATTTTTTTGTTTGTTTGTTTGTTTTGCTGTCTTCAGTATCTATTACATAGAATTCTGTGTAGCGTATGGGTATGTGGAAGGCAAGAGGAGCTCCCTTGCATTAATCTGATCAAGGACCTTGTCAAATGGGATAGTATGAAAGAGGAAACAAAACACAGAGAGGCCCAAACCTGACCAGCAAGCAGGAAAAAACCTGGTCAGTTACAGCAATTGATAAAGATGGAGTGTGAGAATGTTTAGCTTGGTAAGATCCCCTGACAGAGGACCTTGATCAAAATGGGATGACAGAGAAGGGGAAGGCAGTAAGAAAAATGTACAGAGACACAGACCTGCGCGACCTGTCTGGTAACTAGGAAGATAATGAGAAGAAATAAACCTCATCAGTCATAATAATTAACTGGCCATCAAGAAACTGCAGGAATCACTTCAAAGTGAACCAACTTGGATTTTGCAACTGATAAGGATGCAAAGCTGAAGGTTCAGGATGTTGGAAAGAGTCTCTAGGAATGTATCAAATCATAAGGTAATCTGCAGAGAAAGGGGGGCCGGGGTGGAACAGAGAAGGGGTTAGGCAGAAAGGGGTATAAAAGGGGTCAATCGTGTGTAAAAAAGTCCCATACTTGTCTGGCGGAGCACAGCACTTGATCACTGCAGTCTTTCCTGTCTTCTCATATCATTTTAGTAAATCTTTTCTTATCTCTCTGTGTAATCTCATTCTCCTGTGTATATTCTTGCTGTAAGAATTGAAACTGTGAGTGTGGGTGGCCATAGCCTGAGGTGTCAGTAACTGAAGTCAGTGGGGTTTCATCGTCAGCTACTGAAGCCAGTGGGGTTCTTTAACCTCCAGCCACTGGGATGGGAACAGTGTGTGTCCTCAAAATCAGCTGCTGGGGGTACTGGGTGAATGAGGAAAGTGAGGGGCTCAGCGCTGGCAGATGGAGCTGGACCACAGGCTACAGCCCATGTGCTTGGTATCGGTTGCTGGGGGTGAGTATTTGTAGCTTTACCAAATTTAATGTACTTGGGTGGTGTGTGTGTATCCGTTAGCAAATGTTGAACTGGATCACCTGACAAATATGGTTCCTCAGATCTGGGATGAGGTATCAGGCCAGCAGAGTGTCTACACTTGTGTCTGGGGAGAGCCATGAGTGTGGGGTGCCTGCGGGATGAGTATGTATGCATTGCTTTGTGTGTGTGTGTGTGTGTGTGTGTCCCTGTGCGCTTGTCTCTGGGATATATGTTCAGCAAACGGGAAAGCAGAGGCCAAGTCTCTCAGTCTGGGCAGACACCCTTGGTTCTCAGACACTGAACTGAGCTCCAGGTCCTGGACTGAAGCTGCTCAAGGACATCCCTCAACACTACATGTCTGAATTATGATGAAAGGAGAGCAAATTCTGCAGGTCATGACTGTAAACACGAGATGGAGCTTTAAAAAACAAAAACCTGATGCAGACTAGTACTGGAGATTTAGTTTCCCCACAGTACTCATACTATAAATTTTACCCTTAAAAAAACCTTTTTCAAACATACTATCTAAGCTAAAATTGTGTATGAGAAGACATATCAAGAGTTTTCAAGGATCCGTAAGTAGTGGTTACCCCTACACTGCTTCTTTAAATGCAATAATGGTCTTTTCCAAAGAAAAGAAATGTTTCTATCATGGTTAAAGCGCTACAGCTGTCTTATTCATTGTAATGAACTCTTTTAAATGAAGAGACTCATTTGTAGAACAGAGAAGTGTGTTTCAAGTGGCTCAGTAATTTGTAGGTTTTCCTTCTGGAATTAAATATTTCCTTCCTGTAATACATAATTTTTGTCCCTTGAGAACTCTTGTTTTCTCACAGTAGATTATGCTCCTGAGAATATTAAATCCCTTGAGATACACTAACGATAGTCTTGTCATTAAATGTGTTAAAGAAATACCAAAGAGTAATATGATAGAATAGCAAAGAATAGTAATAATCATTGTACTGTAACCAAAGGTAAAAGCTGACATTTCAGTAATGGTCATTCTAAATTTGAGAGCTTGTGTGTTTTTGTTACAGTTACTGACTAAAGGCTTAAGTAAATTTTTATAAGTCTGAGAGAAAAAATATTTTAAATGTAAGAACAAGGGTATAACAAGGACATACATTTTGCTCTTCTTCTGCTCTTTTTTTTTAAATATTATTTTGCTAATGTTGTATGCTGCTTTTGATCAAAGGGTGGAATCGGATTACTTCCAGTGTCTTTTCTGTGTAGTTTCTATACCATGTTAAAACTAAACCAACAAATAAACAAACCACCTAACCCCTCAAAGCCCTCATATTCTGCTAAAGACAAATGCCTCATTCTTTTTTCCCAGTGAAAAGGACAGTTTATGGTGGTACTGAAAACTGAAGTAATGATTAATGTAGCAAATCCACCTCTCATCTGCAGGGCTTTAAGAACAAACAAACCAACAGATGTATGTCTAAAATACCACGAAAGTGTAAAGCAGTAGCTGTAATTTTCAGTTTAGTATGGCAAGAATTAATTGTGTGTTATCTTAAAATCTACTTCACCCTTGCCAGATACTGGTGGATCTCTGGCTGAAAACAGAGCCCAAGGCTCTCAGTGCACAGACAGCACTACACTTGGTGATTATGCAAACTGTAGGGATCATGCTGGTAAAAATGTATATTGTTGAATTGAATAGTATCAGAAGCAGTCTGTGGAAATGTAAAAGCAAACAAGCAATCAAAAAAACCACAACAAAACACCAAACACCAGAAAAAGTGCATTCACTGATTTCCATTGACAGACTAAGGAATAGTATCTGGACTTTCACTTGTTTATTGTTGTCTTGTTTATTGACTATTTTCATTTATCTGTTCAAATTTAATCATAGTCCAATTATAGTATTATGTCTCTGTAAAGAAGATTGGAAAGTAAGAAGAAGATGGAATCTGAGGGGAAAAGGAACCAGAGAAAATGTGACGTTGCTACTTGAAGGCAGATGAAGTTGATTTCCTTCCTTATTTTTAATGAGCAGATGTTTGACCCCCTAAAAAGTCCAACACAGCTGGCACTGTTTTGTACAACTGTTGGAAAGCTCAGGAAAGAGACCAGGGCACACTGAGCATGAAGAGTGAACTACCTTTTACATCCTGGTTGATTAAGATGGGAATGAAAACTGGATAAATCTACTACTTTTCAGCGATTTATGCCATGTGAATAAAAGACTCCAGTCCTAAGATTTGCAAAAATGTCAGAGATGAAGTAAAATAAATCCTAACTGGCTTTCGGTTTATGTATAAGATATGTAATCCTAACATAACTAATGGGTAGCAGTGAACTTTACTTTTTTTTCTTTTTTTCTTGCAGTGGAAAGAAATAGCTTCTACCTAATGTAAAATATATGTATTTGTTATATTTCTATGCCTTTATATACTCACAAAATAAATGGATATGGTTGATGCAATTTTTATAGACCTTATGGGAAATAGCTATTCTGTCAGCAAATCATGTACCTTCCATTAAGAGCATCCTATTTGCAATTATTTTCAGTGTTATAAGAATAAAATTAACTTTGTTCTTGTTGGTAAACTGCCTACTATGATCTTTTTCAGGAAATTAGTCTGAAGGTACCTTTATAACTTGGATAAATTTGATGACTTGATCAGTTAATATGTTTCCAAAGCTGTAATGAGTTTTCTAAGTAATTCTATAGCAATAATATATTCTATGTTCTTTTCAGTGCATTTATCAAGATTTTATGTTGTCTTTACATGCTAAACATCTTTAAGGACTCAAACCATTCATGAAACATCTAGCTCTAAAGAGTAGTGTGAAAAGTGTTAAGATGGAACATAGTTATTACATAATTAAATTCTACTGCTGTATTGGATGAGATTTTGTTTTCTGGAAAAGTTTTATAATTATGACTAAAATACTAAAAAGTGTCTAATACTTGTATGCAAACATAAGAAATGCTTTTAAAAAAATATGATGTAGATTTAAATTTACAAAGAGGTATGCTTCTTTCTGAGGATGAAATCTGTAAACTCATTTTTGTCGCTCGCATATGAATTATGATTGCAGTTGCAGTACTCCTTAATTTAATTATAAAATTTGTCAAAGTGTTTTTCTATGTCTCAGAAAATATACATGGGTAACAAAGGCTTATGAACTCTGAACTGTATTACCCCTAGTATCAGCAAAACCAGTTATGTTTTACCATCAGAATGTAACTTCAATTACTTTCTCACTTCATTCTTATTCTTTGTCACATACTACACAGAAGCTTTTGTGGTCTACATAAAAATTGTTGCAAAAAGATTAAAACAAAAGTTTAAAATATAAATTAAGATGGTACATTAAAAATATTTTTACATTTATTACAAAAATTTAAAAGCCCAGGTTAACCTTTTTTGTCTTTCCTGCAACACCTCTTATGCTATAGAGTTCCATTATTGCATACTAGCATTTTGTTTTATTTACTGTTAAATTTGTACACCCTTGTCTGCACAGATAGAACCACTGTTTGGAGGTAGAAATAGTAATTAACTCCTGAGCTTTTGTATAACTTTCTGCTATATTAATTAAGCAAGACAAGGAATTTACATCCAAAGTGGCAATGATGATAAATATAACAGACAAATAATAAAAATATTAAGAAAGAGTGTCAGAGAGACAGAAATAAATCTGTGCTATTTTTTTCCTAGCCTAATTTGTCTTGAGTCTCTACTTGAAACTAGAATGTTTTCAAGTTTTAGAAACTTAAATTTTTTGCAAAAAAAAAAAAAAAAAAAGAATCAGACATAAATACAGGAAAACACAGAATAAGAGAATCCCAGAATGGTTGAGATTCAAAGTGAGCTGTGGAGGTAACCTGGTCCAACCTCTCTGTTCGAGTACAGCCACCTAGAGCAGATTGCCAAGGGCCATGTCCAGACAGCTTTTGAATATCTCAGAAGAGGAAGATTCCACAGACTCCTTGAGCAATCTTTGCCTGTACTCAGACAAAAGTATTTTCTGATGATCAGAGGGAGCCTCCTGTTTTTCATTTTGTGCCCCATTGCCTCTGGTCCTGTCACTGGGCACCACTGAGAAGAGCCTAGCTCTGTCCTCCTTAGACCCTCCCTTCGGGTATCTAAAAAGAATGATGAGAGCCCCCTGAACCTTCTCTTCTTCAGGCTTAACAGTTCTAGATCTCTCAGTCTTTCCTTATGTGTGACATTCTCCTTAATCCTAATCTCGCAACCTTTCACAGGGTTCTCTTCATTGTATCTGTGTGCCCCTTGTACCGGAGGGCCCTAAACTGGACATAGGACTCCAGGTGTGGCCGCAGCAGTTCTGAGTAGGGGGTAGGAAGCAAGTCCCTCATTGTGTTGGCAACACATTTTTCTTCAAAGCTGCTTTCTAGCAGATCATCCCCAACATATAGTAGTGCCCGGCATTATTCTTCTCCAAGTGCAGAACTTTACAATTCCCCTGGTTGAACTGCACGGGGCTCCTTTCAACCTTTTTCTCCAGATTATCAGAGGTCCCTCTGGGTGGCAGCACCAGTCTCTGGCTTAGTAGTCACTCCTCTAGGTTTGTTGTCATCTACAAACTCTGACCTATCACCGAAATAATTAGCAATGACGTTAAACAGGACTGGACTCACTATTGACCCCTGGGGTACACTACTACCCTCAACTAGACTTCTACACCAAATAGACCAAATATTTTCAATATTTAATATTATTGTGGCATCTCTTTCACATAAACCCACTGTAATAAAGGCTTTCAATCATGATATTAAATTGTTGACTACCTGTTTTCAAAATGGCTTTGTTTCTTCAAACCATTTTCTGTAACTCAAGATATTACATTGAGATATGTACTTGTGTGCAGCTCAGAAGTAGCAATGTGTCCCCCTGTGTGGAATAAAGATTCCATCCAGTTGATACTTCTGCATGTTTGAGTTATTCCAATCAATATTTATTCTCTAATGCTATTGCTTTACAGAGTAATGCTGAAATCTTTTTCTTTTTTCTTTTTTTTTTTTTTTAACCTGTGAAGAATTTTTTTGAATAGACTCTCCCCTTTTTGGCTGTTTTTTTTGCAAACTAGCTCTGTTTCCTCTAAATAAAGATATCCATAGGTAAGATATTGATAATATATAGAATTACTTCTGTTATTTGACATTTGCAAACTTCTCTTCAAAATTTTCACGTTTATTTTTTATTCAACTTCTTCCTATTAATCTCATGATGCTAACCCAATTCACTAGGACATCAACTAGTTTTGCCTTTAATTATTTTGCCTTGAAACATACTTTTGTCTTTCAGTCTGGCAAATCCAATTTTCTCTTTTTTAATTTCAAAACCTTTAGAAGTCTTAGTGCTTATTTTAATTGGATTTTTTTCTATAGCCTTGTTTTGGTACACCCTCTACAGAATTTCATGTTTGACTTACTTTCCTCAGATTCTGCTAAAAAATTTTCTTCCTTTCAAATTCTTGATTTTTAAAGTGACAGTTTTCAGATTTTGCATCATTCTTACTATCAACTTTAAAATTCTTCAGGACAGGGTTGTAAATTGTTAGTCCTTCTTCACTTTGGTTTGAGTTTTTAAATCTTTGATCTATAAGTACAGATATTTTTTAAAAACTACTCTTTCAGTCATTGCTCTTTTTAGCATCTCTGCTTGAAAGACAAAAACTTATCCTGGAAATTGCAGTGACATTTCCAGAAGTCTATGTGCATGGTTTTATCTCCTGGTTTTCACTTACTACCATTTCTTATCTATTCTTCTGTTTCTAGATGTTGTCTTCAGTTTCTTCCTGCCCTCCTAGTGGCATCTGACATATACATGACAATTTTTGAGAATCTGAACTAGAAGACTACCACTGAACTAAAAACATAAGTAACAAACAAATAGTATTTCTGTAAGAGAAGTGGCAATTACTAATTACTACTTCTGTGTGAAAAGACTCTGGGCCCTACTTCAAGAATATGACATTGTTAACATCAATTTAGTAATAAAAATTGTTGCACAAGATAAGGAGTTTCATATTTCAGAGAATATTAAGATACCACAACAAATTCCACTGAATTAATATATATGATGGCTTGTTCTTCTTTGCAAAGATTTTCCCTTCCACCTGGATCAGAAATAACACCTGTGTGCAGAAAAAAAGCAGCCACTTCTCACACTTTTTGTTCCTTCTTTCTCTCTCTGTCTAGCATTTTATGCTCTTTATTAAATATCTTTTCCCTATGGCTATCTCACTTCTATTTCTTACTTTCTACCCCACTCTCAAATGAAAATATGAAAATGTGAAAATATTCTTCAGAAGTGCAGATTTTTACATATATTTTCCCAAGTAATATAATGAGTTAAATATCAAGACTTGTCACATCTGATTTTTTTACAAAGGAACATATATTTTAAATACTTTTTAATTATTTTCCCATGGTAAATACTATGAAAAAGAGGTTATCTGACAACAGCCAGTAAAATGGAATTTTTAATTCACACAATACTAATGGAACTGCAACAGTTCCTGAGAGAGCCAAGGAAACCAAGAGGTATGCATATTGCTAGTCAAAGTAAACAATGCTTAGCTTTTTCCTTTCTCTGTCACAGTTTGAGAAGCACAGAAAATAGCAGTGTTATTTTCCTCTGAATTTGTTATAAACTATCAGCTGCAACTATCAGTCTTTATAAATCACATAAGCATGGCACATCAGTGTTGTAGAACAACTCTATTTTCAAAATAAAGAATACTAGGGAGGAAAAAAAATTTGAGTGACTGCCCCCTTAAAAGTTAGTCAACAGCCGAAACCTTTGCATGACAGTTGTGTATATTAGTAACCTATGACAGGCCTTGTCATTTTCAAATTAAAACAGGGCTGGAAAATATGATGCCTGGGGTTTGACTAGCCAGAGCAGAACGTTAGGAGAAATAACTTGTATCTTGGTTGAAATGGAAGAAGAAAGTAGAATGGCTCTTTAAAGAGAAGACAAACAAGGGTATATTCTAGTGAGGTACATGGGAAAATAAGAGTCTGATGAGAGGGCTATGGGTTTGAAAGTCCTATGAACAGAGAAGAAAGAAGTAATATATAATAAAAGTAAAATAACAGATTTAGGAAAAGAGTTATATTTTTGTGGAGATGGACAGTATGTGGCTTGCTATTCCTAGATTACAATCTTTAACAACACTTGCAATTGTTTGTGATTGTCATAATCAGAAGCATATGCCATCCTGAAATACCATACCACACAAAAAAACTTGAAAAAAACAAATATATTAAAACCCGAGAGTACCATATAGGAGCACCAACTAACTTGTCATGCATGTAGATGTTTCTTAAATTCTTTGGGAATCAAGTACATGTAATTTGCCTTAAGATTAAAATAAATCATGTGGTTGAATTCTGTAACTGTGTATCTTGAGGTGAGAATAAAACAGATTATTTTAGTATCTTTTTTTTCCCCCAAGGGCTTAGAAAGAAAGGCAAACATCTGTTGTTACTGCTTTGGAGGCTAGAACACTTACTGTTACAAGGGACTGCAGTATAGGAAAGGGAATTCCATCAAGCAGCTTTGCTTTTTTATTATGAAATCTATCCATTTCTAATCACTAGTTTTTCTGTTAGGATATGCTATACCAAATGTTCTCTGTATATAAACATGTTTTTTCTTGTCAGAAAAAATAAAGTTACTACAGAGGTTTCTAAGAAAAATTGTAGATCAGGAAAAGTTTCATCTTCCTTCCAACTTTAAAGTTCAGTTAACAAATAATCCTCTTTTTCACTAAGAGTTACTCATTATTCAACAGTTTTCAATGTCAAACTCTTCTTTTCAGAAGCCAAATTGCAAACTTAGAATCCCAGGGGGTTTTTGGTAAATTTTTTATCATAATTGGTGTACTTGCATATATTTTCACAAGTAAAGTGATGACTTTATGTACTGTTTTGTACTGAACATATTAAGAAGGTTTGCACTGCAAAATGTTTCATAATGACTAGTTTTATCCCTTTTTTTTTAAACTTTGGAAAAGAAAGATTTTGTGACTCAAGACATACAAAATACAAATATGATACACAACACTGCAGATTACTGTAGTATGCTTATCTATTGAAGCCTCATCTCAAAATAGTATTACTATTCATTTAGAAATTCTTCGGTTCTTGGAAAGGAAGATGTTTTCCAAGTGTGCTTGTAACAACTTCTCTGCTTCACACAGAGATAATATAAATTGTAATTGTATCCTTTGTAGATATTATCAGGTCATTGTTTGCTCTTAATTAATTGAACATCTGATAATATCTTTGCTAAGAGAGAATTAAAATATGGGTAAAGTTCTTGATATTATCTTTGATTTTAATACATAAAAGAGCAAATAGATTACAAAAAGGAAAAAAAAGAAGATGAAATGTTATATTTACAGAAAAAGTCTATCTAAAAATCAATACATTTCTTCATCTTGCTACAGTCAAAACTGCATTTCACAGCATCTACGTGACCTTAGAAATTGAAATAATCTTAGATTATAGCTAATTCATTTGTTTTGTCCAGGATATTGACAAACTTAACAAACGAGATATCCTGATAATTACTGCTGGAGCTGGGATTTGTATTTGACTTCTTAGTCATTGATCACGACTTCAAAGAATGATTCATGGGCTCTGCCTCCAGAATGTAATTTCTCAAGGGAAAGTTCTGGACTGGACCAGAGTTTGCTGAACAATCTAAAGTAGTTTCAATTGTTTCTTAAGCAAAAGGAACTTTAGCTTTTCAGGCCCTTGGTCTTCAGAACCTTGACACTGTCAAAGCTAGTAACATATTCCTGTTAGGGTTAATGCTGTTAATAGAAAGGCTTTCTTTAGCCTTCTTTTTCTGTTTCGGTGTGAGGAGAAAAGGAGGAAATTTCTCATTCCATTTTCCCTGTTTGTTATCACACTTTCAAAATTTATGAATTGTTGAATAACTTTTAAGTATTCACTCTTTTTATTCAGGAAGTATATCTGGTATTAAAAGATCATCCTAGCACCAAAGAAACCCCAAAAAAGAGACACAAGCAGATGTCCCTTGATTGAAGTGATATTGAAAAAGTAGCTCACTTTGGCATAAACAATGTCCTCATCATTATCAAGACACTGATAGCATGATTGAGTTACTTTCCATACTAGTACTGCATAGGAATATTATTTGTAGGTAAAGATAATACTTTACTTCAGTTATCAGATGTATGATAAATGAGAATGCTGGCATGATTATATTGTGAACGTATGATAAGGACAATCATAGAGCAAATAAATGATAGATTTTATGACATGACCAAAAGTATCATAAAAAGTTGTGTTTCAGCATAGGTAAAACTAATACTTCCAAAAATAACTAAGATTCAGAATCTGCATGCTGATGAATACTGAAGTATTCTATCTTTAGAAAACAAATAGTCCAACGATAAGAAAAAACAGTATAATGAGAAGGTAATTAGCACTGGTAACATTTCAAGTAAAAGAGGGATAAGTGCTGATCCCTTCTCTGTGGTGACCAGTGACAGGACCTGAGGGAATGGCCCAAAGTTGTGTCAGGAGATTTAGGTTGGATATTAGAAAAAGGTTCTCCACCCAGAGGGTGGTTGGGCACTGGAACAAGCTCCCCAGGGAAGTAGTCACAGCACCAAGCCTGACAGAGTTCAAGAAGCATTTGGATAATATTCTCAGGTCCATGGTGTGACTCTTGGGGATGGTCCTGTACAGGGCCAAGAAGTGGACTTCTATGATCCTTGTGGATCCCCACAACTCAAGATATTCTGTGATTCTGTATTTGTGTCCAGTGAAGGGCACAAAGATTCTATGATTCCAGATATGAGGAGACTTGACCACTAGCTTAGACTAGTCAACTAGGTTTTGGGCAGTAGAAATCAGTAAAAGATATTCTCACCATTAATTTAGAATATTATATTGGTTCAGTAAGTGATATAAATTATAAATCTACAAATTTCCTGAATACCAGTTACTTTATTTTGTTAACAAGCTATGTAGTGGAAAAAAATGGATTTTTTAAAAAATTAATAGCTTAGATATTCTGTTTGCTGTTCAGAATGAGTACTGCAATCCCTTGATGACAGCTAAGTAAGATATTCAAAACACAAGACTGATCACATATTAATACATATGCCCTTGTTATACGAAATTAGTACAAAATGAAAACCGAAGAAAAAATCACATTACTTCAAAACACATAAAATAGTGCAGCTTATAGCTGAATTGCAAGTCTTACATTAACTGAAAGGTGTTGGTTACTTCCCTGACCTTGTACATTTGGTACTTTTGGCTATCTAGATGTTCAATATTAATCAAAGTGTAGAGAACATAAGTTGGGGTCATAGCTATTTTTGGAGCACTCATTTTGAAAACATAAAAAGGACGATCAAAAAAGACAATCAAAATCTCTGAAGATTAATAGGATTTCAAGGATTTTTTTCTTCAAAATGAGCTGCAAAATCACAATCTCCATCACTCGGAGTGAAAATAATTATGCTAAATTTCAGGGATTCTGAATAGAAAATATTTCTTCTGAACAGAACAATGAAAATTTTGTTAATAGTTTCTGAAAAGATGAGATTTCATTTTTTTTAAGAATTGTGGTGATGACTTACCATGTTGCTGGGAATCCTGTAAGTTGTAGTAAATCATATGAAGCTGTAAAACCTGAAATAGTACCTTCACACTCTCTTATAGGCCTTTCTTATTTACTGATTTACTTGGAAGGTTGTTTAATTGCAAATTCCACTGGGCAAGAGACAATAATTTTTAGTAATACTTGTCTTTCAAGAAGATACAATTTTATTTTAACCTATAGCTTTTTCAAGTTTTCTTGTTTCATTATCAATAGTTTGCATTTCACTCATAAAAATAAAGCTGAAATGTTAGCTAGTCTTCAAATAACCATATGCAACTATTTGTTTCTATTTTCTTGTCCTGTAAAAATATGTAAAAAGTGACTAAAGAAAATGAGACATTTCACATACAGATCCTTCATATATTATAATCCTCACCAGTGGAAGAAATATCACAAAAAATTATAGAGCGATGAATTATTTTAATTATCCACAGTATTGGTGGAGCTATATCTAGAATGTAGTCAAGACATTTTCTGTAGTAAATATAACTAAGTGAAACCTGTTGCTTCCTTTCTGATCAGTGGATCACATGAAAATACCATTTTCATGATCAGAAATATTAATATGCATTTATCAATACAAGTACTGTAACATGCATCTCTATGAATCTATTTCTCTATCTATCTATTTATCTCTAACCATTGTTGGTTATCTGATAAAGAAAAAGAGGGGAGGGAAATTCTAAAAGGCAGACTTCGGTAAGTTGTTATTTTTCGGTCTGTCTGAATTTTAGGTACAATAACTAGGGATTCAATAAAAGTAAAACAAGAATATTGGTATTTCATTAGACCTTAACTACTACAGTCACTAGGAAGATGTGTCAGAGTAAGAGGAGAAATTTGTATTCTATGTATTTATGATAATAGAATAAAGGGGAAGAAAAAAACCACAACTCAAACCAAACTGCCAACCACAACAACTCAAACCAAACTGCCAACCTTGAGATATTTTACAAACATAAAACAAAAATACTATTTGCTCAGAGCAGCTAAAATTTTCAAACCTAGATAAAGTCCACGGTAATGGATTTTGGAATGGAACCAAATTCTTAGATTCTGGGTTAAAGGTCTGGGGGTTTGTCAGTGACTTCTTTATGGAAATATGAGGGATTAAAATTCAGACAATTTATTTGTTCTGCAAAGGTTTTGCTCAAAGTAACACTATTTGAATTATAATTTCCAGACCCTGAGTTGCCATAATTTACAGCAGGAGGTTGAGTATTTACAATCATAGGTATATAAAAATTATTAAAATACACATAGAAACTAGAAGAAATATTCTAAGAAATTGGCAGTATTTACATTAATGGAGAAATGTTGAGTTCCTACACCTTTTTTAAGCAAAATTCAAATTCTTTTACCAGTGTTTTTAATTTTTTTTTTTCGGAAAGTAACAATTGCATTGTGTATTTTTGTCCTTTGATAGTGATAATAAATTGTTTGATAAGTGTCCTCAAAGGACAGTATGGCCAGGTTTTTTACACAGAAAATTTAACAATGGTCTAATGTCCCATATATTATTTCCGTTATTGTAAATGCAGATAAAAACTGTATTTTACCTCTAAGTCGTACTATTTGCCTTCTAGCTTACAGTATGAAACAGACTGTGCAGTAATGCTTTCAGACTGAGTTCTATTATAATGACTTTTAGATCCATTAAGTTAGGATAAGAAGGATTCCCTTTGAATTAAGTGTTTAAGTCACTACAAAATGCTCTATAGAGAACAGACCTACAGGGATATGAACAGGTCAAGCTATTAACTTGTCTTTCTATTATGTTCACTGAAACCATACAGCATTTATTTAACTGTTTATTATAGTATTACTTGTCCTTACACTGATACTGCTAGAGTACAATTTGCATGTCCATGAACACATATGCACACAAATGTATATATATATATATATATATATAAAAATATATATATAGTTTCATATAACACATATATTTGGAAACACACAACTCCTTGAATTCTAGGGAAAAAAATGACTGTCAAATTCACACAGGTTGCATAATTATAGCACACTGGCCACATTCAATAGCTAATCATAATTTTCATGTTCTTTTCTTCCTATAGTAGCCTAATCTTCAAGTTTTTAGAGAAAATCAGTTTATATTCCAAGCCTTCAAAACAACAAATTCCAAAATTCCATTAAAAAAAATTGTGATGGTATTAACTTAATTTTTTTATTGAAATCATTTTCCTAGCTTTTGGATGGCACATATTTGCAATGTTGGGTTACTTTCCAGGGAAGTCACAATAATTCTGCTATTTATATATATATATATAAATATTGCTACTGATTTTCATACTTGTAAAGAAAAAGCAACAAACAAACAAAAGCAATCGACAAAAAAAATGAAGTTTATATTTTCTTTAACTGAGAAACCACTGGAAACATTTCAGTTTAATAATTAGAAATTCTTTTTATGCTTATAAACTCAGTTTTTCCTCTGAAATCTTCATTAAGATGATAAAACTAGTGATATTGGTTTGTAGTTTTCTTTTAACAGCCTCTCAGAGCCACTGAAATCAATGGTAAAGCTCTCAGTAACATTAATGGTGCTTTAATGGATTTTTCAGTTTTAAACTTTTGCCCTGTCTTTTCCCTTAACACAAAGACTTTTGCAATGATACAAAAGTTCTGTCTTTATTCCTTTTGTTTAATCTGATCACACAAAAACATCCATAGTCTGGACCTGAGTATGTCCAGAGGTGAAGTATAATCTTGACTGAAGTTCCAGAATATTATATCCAATTAATAAATCTGATACATGAGTGGGGAAAAAACAGTAGTAATAAATCTTTGAACTTTCTGAAGTTTTTTCAATTTTCTCATATATCAACAAGATATCAGAGTGTATTTTTATGTTAGCTCTAGCCCATCACTTTCTAAATGTTTCACTTATTCTGCAGATTACAGAATGTAATATATGCAGAATATATTTTCAGTTAGACAGTTAGTATTGGTCTTCTTTAAGTTTTCAAATAGAAAGTGCACTTGCTTCCAGATTTATTATTTTTTCTTTCCTTTCTGACAAAATTACCTGAAAAATACTGTCCTAAAATGTAAAACCTGTAGACAGATGGCAGTATGAGAGATGTCCTATAGGAAGGTAGGACTTCTGTCATATGTGAAGACTAGAGTAGGATCAGTTCTGCCTAACTCATAACTCCAATTTGCACCTACAGTTTTTGCTTACTATATTGGCCTACCTAACTTTTCCTAGTGGAAAGAGATTAGTTGAATGTGGTTAGAACTTTTGAGGATCCCTTGAGGTACTGACTATCTAGTCTCAAGCCTAATGTTAGGCAGAGAAGATAATAGAATCAGAGAATCATTATTGTTGGAAAATGCTTCTAAGGTCATCAAGTCCAACCCCTAACCTAGCACCGCTGCGATCACCACTAAACCATACCCCTAAGGGCCACATCCCACCATCCTGGTCAGCCTTGTCCAATGCCTGACCACAATTTCAGTGAAGAAACGTTTCCTAATATAACTTAAATCTCCCCCTGGAACAATCTGAGGTCGTTTCCTCTTGTCCTGTCACTTGTTATCCGGAAGAGGAGACCAACCCAACCTCATTACAACCTCCTATCAGGTAGTTGTAGAGAGCAATAAGGTCCCTCCTGAGCCTCCTTTTCTGCAATCTAAACAACCACAGCTCCTTCGGCTGCCCCTTATAAGACTCCAGAACATTCTTCAGCTTTGTTACCCTTCTGAGGACACAGTCCAACACCTCAATGTCTTTTGTACTGAGGGGCCCAAAACTGAACACATTACTGAAGATGTCATCTCACCGGTGCCAAGCACAGGATGGAAATCACTGCCCTGGTCCTGCTGGCCATACTATTTCTGGTGCAGGTCAGGATGTTATTGACCTTTGTGGCAGTTTGAGCCACAATAGAAATCCAAAATCCAATTTCCAGGCTTTCCCACCCCTTCCCACATTTTATCCCAACACCGGAGAGAAACTTTCAGGCCAGAGGCATCTATAGGGGAAGAGGGAAGTATATACATTTATTTACACAAATAAATACTGTACAAACTAAAGGCAATTTTATATATATATATATTACATTTCTATCAGTCCTTTAAGCCCCTGCCTTTAACTTTAGGTCAGGAGAAGCCTTTTCAGTCCGGGAAGTAACCAGTCTCTCCCTTGTGGGAGTGTTCGGGGCCCAAAGGCTCCCCCCTCACCAAGCTCCAGGTGTTTGTGGAAGTTTTTTCCTCCTCATGAAGTCCAAGAAGATAGCTTTGAGTCCTTTCTCCTCGGTCTGTGTCATTTCTGCTGTATGATCTCTCTCTCTCAGTCTCATACCTCAGTTTGTAGGTTGCTGTAGTGCAGCTTATCAATGTACGCGTCCCGGAATGTTGATTCCTCCTCCAGGTTTTCGGCTGTTCTCTGTTTAGATCACAGCAGAGACATCCTCCGGGCCTCTCTCCAGTCCATCTCCAATTTCACCTGGGATTCTTCTCCCGAGCGCCGAGCTGTTTTATTATCAGCCCATCCACTTGGCTCTGCTTAAACACTGAACCTTGCATCCACTTCCACTAAACAGTGAGAGGGAAAAACAGCCTCCTTCTGCAGCCTGGCTGCAAAGGGGGGAGGGGGAGAAGAGGGCCTAGCCACAAGTCCTACCTTTCTCTCTCTCCCACTTACCAGTTGTTTGTGAGTCACGTCCCTCACAAACACTCACTTCAATGCTGTCTCCAACTCTAGCCTAGGCAGAGTTGGGGGGCCACACGGCTCCTCTCCCCCCCCCAGAGGGGGGAAGAAGGAGCCCAGCCACCCCTTGGCCTCCTACACCTACACGCAGCAGACGCCAACAGCAAAACGACCAACAGCAAAACTGCCAACAACTTCTAGTGGCTGTGTATATATGATTTTTCAGCAGAAGCGAACAACACAAGTGGTGATTGGTTCTCCAGGGAACACTGCCCTGGCACCCAATCACCTCTGAGCCTTTGAACTCTCAGCGAGGGCCAATTTCAAACTATGACACCTTGTTGACCACGTGCTGAAACTCTGCGTTACAGGTTGCAGCTATTATTTAATCCTGATGATATGAACAGTTAACAGAGAACACTCACAAATGGCTATTTTTAAAGTGGCTAGAACTTGAGAAGATTAAGTGGTTCCTTTATAAGTGTACAGTGGTCATTTCCTTTGAAGGATTAAAGACAGAGAGTTTGAAGAGATTTCATATCACCTTAGAAGTCCCTGATGCAGGCATCTGCTTCTTAGCTGGTAGTCCTACCCATCAAATATAGTAGAAGAAAAAAAGTAGTCAATCATACTGAAAATATGATTCACTTTATGTCTCCTACTACTTCCTGATAAAATTAATTATACTATAAAACTAGCTTTCCCTCCTCCCGGAGGCTGAGCTGTCAGTGATTCAAGGCCAAGTTTTGATAGAGAAAGCCTGCTGAATAAAGTCATGTAAGATAAGAAATATAATATTGCAGACAGAAGTAAGATGACTAGTGGAGGGAGAGTCTGCAGTTCAATGACTTCAGAAAAAAAAAAAAGACAACAACCCCACCAAAAAAAAAAACAAAAACAAAACAAAACAAAACAAAAAAACAGATTGAAACAACAATAAAGCAAAATCAAGAAATCCCCCAATGCGTACATAAAGATACAAACAGGAAACCTCATGATGACATGCTAAAAAGGAAGCTGATGCAGGGTAAACAAAAGCTGAACCTTACATCGCCTGCTGACAGCTGTCCAGCCAACAAAGACTTTTGGATGCAGAGTCAAACATCATTCAACCTAGTAGTTTATTTGTTCTAACAATCCAATGGTTTTATCTTTTAAAACTGTGTCATTTGGAGTCCCTTCAAATACACAAAAGTTACTTAACACACTGACGGAGAAAGTAGTGAGATTCCAAGGTTCTTATTATAGACTCCTATCCACCTTGTCCAGGAATATTTCCATGAAAGCTATGAGGACAAAGAAAACAATAAAGCTACCCAAATGTATAAAACAGAAAATATTCAGGAGCAAGTAGTCCACTGCTATTTAGGAAGGATTCAAATGGAATTCCTTCTAAGTATGACAAAATACTTGAATTCCTTAAAAAAAATCCCTTCAACACTGGTGATATGTAGGATAGCTTATGCAAATGCGGTGAGAAAACATTCAGTGAGGAGTTTAACCTCAATAATCTCAATTGCTTATGTGAGAGAGAATCACAAATCATAGAATCATGAATCACAAAATTATTTGGGTTGGAAGGGACCTTAAAGATCATCTAGCTCCGACACCCCTGCCTTGGGCACTGATGTCACCCACTGAATCTGTTTGTCCAGGGCCTTATCCATCCTGGCCTAGCCTAGAGACCAGATATTTCTTCATTACAGAGTTCTAAGAAAATTGCTGCATGTGAACTCATGGGATGAGTGTGTTCAGTAATGCAGTAAAATCAAACATGATTCATTTTTATAGATAAACAAAAAATATAGCAGCTGTTCTATACAAAGATCAAAACATGAGGGAAGATTTGAATGAAATGGCTAAATTTGGAAAGAAAAGTTACTTCATTAAATAGAAGTCAATGAATTAAATAGCAGATAAAAGGTAGAGGGGTTATATCAAAGTAACAGATTAACCTCCTATGTTTCTTTTTTAAGAAAACTTCTGATTTTTTTTCTTTAGACAAAGACAATGCTTTATCTAAACTACTTTATCTGGACCTCAGTAGAGCAGTTGATATATTGTCAGGGGTGGTGTTATTAATTAAGATGAAGAAGATGGAGATTAATGTAAGAATACATGAACCATTCAGTCTGTACTGAAAACAAAATGACTGGCAAGGAAGTATGCTACTAGTAGGGTTTCACAAGTCTTACATGCGGTTTTGTTTTTGTTTTATATTTTGCTCACATTTTGTTTAGTGTCCTGGGCACAAAAGAATTGATAATATTTTTATGACAGAAAACTGGGTTGCACCAATACAAAGGAAACATAAACAGGGTCAAGTAAATGACAGGAATAATACAGCTGAGTTCAAAGCAATATAACACAGTAAAAATCAGATATTTGGAAGCTAACAGTAAAACATTTCATAGCAAGGTGGGAGATCCTCAGAATGCGGAAGGTGGGGGAAAATCTGGATATTAGTAGATCACATAATGTTGCAATCTTTGGTCCTATATTCTTACAGACACAAGAAAATATTTACTTTTTTTCCCTTAGAAACATTATCTTCCAGTCTGATCAACTCTGTTCAGATAAAGTAGCTTCAAAACTGGAAAGTACAGATAAACTCTATTTCTGATGAATTGAGGAATTAAATTGGTTTATATTTAAAGACTAAAACAACTTGACCTAGCAAATTGAATACCATAGATAGATATGTTTATAGTACAAATAGAAAGTTCTTTATATTCTCAGTATTCCATTTTTCTATTGCACATTGCCTCATCAGCTGAGACAGTCCCACACCCCCCCAATGTACTAAATCCCCAGGAATGCATCTTCATCTGTTGCAAAGTGCTGTTTGCTTGCAGTTTCTTGATAGCCCATCAATTAGCATCTAGGTTAGTTTCTGGTTATGGTTCATTGGTGTTAATAGGTCAGGTTTTACACCTCTGTGTGTTTGTTTCCCTTTTCTGATCTTCCCAACTTAAAATATAAACTTTTTCACACCCCAATTTGTGTCACTGACCAGTTTTGTTCTTAACATTTCCTCTGTTATTATGTGTTCGTCAGGTCTTTATGTCTCCTTTGACCAGATGCCCTTAAAGAAGCAAACACTCTCCTACCGCATACCCTTACTTAAGCCTAAATCAGATTTAGCATTTCTCGGATTGGATTTAATCTCATCTAGCTATAGTGACTACAGTGTGAATAACTACATTTTAGCAAGGCTTACCTTTGCACTTAACATGGAGAAATCAATATATACCTATTGCAGTTCTTCTGTCACGTTACCAACATCTTCTTCAAGCTGAACTGAGTTTTGCTCATACATACATACACCTCAGATACAGATGATGATGGTGGGATGCACTAACCTTTCACACCAGATCAATAATATTATTTTTGATATCGTGCAAAGGTGTCCTGCACAGGGCCAGGAGTTGGACTTGATCATCCTGACGGATCCCTTCCAGCTCAGCATGTTCTATGATTCTATGATAACTCACCAGTTTCTACATTTGCTAAAAAATGAGGACAGAACCTTGAGTCAGTACATTTTGAGCAGGGCTTGCATAATTTTCCCATAGTTAGCTTAAAATCAATACACAAGAAACATTTTGACATAAACTCTCTATTATTGAGTAAACTCTGTATTGGTTGAATTAATAAGAACATGATTATGTGTTTATGCTTAGTCTGGATCACACCAGTACTGATTGCTAGCAGGTAGATACTAGGGAATTTACAAGTTCATATTAATGATAATGGTACTATCATACCGACAGAAACAGTATTTCACTCACCAGTTTTGATTGCTGTAATGCATCTTCCCCTCCTAGTTAAAAATCAACTCCATAGGGTGGCACTAGTTCCTCGTTCTTTTTACACTTCTGTGTCAGTTCTCCTCCTCTGCAAATTGTGAAATTCAAGGTTAATATTAAACTGAATTTGCAGGTATTTTTCTTAGAATCATTCCATTTAAATTATTTTAGTAGCTCAATTCATAATGTGGCTGCACAAAACCTTGGATCCAAACACATGAAAAGGAATTGCTGTATGCTAATGAAAAGAAGGCACCCTGATGGAAATTTCTTCAGGTGGCTTTGCAACAAAGTGTTTTGTTAACTATGTCTCAACTGACACATCTGTAAAAAAAGATATTCAGGCTCCTTTCCTCCTCTGCATGAACTATCAATTTTCAAGCTAGTTTAAGACTTCAGAAATTCAGTAAAAGCTTTTGAGTAATTTCTGCTTGTGGTCTGATATAGTTGTAGAAGTTGTTCACTCTAAATGGGTGACAGACTAATTACTTTTCTGTTAGAAATCAAATTTATTTCTGCAATTATTTTGCAGTGCATTAATATTATATATATTTAAATATTATATATAATTAATATTTTTATTACATAGATATATATGGCATTTAATTGTACTGTATTGTATTGCATTTTATATACCTATTTTTAAAAAGTAGGATAAAACATCACTCTTCACATTATACTGAATAATCCATGATTATACATCTCAGACTGAATTTTTTTCTCCTTAACATCCTTAGCATCTACGTTAGAGGAATTTTCCCTTCCTTTTCTTTCATTTTCTTTACTTCCTCTGTAATTTTTGAAAGCCAATTTGATACTTACTCAAGAAAAAATGTGTAACAGTTTTGGCAGCCCTCTATTACTCCATTTCTTCCTCCAGCTGTTTCTATATACTTACCCTATTTAGTATGCATGCTCACACGTTGCTCAAGGAAAAGTCAAGGTGAAAACTACCAGCATATTTCATAGCAGAATTTCTGTTCCATCTGTCGTTTGGGCTTTTCCTTTTATTATTTGTTTGATGAGCTACAGGCACTCAAATGTGGCAGTGGCTGTTTTGGGTTTTTTGACACTGAGCAACTTCTGGTATTCTTAAGATGAAAATATAATCTAATACTATTTTATTAGAAGATCTTTTAGAATTATATATAAAAGGTATTCTAAATTTTCTCCCCAAAGAAACATTTCTGTTCATACTGTTCCTGTCAGTGAAAACCTCCTGTGGATTCAGTTTTACTGAAATAGGTTAAAATGTCCACATAATAAAGGCCATATTGTAATTTTACAGTAGCTCCCAAGGAAGATTAAGCTTAACTACACACAGATTTCAAAAGCAGACCAATGATTTTATTTTGTCTCAGTTGTTCTGGATGGTTTACTGTGTGAGAGAGAAGCTAAAAGCAATGCTCATTCTCTCAGGCTTTTCCTCTTTCATTTCTCACCTGCTTGAAAACAACAAAAAGTAAAAGTTTCACATACTTCTACTACAGATCATAGTACTACTCACTGTTGAAAACTATTGTATGAATAAAAGACACAGTTCCATAGTTCTTTGCAAAATGAACTCTAAAATGGTAAGAAAACTGGAGGGATGAGGAATGATTGATTTACTTCTGGTTTACAGTAAATCCAATATATGGTAAGAATGAGTAGCTGAAAGTTTGCTGGTTATGATGTTCAAGTAGTCTGGAATGTACCAATAGAAAAATAAATTAATGCATTAGTTATATTGTTCAGCTTGATGGTTTTATACTTATGCAGTTATATGGTTATATACTTGCATAACTATTTTGTCACCTAGGTTTCCTCAGAATTACATAGAATTTCACTCAATTTGCCAGTGTTTGCCAATGGTGGGTGTCATTCTAACGTAAAAATTAACCAAAAGTATGTATAGCTTTTACACCCTAGCTACCTACATTTTTGTGATGCAAACTTAAGTAACAACCAGAAAATTTGAAGTTGTCACCACCATAACTACACTAGCCACATGACCACAAGATTTATTTTCTATAATCCTTGTGGCTTTCACAAGCTAAATATTTTCTGTGTATGAGTTTTCTGTGAGGTCTTGAATGAAAGGCATTCTATGAGCACTCTTAATACATGTAGTAATAATTGAACTCACTATAAAGCAGAATAGCCATGATTAAATCTAATAAATTATATACACAAAGCAAAACTTGAATCTTTCATGTAACAGTACAGTGGTTAAAGTAATCGACCAGATTATGAACTATTTTTAGCTTTGTTCTTCCTTCTCAATTGTTTTATGACTGTTCTTGGTATTGTTCACATATTTTATTTGATGGTTTTTTAATTAAAAATGTGGAATAAGTACTTCAGTAAAAAGCTGTGTTCTAGGATTTCTTTTCCCTTTCCCTGCATGCAGGGGTTACTTAAGTCTAAGTTTCATAGTCAGTACCTTTCTAGATTGATTTTTTTTTCTGTTGTTCCCTTGAGTTATTCTTATTTTCTGGCACAATGATTGAGGTGAAAAAGGAAGGGTAGGAAATGACTTAATTCCATAATGTTTTGTTAGGGTTCTCTGCTTGGAAACTTTTTTGGTGTCAGGAAAAGCCATTATATCTTTCACCCTTACTAAACTTTCAAAATACAAAGATAATCACAAGCATACTTTAAGTCTGTTTAAGGTGTTCTCAGTAAGCAGTAAACTCAAGAAATATGAGTATCCAAAGAAAGAAAAGTGAGGAATCTATATCAAGTCTTTTTCTATCAGTACGTAGTTCAGCTAATATTTACACTTCTTACCTTGAGGTAAGTGGTACCTGAAGTGTAATTTAACTTGTCAGAAAAACAGTATCTCTGCCCTACACCTAAATTACAGATGAGTACACAATTTCAGGTGTCAAATCTCGTGCAGTATTCCCATTTCAACACTAAACTCAATTCTGACCATGTAGCATTGTTACACAGTGAAAGGGAATTCTTTAGGACTTAATAGAAGCTGTTGGTCTCTGGTTTTGCATGAAGAGAATTCCTTGTATTACTGTACTTAATGAGACATTAATTCCTGATTTCGGTGTGTAAAGGACTAGGGTTTTTTTTCTGCATCAACAACAATAACATGGGGAGGGGGTAATTTTCTTTTCTGCATCAGCTCAAATACAGCTTCTTGTATTTTTTTTTGTGGTGTTGTTTGGTTAGTTTTGTTTGGGGTTTTTTTGTTTGTTCATTTTTCTTCTATATGTGTTGGGTGTGTGGTTTTGTTTGTCTTAATTAAGTTCATGACACTGGAAAAAAATGATGGCGTTCACCACATCGAAATATAGATTTACATTTACAGTTGAACTAACTTATTTGGACTTTCATTGTGTTTTATGACAGGAAATGGGATGGAATCCATGTGACTTAACTAAAACGAAAATTGGTTTCAACCAAGAATTGTCTGTGTTTCTGTTATTTAAAGACATAGCTTCAGACGCTGGTGTCAGCATTGTAGATATCCACGTTTATTCAAATCAACCTTGTACACAGTACATTTCCTGAATTTATGAAGAATGAATGTAACTAAAAGTCAAAAATCCTTTTTTCCCTCCAAAGTGAGAAGTGATTCTCAGCTACCTGATATGCCTTTCCTGATGTCACACTTTTCTGTTTAAATGTAGGTAACACTGATGTTCAATTTTTAATGTGATTTTTTTTGGATTTTCATGATTATAGCAGTGATGAAAAACAATGAGCTGAGGAAATGACATAAAACATCATAACCACACTGAATTTAAACCTCTGCCGTTTGTTTAACAATGAAATTTGAAAATAAGTTCACTCTGATATTGTAATTTTTTTTTAGGTCCAATCTTATGGTGATAAAAGTGAGTTCTGTAATAAAAATTAAATAATCAAACCTGTAGGTGTTCTTACGCATCTAATATGAAAGGGAGAGTGTGAGTATGGTTTGGTGTCTGCTCCGTCATTTGTTTGGGGGTTTGATTGGAATTTTTATGGGTTTGGTTTTATCTATTTATTTATTTATTTTCTTTGCCAAAACTAACTCTACATTGTACAGGTAACATTTATGTTATCTATCTGTCTATCTATCTATCTATCTACCTACATATTACACATATTTTTAAAGTCCATGACCATGAAATTTCGTGCTATCTCTTTTTTACCAGTTTCAGGCGTACACATGGAATCCTGGCTATAACTTCATAATTAGATGATGTTGTGTCTTATTGTGTCTAGTACTGAATTCTCTCTTCATAAACTTTCTCTTTTCATAAACATTGTTCCTTTTTTTTTTTCCTCACATATGTACATTATCCAAAGAAGAGCTAGAACATGGCACAGGAGGTTTTTGACTTGAACAACTAGAGATCCAAACTGTCCTGTAATACATATCAGTGAGTAAATCTAGATATGTACTATCATTACATCTTCACTGTCATTTTGAATCACATCCTATTTTCCTTCTATTTATTATCCAGTTGGTATATTTTCTAGGTTGCTTACAGGAGCCACTCTAGGGAAAAACAGGTAGGTCTCTTCAATGGTATAGCTATAAATGAGGTGATTTGTGAATCAGTTCTCTTACAAAAGACAAGTAAATTTCAACACATTCAGAGCAGGCAAACATATAATTTATTCACCTTTCAGTTGCAGGAGTGTTCCCCAACCACACAGAGACCTGGCAAGGTTGTTTGATGCAGATGCATTTAAATAACCTCAGCATCACTGTTTAAAATAATAAAAAAAAATTGAGTTTCCATAAAGATGAAAGAATTGAGTCAAAGAGGCTAAGACTGGAGTGAATCGAGAATGAATGAGAATCTCTGGATGCAGAGGCACCAGCAGGGACACACAGCAGGGAAAGGGCTTTCAGTGACTCTATTAGTGGTATCCAGATTAGCAGGTCATTAGCACCCCTGCACATCTATTTGCAGTTTCATAAAACACACAGATTTGGAGACAAAGATGGTATTTACTCAGAGATATGTATGAGAATAGATACACTGACAGCTCTAAAAGAGTTAAAAAAGGTATATCTGAAATCTACATATGGTCACTAACCCCAGACGTAATGAAGAGATAACTGTCTTCCCCTGTCTTCCAGGTCATTGCACAGGATGTATCATAACATCTGGACATGAGCCCTGAGGTGACCAGCTGCTGGCCAGACAGCCTAAGCACTCCTGTCTTGGTCTCTGACAACTAGGCCAACCTCTCAGGCATCAGGTACAGCCTAGTGCTTGATTCATAAGAGGGGATAAGAGTGAAACAAGTTTCGTTTCCATTTTTCTTTTAAATAAAATTGCTTTTCTGGCTTATAATATCTTCCATGTATATTTGCTGCATCGTGGATACAGTACAACAGTATTTCCTACAAAGGTGTGTAACGAGTGTCCACAAAACTATGCAGAGCAGGTTAAAGGTATGTGTATTAGGAATAAGGTACTGTAGCCACGTAGGCACATAGTGAAGTAAACCTGTAGCATAATGCTGAACCAGACTTCATTTCATACACTATTCACCATGGAACAGGCCAGTCTGCATCAATAAACTTTGTAAATGTAAACCATTTTGCTCCAGGTGCCCAGGAACAAAGTATTGCTGACAGAATGTTTTCCAGGACCTATGAAAAGAGTTTTTTTTAGGGTACAGTAATAATAACAATAATCAGGTTAATATCGTTAGGAGGTAAGTATGTGAAGTACAGGGACTCAAGTGGTAGCTTACTGGGCTTTGGGTTATATATATGTAAATGAATAGAGGGCATTTTTAAGGCAGAGGGTCTGTTCTTGTCGCTTCTAATCTGCAATAAAAATTCATCATGTGAGAAATACGCATGTGAATTTGAATGGGCATGCCTCCAGTGTATTATCATAACACAGGCAGTGGAAACCATCTTTCTTAAGTAAGGAAAGACTATCTGCAAATAGCTGACATACAAAATGTCTCCATATTGGCATTTGAACACAGAAACCCTTTCAGAAAAATGAAAACCGAGATGAATGGGGACTGACATGCTATCTGATCAACTACTTCCAGCCTGTCACATCTCTAGTCAGCTCTCTTTGGCACTGTAGTCATTTTCATGCTCCAGGCTGCTTCTAAATTGCTCAAAAAAAATTAGTACCAGAAAGAGAAAATTGGAAGACTTCCATATGTAATATTTTTCCCAACATTACAGTAACTGTGGTTTCCTTATTTACAAACTCACTTTAGAAAAATAGCTCAAAGTTTGCTTCTCTCGCCATTCCAATCAGAATTTATTTTACTCATTTTTCCTGACCAAAAAACCTGTGACAGTAGAGCTTATTAATATTGATTATACAAATGTAGAATGGGGTTGGTTTGTTTGTTTGTTTGTTTCTAATTGCAACAAAGTTTTCACATTTCTTTAATAATTGAGTTAACTTACATATTATTTCCACTAGGAAACCTGGAAATGCTCACGGTCTTAGTGTATACTACTGCTGAAACCCAAAGCTATCTCAAGAGCAGGACTTGAGCATGCTCTGCTTTCTGCTGAAAAGAACTACAGATGTTTATCCCAGATGAGACGTGGTGCAGTAAATGGTATGTCCTATCCGAACAACAAAGAGTGTTCTGTGCCATACACCGGAATATAAACACGGCCTTACAAGGCAGTTTTTGCAATTTTCCTGGCAGATATCGGCCATTGACAGAAAAATAGTAACACTGATCGTATCAGTGTATATAAGCATCTGAAGGGAAGGTGCCAAGAGGATGGAGTCAGGCTGTGTGGGTGACCACACACTGGAACAGATTGCCCAGAGAGGTTGTGGAGTCTCCCTGCCTGGAGATATTCAAGAACTGTCTGGACACAAATCTGTGAAATGTGCTCTACAACAAGGAGGTTTGGGCAAGGAGGTTTGACCAGATGACCTCACCTGTTGTCCTTTTCCAACCTTAATCATTTTGTGATTCTGTGATTCTGCGATACCATAAAATTATTTGAGCAGCATTCTACTCCAAATTGTAGACATCAATATTGAGTGGCATTTTTGCCAGTTGCATTTGGAGTTGGAGGTCATAATTTCCTACCCTTCTATATATCTCATTACAATCAATGAAAGTTTAATTTCTGTATTACTACCTTCCATAATGCAAACAACTGTAAATACAGTTCTCTCAAAGGCAAATCAATATCCATCTTACAGCACAGGGACAATTTTCCTCTTTCAGTGGCTTTTTTAACGGAGTTCCATTTGTTGTCTATCAAAAAAAAAAAATTAATAATGACAATATAATGAAATGAAAGAGAAAAGGAGAAAATCCTTTGAGGAAGGTATAGATGGAACACATGTAAAATCAGAAAATCTTTCCAAATATGTTGCTTTAATGATTAAAAAAAGGTATTGCACTTCTCAGAAATTTATCTTTTTATGAAATACCATATCAACAGAGAGATTGTCATACATATTGAAATCAGTGAAGAATGAACATCAGCAAACATAAATAAAGTGAAATATAAATAAACAAAAAAACCCTCATTAAATACCACATTAACAATTCTGCTTGGCAAAACAGTGTTCTGAAGACTGAAGAGAAGTATTGGACTTAATCTAAAAGAAATATTGTAAAATGCATACAGAAAATTAATTTTGGAATAGATTTTTTTTTAAAGCATAATTCAAGAGCCTCTGGGTAAGAATCAAGGGGCAAACAAATAATGCAGATGTCATCATGACCAGGATGATGACACTGACAAATTATTCTTTGAAGAATTAGGGACACTTCCAAATCAACTGCCCTTGTCCTTATGAGGGACTTCGACTTGCCAGAAATTAACTAGGAACATCACAACTGGTAAAACCTGGGCCAGAAAATTCCTAAAAAACCTGGATAACAGCTTTAAGGAACAGGTCCTAAGGGAGCTGACTTGGAAAGATGCCTACCTTGATCTTCTGCTTATCAACAGAGTAGATCTTGTGAGTGGATACTGGTGGCTGCCTTGGCCACAGCAACCATGAAGTGATCGAGTTTAAAGTCCCTGTTGACAGGAGGAAAAGCGCCAACAAACACTCAGCTCTGGACATGAGGAGGACAGACTTCAGGCTGCTCAGGAAATTAGTAAGCAAGGTCCCCTGGGAAAAAGTTTTTCCAGCTGTTGAAGTCCATCAGTGTTGCTCACTTTTTAAACTACACGTTCTAAGGGTACAGGTGCAAGAAATTCCCAAATGTCAGAATTCAAGCAGGTAAGGCAAATGGCCAGCTTGGTTGAGCAGGGATTTTCTCTTGGAAATAAGGTAAAAAAAGAAGGTGTATGCCCAGCGGAAGCGAGGTCAAGTAACATGGGAAGAATTCAGAGATGCTGCTTGCCACTATAGGAAAAAAATTCTGATGGCCAAAGGTCATCCAGAATTCAAGCTGCCAGAAATGTGGGGGACAATAAGAAGAGATTTTTTCAAATATATTATTGTCAATAGGCAGTATAGAAAGATGTTATAGGATGTTATAGGCCTGTTGTAGGATGAAGATTGTCATCTCACAAACCGGGACAGAGACAAAGCAGAAGTGTTTAATGTTTTCTTTCCCTCTGTCTTCATCATGGATGATTGACCAAGAGGGTCTCAGTGCCCTGAGTTGGAGGGCCATGACAAGGAGAATGATCAGCTCCCAGTTGACCATGAAATTTTGCGGGATCTTCTGCTCCAAACAGATCTCTACAAATCTGTGGGGCTTGAAGGTCTGAAGGTATTCATCCCAGAATTCCCAAAGAGCTGGCTGATGTAATTGTAGAAGCTCTGTCAATGACTTCTGAGCAGTGTTGGGAATCCAGAGAGGTCCCAGTTCACTGAAAACTGGATAACATTGTTCTGATTTTCAAGAAGGGTAAGAAGGAAGACCCTGGAAACTACAGGCCTGTAAGTCTCACTTCAGTGCCTGGCAAAGTTATGGAGAAGACTATTCTGGATTTGTCTGAAATCCAGAAGATTATGTCTGAAAGGCAATGTAGTTATTGCTAACAACCAGCAGGGCTTCATGAGAGGAAAGTCCTGTTTATCAAACCTGATTTCCTTTTATGACAAGGTAACCCCCCTACTTGATCAAGGGAAGCCAATTGATATAATCTTTCTGAATTTCAGTAAAGCTTTTGATACTGTCTCTCACAGCATCCTTCTGGACAAAATGTCCAGCACAGCTGGATAAACACATCATGAAGTGGGTGAGCAATTGGCTCATGGGTTGAGCACAGAGGGTAATAGTCAATAGGGGAACATCAGACTGATGATCTGTCACTAGTGGGATTCCACAGGGCTCCATCTCTGGTCTTCACCATCTTCAAAAATGACTTGGATATAGGACTGGAAGGGATACTAAGCTGGTTTGCAGATGATACAAAAGTGGGGGGGAGCTGTTGACTCCCTTGAAGGCAGGGACGCCCTGCAGAGAGACCTCCAAAAATTAGAGGACTGGGCAATCACCAACCATATGAAGTTCAACAAGGGAAAGTGCTGGATTCTGCACCTGGGAGGGGACAACCTTGGATGTTCATACAGACTGGGGAATGAAATGTTGGAAAACAGTGTCACAGAAAGGCACCTGGGGGTCCTGGTTGATGGCAAGTTGAATATGAGTCAGCAGTACCCTGGCAGCCAGGAGAGCCAACCACGTCCTGGGGGGCATCAGGTAAAGCATCGTCAGACAGTTAAGGGAAGGGATTGTCCTGCTCTGCTCTGCACTGGTGTGGCCTCACCTTGAATATTGTGTGCAGTTTTGGGCACTGCAATATAAGAAAAAAATATTAAACTCTTAGAGAGTGTCCAAAGGAGGGTAATGAAGATGGTGAAGGGCCCTGAGGGGAATCCATATGAGGAGTGGCTGAAGTCGCTTGGCTTGTTCAGCTAAAGGAGAGACTGAGGGGAGACCTCATCACAGTCTGTAATTTCCTTATGAAGGGAATGGAGAGGTAGACACTGATCTCTTCTCTGCAGTGACCAGTGACAGAAGCCAAGGGAATGGCCCAAAGTTGTGTCAGTGGAGATTTAGGTTGGATATTAGAAAAATGTTCTTCACTCAGAGGGCGGTTGAGTACTGGAACGGGCTCCCCAGGGAAGTGGTCACAGCACCAAGACCAACAGAGTCGAAGAAGTGTTCAGACAATACTCTCAGGCACATGGTGTGACTCATGGGGATGGTTCTGTGCAGGGCCAGGGGTTGGACTTGATGATCCCTGTGGGTCCTTTCCAACTCAGCATATTATGTAATTCTGTGATACTTTAGCAAACACTGTGAGATTACAAGAATGCACACAGAATAAGTATTGGGAAAGAAATATGCATATGAATTGGAGTTAATTGATTTTGTCCATAAGTGAATTAAAAGCTTGAGCTTTCATTTTAGACTTGGATCATATAAGCTGGATGGAAAATTTCATAAATTTACTCAAATATTGTGAATAATGTTCTCAAATTTTAATATCACTGCTGTCTCAACTTATTATGTCTTACTAAATTTCAGTCTTTTGTGACCTTTTAGTCAGAATGGATGAATTTTAAACCAATAGCATGTAAATCACAATGAAACACTGATTCTGTTATTTCTTTCTCTTACTGCTCCTTTGATCATAAGTCAAATAAATGTTTTACCTCTGGATATATTCAATTGAGACAACAGTTACTGATTCATAGCCTTTCTGCTGAAGCTAGAATATAGTAATCTTCTGTCATTGTGTGGAGAAAGTATCTCAATGCATAGAGTGAATAAAATTACCCTTAGTGACAAGGTTAATGTACCAAAATCAGGTACATTCTTGGCTGAGTACTGTCAAATATTCTTGAGCTGCTATAACCCTTTGAGACTCCAGATGGAATGAAATAGAAAACAATTTAATTAAATGTGCTGGGAATGTAATTTGGGACATTATGTATATATTTATGAAATCCGGTTTGGAAGAACCGTATTACATTGGGAAATTATGTTTACTAGTAAACTGAATATGTGTAGGCACATCTTAACAGAGTGGTATAAAGGCAATACGTAGATATTTAATACAGTCACAAATTAAAGATCTGGTACTAAATCAATGTTTTTAAACAAAATATATTCATTGGACTTTCATAGCATATGAAAGCAGGTTTCATTAACATGTTATAAATCCATGGCATTGTAGTGCCTTCTTGTAAGTGTAGCTATGATTAATTTCAAACACCTATTAGTCCAAGGTCATAATCAGGTTAGTCTGATAATGTACAATATGTCAAGAAAGATTTAGAGCAGAAACCCTCTGGGTGCACAAGTTTCTGTTTAAAATTTCCTAGATCACACAGAGACTAAAAATTTTATTTCAGATTCTGTACTGAGAAAAGATTGAGGTTTTTCTCTATTCACCACTTTTAATTTTCACAAGATCAAGGTTAAAAAAAATAGCAACAAACCTGTTATTTTCACCTGGATATTTGAATACAATAACAAATAAACATCATGTTCTGCTTTTATATATTCAGGCTTTTCACTATTGTTACCTCATACAGTTGACTCTGGTTTTGTTAGAATCACACCATTAGCACCATAGCAGCAAAACAGATAGAGAAACAGATCTGTTATACCCTGTATATCCTTCACTTCATGAGTTATTTCTTAGCTCATTCCATAACTTATTGAACTGAACTGTTCTCTGACAGTTCCGAGGCTTAACTAGTGAAGGGAATTTCTTTTCCAGAGGGAATTATTTCCTTCCCAAACACCGTGCTCTCCGTTGGGCTTGATGGATATACAAAAATTCAGAAAAAAAAAAAGCTGTTCGGCTATTCACATTGAAGAGATAAATGGATGCTGTTTGTAGAAAACTGTTTCACAGGTCTCCACTTAGGGTACTTGACTAGTTTCAAGTCATATAAGCTTCATTTGAATCAGGTTTTTGATCCCAGCTTTTTCTCTACCCAGTATTAAAAAATACTGTAGTTCAACACTTTTAAAATTACACTATTGCAATGCAGTAAAAAAACAGACACTCAAACACAAAAATTATTCAGGAGAAAAGGGAAAAGAACACGTAAAAGTATTATCTTTTAGCAATTTAAAAAAAATTCAGATTTGAAATAAATATATACAGGTGGTTTGGATTTTTGTTTCCAATAAACATTTACGTCATGTTTGCTCGCAGGGTATGATACTCAGAAAGGAGATGGTTTATCTTAGTCCAAGATTTTTTGAGGCTAAGGTATGAACAGGAATTCAAACTCAGTACTGGTATATGCAAAATCAGTGATCTAAATAGTAGAAGATGAGAAAAAGACATGATTCTAGCCTCTACATTTTAATTTTGTAGGTGACATAAATTTTCTTTGTGTATCATGGAATAATCAAAAAAAAATATGCAACCATTCCATTCTTCTTAGATTTCCCTGACCATATATAATATTTCCTTGGTCATTTTCTAGTTTTCTTTCACACCAAAGACATAAGACCCAAAAAAAGTATTTATTGACCTTTTCAGAGTAGAGGGAGAAACAAAATAAAGGCAAAGTCATTATGCAATGTGTGTGATTCACTTTAAAAGGTGGTTCAAGTGGCTATAGATTTATGTAAAAAAACTTACAAAAAAACTTATCTATATCTCAATCATAATAATATTTAGTTTTCATGGCTCAATTAAATGGATATACAAAGATATTTGACTAGACAATCATAGCTAATTTCCTACAGGATCTTGGCCTCAAAATGAAAGTGTCTTCTTTTGCTAGACAACTTTGGACATAGCAGATTTAAATATATTCTTTCTTTATTTTTTCTAACTAATCTTGTTTGGAAAGAAAACAGGTTATTCAATTTGACATTACACTATATCTTTTTAGCCCTTTGGACTGGATGCCTATTATCCAAAATATCAGATTCTTTCTTTTAATCTGTAATATAAGCGTAATTGTGCATAGAATTTATTTTTTAATTTATTTTTTAAACTTCTATATTGGCAGTTAAAAACACAATCTAGAAATTGTCTAAGCCATGTCTTGAGATTTGGAAGTATTTAGAGTTCAAGGATTCTTCTTGAAGGAAATTAAGTCACTACATGCCGAGGTCTTTAAAAAACAAAAAACTGGTTTTATTCATTCTAGAGTTCATAAGTAGAAGTCAGATGTCATTCCAGAGTATCTACTTTTCTCCTGAGGAGGGGATAAACTACAGGACGGTTCCAGATTAAACTGGATACCCTTCTGACTGTGTTACAATGAAAAGCGGAGGAGAAAAAATGGAAATATTTTGTTGCTTCCTCATTTAAAATAACTTTTAAGTGAGCAGAAATTAAAGCTAGGAAATGCACATTGGAAGATAAGTCACATGCTTGATACTAAGTGCAGTGGGGGCATTTAGGGATATTAGTTAAAAATGAATCAAAATTTGCTGTTTTATTGAAGTTTAGATCAGATTTACCTTAACACTACAAAACCAATCTATCGCTGAATATAGTTACTTTTTTTTTTTTTGCTACAGAATACTGTGGATTAACATATATTCTGTTTCCTGAATTCTGTTGACCACATACTGAAAAATATAGTGTAATTCAATCAATTTTCTATTTTGTCAGTAAGTTGACTTTTATTACAATAAAATTTCCATGAACTTATTCTCACTAGTCACATTCTCATTGGCCATTCTCTATTACTTTTTCTTTTTTCTTTTTTATTTTTTAGTAATTCAAAGTTTTCTAGTTTGTTTTTTGACACATAATGTTATACAGAAAATACAAATACTTCAGTGAAATTGATGCATATAGTGGTCACACTATGGAAATAATGCCTTCCCAAGACAGTGACAGCTGGTGTTAGAGCAATGAAGCATTAGTAGAAGCAGGATAAAATGTTTGACCTGTATCAGCAAAAGGAAAGGGACATAAGGGACAGGCAAACCAATACATAAGCGTTATAGCAAAAATAGATATTTTTTTAATACATAGTGGATAAACACCACCTGCCTCAGACACTCATTCTTCCTAATATTCTGTGTTTTTTTACTTTTTTTTCCCTTATGAATCAATTAGGATAGACTATCAGTCTTGCCAGCAATACAAAAATCACTGCAAGAGAAGAAAAACAGGTAAAATGAAGACTTGTTGTAATATTTTTGCTCTCACCTTGAAAGGAGCAGAGTTCTGATCTTTACTTCCTGTTATCTTTATGTATTTTGCACTACACAATTGCTGTATTGAAGATGACATATACAGCTACATAGATATAAGTCCTCTATTTTAAAGGACAAACAGAGATTGGGGTTCCAGGACTACCCCTATCCATGTTAAATATCACCTTGCTGTAAGACTATATGAATTTCTGTGGATATAACAGATGTCTAATTTTTAGGAATTGCAATTCCTTGATTAGTTACTCAAATCATTCTAAATGTACTTCTGTACTCTAATTCTTTTTTTTTTTTAAATACATTAATAAATGCAGATTGCACTTCTACTACATAAATTGGAACATTCTTGCTATGTTTACATTATAAAAGTTACTAGTATAAAATGACCTTTCATTATGTTTGGTTTTGTTTTTTGTTGTTGTCTCTGATCACTAACCTAATAAGTAGTTTGCTGTTGAGCCACTACTTGCATTGTTCCATTGAATCTTTTGGCTACTACTAACAAATATTTTCCCTGACAGCAGCAGCTACCATAAGGCAAAAAACGTTTACCTGAAAAAAACATGAATCATACAGATGAAGCTGGAAGCCCTGGCCTTTCCAGATGCTCTGATCTATACCTTTTTTGTGAATGAGTAACCAGGTAAGAACTATGCAGTACCTATCAGTGTTTTCAGGCACTGATGACAACCTTTTACTAGCAATGTCTTCATGTAGATTGTAAGACATAAACAACTTAAAAACGTTTATAAAACCATTACCAAACAAATGAAGCGGGCTATATCCTTCGAAGATACAGAAATGAAACACAGAAAAGAGGATTCTGCGAGGAAGGGCTCTGTATAATTACTTAAGTAGACTACTTGTGAAATGTTTAAAAAAAAAAGAAGAAAGAAAAGAAAAAAACGAAATCAAAACATACGCACACACACACAAACCCCCAAAACTTAAAAATAAGGAAAAAAGCCCATGCTAGTTTTATAGAACATAGATTAACTGAAGCAGAATCTGTCGATCCAAATTTGGATTTGTCCATGCAGACTGGGCTTATATCCAGCAGAGAATCAGGATATAATTCTAGGTGAAAAATCAGTGAAAAATTTTAACTCAGAATACAAATCCAGTTTGAAAACAAGGATTGACTCTTGACCTCAGATACCTTATTTTAATATTATCAGCAGTATTTGAAGAATTGATTGCTATTGTAATTAGAGGATATCTACCCGTAAAATATTTTAAGATATCAGATAATAGATGTTTACTAAGCAGGTTGAAGTGGAAATTTTTAGGTAGTAGCAATGTCAAAAAAAGCCTTTAGAGATGGAGATCTTTAAGAGAAGAGAAATAAGATTTAGGAAACTAGAAATGTTAATATTTTAAAATTACATGGAACAACTTGGTTCTACAAACTCTTCAATACACTGAAACATTTCTACAGATGTGAATAGTGCTACTGGACCTAATATTTGCATGATTCATCTTTTTAATTAAAAACTCATGTTGAAATGGAAAGATTATATTAAGAGAACTAAGAACAGGTCAATAATCCCTAGGCAAAAAAAAACAAACAAACCTCTGTATTGAATATAGACCTTTGCCTGCTGAATTTATTTTTTATTTGAGGACCAAAATACTGCTGTAACTTGCTCCTGTAAGTAGATGTGATCCAAAACTTCTTAATGGAATGGCATGCAGCAGAAAACAAGTCTTGGATGTGGAGGTGCACCTCTGTGTTTTTTACTCGGTGACAGAGATATCATCCTGTTCTCTAAAGACAAAACCACCACGCACAATCCTACCAAACCTACAAAACTTGAGTAGGGCTACTTAGCTAAACTATTTCAAGTTGGAGCAGTGACTCATTAAGTGTAAAAGGATCTGGTGCACTTCAGCTGGAAAATTGGGCAATGGACATGGCTGGTTTTGTAACTGTGTTCTCGAAACATTTCATGGGGCATAAAGGTAAGAGCTGTGAATGTAGAAGACAATAAAAGGGATAGAAGTTGTTTTGTTTTGGGTTTTTTTTACAAAGTATTCCTATGATATAGACTAGGAAAAAAGGTTTCCTAGCATATTTTTAATCTGTAATGATCATCAAGCACATCGTGATCAAACAAAGGTGATGCATATAAACCATAATATTTTCTAGAATCCTCTGAAAATCATGCATCAGTGAAAGAAAGGCTGAATTATGTACTGGAAGAATGCTAAAACTTGCCACATCCCATTAGGTTACAAACTGTAATTATAGCAAGGTTAAAAATTTTTAGACAAAAAACAGAGCATGGACCAAAACTGGTCTATATGATCCCCTTCTGGAAGATCCATTAGAAGCAGATTGACATATGATTATAAATTTCTTCACTGTGGTTCTCACTGCAGTCCTGGACAGAAGACTATCAAACTTACCAGGACAGGAGGAAACAGGAAACACAGGGTGGTACATTACAAAAATCTTTCCCTTTAATTGGGAGAGATCCCTCATAAATGTACTAAAACTAAAATATTTTTCATATCTTCATGGGATGTTTGACTGAAGAATCTTTGTCCAACAATCTGTGTTTACAAGAAAGAGAACAACTATAAATGTAGCAACAATATGAGGATTGCAACATTTGTATTTTATCCCAACTTCAGTCTAGTATTTAATTATTTTAAAATAGTATTCCAGAAATATGAACGAATGAGAGTATTTTTAAATTTTGACTATAAAATTATATTTACCGGTTTACAATCACAAGGCAAAATCTTGCATCATACACAGAACTAAGGGCTATGTCGAAGTGTTTAAATTAATATTCTTTAAGAGGAAGGAAAAATGTGCTTCCTTAACATACTTAAGCAAAACAAGGAGTAGAGTTCTTGGAAATTATTTAACATGCTTAGTACTAGATGGCTTGCATTTCATCTCTCTGACTTACATGTTTAAACCTTTCATTGGTTTTACTATATGGGATTGATGTGCTCCAACAGAGTTAGCTTATCATTGCAAGTCACACTCTGTTGTGAAGCCTGCCTCAAAGAAAATGCAAAATGCATTCCGAATCTTTGATATTTCAATGCAAATTCTATAATGTGTTTTAAAGAATGTAAAATAAACCACACCACACTATAATTGCTATTTATCTCAACTGATAATCTATGCATGCTTACTTGTAAACCTGGAAATACAGAAAAAAAAAGCGTACATTGTGGGAGCCCAAACCCAGCTTTCAGCAAAGGAAAACAAGGGCTGACAAAAACCTCATGATCTGAAGGAGCTGGACCCTTCTCACAAGACCTGTTAAAGTTCTACCTTATGGATCAAGCCTGGCTCCAGCAGATATCAGAAAAGACTTTTGAGATGATTGTATCAAACCATGTCTAAACCCCTTAATCCTTTCCCCCTATGTAATCTTAGTTGAAGGAAATGTTTAACCCATTGGGCAACGGCAGTAAAAACTTGTGTAATTCCATAATTAACATAACTCGTCCCCTTCATTAACATGTCCAACCTCAGATGCCTTTAAAATAGTGTTCTTGTGTTCAATAAACTATTCCAGTTCCCCCATACTGGGATCGTGTTTAGCTTTTATTTTTCAGACCGCCACTGTACATACTAAAATGAGGAAAATAAAGTATCTTACAAAATACAAAGTATATAGCTTCTTTTTTTCCCAAATCTATGACAATCATTTAAGGGAACTTCCATTTCTTTGGGGAAAAAGAGTTTCAATTTTGAATGACTAGAAAATTCCAGTGTGTTCCCAATGTCATCTTTACAGGTAATTATTTGTGTAAAGAAAGAGTATTTATTAATTTTTAATGTATTTGTACGCATTTCATAAGGTACAACATGAAAAACAATGAAACAAATGCAGACTGAAATGTTCGTACTGTAAATTCTCTATCCGTGAAAACGTGCTGAGGAAGAGACATAACATCTGACAAAGCTGGTGATCCTGTGTCAAAGGAGATGAGGAAGAGGAAGAGAAAATGAACATAGTGGTCTTCTGAGATGCCCAACTTAAATTTGGAAACTGCGTCAAGGGCATGGTGAGGGTGGTACTATGGGAGGGATGCTTTTGGAAGTGGGTGTAACAGATGAGGAAATGTTCAAACACTGTAATTAGAATCTGAATATTGCAATTAGGTGATAGTATAAAATGGTAAAGCCTATGCAATTCTGTGTGCACCATTTGGAAAATATTCCTTTGCACCCGACACTGTAATAAAAGAATGCTACCCACTAAAACTCACAAATTGAATCTTGGGGTTTTTCTTCTAAGAGTCGATTTTAGTCACCAACCTGTACATTCTGGATATTCTGGATATGGGAACTTCCATCTCTTATGGACAGCTCATCTTTTTCAAAACTTAGTATTCATTTTTTCAGCCTTCCTTGTTTGAAATACAATTTTGTATTTCCATATAAATTAAAAACCGCAAAGATCTCAAAAAAACCAAGGAAAAACAAATTTGGTTTTCAAAATATTGGGGATAGATGTGATGGGTGTGTGAAGCTGATGATACCGTGGAAATATCTTCTTATGTTTCTTTGGGATTATCAACATTCTGTGTGGATCTTATAATAGAAATCTCACTGCAACAGTGGACATGTAAAGATAATTTTGAATATATTTAAAGCTTTTTCCTTCAGCATTTTTTTCAAAGCATCATGGTAATGCTACTCGTTTCCACAGCAACAAATAGCATTTCCCACCTCCTCATTTTCCTCTACCCTCTTGCCTGGCAGCGCTCCCTGTAGGACTGACATCTCTTTGTGTAAAAATAAACAAGCATAATTTTGTGTAATGCTATCCAAATAATAATGCTGCAGTATTTGGATGAAATATGTATTTTTGCTGCCAAATGATGGGCTTAACTCCAGGTTTTATGCTCCCTGTTTTTTCTTCTTCTTTCTTTGTTTTTTCATGTATGATTTGGGGAGGAGTATGGAAACCAATCAAAACGAAGCAAGGCACTGGCAAATGCCATTTCTTCCTGTCACAAATGACTCTCAAACATCTCAAAAGACTAATGGTCAGGCTCTCAAAAATAAACCCAAGAGTTTTATGAATGATAGATATATTCCATTCCTGAATCAATCACAAACTCTCTGACTACCCTTGTTAAAGAACAGTATTCCCAAAATAGCTTTAATCAGTTATTTTCAGCCTAAGGGTTGTCAACAAATTGCTTGTTATGACTGTTTCTCATTCATTATTCATCCAGTGTAACTGGTCATATGAATAACATGATACCACTGCTGTCAACGCTGATGTCCATGATAATGAAGATGATAATGAATAATAAACTCTTTATATAAATTTTAACATGCATAAATATTTTTATAAAATAAATAAAACATTTAGTTTGTGAAGAATTTACTTAATGTATTAGGAGTCAGCTCATGTATTTTAATAATTTTAATGTAAAAAATTCTATCTAGTGAACAAGACATGTTTTGCAAGTTAATAGCCTAAAATTAATAAAAATAAAAATAAAACTGGAAATTGAGTCATTATGGGTGGTTAGTTTTGCTGTGAAAAAACTTGTTCAGTCCATCCTTATAACTTCTTTTACATCAATAAATTTTGCCAAGGTAAAACCTGCGTGTTAATAAAATCAAAATATTCTTACAGAAAACCCCCATATATTAATCCTCTCAAGAAAAGACATTTAAAATTTTATGTAACATATTGTGGATTACTTAATAGATAATTTGCATAGCTATCTGTTCAACAGGCATTCTTAATATGCAATATTTATTTCTACTGTCAATATCAAGCATTCTTTAGTAATTAATTGTTCAGCAATTCCTGAAATTGAAAAAAAAAGTTTTAAAAACCACCAACCCACAAAAAAATCCAAACCAAAACCCCAAACATATACAACCACTGCTTTCATTTTTTTTCTTCCAAACTTTTGGGTAAACTGTCATCTTATATTGAGAATTTTTTTTTTGAAACTATAAAAACACAAATATAGGTAAGATGGAAGGGAAAGAGTACTTATACAAAAACATATTCTGAGAAATTGAAGATTTAAGAAAAAAAAATAGTTATTATATAACTACCAATTAAATAAATTCCAAGAGTCATCAACACTGACTGAAGATTTCTGCATTTTTTATGTATTTTTGCTACCTCTCAAATCCTCATTAGTACTCTAAATGATTTACTGGTACCCTACAATCAAGTAGACCTTATATTTGTACATGAAAAAATTGATTTCACCTTTGCTTCTTTGTAAATCTGTTATTAATACACTTATTCACAAATTTCCGCATCAACACATTTTCAGATTTCCACGTTATTTTGGAAAATGAAAAAAAAAAACTATTTGCCTTTTTTATTTGTAGCAGTAAATTTTGACTGGTACAAGTGAAGGTATTTTTGTTAGACATAGAATAATTTGATTGACTGGGTCCTATCTTATTGCATGTATGGTACATGCTCAGTCAAAGATGAGAGTATGTAAGAGTAATTTGGTTTTGCTGTCCTGAATACTCCAGAGGGCAACAATAGAGACCTCCATTCTTTGGAGAGTCACATTCCACGGAGAAATTAGAGTGTTCAGGCTGGGGCAGTTTCTCAATGAAAGGGGAAGAAAGATGAGAGACACAGCAAGACTGCAAATTTTCAGTATCTTGTGGAATGCAGAGTGCCCGCATGCAACAGGGAGAAAACCTAAACCTGAGCCAAGCCTCAGAGACAAAAGCTTCTTTCTTAGACATAAAGATGGGACTCCATAGAGTTTTTCAACCTAGGAAGATAATAAAAACTTTTGGATTAGAAAGCAAGATGACATGAGTGGCTCAGAATATGTGGGGAATAGTTAGTGTCTGATAGATTTAGCTTTATTTTAATGTCTCACACAGAAAATGTGAGTTGCTCTGCTTAAAGAACAACTTTCCCTAGTTTATTGTTTTCTGCTCTACAAACCAGAATGGAACCTTATCAGTGTTTTGGGAAGTGCTTGCTTTAAGGAAAAGTGCAAGAAAGTTCCCCTTTAGTGTACTGCAATTCCATCATAATATCCCACAGTATTAAAACAGATACCAATATAGACTGTCAATGCTATCCATTCCTGAGCTTGTCTAGATCCTAGACTATCTGGAAAGTGAACAGGGAACCCACTCCCTCATGACTAGACATAACTGATTATAAGCAAAGGTGCAGGAAATGTTGAGTGTTTGTAAAAGGATAGTGCATCTTTCAAGCTCTGGTCCTACAGCTGTGATGCATCAGGGTTTTTTAAATCTCCTATATTTCTTATTAAATATCTTAGACTTATTTTAGTTTTACAGCTCTTTAAAGCACTATTGCTTTTCAGATCAGCTTATGGCTTTAATCCAGGAAAGCTTTATTCAGATGGAAAAGAAATTTTGAGGTAACATTAACTACTGTCTCTTGTACCTACTTTATATGAGTGTTAGCTTTTGGCAACACAATAACTATGTACAGGTATATCAATCTGACATTCACATTCATTATGAAGCTAGAATAATGATTCACTCCTTCAAAATGAACTGTTCTATAACCAGTAGTCAAGAATGAGTTTAACTACTTGTAGTTTATTGCTTGAACATTAGCAGAGAGAGATAATTTTCATTTCTTTGCTTTAACAGCACCTTCTATGAGTCACTTAACTTTATTCAAATTATTTGTCCAAAGGAATTAACACTTTGTAGTCACATGTCAATGTATTTGAAAGATCAGAACCACAGAAAACAGCTATAAATTCTGTCTTCTAATTGAAAACTTTGGCCTATTTGGTCTTATTATATAACACAACCAAATGCACAGAAAATGTATGTATGTGTAAAACATAATAACCAAATAATTATCTTTTCCCAATATAAGCAGGGATAATTTATAATACCATACAATAATCTATCTGTCTAAGATAAGTATCTGATAGTTAAGAGACCTGGATGTTTCCTTGATTTTCAGTCAAAAAACAATCAAATAAAATCAGAATAAATTAAGCCCATGTAAACAGTAAGAGATATTCAAGCTACTCTGAAATATCATATTAATTTGGAATATACCTGTGTTTCTAGGTTTTCAACTCAATTTCTGTGAAGCATTCCCTCAGAATTCAGATTTTATTTTTTTGTTTCTCATATTAATGGGATTAAACTGACTAGATTATTTTGTTTCTCTTCCAAATTCTTACTGACTTCCTTCATTTCACTTCATTTATAACCAAAAAAAAAAAAAAAACAAGCGAATCAAAAGCTATTCCACTTGAGGGATCAGCCAGCAGGTCTTGCTTTTAGACAGACAGATGGTATCTTGCCTCTAGAGATAGACAGTTCCACCTGCACAAATAAGCTTCCATTACTCTTGAACCAGACTACCTCCCAGTATTCTTGTAGAGGAAAATATCATATGGGTCATCTTACAGGGATTGAATCAAGAATATGATAACTAAAATATTAATATTATTTTTAGTCTCCTTGCATTTTAAATATGGTACTGGGTTTGTTTGTTGTTGGGTTTTTTGTTTTGTTTTTTTTTTGTCTTCAGTAATCCTAGTTATGACTTCTAGGCCTTTGTATTTGTAGTTTCAATACTTTGGTGCAGTGGCACAGAGGGCAGCACTGTTCTGTTTGAGGAATGAAGCATGTGTAGAAAGACTTGCATTGTCTCAAAGTCTACATTGGTAGTGATTGTATGTTTTGTTTCTTCTCTTGAAGAGTAAAGTTGGTATGCTGTGCCCAGCTTTTGTCCCCCAGAAAAAGGGACAGCAAGAAACTGGAAGTGTCCAGACAAAAGTATACTAAGATGGTCAGAAGCCTAGAGGAGTATATCCTGTAAAAAGAGGTTGATGTACTCAGGTCTCTTCATACATGTGAAAAAGAAGTTGAAGGGTGATTTAGCAATGACCTACAAATAATTAAAAAGGAGTTACCAAAATGACAGAGCCAAACTTTTATCATTAGTATAAATGATATAACAAGGTGGAACAGACAGAGGTTATGGCTTTGGAGGTTCAGATTAGATATAAACAGAAGATTTTTTCCTAGGTGGCGCAGCAACAAAACAGGAAGTCCAGAGAAATTTGAAATCTCCATTTGTGAAGATTTTCAAGATTCACCCAGAAAAAAATCATAGTAACCCTAAACTGGTGCTGATTGCAATCTCACAGTTAGTGGGAGACTGTACTACTTGACCTCCCGAGATTCTTTCCGATCAGTGTTTCTACAACTCTACGATAAGTTCTATTATAATAATGGTATCCCAAAGACAATAATCCTCTTCAGATAAATAAGTTTTTTATATGTTTTCAAAACTGATAATACTATTTATTGCCTGTCCTAGTTAGAACAGCTGGGACCAGATCATCACCGTGTGGGTGTAACCCAAAACCGTGTATTCTATACCCTTCCATGCCATTTTCCCAGAAACTGTTAACAATAAACCATTTATGGTAGCTGCCCAGAGCACACCTGACCCCTCAGGCTATAAGCTGGGTGTTAAGAAGCCTGTGAGACAGGAGGATACTCCTGTCCTCATATCCATTGTGGAACACCCCGCCCTGAGGGAGGTACTGGGCATTCCTGCCTGAACCTGAGGACATATAATCTTGGGGTCTTGGGACTTTGGTACTACTCGTGGGATCCAGAGAAGGACCAGAACTTGGACTGGACTGTGACCACCATTCTCAACCAGACTGAGACCATCACTCTCAACCAGACTGCAATCATCACTCTTGACCAGACTGCAATCATCACTCTCAACTGGACTGCGATCACCACCCTCGACTGGACTGCAAGCAGTCCTCTTCCCAACAGGTTTTCCCTCTCCTTTTACTTTTTGGACTCAGGGGGGCCCAATGAACACCACTTTGTTCATGCCTCAGGGTACTGGGTTATACATCTGGGTTTTGTGGGTTAAAACCAATTGTTTGTCTGTGTAATTGTATTTATTGTATTATTTTTATTAAATTGTTATTCTGACTTATAATCTCTTTTGAGTTGGGTTCATTTTCCCCTGCCAGTTTACCTTTAAACCAGCACATTGCCATTGTGAATGACGAAACTGAAGAAAGACCTTGCATCTGCTGTTAGTTGACTCATTGTTTTCAAGTACCGATTTTTTGTTGAGACATATATACTCCTTTTACCAAGCCCTTGTCACTGTAAATTCACTGTTTGTTATTAAATAAATAAATATTAATTAATATCCTCATTTACTTGAGCTGCAAAAGCCTGTCTCATTGGAAGGAAGTATGTAATTTAGAAGTGCTAATTGTTTTATTCTACTTTGAAAGTTAATTAAACATTATTGCTGATACTCTTTTTATATGATAAACAACTTCAAATTGGAATGTTGCATCTTTAAAAAAAGAGTTATCAGTATTCAGTAACTTTGGGTATCTGATCATAATTTGTAAATTTCTCTCTTTGAATAAATTAGCTTTGACTTTTTTTTGGACTAATTGTGTCCTTTTTTTTAGTACTATACTGTAATAAGAAATATTAATCTAGTGTAATAATAAATATTTATTAGTCTTGAAAATAGTAGCCTAATTTATTTTCATTTAATTTAAAATATTACGATTCTTCTCTACCTGAAAAAATATGGCAATAGCAATTTATTCAAGGACCTAAACTGCTTAAGGCAAATACTAAAATAAACACCACAGTACAAAAAATAGATGCTTCACCTGATTAGAAAAGATTCAAATATCTAAATTAAAATATGGTTAGTATTAAATTTCTTTTACTCTGTCATCTTAATATGTTTGTGTCTAGTCTTGGTTATGCAAACTGTCCCTTTATCATCTGTTAATATCTTTAATTCTATGTCTGCTTATAAATATGTCCATTTCTTCTCTTATAAAGTTTCCTTTGTAGAATTTTCACTTACCTTGTTTTTTTTTTTCCCTAACACATACTTTCTTCTGATCAAAGCAGTTTTTGTTTGTTTGCTGCTTTGTTTTACTTGCAAGGTAAAAGTCTCATCAGGTTTGAGAAACTGTAAGTCAGCAATTACTTAGTGCTATGACATGAATAAAGTATTTGAAGGCAGCTGAATACTCCATTTTGACTTTAAATGTATTTAAAAAAAATAAAAAAAAAGAAGAAAGGAAAAAGAGCCAAATTTGCACGAGTTTTATAAATTATTTACTTTGAATCTGAAGATCATTATTAGAACCCATCTTTCTTTACAAAACATTGAATTTATTGCAATATTCTGAATCACATTTATTTATACATCATCTATGTGATTCTGCCACCTTTAGATTCAGAGTTTTTCAAGCATCCAAGATGGAAAGTGTTTCTATACATTCACTTTGTATATGAGAGTTGGTATTTAACCTTTATATATTTTGCATATTTGTATATGAGATTATTCCCTGTTTTGGTTGCAGAATATGTTAGCTAATCTGGTGCATTGGAAAAAAAATAATTCATTATTAAGACAAATATGCTGTATTTCTAGGAAGTTACAATGTAGCATAAATTGCATCAGATACATGGACAGCAAAAAAAAGATGGAAGGTGACATTAGAAGCAAATACACCAGTAGAACCAAATGACTTTAAATCCACTGCTTTTGCCTACCCAACCCTCTCCAAGGAATACATCAGTGTTATTTCAGCACATATTTTGCTATTACTGAAGAGAAATAATATATAATGATGCAGATTTTTATATGTTTTATGCTTCACAATGCATAGATGGATGCAAGTAGAAAAATAACTTTCACACTAATGTTTAATTTAATCATAAGACAATTTTTTTAAAAAATTCATTTTGTAACAAACTACATAACGATGGAAAAAGTGGAGATAACTGATGATGAAATGAAAAATACATCTTATTCAAAGGACAATAATCTCATCTAAAAATATACTAGTCTTTCAAAAGAAAGGCAAATAATTGTGCCAATGTTAAAAAAACATCAGTGAGCTCTCCCTAAAAGTAAATGGACACAGAGCTTTAAAGGGAAGAAATTGTAGTCTAATTCACCATTGCTCTGATGCCTGTAGATCTAGATTTACTTTAATAAAGTTGGTGTAAGTCTTCAAATGAACCCGTGTGCTCACAGATGCATGAAAGACTTAAAGAGCTCAATCTATTTAGCTTATTAAAGGAAATTTTAGGAAGGAACTTTATTGAAAGAATTTTAGTATCTTCAAGGGGAAATTATTTTTGATAATAAAAGGTTTCTTAATCTAGCAGACAGAAGGGTAACCAAATACAGTGGTTGGAAGTGGTTTAAAAGCAAAATCAAACTGAATCTTATGTACATGTATTTAAACATCTTGGATTATTAGTATAGCAATTCAGTGAAAAGGTGGAGAAATTAAATCCAGGCCAGAAATCCTTATCAGAGTTACATTCTCAATCAATCAAAACATTTAAGGACTGATGCAAGAATCAGAATAAGTGATACTAGATCACCTCTCTACCTCTTCTTCAAACTGAGCTGCAGCAAACGTTCAGTTCTATGTTGGTTAGGTGGTTATGAATGGTTTCCAAAGTATTTGCTCTTCAGTTTCTGAGAACAGGTAATGTTTCATTCAGAAAATTTTGTCAAGTCATTATGGATATCATTTGCATCTTAGCAATTCCTTGGCACCAACTCAATTCTACCTCTTTTGTAATCTAAAATAAAATTCTTACTGTTTTAATAACCTGATACCAGTGGAATTGCTTCAAAAGCCACAGTTATTTCAGAGTCTGTTTTGCCTTTTAGAATAATGTTCCAAACATATTAAAATAATATGTCCATCACTGCTAAGATGTACATAACACCATCATTGTGTTTGGAAAACTATTGCAAATCCAATAAGTCTGCCTGCCACTGTGCATCCACCTCTGCCACAATCATCTTGGATTTTTAAGTGGTTTTTTGCAGCCTTCTGTAAACTGTAAGGTTCCTGACTTGCAAACCAGACTGCTACTTGGCTTCTGTTCAGATTGGCAATTCACCTTATAGCAGTTTCAGAAAAGGGATTTATACCCAAAGTTTCCCACCTGCCTAGGCAGACAATGAATCTCTTTCAAAAACAGTTAGTGATGTTGCATGTTTGCCAATACGCTGCTACTACACACGTACAAAATGAAACACCGGGAAATCCGTTTAACTCCAATACAGAGACAATTTTTCACAAGGGATGTGGAGAGTTGTCTACCAGTCAGTCATTTCCAGGTTTCCTCCTTTTCTCCCTTGAACACTGCTGTCACTTCTATGTCCATTTTCCTTTCTTCAGTTACTACAGGCACAGATGCAAACAAGTGACAGCACATTTCTGTCTCTTCCCAATCAGTCAGCTGGAGCTTTTTGAAGTTATGTGAGATCATTGACCTAAGGATAACATACAGCCATATAGCATCAGCCTGCATCCCATAATGGTCTGACAGGTAGTGGTAACACACCCAAAACCATGGGCAAAGGGAGATCTCCCACACCACCCACCCTCTCTTTGTGACACCTCAAAGCCCAGTTTGTAGTTCAAGAGCCCATTGGCTCACAGGACCTGCCTTTTCTTAACATGTAACAGTGGTTGTATCAGGGTCCCCTTTTTGGTCTTCCTAGAGGGTGTCAAAAGAATTAGGCAACCAGTCAGAGGATGGTCTGAAAATACACGATATGACAGTGTCAAAAATGGCCATCAGCCAGTAACAAAGTAGAATGAAAATACATGAAGCCTGATGCTCTCAGAAATGCCATCCTCCCTGTATGTAGTGAGACGACACTGCCTTTTCTGTTATGCTTCTGGGTAGGGATGGCTCAGCAATAACTGAGCACTATGAAAACACATAGCTCTTGACATTGTCAAAAAAGGAATCTCCCTGTTATAAAATGATGTTTGAAGCAACACAGTGGACCCTGCGCATGTAGTGGGAGGGCGTTCCAGCTCTGCTAACCTTTGGCTATCCTCCCTGACATAAAACTGTAGTCAAAACAATGTGGCAGTCCCAGAATCTGTTGGGAAGGGAGTTTCTGGTTGATGTATGTCTGGGTAAACGGGGTGGTTGTCCCACCAGTCATAAAACACCATATGACCAGAAAAGGGTCATTCACCACTTCCAGGGTGAATGGTACATATGGCTGTAGGCAGGAGTGTGGAGAACTTCTGCTGGAACTGAGGTACAAGCTACTTCTTATCTTGAATAAGAGTCCTCCCTATTCTATTATCAAGGATAAGCTCAAGGAGCTATGTGCACTCAAGTACACTATGCACTACCACATAGTTTGCTATTTCTTGTCATGATGAGAAAGTTCTCATTCCCATTCTCATATGTGTATAGCTCCTTAAGTACAGTACAATCAACATTACAGACTTTGCCTAAAACTGGAGAGGATCAGCACTGACAGAGACTTACAGCATATAACAGTGGACTGTGTTTATGGGCATACATGTCTAACAACTCTCTATTTGATAAGGGACACATGAAACAGAAGACCTCTGAATATTAAAGGACTATTAGTGTAGAATTTTCTATGTTAACAACTGCAGTGTCTACTACTCCACTGCTAATTAGTTTAGGATACTTTACTGAGGTTATATATATGTTCTGGGAAGCCCTGCCTCTGGACTACTCCAAGGTACATATAAAGTCATGAAAGTTCATAATGTACTTGTTCTATAGGTCTTAGGGAAAACATGTTCTTTCTCTGACCTTCTCCTTTGAAAAGGGTTTAATTGCTAGTTTTTTCCTTCTGTTTTTTCTAAAACAGTGTTCCAGCAGTAGAAAGACTATTTTTACGCTGAGTTGGAGGCTGTCATAAATATTCTGCTATCCTTATGACCATCAAAACCAGGGAACTGGCAAGATACTTGCATTTTCTACAACTTTTGCCTGCAAGCAGGGCAGTACGCTACTGGCACTAAACCCCACGAGTGAGTCAGTGAGCTTGACTGTGTCATTCTCCTGAGTCACTGACAGCCCTGGTTATTATCAGGGCCTCTTTGGTTGGTAGCTATGCAGCTAGAAGCAGATGGGGAAGATGTATTTGCCTAGTCAAGACTAAGAATGAGGACTTATTCTTCCAAGTCTGAGATTTATCAGATTTCCTTGTGAGGATCATGTTTGTCTTCAGGATCGTGCACAAGTCTGTGAGAGTAGATAGAGAGAGAAAGCAGAAGACTGAGAGTAGGAAGCTCCCACATAGCCATGGTCACTAGCAACCACTACTCACTGCAGCTTATTCACTTGGGCAGTACCCAGCAAGTCAGATTTATGCCCTTTCTAGTTCAAAAAAATGTAAAGTGGGGCAGGGCATGTCTGTCACAGGGAGAGATATTCAGCTCTGTGGGATGGATATTGGTTATTTGGAGCCAGCTGGAGGTTTTTGGAGCTCATTCCTCTGCCTTGCTGCTGATGGGGAGCTGCCAATGGCTGCCGACCAGCTGGGAGTGAGGACCTGGCAAACCCAGAGTAGAGGAAACATCCATTTGTGTTAGGGGGTGAGGGGCCACCTTTTGACTCCTCATGGGGCCCCCAGAAAGAACCTCCAGGGCAAGAGACAAAGAGATACACAGAGTCCCAAGATGGGTTCTGGGTCCAATGGGGCTGCACCTACAGTAAGCACCCCACTGGCAGGGACTGCAGAGAGTTGACCCTCACTGTGGCAGCCAGCACCCTGTCCTGAGGTGGCAGAGCCCAGGAACACAGACAGAAAGGCTTCCCACCAGGGAAGAGGTGTTGGTGTTAGCCACTTTTCTTGTGTAACTCTTTCAAGGGTATTATCAATGAGAATTTTCTGTAGTAATTTAAAAATTTAATTAAGCAAAAGTAAATTTCTGGATCCATAACTTCAGTTTTATCTCTTAGCCCATAATAAGGGTTTGACTATAAAAGCCCCTGAACTGGGAGAGATCCAAAGTATAAAAAAATCAATGGTAAGCTAATTATACAAAATTTCTGATCATCTCAGGCTGTTCAAATAGAAAAGTATCTATTTGCTAATTTTGAAATATTAGCTCATAAATATAGGCCTCTTGATGCTTGACTCTGCTTTCTGCTCCATCTCACTGCATAAGCTTTCAACACAAGCTATAATCTTTGTGATAGATACACTTGAACCCTTAACTAAACTAGCCATAACTTGGTTCAGGTTTCAAAATAGGTAAGGGCCTGAGCCATAACCAGGCCTAGAACTTCTCTTATTCAAACTTGTTCTCTGAAAACAGTGGCGGTCTGAAAAATAAAAGCTAAACACGATCCCAGTATGGGGAAACTGGAATAGTTTATTGAACAAGAGAACACTATTTTAAAGGTATCTGAGGCTGGACATGTTAATGAAGGGGACAAGCTATGTTAATTATGGAATTACACAAGTTTTTACTGCAATTTCTAAATAGTTAATTTTTCTTCTAGTAGGATTACATGGGGGATAGAGGAATTACAGGGGTTTAGACATGGTTTGATACAATCATCTCAAAAGTCCTTTCTGATTTCTGCTGGAGCCAGGCTTGATCCATGAGGTAGAACTTTAACAGGTCTTGTGAGAAGGGTCCAGCTCCTTCAGATCACGAGGTTTTTGTCAGCCCTTGTTTTCCTTTGCTGAAAGCTGGGTTTGGGCTCCCACATCTGCCCCTTCTTTTTTTATTTTTCTAAAAAACAAAAAACTCAGAAAAAACTTTGATCAAACATTTGCCAATGCAAGACAAAATACAAGGGAATACAAATATTACCTTAAATGTTTTCTTTTAACTTATCATGCTAACTAAACATGGAATCTAAGCTTTGATTACTATTTTCTTTCTTCAACTTATCAATGTTTTGATGTATCGGTTCAGAGTGAAGTAATAACAAATTCTATAGCTGCATTTTAGAAGCAAAGGTGTTCTTAAATGGATCTATCAAGAAACATTGCAGTCTTACTTTTAGTACCACAAGTGAAATTAATTTTAGCAAGGAGGCTCCTTTTTCAAGGCAATGTACAGTCTTTTACATACCTGAGATGGAAAGTATGATTATGCAAAGGCCACAGAATAGTTTGGGCCACAAGGTTTGGCACTATAAAGGCATGTGAAGGAATCATAGCTGTTTTAAGGCATTCTGCGTGTTGCTACATAAATTATTTTTTTAAACTTAGCATTAACATTAAAAACATTTAACCAATCAAAAAGACTATCAGACATTTTTGGATATAGGAAAATAAACAAGGAACAAAATGTAAGAAGGAAAAATTCCCAACAATGCTAAACTAAATAACCTTGGATTAATATAGAACTTGTTTAAACAACTTAACTTATTCCCATTATTTCTTATTAGAAATTACTCTTATAAAATCTTATTTAAGCTATCCTCTAAAAATCCTATTGACTTATAGGCAATTGATTTTGAACCGAACTTAAT